>NW_028274807.1:89368080-89993080 GCF_037043125.1 Eumetopias jubatus
ACATATGATTGGATATATAATACGGTTTTTACATAAAAGAAGTTATATGCAGAAAAATAAAAAAATAATTGATTTAAGTACATTACATTAATGGCATTTTTTCAACTCCTTTAAAAATATTCTGTGTAAAAAAAATAAAAATATTCTGTGTTTTCCAATTTTTGAGTAATGAACAAGTAGGTATTATTTAATTAATATATGAAATAAGATCTATTTAATTATTAATCAGAAAAAATAACCCTTAGAACCTAAGCAAAGAACAATTGACTCATATGTTGAGTTATGATTTTCTCATCCGAGGGAGAAGAATTTAGGGAGAGGGGAAAAATGAGAAAAGGAAAAAAGAGCAAAGAATATGTTAATAAAAGGGCCAGATTTAAGACTGACCTTCCAAAAGTTCACACTGAAGTCCCTAGGGAGGGCTTCTAATATTTAGATGCTGAAATTTCTACTTTTAAAGAGAATGATCAATGGAATGATTTTGAATGTTCTGCTTACTATAGAAGAATAAATCAAGAAAAATATGAACAATTCCAGAAAGCAACTTTTAAATATAAAAAATTGCTTTTTAAAAATTTATTAAAGTGACTTGTGATCAATAGAGAAAAAAAGATACAGACAAAATAATAATGATAATTAATGATAACAACAGTCCTATTATCCTGTTATTCTATCAAGAAATATTCTATCTCTTATTATCCTATCTTATTATTCTATCAAGAAATAGCAGATGTTAATATGTTGGAGTTTCTAAACCTTTCTATTAGAGCTTAGATACATATACACATATACTAACAAGATAAGACCACACACCATAAATTTTGCAATCTATTTTTTTCACTTAGAAGCACATACTAAATATTTGTCCATGCTGATAAGTACACTTTTATACAATATTAATAGCTGTATACTCTAGATATGTGAATGCTATAAATAATAAAATATAGAAAGGCTGAAATCATGCCATTTGCAACGATGTGGATGGAGCTAGAGTGTATTATGCGAAATAATTAGAGAAAGACAAATACCATACGATTTCACTCATATGCAGATTTAGAAACAAAACAGATGGACATATGAGGAAGAAAAAAGCAGAGAAAGAGGAAGCAAACCATGAGAGACTCAACTATAGAGAACAAACTGAGGGTCGGGGGTTGGGCGATGGGCTAGATGGGTGATGGAGATTAAGGAGGGCACTTACTGTGATGAGCACTGGGTGTTGTATGTAAGTGATGAATCACAAAATTCTACTCCTGAAACCAACATTACACTACATGTTAACTAGAATTTAAATAAAAAGTTGAAACAAAAAAATATATAGAAAGGCTATCAAATATTATCTGACCAGTCCTTGACTGTTGGTTTTCCAAATTTTGAATTTTTTATATCATACTTCAACAAACTTCCTTATAGCTAAACCATTGCACAAATATATTTCTTCATGAACTATCATTTCCACAGGTAAAATTTCTAGGTGAAAGTATTGTTATTTTTATGATTTTTGATAAACTATTTTCCCTCCAGAAAAGCTATACCAAGTTACATTTCTACCAGTCATATATCTGAGTACTTGTTTCCTCTATCACCAGCATTGAATATTACTTTTTAAGAAATAGTTGCCAATCTAGCCAAAAATTACTTGTCCAATTTTTAAATTTACAAGTGAAGTTAAATTTATTTTTGTTTGTAACTTTGGCCACTTGCATACTTTTTTTGAGAATTACCTGCTAGTGAAAATTTTTATGATTCCTGGGGTACTTAATCATTCACAACTATATATTGTCACTTTTGTGCAGGTAATATGCTGGCATTGGCATATGGAGATAAGTAGGGCAAAGTCCCTGCTCTGCTCTCAGGAAGTTCAGTTAACCAGTGGAATGATGAATAGTTTTCATCTCAAGTGTTAACCCCAATTAACTGGCAATGAGTGGCTGCCTGGGGGAAGCATTTTGAGGCCAAGTTCAGGGTCAGTGAAAAGAGGACAATGGCTCTATGAGAGATGTCAGCCATGGACACATGAAAGGAAAGTGGTGATTCATTTTTTGTTGTTGTTGACCCTGTGTTAGTAGGATAGTCACATTATCTTTAAAAATCTCTTTTAAAAAGCCAGTACATTAACTATTTGACTATTGAAAGTTTACGATGCCAAGTCACTTAGAATTTATCATCATCAAAAATAAAATGCTACAATTGCATATTTTGTTTCTTCTGATTATGTTTGGAAATACACTGTGAATCCTTTTATAATCAATTTATAACATATTTTTCTATACATGACAGCTTACAATGAGGCAATGCAGTTTAATAGTATGGTGTCTTTTGCCAGAGTTAATTCCCTACAACCATGAAGAGATAACCCTCTATGTGATTTTATTCCCCTCTTCTCATCCTCTGCCTGCAATGGTTGGACCGAGGTTTACACCTCTCCAGTGTTGTCAAATCTGGTTCACGATGCTATCCCTTGTTGGCTGCCCTAGAGCTCTTAAATAAGTAGCTTAATTTGGTGACCCAATTTTAGAAATTATCTATTGTTGGATTTCCCCTGAATTTGGCAATTGAGGAAACTGCCTATATTAAATCAAATTTAAAAAAAAAAAATGTTCCTCTGCGTTGTTAGCATTGCATTTTGAAGATGGTGAGGTAGTGGTTGTGTAAAATTTCCAAAGGATGTACTATTCTGGTGAGATCATATTCTTTAAAAATGCATTCAAAGGCAAGTCAATATAAGAAGGATGAAGCCAGCTGTCATTGGGCTGTCTGCTTTTGACTGTCCCTGGAAGCACAGGTAAAAGTTGTCAGCCCCGCCCAGCACCTTTCATACCTTCAGATCACTTGGGCCTAGGGTGATGATTATACTAGGGGTCTAATTCATGAAAAGAGAGGGCAAACGTCAGGCTCAGATTTCCTAATACTGAACTTTGATTATCCTTTGCTTCTCTCTCTCTCAAGTATATATGTGATAAGTTTGGGATTCTTTGTCATGCTTTCCACTTCGTAAACTAAGACAGTGTAAACTAAGACACATAATAGAGCCAGTTAGAAATTGGAATGGAGACATAAAAAAAGGAGTCAAGCAAACGGTATTGAGCTCAACTGTTATAAGGTCATGTACAGCAAGCCACAGCCACGGGCCAGTATACTGTATGACGCGTTAGGCTGTATCATCCCGCAAGGGCACCATTTCCTGATTTACACCAAGTGCCATAGGGGTATGTTTCTATGAAAATAGAAATCGTTAAACAGCAGGGTCCTACTCACACAGCTTCCACCCTTTTATTTCGCTCAAAGATTACTAAGTGCTGAGCCAACATGAACCTTGCTTCAGTATTCATGGGTACTAAGATCTCAAGACACCTGAGATGCCTGAGATAGGTGCTGGGCTAGAAACAGAAATGGTCAATAGTCATCCTGGGACAATTTTCCATTTCCTTACACAGAGTCACTCAATTCCCTTCAAGCTAGGTCATGGCTCCACCAACAAAAGAGACATCATTTGAAACAATTATAGTCCTCAAAGTAAAATTTTATTGTCTTTTTTATCTCCAGGAATTCATAAGGATTTGAAGGGTACTTTTAGTAGCACTAGACTGTGATCTACTTGAAGACAGGAATGCTATAGGTTTATTTTATATCCCCAGTGCCTAGTATAGTACCTGGCACCAAATGATTTCTCTATTGTTGAGTTAATGAATAAGTTAGTGTATGTATCAATGAGTGAATGAATACATAATGCATATGGGACAAATGTATTGCATGAATGTTATTTTATTCCATATTTCACACTCACTGGCTGGAAAACATGCAATACATTTTGTTTGCAGCATTTTGTATACATGTCTGCTGGAATATGAATGTATTAATCCATCTTGTTTCTGAAATTAAAACACACACACATACTCAATTAAATGTGTTGTTTTCCCCTTAAACTTCTATAAAAATGTATAATTAAAATAGAATTTGTTTTGATTTTTGTTTTATTTCATTTTATGTTTTGTTATCTAAGAGAGATAAGGAGTAGTGGAGACTAATGCACTGGGACTTGAACATGTGAGTTTGTCTTGTTGACAGGGTCTTGCAGATAAAATGTCTTTGGCTAACTGCAAGGTGACTGATCCCATATTTCTTGTTGTGAACCATATTAATACATTTCTCCTTGTGTGTAGTGTATAAAGCTAGGTCCTAACAGTTGCCAAATAATTGCCTCTGAAATAAACGGTACTACAAATCCATGGGCAGGATACAGCAATCTTACTGAGCAGATCTTACAAAACTCAAAGCTCCCTGAAAACTACTCATGCAGGGAGTAAGTAGTCTGGTACCTAAAAATGGTCCAACAGAGGTTTATATTCTCATTGCCTTAAGACTGGCAGCATGTGGGTGGCTGCATGGTATTCATACATTCAGGGAAAAAATCATTCAAAGGAGATCAAAGCCAGGAATCATGAAAGGGAAAGGACCCTGTTCTGATTCTTGTCACTTAACTTCTTCCCTTCTTGACTTTTATTCTAATCAAAATGTTTTTTCTATTCCAAAAGGAGGATGCTGTTATGAGTTAGACAATCCACTTCTCCAGTGTCTTCACTGTGAATTCCACAGCTAGACTTTAATCCATTTACAGATGTTCCTAAGTTATCAATTCATCCTTTTGAACCCATTGAATGTCAGCTTTGCTCTTTTTATTTGCACTGGTTACAATGTGTGGAATCCCTCAACTACATCCGATTTCAAGAATCGAAGTTGGAAGCTTGTGATTTTCTGTTATTTAGCTTCTTCAAAACATTGGCTGAGCTCTAGAACCATTTCTCTGGCCTCCATGGCTAGAAAAGCTTTCTGAGTCTTCATGTGGAAAACAGGAGCAAATATAAAAAGAGGGCCTTAGTTTTACAAACAAAATTAAGGTCCGCTGTTATGGACTGAATTGTGTTCCTCTAATATTCACAAGTTTAAGTCCTAACCTTTAGTACCTCAGAATGTGACTGTATTTGGAAGTAGAGCCTTTAAAGAGGTAATTAAGGTCAAATGAGGTTATAGTGATGGACTCCAATCCAGTATGACTAGTGTCCTTAAGAAGAAGAGAGATAGACATCAGAAATGTGTGTACATAGAGAAAAGGCTATGAGGACACAGCAAAAAAGGAAGCGATTGGCAAACCAAGAAGAAAGGCTTAGGATAAACCAAACTTGTCAACACCTTGATCTTCAATTTTCAGTCCCTAAACCTGTAAGAAAATAAATTCCTCTTGAAACTACCCAGTCTGTGGTATTTTGTTATGGCAGCCCTAGCAAACTCATACATTCACATAAGGTGCCAAAGACTCAGGAAAATAATTGTGATCAGAATCTAAGTCTTCTGAGTCTTTTTTAAACCAAATCATCAAGTACTAATTACATATCTACTATGAGCCAGATACTGTCCCCAAAGTGATTTGTCATTCAGAATATCTGATATGTCATTTCAATTCCCACTATGTAGTTGTTGAAATTGTGATTCAGAAAGGGCAAAAGGCTGATCCACAGTCAGAACTATTAAGTGGTAATTCCAGGGGTCAAACTAGAATTTTCCAAATTCAAGTCTGGCAATCTTTCTGCTAAAGCACACCTTTCCTTTCAGTTATACATCCATCCTTTACAAAAACAAATAGACTGGCTAAAGGATGAATTTATAAAACACATCAGATTCTCTTGCTGTGATCTGCTTTCCAAGAGGACACTGGAATCAATACTGTATGAATTATATGCCTGTTTATTTAGATTGCTAAAAAGACCTGGATTTTTACAAAGTACTGTCAGGGGTATTAATATGCATTATAACAGAATGTGTTAAGGATTCATGGCCATAGTAACAGAAAAATAAAAATAAACTTAAAAAAACCCATGAACCTAACATTTCAGAGCACATTCTTATTCATGTAAATTACATGGCTCTGGCATAGATGAAAAATAAAAATATTGGACACATAATATGTGATCATTCTTTAAGCAGATATTTTGGCTTCAGGGCTTAAATTTTATGTTATTCTTCTTTCTTGATATTGTTTTCCTTGTTAATAGTTTTGTTGTTTTGCCCTTTAATTATGTATTGTATTGTTAGTATACCATTAAAGAGATTTGTAAGATTCCCCTTTGCTTTGTTATGTTTCAGAAATAAACTCACCTTCCTTTGTTAAAGAAAAAAAAAAAGACTATTACGGTGAGGAAGTTTCACTGTAATCAGACTGACTATATCCAAGGCATAATCACAGCATTCTTTTTTGATTTCACCAAACACCTCTACTTAGATTTCAAATTGCTTTACTTAATGTATCCGTAGTTATTTAAATAATTTTAGTGAGATTAATAAGAAGCAATGACCTTCTGCTTTTGTGAAGAAAAAACCTGAAGTTATGAAAAAATTTAAGCTTGCTGTTGAAGTTCTAAAAAGAACCTCAACTTTTATCACACAATTCAGGAAGGCAGGAAGGAAGGAAGGGCAAGAGGGAGGGAAGATTTCCTACTTTGTAAGTTATCCTCATGTATAACATTTTTATTTCACTTTAAATTAATGTCTCATTGTTCCCTGCACAATTATTCTCATTTCACAAATGAAGTAATCATGAAATAAGTATGACTAGATCATGCCATATAGTTAACAGTATATTCAGAGAAGAGAAATTTATTTTCTTGTGCTTTTCCCACTAAACTATGTTACTTACAAATCATGAAAAAAATGTAAATTTGCAAATTTCTTTCAATTTTTAAAATTCATATTATTTTACAACCTTATAATGTTTGCTATATAGCAGAAGCTTAATCTTTAAAAAATTTAAATTATGGTATCATTTTTCCAACTGTAGCTTCAAAATATTGAAGAGAATGCTGTATTTTATTTCTACATTTCCTATCTTTCCTATCAGTGATGGATCCACCTATGTTACATGGGTCCATTATTCTAGGTTCTAGGTTGAGAATACAAGGATAGAGTGTGGATGAGCAAGTATTAACCTAAATCATTTTATTTTCAGGGAGAGGGATTTGAGATTGGCATAGGAAACACAGTGACCTGGGGTCTTTTCCTCTGTCAAGGAGATTAATGAATTGATAACACATAATTTTTTTCTGACATCTTACTCATATTACTTATAGTCAATATTGAGGGAAAATATACAGTTGCTATTAGTAAATAAATTGCTGATATTACCAACTTCATATACTTCTTTTCCATCTGTAGGCATGCTGTTGCTCTACCAAATAAATCATGTTCAAAAAGAACAAAGAATAATAATTTTTAATGTATGTTTCTAACTTAACTAAGAACATAGTGAACTAAAGCCATTATGGGGAGAAACCATAGATAATAAATAAGAATTATATGTCTCTAAAGATATCACAGAAATTTGTTATTGTTTAGGTTTATTGACATAATTTTCCAATGTGTCACTGTGTTAAAGAATCAATATTCAAAATTTCTATTTCTACTGCCTACAAAATTAGTTCTTTAACAGAAATCCTAAATAGAGCTGCCAATTTTATACACAAAGAAAGAAAAAAAACCTAGATATATATTTGATATTCAATGTTTTCTTAATTTTTAGTATTATGGGTCATCATATGAACATTAAAAAAATAGAGTCAAGTTTCCATAGTGTTTTTATTTTTTTTACATATATATGTATACAGGTGTATCAGGTAAAAAAAAAATACCATATATATGTAGATAGATAAAATATAGACATACAAGGTATATGTACCTTCTCCAAGGTGGGTGGATATGGAGAGAATATATGAGGAAAAATTAAATGAGTAATATTAAAGAGCATATTTTGAATTACTTTTAAAATTTCACCATAGAAAAACTTCAAATCTTGGACTACCTGCAAGTGTCAAATAATGTTCTAAGTTGTTAGAAATACATCTGAATTTATGGAGTTGTTTTGCTGTAGCTTGGCTTGCAAGCAACATGGCAGATGAAAAACCAATGAAATGAGAGGAAGTCTTGAACTGGACCAGCCATTAGGCAAGGGATGCTGCGGCTTGCCACTGAAAAGCTATACAGTTCAATTTTCTCATCCGTAAAAAGAGATGACATTTGCCCCGCCAGTCACACAAAATGATTGGCAGATTCCAAGGAGATGGTCTGTCTGAAGATGTTAAGAAGTGTGAAATGCTCTATAATGGGTGAGGTTGTTTTGTTTTGATGATAAGAAGAAAGAAGACAAGGTGGAGCACCAGTTTGATAATCGAAAGAGTGTAATTTCTTTGCATTTTGCTGGGATAGGGCACACTCTTAAGGAAGAAAAAAATTCCCCAAACTAATTATCTTGAAAAAATGTTTCTTGACATAAAAATGATGAGATTTCATAAGGTTTATTTCCAAAAGTAAATATTCATATGACTTAAATCTACTCTTCCATTATCTTTCACTTATTACTAGTCTCTGTTTGCTTTTTGTTGTATCTTAGAGGAAATGTGAAAAGAAAAATTCTAAGATCCTCCAGGCATACATTTTTCCCTAAACTTCATTAGTGTCTTTTAATTTTTATAATTCTATTACTTGAAATGTTATTTTATATCTTTTAAAATTATAATAATGATTATTACATTTACCTTACCAATCAAGGAAACACTATTTTTGTTACCTTCTTATTGATTTTCCTCATTAAAAAAAAAAAAGGCAGTCTACTCCACTGAGACATAATTTCTCAATCCCTCCTGAAATTAATTTATTTAATTATATAAAACCTGAGATTTCAGTCAGGCACAGGACAAGTAACCAGAAATGAACAGCTGAAGGATGGTCTTATTCCCAGGCACATGAAAGGATTACATATACAGGGACATGGATTATTTGCAGCTTTTTTTTTTTTCCTAGAGAGCAAATCTGATGCATAGGTCTTGCAGAGAATTCAATAAGAATAGAAATAATTTCCATATTATTTTTTCTAATGGCATTAATTAGAAAGATGTATAGTTGCCAAACAACAGGCAGAGTGTATGTCTCTCGTCCATGCAGTTAATAGATCATGAGTTGTCTTTACAATTCTGTCTGGCAAAAATTGGCAAGGCCTTTTTATAACACAAACACATCAGAGGTCACAGAGTTTCCACTTTCCTGATGCAGAAAGGCTTTTGATTTTCTTGAGAATCACTATGCCTTTTGGATGAAAAAAATTACCTATATGTACATTTTCATTCAGATTTTAGATATTTTTTTAAGTAGGTAAGATAGCAAAGGTCCATCCTGCCTCTGAATTATCTTTTGAAAACTATATTCACTGTTAAGTCTACTTGCTATATTTTTCATTGCAGATGCCTAGGAGTTTAGGTCAAAGTATTATTTCAATGTACTATGTCCCAGGTGACTGAGGCATCCACTGCAATCTTCTCCCAGTCCCTACGACTGTATTAAGACAAAACTCTGGGCAAAGAACACATCCAGTTTAATGCCTGAGTGCACAGAAATGAAGGAGAAAGATAACTTGTGTGTATAGTTCTCAACTAGCCCCAGTGTGATGAGCAGCATTAGACTACCACTAAATACACAACACACACACACACACACACACAAACACACACACACACACACACAGAGGTATGAAAAACTGAAAAAGGAGAAAACATTAGCATAACTGATTTTATGGTTCATGGCTTCTTTCCATGCAGGTTCATCAGAGTAAGTCTCTTTTTCCATGAGAGAATGGTTTCCTGTAGAAAAATGTCTATCCCATATAACTTTATACTTTATTAAAGCAGTACTATTAAGCGAAAATGATTTTTACCCAATATCTACATTTCCTAGGCATTTCTAGATGTTTAAAAGCTATTGTGAACCTCAAATAGGAGTAAATAATTACTTTACTTTGCTTTCTCTTTTAATTGAATAATTTTGCTCATGTTGTGATAGGTTTATTTGAAAGTGAAAGTAATTTGTTATAGAATAGCAGCTTTTATAAATGGAAACTTCTACAACAGAACATTGTGAGATGTTTAAATATTAACCAGACATATTGTTCACTCTCAACACTATATTTTAGAAACTTAATAC
Organism: Eumetopias jubatus; assembly: GCF_037043125.1. NCBI lineage: Eukaryota > Metazoa > Chordata > Mammalia > Carnivora > Otariidae > Eumetopias > Eumetopias jubatus. The sequence continues at coordinate 89,378,101 of NW_028274807.1, forward strand.
AAATTAAGTACATACATTATATTGTTGGGTCTTGCTTACCAGTGCTAAGAAATCCAAAATGTTCAATTCTAATTAAAAATGAAATTGAACTGCAATTCCCTGGAAACAAGAGCTGATCAGACTCAATAAGCTTTACTTAATTTATTTCAGAAACAAAATAATTGAATTACTCGTAGACAAAGAAAAAAAATGCTTACATTGTTAAAGAAATACATGCTTACAAATCGTTTGCAATTCTATTATATTTTCTAATGTTCACAGTTGATTGCATATCCCATATATATGTTTCAAGACACTTAAGGGTTTAAGAATATGCCAGATATCTTTATTATTCACAACTTCTATACGTACATTTACTAGGGCTGCACCATAAATTACATCCTTGAACTTTTCCTTTTTTAATTTTAAAAGATATAAAAAGAGTATTATTCTTCATTGTAAATTTTTTACTTGGGTTAGTTATTAAAATAAAAAAAAAAAGACTTTCCCAAATCCTTGACTAACAATCATTTAATTGTCACACCACCCTGGGAGATTTTTAAGAGTACTCTTATTATTTTTCTTTTTTGTATTTGGTTTTGCTTATTCAACTTCAGAAAACTGTGCCTCAGTGAGGTGTTGTAACTTTTCCATGGTTATATAGCCTGTAATAGTGAAGATGGAAACACTGGTTTTAAAATAACAGGAAAAATGGAAAAATAAACTAACCACGAATGAAGAGTATACTGTTGGACAAAGAGTGGATCAAATTATCCCATGCTCCCCCCTCTTTGTGTTTTCAATTGTTTTATATCAGGATTCAGTTTGAGATCACAATGGTCCTAACACGACTAAGGCCAGAAGGTTGAAAATGGAATGGCTCCCTCATCTTCAGAAAGAGTGTTCTTTGGATATAAAGTTGGATTAAGGAGCAATGATTCTAGAAAAATCCTAGACAGTATCTCTACCCAGCTCTGGACTTTTGTAAGAACAGACAATGCAACAGTTAGAGTAGCCAAACAATGAAATAAGCAGGAATACTTCTTCAGGAGATAGAATTTACGCAGGAGAAATGTCCATCTGTCGGGGATTCGTAGAAGTCACCCTAACACTAGACAGAAGTTTTATCTAACTCTACTTCTCTCATAGTATTTGCCTTGTTCAGGTAAAATAAATAAGATGAGATAAATGAAGTGATATATGATAAGACTTTTAAACAGGCATATGTAAGACAGTGTCATCATCATAATTAATTCTGAAGTACACTTTTTATTAGATCTCAAAAATGTTTAGGAGAATAAAAAAAAAGTATGAGTGTAATAAATTTGGATGAACACATCAAATCAGAAAATAGGGGAAAAAAGACAAATAATAAACATTATGTACGATGAAAGAAAAATAAATAAAGCATATAAATTTTTACGCTAAAAAAAAGAGATGAATCATCCCATTAAAATCAGAGATGTCTGAAAAGGAACAAAACCTTAGCAATATGTTTTTTACAAGAAAGCTTTTTGAAACAAAATAATAAACACTGAAGGAAATGATAAGCAAATAGGCACTGGGCAAATAAAAAAATCTAGAAGAGGCAAATTCATATAAAATATCTGAAATTAAAAGCAATAAAGATTAAAGATATACCCTACGGAATACCTAAAAATAAAATCAGCAAAATAGATAAAGGATATTCCACAAACCTCAGTGTACTAAACAGCATAATGGCAAACTAAAAATATATAGAAAATGCAAGATGAAATTCTAAAAATAGACTTATATAGGGGATATACTTCTTTTAGAATTGGACAAATTCTAAAGCCAAAACTGTAAAGATATACAGGAATCAAATAAATCATGAATTTTATGAACTTAACATTATTCACAAAGCTCATGTACATCCACAAATAATCATTTTACATGAACTCTGCCACAAAGAAAAATTCTAAAAGCTGTATTTGTATCGGTGATATTAGTTACCATAATCCAATCAATTAGAAATGAATAAAACTATGAGCAAAATTAATTTATTCCTTAATAACTAGAGATCACAGAACAAGTGAAAAGTGTCTGGAACACACTGAAAAGTAGAATACATAACAATGAAACTTTTGTGATACAGTGGAACTTCTATTCGGCTAAAAACTTAATAGTTTCTGTAGTTCACATATAGCTTACATAGGCACTTGGTTTTCTTTTTAATAAATTAGGAAATGAAACAAAATTAGTTAGAAAGAGGGGATTATTTAATTCAGAAGCAGAAAATAATGAAATGCAAAACAACAGAAAAGAAAAGCATATACTTTTTTTTTTTTAGAGGTGGGGGAAGGGGCAGAGGGAGAGAAGGGTGAGAATCTTTTTTCTTTTTTTTTTTTAAGATTTTATTTATTTATTTGAGACAGAGAAAGAGAGATAGAAATAGTGACAGAGAGCATGAGTGGGGAGGAGAGAGAGAGAAGCAGGCTCCCCGCTGAGCAGGGAGCCCGACGTGGGGCTTGATCACAGGGCCCTGAGATCATGACCTGAGCTGAAGGCAGACACTCAACTGACTGAGCCACCCAGGTGCCCCGAGAAGGGTGAGAATCTTAAGCTGACTCCACACTCGCAATAATGGGGCTCAATGTCACAACCCTGAGCCAAAATTAAGAATCGGAGGCTTAACCAACTGAGCCACCCAGGTGCCCCTAATGTACGGATCTGAAGAAGTATTTGCACATTGAAATATTCCATACAAATATTAAGTATGGAACAAATTCATCACAACTGACAGCAAGTTGAAAACTGTGGCAGCTGGGTAAATTAAATATTTCGTAAGCAGCCTGACCATGTCCCTAGACTCAAATCAGACAAAGTATCCAGGAGTGGAGCATCTGGTCCTGCAGCTGCTCAGCACACCCTGTGAGTAGCAATGAACACCGGCTTCCCTTGGCAACTAAAGATGAGGTTGCCAAGGGGAAGGGCCTTTAATAAAGCCAACAATGGGCAGAAACAATGCCAAATTAATATAGAAATTAGTACAGGCATGTGCCATTTTGTCTCAATTACAAAAGTCAAATCTGCAAAGAGGGGAGTCATACCAGGCTTCAATAGAGGCCTGTGATTTTTAAATATTTAAGTCATAAACATTAGGGCATACATGAACATGTTTGTAACCTCTCTGGATAGGAGGCAATGGAAACTAAAGGAAGGTCGGTTTCTTCTATAGCTGCACAGTTGAAGAAAGGAGATTGCTCACTAACAAGTTCATTTCTGCAAATCGAAAAGCTCATGACTCCTGATTTTGTGACTGACACTGATGTAAAAGGAAGCAGACAGGTGATGATAACTCACAGGGAGCAGCCCGTTTCTCTCTCACTTCCCCTTCCCCCCCAGCCTGGACAAATAGTGATATTTTTTCTTTACTGAACTCATAGTGAATATGCATCTTAAAAGCCTGAAAGGTAAAATAAAATAAGAAATTTGTCGATTTGGTTGTGTAGGTCAATCTCTGATCTTTCTCTCATCTTAAGGTAGACAAATAATTCCTATTCTGGGAAGCTAGCCACCAGGACTTCCTTTGGGTTACTAACATATAGTTTTACAAGCATGTCAGGAACAGAATGAAAAGCTCCATAGTAAACCCCAGCTGCTCTCCACTGCTGTCCTATTGGCTTCCTAACTAACATCTAGAATGGGGTGCAGTGAACCAATGCAATAGGTAAATCATAAAATCAAATTATTGAGAAACCACACCATTTCAGAACCGTGACATTTTTCACAGAAACATTTTTCATGTCTTATCAGTAAAAAGTATCTATGAGAATCATTGTTATTATCTAGCTTCTTCAGTAGTATGAGCTCTAAAGAAAACTTAAAAATGGAAATGGAGGCCAAATAATTGTGCTAGAAACATTGTGTGGGGCAGTTTAAGAAAAATTATTATAACCCTATTTCTATATAAAATCTTAAAAGGAAAGTAGTAATATATAACATGAGATTATCTGATAAGGAGACTCAGGTCAGGTCTTGGTATACATTTTAGGGGTTAGAAAGCAGGAAAACCCAGTTAGGATCTGCTATACGGGAAATGGATTTCTTGATGGTACTTTCCTTGTTCATACTATGCAAATATCAAAAGCTTCTTAACGAAGCTCGTTCCAGCAGCCTTAAAAATTACATGATTTTATACAACCAATTCATGGGTAACTAGGTTTTATCCTTAAAAACTAAGAACTACCATTTATTATTTGCCCATATCTTGACTTATACTTTGCAGTTGGAGCTACACAATGCAGAAAGATGGGTGTCATATATATGTATATATATATACACACACTTTTATATGTACATACATGTGTATGTGTGTGCAGAGATTGAGAGAGACTGATTGATTGATTGATTGATTCATTCATTCATTCACATTTGTGGGTAAAATTTAAGTACCAGGAGGCCTACTGTCCTGTATTTACAAAATCCCTGTGCTACATGCCATTTTCTAACATAGTATATTAGAAAATTTCATTTTAAAGTACAGGTAGTTTTAGTAATACAACATATCAAATACATTAAAAAATATATCTATCTTTCTTCAATGTATGTTCCATTAAGTTAGCCTATATATGGGGATAAATTTACATAGTATTTGCATTTCCTTAAAGGAAGTATATATTAAATACTATATACTTCAGATAGTAAGAAAAGTTTACTGAGAAAGTTTACTACTCTGAGGAGTGGCTACTGAATAATAATTACTATTCTAAAATCTCTTAAGCCCCAGCTAGGCTATCATTAATTAAGGTGGACAAATAAAAATGGCCTAAAATTTAATCCACTGAAAAACACAGTTCAGTAAAACAAATGTTTGCCTTTGATTCATTCTTGCCCATTATTCACTTAAAAAATCATTAATTTACTTCTTTCTCCTTTAAGTATTACTTAATTCCTATGATATTATATGGTCCAAACTGTACCTCCTTGAATATTGTAGTAGTTAATAACTTAGGCTCAGCAGGGGAAAAAAAAAAACTTAAAGGAGAATTATAAATTGAATAGCTCAGAGTGCTTAAATAATTGTCCACATTAAAAAATTTAAAAATATATATTTCTTTCTTCTTTTAAGATTGTTACTGCTTACTGCATCCTTGTGATCAAATTCATTCTATACTTTATCTTCTTTATGTAAATTGAACTATCCCTCATGCCTCTGGGTAACAGCTGGTGAGTCACAAGAGTAGGTCTAATCAATTTACAGTGTCCCCCACTGGAAGGGCAACTAGATTTACCATATCTGCACATCTTTCTTGTATTTTGTCTCAATTCAGATTCAAAGCAAAGAGCCTCAGATCCTCAGACTGTGATAGCATCAACATTACTGAGTAATCCACAATAAATATCCACTGCAACTGGTGTTATAATTTACAGCTAGATGCCATTCTTCACTTAACAAAAAGGGAGGATTATTTTGGTCCAGTAGAACTTCATCATTCACATTCTTTCTGGTATATACATCAGTAGTTATCAATTCTGCCAACATTCTGTATTTCAGTAATTATTTTTTTCCTTTTTTTCTCTTCTTCACCCATCCTCATTATATCAATAGACTAAATCACAGCTAATTAAATGTGCTTCAATATGAGTTTTCATATTCAGTGAACCAGAAATATGTAATAGAGAAATTGGAATGAACAGTGAGTTAGGAATGCAAAGGAGAGAGACAGCTGCATGCATTTTTATAGTGGTATCTAAGCTGTTCCACAGACTTTGCAGTCATTACTTTGAGAGGATTGACTTAAAACTTAACCCCAATAAATAAATATATAATAACACAATATTACTTGCACTTAAAAATGTTCCAAAATATAGCCCCAAAGGTAATTTAAGGGAAACACAAAGATTTAACAAAAGGATAAGAATAAACAGTGATTTGCACCTCATTAAGATATAAGGTATTCCACAAAAAGTGTAGTTTCCATATAAATGAAAGTTGATCTTTTAAGTCCTAAAACTGTTTCCCAGTTAAATTCAAATGATTTAGCTTTCGCCTGATTTAAATAAACCCAGTATAGAAATAGAAATGCACAACACACAACAGAAAAAAGACTCAATCTTATTGAAGGCCAGGCCTTTGGAGAGGAAACAGAAAAGCTGGGTTGAGAACCAGGGTGTCCAAAAGAATGGAGCTGGGGGGGTGGGGGGTAGGCGGGTAGCAAGCGGAGAGATTTGAAAATTCTACAACTTTTTTTTTTAAAGGTTTTATTTATTTATTTGACAGAGAGAGACACAGCGAGAGAGGGAACACAAGCAGGGGGGGTGGGAGAGGGAGAAGCAGGCTTCCTGCTGAGCAGGGAGCCTGATGCGGGGCTTGATCCCAGGACCCTGGGATCATGACCCGACCTGAAGGCAGACGTTAAACGACTGAGCCACCCAGGCGCCCCAAAAAATTCTACAGCTTTTAAAACTTAAAATTGGACAATACAAATCTCAGAAATGGGAAGCTCACAAAGAACATTAAGAATTTCTTTTGTATTTACTCCTTTTGTGAGATACTTGCTTTAACGATCAAAGAAAATTATGCATTATTAGAAGTCTGTTGATTGAGTTTTATCAGGTTCAGGAAGAGTAATCTGCATTCTCCACAAAGTCATAACTAAGATGCAACAATCAGAGCTCAGAAGCAGTAAAACTAATGGAAGCATCTGCTTAGGAATATCATGTCTAAGACTTAATACTAACAAAACCACAAAACAAGCTTCTAAGTCCATCTAGCCCATCACTCGTTAAGGTCACCCAATGGAGGTGCTTTACCAAGTAGGGGAGGAAGAACTTCCTACCCCCTTCAAGGTCCTTCTAGCTGGACTAAGAATAAAATCGACATGAGACAGATTAACAGAAGAAAATCAAGTTTAATTTTGTGTGTACCAGGATTCCATACAGATGGAAATTCCAAAGACAGGCAAAATGAGTTATGTATGTCCTTCTGAACTAAGGTGAATTGGGCAGGGATCTGTGACTTCAAAAGGAAGAAATGCAATTCACAAGAAGATATAAAAGTAAATGTTTGGTAAACAAATGTTTGTTGGCCCTTCAGAAATAATGGGACATACAGGAGTTTGATCAGACAGGCCTTCCTTGCTAGCTCCATGCTGTCTACCATATCTCGTTCATAGTATAATGTAATCATCTGTGCTGATAGCTCTCCTCCTGGACCAAGTCCTCTAGCTAAATTCTTTTCAGGCAGTTGTGGGGCAGGTAAAAAGGTTTTCCTGAATCTGCTGGGTTTTGACTGCTTTTTTAACTGAAAATAATCTTCATGCCAATGTGGGTCCATCTTGTCCCCCACAACCACAAGTTAATTTTGAATGGACAACAGTTACATTAAAAACCTGTATAAAGCCCAACAAGAGAATGGGGAAAATTCAGTGGTTGGATAGGAGCATTTTGCTGCTTTCTCCCCTCATGTCTTATTTGTGTAAGTTATGAAATGGAAATGCATTATTCATTAATTCAGCTATCATTCAGCATGTACTTATTTGGGGGGTGCTATATACCAGGCATTGTTGTAGGGTTTGGGACACAAGAATTAGCAAAAATTATGTGCAATTATTTCCAGCCACTTTTTCAAAGGGAGACAATATGTTCATAGGCATGAAATTTTCAGAATCCATCATATGTGACAACACTAGATTTTTACATAAAAGAAATTAAAATAATATTTTTAGGTAAAATGGAAAATGTGTACATTAGTTTGCTGCAAGATAAGTTATCCAACCTGCACTGTTATAAGTATGTGCCACTGACAAAAATACAACAAAATCAAATCCACAAGTGGCTATAGTAACATCAAGTATCAGGCAAATTTAATGTGAATTACCCACGGTTAGTGAGTAATACCACAATAAAGTTATACCTAAAATGCAACAAAAATGACTAAACATTAGGGAGAATCTGAGATAGGCATACTCTCCAAATTAGACAAATAGAAAAAAGCTATTTTGCCAGATAAATCATTTTTGCTTAGGATCCAATTGCTCATTCATAAATGCTGCTCTATAAAGTGGTTCATAAACAACATGAGGAAGTTTTTAGCAGTCCATGCTGAAAATCGCAGCTTAAAATACACTCCTGGAAACAAAACTATATTTTATTTTGGAATTTTATTCTGGTGATTGCAGCTGATAATTTGTTTTGATACACTAACATGGTTAAATAAAAAGGAGTACTGCGTTGAACATTTAATTTTCTGTCGGCTTTTTGCTGGAAGCATTGCTTTAGAACAGAAGTCAGCAAATGTTTTCTGTAAGGGCCAAATAGCAAATATTTTAGGCATTGCATGTCATATGGTTGTTGTAACTACTTTGCTCTGCTGCAGTAGCACAAAAGGAGCCATAGACAATACCTATGAGCCATAGACAATACACCATGGAACATAGTGACTATGTTCCAATAAAACTTTACTTGCAAACACTGGATGTGAGATGGATTTGGCCCATGGCCAAAGTATGCCAACTCTTGCTCTAGAGCCCTTCTGTAGCCTTTTACGTAAGCCAGGCTGGGGGATTATTCAAGCGCCCACATGGCCATTCTAAGTCATCTGCTCTTGCTCCTCCCATGGACATCAGCCAACCTATCAGTCATAAAAGGTAGCCGCTTCCTCCCTGAAGCATAGAGAATGAAGTCACTCCATTTCTCTTAGTAAAACTCTGAGAGGCAGCCCAATGTACATGCTCACTCGTGTACATCCTAATAAAATTCATTGCAATTATTTTTATTATTTAGCATTTATACTGTAAGCACATTCAAAATATATTCTGGAAACTTACAGAAGAAATTCTAATGGGACATGAGGAATAAATACATCTTCCAAGAGAAAGATAGAAATACTAGTCTTCTTGGACATTAAACCTGAGCTTCCTGTTGTCCAGGGTAAAAGAAAAAATCATGGGGCTATATTAGTGACTTCTAAACAGCAGGTATGTATGTATGCCCTGTATGTATAATTATAGCTCAATAAAATTGTTTGCTAAAAAGAAAAAGAAAAAAAAGGAAGGTATATCAGAGTTATTTGGGAAACTATTTAAATACATACATGCCTAAGATCTGGTTTAGCAGATATGTGGTGAGACCCAGCTGTTTTGAGTCTTGAGATAAAATGCCTTCATGATGTATATAGTCAAATGCAGAATTTCTCACAGGAGATATATTTGGCGTTTTGGCAAAACAGCTCTTCCTCTTAGGATTGTTCCACACAATGCAGAGTATGGATTCTCTGTTCCTGGCCATTTACAACCTGTAGTGCCTCTTAGCCATTATGACAACCAAAAGTACTCTACATTATTTCCAAACGGATGCTGGTTGTGGTCCATTGATCTCATGAATACAAAGAGAAGTTAGTTATAGACTGTGTCCTCAGAGGGTATGGCAAATTTAATATTATAGTTAGGGAAATGATACAGATATGAATGGGGTTTTTATGAGAAAATAGAGAAGGGATCCTTAATTAGGCATTTAGGGTAAGAAAGCTTCCTATGATAGCTGAGACTAGACCAAGTCTGAAAGCTTTTGGTCACTGGGAAAGTGCTTTACAAACAGGGAGACAACAGTAGCAAAGACACAAAAGTGAGAAGAGCATGGGTTTGCATGAGGATTATGATCAGTTCATTTTGATTGATGAAAAAGTATGAGGCAGGAAATGATGAGTGTTGAGGCTGGAAAAGTCAAAAGGGTCAGATTATGGAAGTCTTTGTATGACTGCTTTAGGACTTCAGATGTTTGTCCTGAAGATGTTTGAGAATCATGGAAGAGTATGGGAGCATGGGTGTAGGGAACTGACAGACTTAAGCAGGGAAGCATCATTGTCAGACTGTTTCTGGAGAATGCTCTAACAGGAGCACAGAGAGTATGTGTGGATTAAAGAGGCCCAGAGCCAGGGAAAGCTGCACCTGTGGAACAGAAGCACAGCTGGGGAAGACAGGAAGGATTAAAGGCATGGTTTAAAGTTGTAAACCTTGATAACTTTTTTTTTTTTTTTTTTAACTAGGGCATGAAGGAAATGTGAAGAATCAAGGTGACTTACTGATTTCTAACTTGTGTAAGAAGGTATATTGCTGTACTCCACCAGGGTGAAAAAAATAGAGAATTGGCAAGGGTAGAGGGAAGAAATGGATTCAGGTGTGTCCATGTTTAGTTAAGGTGAAGCATCTAACAGAGCATCTAAACAGAGTTGTCCATCACTCAGTGGGTTGCACTGTGATGGATAATCCCACTTTGCAGACATTATGATAAAGACAACACCAGTCTACTGTTTGATGAAGGATTTGAAACTCTCTGTAAACATGCAGAGAATACAGATGATCAGCTAATTTATTTTCATATGGTATTATCAGTGACAAGACAGTCTATGCATATGTTTCTTTGTCCCTGAATTTCTGGAAATATATAATGATGTTAACATTTACTGAACACTTATTCTATGCCAAATACTCTTCAGCATGACTATGTATATTAACTCATGTAATCCCTCACAGCAAACCCATGAAGCTCTCTTCATACATTACCTTTATTTCTAGTTTCACAAAAAGAAGCTTTTTATTTTCCTCTTAAACTACAAATAGTACTTATCAACAGGCTTGAGTTGAGTTGGAATACTGACTCTGAAACCCACAAGCTATATGATCTTGGACAGGCTGACCCAGAGCCATAATTCATACCTATAAAAATATTCACCATATTTTTCTTTTGGCTGGGCTATCTTGGTGCCCTTAGCAACTTCTACTCTACTGGCTATGTTCTAGGTCTTTAGGGAATTTCTCCAGGATCCTGCTCCCAAATACTCTATCAAATTCTCTGGCTAACATTTCAATTTCCCTGGATTCTTTTCTTCTTCCCTAGTATCTGTTGCTAGTGAATGTGTCCTGAGATGTTGGAAATGCTCTGCCTGGCATGGTCTGGCTTTGCCTATTCTTTGTGATGCCTTTGGCTTCATGACCTGAAGATCAAGGACCAAACAAGTCTAGTTCTCTGAACTGCTTGGGCTACCAGACCTGAGGCCACACATTGGGTTGCTCAAGAAAATGTTCTCTCCTGGAAAATTTATATATTCAGAAAAAAAAAAGTTAGTTTGCTAATTTTTTCTATATTAGTAGTGATAATGATCGCTATTAATTAATTGCCACGTGACATGCAGCAGGCTAAGCACCTTAGATATATTATTTAAACTTCAAAATGAATGTGTGGCGATATATATTATGTACTCCAGAAGACATATCTGAAGTTCAGGCCGTGGCTTGGTAGCTGTGGTTATCTGATATCTACTATGCAGCTTTTCCCCTGCAATGTCCACCTACTTACAGAAACAAGCCCAGCTCCAAGAGAACTTATCATAAGGTGAGAGTTTGGAAAGGATTATATCTTCCTCTGCTAGACTGTACACAGCCACTGTGTAAGATTGAATGTGAAAGATTAAATTCTTTTCAGTGGTAACCAAGTTCTCTCCATTTTTACATCCCTGGACTCTTGCACACAGCCTACTACATTGCTGATCATTGAACATTTGCTGAATGGATGACTGAATTCTCAGAGTGGCTCCAGAATGAATCTGGTAAACCTAGAATCCCCTTGGGTGTCAAAAAAAGATTATTTAAATCCCAACTAACAATCAGATGACTGACCATGCATTTGCAGAGGCTCAATTTATTGTGTGCCATTGACAAATAGTGACAATTATCCATAGACCAAACCAAAGAGCTAAGCATTGTGTAGCTAGAATTTACCAAGATAAAAAATGGCAGGCCACAAAAATCACTCCACACACACATACCAAGTTTCTATCATTCAAAGTAGAGGTATATTTTAAAGCTTTCACAAAGATAAATACCAGCTTATATTCCCATGACCTAAAACTATAAATCAGGGTAGTCCTCAAAGACTTTAGGCAAAAAGACTAGGGCAGAATTCTTCATACTGCCTACCAGTCATTTGCCGGGCTTTGCTTTTCATTTTTGTTCATTTTCATTTAAATTGATGTGGGAATTTGTGCCACATGGCAAACTCTGTATATATAGCCAATAGGCCAAAGTCTGGTGCTTTTATTCAAGTGATGAAGACATCAAAGGAAGGATATCTGATGAGGAAGAGAGCACTAGTACATTTCAACATATGGGAATGAAGTCAGTGCAAGTTCTGTTGTTCAAATGGCATCCTCTGAATAATTTTGTAAAACTATCTGCAAGGCTAATATATACAGTATATTGCAGATTAATAAGAGATTAAAAAGAATTTAGAAATTGTATTTGCCTTGTATATATGAATAAATGAGCCTTTATTAGTATATGTTCTTAAAACTCATAAAAATAACAATTATCCTCAGTCTTTTAATCACTAATACACATTTAGTACACTAGTAATTACAGCTTTAGAACCTCTGATAGATGTTTTAAATGTGATTGCTTTCAACAGTCTTGATTTGAGGATTCTCTTTCCTCTCATCATTATGTCACTGCATAAATATCATTGTACTAATGGATATCCTACCCCCATAAAATTCTGTGAATACTCAGTACTTTCATTCCTTGAGATGAAGTTCCTGTGTGTCACACTTTTTGTGTGTCACAAAAAAAACCCTAAAATTATCAGCATATTCTCTAGTATTGTAAACATATTATTTTGAAAACATTTAAACAACTTTGTTCTGCCTTAATTATTTCCAGCTTGAATTACATATGTAACCCCAGGCATGGGTAGGTATATATGAGTTGGAATAAACTAACCAATTAATATTTTACATTCACTTAAAAATTAGACATCTGATCTTTAATTACTCAGTAAAGCTTATCTTTAAGTAAATAAGTATTGCAAGATAAACTTATTTATCATTCTTATTGGAAAAACAGATACAAGTAGGTAATAAAACATAATGAATGGGAAAAACCCCCTAATTTAGATCAAATCAACTGTCACCAGAATATGCTTGTATTTGGAAGTAATTACAAGCATTCAGTAACACTTGAACGTTTAGGGGGCTATATACCTTAGGATTCAGAGCAAATAAAGCACTGGGTGTTATACGCAAACAATGAATCATGGAACACTACATCAAAAACTAATGATGTAAAAAAAAAAAACTAATGATGTAATGTATGGTGATTAACATAACATAATAAAAAAATTTTTAAAAAAGCAGTTTTGTTTGGCTCTGAAATGAACTCACATAAAATTATTTTCTACTCAATTATTGATCAATAGACATTCATGTTAATAAACCAAATAGACATACTTGCAGCTTACTTTCAGTCTAAAGAAAACCAGCAGAGGAGAAATGTCAAGATAGTTCATTATAATGCTTATATATATGCTTATATGTAATGTATACACATATATATATACCTATATATAATAGCATTATTGCCCAAAGAAATTTATATTGTTACTTTTCCCAATAAAGTTATTGCTTTGAGGAAAGTCTTGGTGGAAAAAAAAAAATACATGATCTCTCTTTCTCCATCGAAACTGAAGATGTATATTTAACTTTCCTATCACTAAGAAGACAAGAAAACATGGAGATCTTGGAAGAGCCTATGTAATTTAACATCCTATTCAGTTGTTACAGTAAGGTTTACAAACTTTCATTTTGTTTGACATTTATTTATTTTTCTATTTTAAAGATTTTATTTATTTATTTGACAGAAAGAGAGAGAACACAATCAAGGGGGAGCAGCAGAGGGAGAGGGAGAAGCAGGCTTCCCGGTGAGCAGGGAGCCCGATATGGGGCTCAATCCCAGGACTCTGGGATCATGACCTCAGCCCAAGGCAGGCACTTAACTGACTGAGCCACCCAGGTGCCCCCTTGTTTTATATTTTAAATAAACTTTATTGAGATGTAGTTTCCATACTATAAAATTTATTAGTTTTTAAGTGTATATTTCAACAGTTTTGAAAAATATATGTGCCCATGTATCCACCACCACTAACAAATTATAGAATATTTCCATCACTCCCAAAAGTTTCCTTCTGTCCCTTTGCTGTCAAATCACCAATCACTAATCTACTTTCTGTCTCCATTGATTAGATTTGCTTTTCTTTTAAATTTGATATAAATGGAATAACATAATGTATATACTTTTTCAGATCTGTTTTTAGTTTAATATTTTTTAGATTTATTGTTTTCTTGCCTATATTTCTTTTTTATTGTAGTGTAATATTTCATTTTTTTCCTAGACTCTGTCCACTGACCTGTGTATTTAACCCTTTTCTAATACCACACTGTCTTGATGGTCATAGTTTTATAGAAATCTTGAGATAAAGTGGTACAAATACCTCAAACTTCAGTTTATTTTTAGTATAACATATATTTATTTGAAACTTCATAGCATATCAGCTAATTCCTTAAAATCTAAAAATTTCACAGAGCAATCTGTATTTTTAAAATAATAACTGATATTTATGAAAAGATGTCAAAAGATATTTATTTTCTTGCTGATCATGACACAGCAAAAGATGTACAAATATAATATTTAATATTAGAGATGAGCTCTAAAAATCTTACACAGACCCTATAAAAATTATCTAAGTCACAATTCAGAAGAAATTACAAGTATACTAAACTTCAAATATATCAATTTTTACTAGGTTTTCCACACTATCCTTATATTGTCATGCTTGCTTTCAAGAGCTATAAATCAGCAGTTTTCTCTCTTCTGATCTAAATAGTCAGTTTTACCAAAATGAAAAAGTAGGAAAAGCTTCTTGGAAGACATCCAGAGTTCAAATGCTCGAAGAAAAAGAGTCAGTAACAGATTTAGTTTGGCAAAAATACAGTTCAGCATCCCACAATAATACAGTCATGCTACCAGAATATATCTAGGTTCTATTCAAGAGTAATATGAAAAATATTTAACTACCTTGCACCAAGGAAACTGACCAATCAGAATAGATTCTAAACAACTGGCTCTGGTATGCTAGAGTGTGTGTTGACTGAATAACCGTCTGGATATCAATCTACAGAAACATCCTTGGTGGAGGAGTTGCAAGGAAAACAAAGGATGGATGGATGAATGGATGGATAAATTGAAGAATCATGCTGCTTTCCCACACATATTTAATTTGAGATGTTATAATGGTTAATACTATGTGTTGACTTGACTAGGTCATGGAGTGCCCCATTATTTGGTCAAACATTATCCTGGGTATTTGTGTGAAGGTGTTTTTGGATGAGACGAACATTTAAATTGGCAGAATGAAAAAGCAAATTGCCTTCCCTATTGTGGGTGGGTCTCATCCAACAGTTGAAGGCCTGAATAAAACAAAAAGACTGAACCTCCTCTGAGTAAGAAAGAACTGCTCCTGCCTGACATCCTTTCAACTAAGGCTTTTCCTGCCTTTGAACTCCAACTGAAACATTGACATTTCTTGGGTCTCAAACCTGCCAGCTTTGGGACTAGAACTATACCATCAGCTTTCCTGGGTCTCCAGCTTGCCAACTTCCTTTCGTATTTTGGGACATTAGGACTTTCCAATCACCATAATAAATCCTTTATATATATGTATATATGTAAGTATGTGTGTGTGTAACACACACACACACACAATATAGAAATATTTCTATATATTCTTTTTTATTTTTTTAAAGATTTTATTTATTTATCTGACAGATAGAGAGCATGAGAGAGAGATCACAAGCAGGGCGGAGGGGTAGAGGGAGAAGCAGACTCCCCCTTGAGCAGGGAGCCTGAGGCGGGACTTGATCCCAGGACCCTGGGATCACGACCTGAGTCAAAGGCAGACATTTACTGGACCGAGCCACCGAGGCACTCTCTATATATTATTTTCTATATATTTCTGTATTTCTAGATATAAAAATATATCTAAAATATATTTTTTCTATTTCTATTTTCTATACCCATATATATTATGTATATATAGAAAAATATATATTCCTATATATATAATGAATTCTTTATATATACATGTGTGTGCACATATACATATATATCCTATTGGTTCTATTTTTCTGGAGAACAGTAATATAGGTATAGAGATTTCTGGTGAAAGAAAGTATAGAATATAGGCAGACACATAATTCCTACAGCAGCTATGGAGATCTTGGATTGATTATAACTATTGATTACACTCTAGAAACTCACCTGTTTCTTTTCCTAAAATTTATATAAGTCCAGGATTGGGTCATGTCCAAATCCTGGTGAGTTAAACATTAAAAATTAAAACACTAAACATGTTTAACTTTGATATATCATGAGATGCTTATATGATAACATAAACATGGAATGTTAATATTGAAAGAAACAAATTATTAGAGTTTATAACAAGATCAGTAAGCAGAAAATTGTAGGGACACGGCCCAAATGTTTCTCTTTTCTTGTATTCATTTGCCATGACAAGGATAGATTTATTCAAACCAGATTTACTGAGACTATATTCTGCCCTAGGCACGATGCTAGTCATTGGGGATTCAAAGACAAATGTATCCTCTCTATTTCTCAGGGATCTTGTACTTCCTCCCTCTCTATCCCACAAGATGGAGACTATGCCCTGCCAGATGTGGTAGGGTTTTATGAAGGATGAGGCTTTAGCTCCATCTGTAACAATTCAATTACTTAGCAAAGCATGGCATTGTGGGTAAGAGCACATGCTTTGGAGCCAAAAGGCATGGGCTGGAATTCAAATTCTCAGAGTCACCAACTTTATAACTTCCACAAATTATGTGACCTCCCTCTGTCTCAGTTCCCTCAACTATAAAGTGGTGATAATTGTACTTTCCTTATTATATTGTTATGAGAGTTACTGAGTTAACACATGTAAAAGCATTTATACGAGTGCCTCATGTATAATAAGCACTTCAAAATGCAGTTTTTATAGTCTGAGGCAACTAAGTGTTTTCTCTTGCTGAGTATATAGGTGACATTGATGTCATTTTTTTTTTTTTTACTATGCTGGATACTTGAAATATGTACTCATTAATTTTTAAAAGAAAAATGCAAGAGAAAATTAAGTACTATTTACAATAACAATCAACTCATAAAGTATCTTTGAATTAATTTGGAAAATAACTCAGAACACTTTTATGGGGAAATAATTAACACTCTATTAAAGACATGAAAAAAGACCTGAATAAATGAAGAAACATAGGCATCATGCATGGAACAAGACAACATTGTTAATATGGCAATTTTCCACACAATGAGTTTTAAATTAAAATTAATTTTAAAATGTTTGTAAAATATAACTACAACAATTTGGAAAAATAAGAAGACTGGCATTACCAAATGTAAATACATATTACAAATACATAAAAATAAAAGGTGTAGCACTGCTACAGAAACAAGCAATGGAATAAGATAGAAAATCTAGTAGATCTGTACACATTATAGAGATAACCCCACAAGCACTTGGGGAAAGAATGAATTTAGTACATAGCTCTGGAAAACCTGGTTCACTATTTTGATTCTTAGACACATAAGAGTCTTCAAAGCTCTAGTTCTGCTGAGTCTCTGTTGTAAAACTCTTACAGCCTGGGTGGACATCATATCCTTCAAGAAGTACTTATTCTAGCAGCGCTTTAACTCTGTTCTCATTTTCAAAAGAACTGTTTCTGAGAAACTACATTGACACCACAGCTTCAACCCAGTTTGATTTCCATGTAGAGTAACTGCATAAATAAGAATACTCCAAGACCTAGCAATTCCATTCTTTCCTTTATATCCACCAGCAGTTGGTATATAAGTTCATCAAAAGACATGTACAAGAATGCTCACAACAGCACCATTCATAATCATTACAAAATAGAAATAACTCAAATAGCAAGCAACTATAGCATGTATCAACAGATTGTGTTATATATTCATATAATGAAAGGCTGTACAGCAATATGAATGCATAAAACTACAATGACAGACAACAGCAATATGAATAAATCTCTCTCACAAATATAATAATGAGCAAAAGCAAGCACTAAGTGTATATACTATTGAGTCTACTAAATGTAGCTTAAAACAGATAAAATTAAACTATTCCAACAGAAGTCAGCTGTTTTTCTTAGGGCTCAGTGATTGAGAGAAGATATAAGGATGGTTCTGGGTACCAGCAACATGGGTATATTAAAGTCATTTAGTAGTATGCCTATACTTTGTGTGTTTTTCATTGTGCGTGTGGTACTTCAATAAATATTTTATGAAATAGAAAGTTTAGCCACATAAGAATGAAAAATTAGAAAGTGATTTTTTTAATGGTAATGACTTGTTAGGTGTTTTATGATCATTTAATTAAATATGCTTTAGATCCATTCAAATTAGAAAGGAAGAAATAAGATTCTTGCTGTTCATGGATGACATGATATTACATATAGAAGAGACTCCACCAAAAAATTGTTAGAACTGATAAACTAATTAAATAAACTTGCAGGATGCTAAATCAATATACAAAAATCAGTTGTGTTTCTATACATTAACAATGAACTCTTTGAAAGAAAAATAAAGGAAACAATATCATTTATAATAGTATCAAAACATTTGCAATACTTAAGAATAAATTTAAACAAGCAGACGAAAAATCTGTCCCCTGGAAACTATAAAACACTGATGAAAGAGACTGAAGAAGACACAAATAAATGGAAAGCTACCTAAGGCTCATGGATTGGGAGAGTTAAAATTGTTAAAATGTCCATAATATCAAAGCGATCTACATATTCAATGCAATCTCTGTTAAAATCCCAATGGCATTTTTCATAAAAATAGAAAAATATAATAAAATTCATATGAAACCATAAAAGATCTCAAATAGTGAAAATAATCTTGAGGAAAAGAAAGTTAGGGGCATCACACATCCTAACTTCAAATTATATTATAAAACTATAGTAACTCAAACAGTATGATATTGGCATAAAAACAGACACATAGATAAATACAACAGAATAGAGAGTCCAGAAATAAACCTATGTATATATAGTTTATTAGTTTTTGACAAGGAGCCAAGAATACACAGTAGGAAGAAACAATCTGTTCAATAAATGGTGTTAAGAAACCTGACAGCCACATGCAAAAGAATAAAACTGAACCCTTACCTTACACCATCCACAAAAATAAACTCAAAAGGGATTAAAGACTTGAATGTAAGAACTGAAATCATAAACTACTAGAAGAAAACAGAGACTGCACTCTTTGACATTAGTCTTGGCAATGATTTTTTTTTCTTTTTTCATGTACACCAAAAGCAAGGGCAACAAAAGCAAAAATCAACAAGTGAGGGGTGCCTGGGTGGCTCAGTCAGTTAAGCATCTAGCCTTCGGCTCAGGTCATGATCCCGGGGTCCTGGGATTGAGCCCCGTGTCGGGCTCCCTGCTTCTCCCTCCCCCCACTATTCATGTTCTCTCTTGCTATCTCTCTCTCTCTCTCAAATAAATAAATAAAATCTTTAAAAAATAATAAAAAATAAACAAGTGAAACTACATGAAACCAAAATGCTTCTGTACAGCCAAAGAAACCATCAACAAAATGAAAGACAACCTATGGAATGGGAGAAAATATTTGCAAACCACTTTTTTGATAAGCAGTTAATATCCAAAATAAAAATGGAACTCATAAAACTTAATAGCAGTCATCATCATCATCATCGTCATCATCATCATCATTTGATTAAAAAAAATGGGCAAAAGACCTAAAGAGACATTTTTTCCAAAGAAGACCTACAAATAACCAAAGGATACATAAAAAGTTGTTCAACCCCACTAATTATCAGGAAAATGTAAATCAAAATCACAATGGAGAGATCACCTTACACTTGTTAGGATGACTATTACAAAAAAGGCAAGAGATACAAATGCTGGTGAGGATGTGGAGGAAAGGCAGACCTTGTACACTGCTAGTGGGAATGTAAATTGGCACAGCACTATGGAAAACAGTATGGAGGTTCGTCAAAAAATTAAAAATAGAACTACCCTATAATCCAGCGATCCCACTCCCAGCAATATATTCAAGAATAATGAAATCAGTATCTCGAAAAAATATCTGTACTCCCTTATTCCTTACAACATTATTCACAATAGCTGAGACAAGGAGACAACCTAAGTATTCATCAACAGATGACTGGATAAAAAAATGTGGTATAAATATATACTATGGAATATTATTCAGCCTAAAAAAAAAGAAGAAAATTCTGCCATTTACAACAACATGGATGAACCTGAGGGAGCACTATGCTAAGTGAAATAAGCTAGACAGAGAAAAACAAACACTGCAGGTATCACGTATGTGGAGTCTTAAACAAAGAAAAAAGAAAGAACAGAAGGATGGTTGCCAGGGGCTGGGGCCAGGGAAAGAGAGAGAGGTTAGTTAAAGGGTTAAACTTTCTGTTATGAGATGAATAAGGTCTGAGGATCTAGTGTATAACATAGTGACTATAGCTGATAATATCGTAGTGTAGAAGTGAAATTTTCTGAGAGTACCACTTAAGTGTTCTTAGCACACTTAAAAGCAGTAAATATGTTGAGGTGAGTTCACCCAGACATAAACTGTTTCCATCAACTGCCATTTATCAATCCACCATAAGTTTCTTATTGTGTAACACTTGTAGGACATTAAAATAATTTGTCAGTCCAGTTAAAAATCTGAAAAAAAATCTGAAAAAAATGCCTAAATAATTTCCTGAATTAACTGACCAGGTATTTTGACATGAATATTTGTATCTTGCCTCTTCTTCAGTGTCACTGATAGGTAGAGAGCTTGCTTGTATTTTAAAAACTGACAAACAAATCTGAAGAATTGGTTTAGACTTGAGGAAAAAGTCTCAAGACAAAACAGACATTTTTAACTTTTTCTGTGTCCACAGAATGAGGCTCTTTGCAGTACATTATTGGGGTTTAACTGACAGTCAACAATAAAGATGCTGCATCTCCAACCTGGACTTTAGACAATTCACACACCTGAATCCAGACTCCAAATGTACCATGATACCTTCCCCCCTCCCCCAAACACAAGGACAATTTAGTGCCCAAACATACATTACAAAACACTGGTTTTATATCATTTTCCCCTTTTCTGTTATGAAACATTGTTTATTCTATCTGATGGAAGAATCTGATTCTTAAAACCTTCCAAGAACAGGCATTTGTTTAGGATAGAGATAAATCTCTCTAGAGATTAAGCCTAATTCCCTGTTGTACAATGTAGAAATATCTCCAAGATAACAACCAAATGACCACCAGACATGTTAAAACATACTTCCAGAAAAAGCTCGGGGGTCTCTAGTAAAATGTTCAGGAAATGGACACAAGGTGCAGATCCTCGTCCCTCCAACAGATAAGAGAAGTTATTGTTCTGTCTTGTACTTTTCGGTATCAACTGTATGAAACTTTGCCCTAACTCTGTAGTCAATTTTGTGCTTATGTACAAGTAAATCTGTTAATGCTTACACAATGATAAATTATGTTCTCTCTCGCTTCAGCATTGATATGGAAGGCTCTTTTTGTTGGCAGAAATGTTTTATTTCTCTAATAGGAGGAAGAAAATGAACATAAAATGAGGGCCAACTGCCTGTCAGACCTGTCCGATAGAACAAAAGTTCTTTGTAAAGTACGCTGAAGAAGTAACTTCTGTTAACGTCACAGATTCTATTATTTTATGTAATCCAGATGACAGCACCAAATATAAAGAATATTTTTCAGGTAGAAAATATAAACTGCAGTCACATTTTATTTGAGATTTATGCTTCTTTGTGCTTCCTATCTGCCTAAGCAACCTACAAATGTAAGGGAAGGAGAGGGAAAGAAGCCATCATGCTGTTTTTAGTATACTATGAACTGAATCCTAAAACATGCATGCAAATGGATATGGAGTTCATCTGAATCCTTAGAAAAATACTTTGTATTCTTTATGTATAAATATATAAAGAACATAAATATTTATAAATATAGAAATAGATAGATATAGATATTTTGAGTCCATTTCCCATCCCCCTCAACTTATCAATGTTGAAACAAACGTTGTGTCTATATCTCCTTGTAACCCTGCTTTTGTCAGAATTAAAAAATTAGTATTGATCACTGTCATTGCTGATTCTGTTACTGTTGAATTTCTGTTAGAGAACAAATCCTGAATAATCGGAGAATGAAGAAAAGTAGATATCAAAACAGAGATAATATCTGTTTATTTCACTCTTGAAAGAAAAGACAGCCACCCTCTCCCTCTCACCAAAATAAAAATAAAAGGTTGAGTCACAAACTCGAAGACATTGCGACAGAGGCTATAAAGAATCAAAATTGCAGAACTACAGCATTACCCTTCCCTTCTCCACCCACTGAAATTTCCTCTTAATTAAGAGATGCTAAGTTGCTGAATAAATGCACTAAACATTACCTAAACTTTCCCTATAAGAATGGTTCATGTTTCTGATGACCCCTAGGTGAGGGGGGCTTGAAGAACTCTTCAAAGTTAATTCATTTTTATCCACACTATTTTCCTTTTACTCTCTCTGCCTATTTCTCCTTGAGACATTTAAAGGAATTTAAAGCCTGACATGATGGTTTTAAAGTTATAAAAGTAGCTGATGTCACAGGCTTTCAAAGGATAGAAAATAGAAGCATGCGATAACTGCAGCCTGCTAAATGTTCTTACAAGTATACTAAGAATTGGAAATTTTCCCTGACCAGCTCTATCAAGGAACAGAACAGCAAGCCGTAATTTTCTGGTTATCTCATTCATGCCACACTATCATAGATTGACTTGGGTTAATTGTAGGAACATAAGCCAGGTTTTAAGGCTTTCTGATATGTATAGAAAAAGTGTTTCAGTACTTCATTTGTTTATTTGTAAAACACATATATATATTAAATTTCTACTATGTGTTACTATTTACTGTATTATAAAATGATTTAATCATAAAATATTTTAAAGTGAATTTTACGTGTCTATTCCTTGATTTTGGTGGAGAAAAGGAGAAACTAAAAACAGAGATATCAGAGAAGCATAAAACATAATCCTTGTATTTAATTTGCTTTGTAAAGATACAAATTATGTGTGTGAAACAACAACAAAAAATGATTACAGTACATTTTCAATGAGAGATCCAAGTCAGCTAGGATAGTGGGGAAGGCTTTGTAAGAGAAGTGGGGCCTGTGATAACCCAAAGTGATGGAGAAGAGCTTACACATTCCACATGGAAAATGAAATAAAAAATATTTGGGAAACAAGAGAAAAACTAGATTCTTTGTCTAAACAAAATTCAAATATCCACAAGAATAAATAAAGCTTTATTTAGGATGTTGCAATCCCTAATTCTAAAAAATAAAAGCTTGATTATATACATGATGTATTATGTGAGGTCTTGTATTGTGGAAGGTTCTAGATAAAATGGGGTGCTCAATTCAAAGATGGCAATGACTTGTAGAGACACACAGTCTGAACATGGTTCTGTATTGTTTAATTAAAAATTGGTTTTGTGTACTTTTAAAATGTTTTGGGTTTATCAACTTGATCAAGTAATTTGGATAAAACAGTTGAACCTTGAGAAAATACAAACATTGCAAAAGGCTTTTTAATTTATTATCAAAACCAATAACATTTAAAATTGAGACCGGTTACAAACTACTTTAAGGACCTTACACACAGAAAGTGACACTAGAAAAGGCAATTAAATTTTACCCCATAATAACAAATTCTAAGAAGTTTGGTTTTTTTTTTTTAAGATTTTTATTTTTTATTTGACAGAGAGAGTGAGTGACAGAGAGAGAGAGAGAGAGAGAGAGCATGAGCAGGGGGAGTGGGAGAGGGAAAAGCAGACTTTCCATTGAGCAGGGAGCCTGATGTGGGGCTCGATCCCAGGACCCTGGGATCAGGACCCAAGCCAAAGACAGACGCTTAATGACTGAGCCACCCAGGCTCTCCAAATTCCAAGGAAATTTTTTAAGGAAAATAATAGAAAATATATATACCATGTTAAGATCCTTTAAAATTCTTCTATGAAGTTAGAATTATGGACTGGAGAAAGTTTTAAAAAGATTTTCTGAGGGGTGCCTGAATGGCTCAGTCAGTTAAGTGTCCGCCTTTGTGTATTCCGTTGTGTGTATGTGTGTGTGTGTGCATATATATCTCATTTTCCTCATCCATTCACCTGTTGACAACCATTTAGGTTGTTTCCACATCTTGACTATTGAGAATAATGTTGCTATCAACATGGAAGTGCAGATATCTCTTTGATATACTGTTTTTGTTTTCTTTGGATCTATACCCAGAAGTGGGAAATCAGAATAATATGGTGGTTCTATTTTTAATTTTTTAAATTAAAACCTCCCTCCTATTTTGCATAGTGGCTACACCAGTTTCCATTCCCATCAACAGTGCCAAAACCTTCTTCTTTATCCACTAAGCTTAAATGATACACAGCTGTGTTTATGTGGTAAGTGTATCAGGAAGAGGAAAGGCTAATTTGTTTCTCTCAAACTGAGGTTATTTTTCAATTTCATATAAAGATTCCTAAGCAAATACTCATGATTTTTTCACTGGTAACAACATATTTTAACTAGCATCTCTCACAGTTTTCAATGAGATGTGACAACCTCCCTAATCTTACTCTCTCTTAGTTCTAGCAGGGCGAAATAGGATTTTTTTTTTCAAACACACCCGATGATGAATGTGTAACACATAGGAGTTAAGATGTTAATCACAAACTAACAACAGTAAGTCCCCTTTCTTTTTTTTTTTTCTGAGTATATGCATTTCTTCACAAATTTTTTTTTAAAGATTTTATTTATTTATTTGAGAGAGAGAGAGAATGAGAGATAGAGAGCACGAGAAGGAAGAGGGTCAGAGGGAGAAGCAGACTCCCCGCCGAGCAGGGAGCCCGATGTGGGACTCGATCCCGGGACTCCAGGATCATGACCTGAGCCGAAGGCAGTCGCTTAACCAACTGAGCCACCCAGGCGCCCCACAAATTTTTTAATGGTTTTATGGATTCTGGTAAAGCTAGAGGTAGGTGGGGGCACTATCTTTACCTGGTTCTTTTCAAAGTAGATTTTTTTTTTTTAAATAGAGAATGTTTTCAAGGGTATAAACAGAAGTAATGGTTAGATGGAGAACAAAGAAAAAAAAAACTAAACTGAAAAACTAGAAAGGTATAACTAGTTGAATAGCTGGTAGAATAGTAAGAAGAAACAAAGTTTCCTCATCTTTCCAATTACAGGAATATCAGATGCCTGCCAAGAAATAAATGGTAGATCGTGAATGCTATGTCCCTGGATCCTCTCTTAAAATAATATTTAAAAGTATCTAAAATGAAGGTGTGAAAACAAAGACTACTTTTTAGTTCATTTATTCCATCAAAAAAGAAGAAAAAATTCTTGTCCCCCACAATTTCCCAACATAAATTTGCATGGCTTTTTGTTTCTAAAATTCTAGCAAAGTGCATATCTATCAGTGATTAATTGCCATAATCATATATTTTAATATTCCAGTGCAGCTTGTAATGTACAACTTTATTTCTAATATATACATATACTAACATGTAGAAGATCTTATAAATATTGGAAAATTCAGAATCATTTTTTATCATATTGGCCTTCCCGACATTATCACTCTAGATCATTCTTCCCTCTCCAAACTTCAGGAAGCAATCAGACATAATGTAATATCTTGTGCCATAAACAAAACAAACAAACAAAACAACCCAGATGGTTTGAACTAAGAATTAAAGTATGCAGTTTTGAAGAGACATAATATATGATTTTATTCCTAGAATGTATTCAACCAACAGATTTACTATGTGTTTTAAACCAAATGGGAACATTAAAAAAAAAAAAAACCTTCTTATGCTTTTAATTAAAGGTATATTTTCAATCAAAAGCATTAGCTCTTTACATATGAATCTAAAATGAAAACTGACATTAAAATCCACATTAAGGAGGTTTAGCTTTCAGGCAGAATTATGCGTAGTAAATTCTTCTAGATGGTAGGATGGACTTTCTTTTCCTAGAGCTAAAATATTTTGTTGCTAAAATAGTAATTTCAATGAGTACATTGGCAATTATAAGAGTAAATCTCTGCAATTAGCTTAGATTAAATATCCACTTGCTCTAGGGTTCCATATAAAATGAATACAAGTTTGAGAGTTCCTTTTGTACCCGCCTTGTCACTATCAATGGTGTATTACTTGTAGGGAGTGTTTCTGGTGACCTGTCTACAATAAAGTTCTAATTGCAACTAGTAGATATATTCATAGCTAAAAAGTTAAACTCTTCTAAAATGAAGGACACTGTGTAGACTCTTCCAAGAGGAAGGAAATGTACACTCACTCCATCTGGTATATAGAACTGTTGCATAAAACAACACAACAAAAACAGCATCTCACCTTTGGAGAAGTTACATTAGGAGATGGTAGTTCCTATCTCATAGATAAATACTTCATATATTTCCCTTCATATACAGATGGAATTGCTACAACTTAGCATAGGAAAAGGACGAGTTTTCCAGTCATGGATTCCAATCCCCCAGTCTAAGTTCTTCCACCCACTAAACTGTATAATTGCAAAAATAATTAATCACCAAGGGCCTCATTTTACCTGTATGTGCAGTGAATACCTTAAAATAAGGTCGTGGAAAGGACAGAATGTAAATGAAGTCACACAAATATATCATCTGGTACAATGCAGTCACCTGCTCATTGGAACAGTTTACTTAAATCGGACTTTTCCACAAGAGTACTACTAAGCAAAAAGGAAGTATAGAGCTGCAAATCCATCACACTGTGGATAAGTCTCTATTTTCAAAATTACTCTGGTCAGGGTTTGGCTAGTCACACCCTGACTAGCATTCCTCTTGTTCCCTTGAACTTGAATGACATAAGATGATTAAACTTAGCTATTCAACCAGTTAACAGGGAAGAGTTCTAGAGCTGAAAACAGAGCTAGATTTGAGATTTCTCTCTGATATATTAACCAGATACATTAATTAAATTATTCATTAATTCAACACACAATTTTTTGAGACACACCTAGCATGTACGGAAGATGGCATCGTCTTAAAAGCTGATGATACAGTAGCAGGGAAAACCAATGTCTTTTCCTTTATGAATTTATTGTCTAGTAGGAGGTCACATACTATAGTACACAAATACATCAAATTATGTAAGTGATATTTATTAAGAAAGGGGCTATTTATGCTTCACTAACATATTCTTTGGAATTAGGGAAGTATTATCTAAGGAAGTAATATTATATTATATATATGTGTAAGAAAAAGGGTAGGGGAAGGAAGACTCAGGTAGAATAAACTAGAATAAATAAACGTCCTGAGATAGGAGGGCACATGGTGTATTTTAGAAGGTAAAAGATGACAAGTAAAAAAATGAAGTTGTTATATGCAGACAATGAATCATGGAATACTACATCAAAAACTAATGATGTAATGTATGGTGATTAATATAACATAATAAAATAAAATTTAAAAAAGTAAAAAAAATGAAGTTATAAAAAATGAGTTAGGCAAATGTCAGATTATTAAGGGATTTGTAAGTAATACTAAGCATTTTGGGCTCTATGTCAGTGGAGAACGTCCTTATGTTAATGAGGACCACTGAAGAGTTTCAAGCATGTATTGTTACGATCAAGTTTGTGTAAGAAAAAGATCACTTTAACTTTTAAATGAAGGATAGACTGAAAAGAATGAAGATTGAATTAAGATACTTGTATATCTGGAAATATGGTCATTTTACTAACTTAACATATTACTTCCAATTTTTCAAATCTCTCCTATATTGGTTTGTAAATCCATGACCTTGCTACAACCTTTAGGTTTCCAGAAAAGGTAGAATAAATTAGGAACTATGTCTTGATAATCACCTCAAAATACAACTTATATTTTAGTCAAAATATAGATGCTTGACAAATCAGAGTTAAAGTCGTATTTGATAAAATCAAACACAAATTTCAGTTTGTAGTGCAATACATGATGATATTAAAATATTGGCTGTCAGTGGTTTTATAGCTTGGGTCTTTGATATTGGAAATCTTATTTTTTACAGTTATGAATGTTTTCTAAGTTGTCTTAAGAATGATTAAAATTAGGTCCCGCCAATAGTTGTCAGCATACCTTAGTGTCTCTGGAATTGAGAATGGGATGGGAAGGTGAAGTGAGCTGGTAAATAAGAGGATTAGTCAAATTAGTTGGATTGCGCTATTGAGGTTGGAAGATGAAAGAAGTGGATTTTGTGTTAATGAAAACTGAACTTCTTCATTACTCTGTATGGTTTCATTGTTAGCATTCTATTTTCATCTATCCCAATTATAAAAGCTCTATTTGAATTTTTTCACATCTGCTTAGTCATTTTTACATGATTTGCCTAAACTGCTTTCTCATCAAAAGCTGTTGACAACTTTGGGGTTCAAGAATACATTTGCAAAGAGATCCTCAAAAGCCTTGTTAAGGCAAAAATTATTTTTAATGATACCACAAAGAGAAATGGAGACCTTGCCATTGAATAAACTCAACAATGAACAAATTCTGTTTAAATGATAGATAAAAGGCACTTTGTGGTGGGGTGCCTGGGTGGCTCAGTTGGTTGAGTGTCAGATTGGTTTCGGCTTAGGTCATGGATCCAGGATCAAGCAACACCCCCATCCCCCACCCCATTCACCCTCCATGCTCAGCAGGGAGTCTGCTTAAAGACTTACAGATTCTCTCCCTCTGCCCTCCATCCACTTGTGCCCTCTCTCTCTCTCTCTCTCTCTCAAATAAAATAAATAAATAAATAAATAAATAAATAAATAAAATCTTTCTTAAAAAAAAAGTTATTGGGACACCTGGGTGGCTCAGTAGGTTAAGTGTCTGCCTTCAGTTCAGGTCATGATCCCAGGGTCCTGGAATCGAGTCCCACATCGGGTTCCCTGCCCAGCAGGGAGTCTGCTTCTCCCTCTCCCTCAGCCTGCAGCTCCCCCTGCTTCTTGTACTCTCTCTCTCTCTGTCAAATAAATAAAATCTTAAAAAAAAAAAAAAGTTCTTCATGGTAAATCTGTTTTTTTTTGTTTTCCTTATGTTACTCACCTTATAGAAATTTAATGATTACTACTATTTATAGTATAGTATAACTTTTATTAAAATATGAAGCAATTTTTTCACATAGTTGCATTTTTATTAAAATTCATTATTTATGACTAAAAAAATAACATTAAAATGTTTTATATCATGCAAGTGCCATACTAACTTCTGGTGGGTACCAAAGTTGCAGTGATGAATTCTAGGGAAAAAAAAAAAAGAACTTTGGAGTTTTGTTATTATTATTACATCCCTAAAATTTTTATTTATAATTACTATCTTTTAATAAGAATAACTAAAAAAGTACTCATATATTTTGTTGAAAGGCTAGGCATAGGACTTAATATTTGATCTTCATATTTTAGGGTTAAAATATGTCATAATTTTACATTGGTTAAATTTTTAGCTCTTACTAATACACATAAAGATGCCATATGGGTAGAGGCACATGTAAGACAAGTGTCCTCAAGACACTTGACTTACATATAGATTTTGTTAGAAGGAGACATTATACTACTGTTAGCCAGAAAACAGATGTAAAATATACACAAATCCCTCATGTTTATGTTGTAAATGTTGCCCCATAAGATGTAAAGGGTGTGACTGGCACAACTGTATGCAGTGTACCCTGATAAAGGAACTCCACACTTGTGTATAAATGAAAAGGTTATGTGAAATTTTAGTTTTCTGGAAATATACAAGAAAAGAAATTTATTTAATTTTGGGGACTCTTAAGATCTTCCTGAAAACATTAAAAAAGTAAACTACTTCTATATGAATATAGTATATTCTTTATTAAGCTAGTTGGATGAATATTCTCAGAAATTGAGTATTCTCCTTCTACATCTTCCATCAGTAAACATCTCTTTACTCATAATGAAATCCGAATATGACCTTTGATTTTCACATTTTATTTTTTTTAGTTTTTTTATCATGTTATGTTAATCACCATACATTGCATCATTAGTTTTTGATGTAGTGTTCCATGATTCATTGTTTGCATATAACACCCAGTGCTCCATTCAATACGTGCCCTCTTTAATACCCATCACCAGGCTTACCCATTCCCCACCCCCCTCCCCTCTAGAACCCTCAGTTTGTTTCTCAGAGTCCATAGTCCCTCATGGTTCATCTCCCTCTCCAATTTCCCCCCTTCATTTTTCCCTTCCTACCATCTTCTTTTTTTTAACATATAATTTCTACCACCTCGGCACTTCACCTGCTTTCTATTACTAGGAAAACTTAGTGCTAACATATCTTTACTGCCACCATTTCAAAACAAGGAGGTAACCTTAGCCAGTAAAAAGTATATGAGGACAGGGGAACTGTTTGGAGAATAAAGTGAAATAAAAAGGGTCACAAATAGAGGTGTTTCGTGTTATAGTTCTTAAGATTTCCTGAGGGCTTATTTCTTATATTCATCACTCTGACACATTTTTCTCAATTAAGTGAATATTGTTTTGTGTGTGTGTGTGTGTGTGTGTGTGTGAATCATCTTCAAGAGTAGGGAAAGAATAATTATGTACAACGGAATAAAATATAACTCTAAATATGTGAAAATTATGGGTCCAGTTTATCTAACTTGCAAAAACTCTTGAAGTCAGTTTACTTTCACTTGACTTAGTGAATACTTTATGGCAAGTATAATTTTAATTTTACAGATGAATAGATGAATTTGTAGGTGAAGTGGTCCTCTTAATGTCATAGGTAGAGCCAAGATTTAAGCCCCCAAATGTCTGCTTCAGAGTCCGTGCCATTTAGCACTAAGCTCTCCTGCCTTATTGGTTAATTTTGTGGTGCTATTTCCAAGTGAAAACAAAACAAAGGAGTTCACATAGCTCATAGCTCACTAATACTCTGAAATTCGACCATGTAACCTGTTAATAGAATAGCATTCGAAGTTTGAAATTCAAAATACTGTCCATGTACTATATTTTACTTTCTTTTATTGTACTATTATGCTATTTTGAGTATTTGGGGAAACATTTCTATTTCTACTTAACGACTCTATTAATCTATAGTCAGTTTATCTAGAATATTCAAAGAAATGCCTATTATTTAAGAAACTTTTTAAATTTGTTGAAAATATAATAGTAATACATGTTTATTGTAAATTGCTAATAACAGAAATATATACAGAAAAAAATCTAAACTCTGTATTTCCATCACAGATGTATATTCAAAATAAAATGCAATGGAAATATCAATCCTTTATCCCCCACCCCACAAACACAGAAGATTCACTTGAAATTCTCTTACATTAGGGGTAAAAAGGAGAATACATGGTCTCCTTGTGATCTATGTAAAAACTGTTTGACCTATGCAAGTTTCTTAATCTCTTTGTATATCATTTAAAATTAAGAATTTCTTATAGATAATCTTGTTTTTTTCTTATAGATAATCTTCAATGACAATGTTTCCTAAGTGAATGAAAAATATAAGATTCTAATATGGATGATAATGTAGTATAACAACTGAAAATCCTTGGCACTGCTTTGGAATAAGAAATTTATATTATAATAGAATAAGATAAAATACTTAAAGGAAGATAAATTATCTTGGTTACTTACAAATATGCAGCCAAAATAAATTTGGTGAGTAAAGAAGATGAATTTTTCATTTTTATAGACATATACGTGGAATGAATTGTAAGAACATAAACAATACAAATAAATAAATGCAGAATTCTATCAGACACTTGTGTTGCAGTTTACAATAAGTATTCATGTTCACATGGACCTCTAGGTAAATCATAAACAACATGAAGCCTAATGTTTTACAATTAAAATGAAAACTACATTAAAATCATTATGGGATTCTGATATTAAATTACATAAGCCATGAATTTAAATAGACTAAATGTGTAGAGGTAAGCCTATGAAAAATGGATACTCCATAGATGAAGTATAAAATATAAATAAATATTGTTCCTTTTCTTATCCTAATCTGTAATTTATCTGCATGGTGTTCTTATAAGTTATTGCTGTGTTACTATGGCTACATTTGTTTTTCTTACACTTTATTAAACCATAGTTTCCCTCTCCCATATAAAAGAATATATTTGAAAGAAAAATATCAATGCTTTACCTTATATCAGAAAAATAACCCAAAAGAACTGAATGGATTATTAATAACATCTGGTTTCTATGTACTTAGAATTACAGATGGAATTATCCCATTTGATAGGAGAAACATGATGCATATTGTATGATTTTTCACTCTCCCCAGATATATTTTCTACATTGAAAAAGTAATACTTTAAACTGTTTTGTGGGATAGAGAGGGCAGTACCAGGGATGACATATTATCACAGAAGTAAGCCTCTCAACCCTCAATATTTATCTGATGTCAAATGCAGCAGGTTCAATGCATCATACATTTATGTTATCAGGTAAATTGCTAGAAGCAAATTTGACATTAAGATGATAAACATGGCTATTAACAGAAATCAGGGTCTACGGTAATCAGATCCAATAAGCTAATTAATCTTAGCTCTGTCACAAAGATTCCTTAAGACTGGAATGATAACATAAAGCATAAGCAGCACATCTCAAGCAATTTGGCCTTCCATCTTCTATGTGGTAAACACGAGCTGGACAGGGCCATGGTAACTGAGACTAAATGCTCTTCTTTTTTAGAATCTCTTCTGGGAATATGTATAGGAATGCATTATTAGACTAGTCCCTTTCAGACATCAGAATTATAAAATTTTCCAAGTAACTTGTTATCATAAGATCAATTTTTAAAGTTATAAATGACTTTAAGCAGAAAAGATATGAAACAAATCAACAAATTTATCTGGATAAATTAATGTTAGAATAGAGGCATTCTTTCCATACTAACCAACATAGTCCAGATATGGATTTTATAGCCAGAGATGCATGGACACTGGTCAACTTCATAAAGGAAAATGGTCCATCTACCTACACAACCCCATTTTTATACTAAAGATTAATACTTCACATAATTTGATTGAAAATATGATAAATACATTTTCTTAGCAAAACCAAAAAAATGGTCCTTTGATTTTTTTAAATAAAGACACATGTTAAATTGATGCATTCCTGGAACAGACTTTACAAAGTACAGAATTTGCCAAAAGTTGAATGAAAAATATCCAACACCTTACCTTCTACTAGAATGAATTAAATGATTTTATAAATGCTGAGGCATTTGCTTTCAGAAAGGGCAGATTTCTTGGTTTCTTAGATCACAACCATTGTGTGGTCACATTCTGGGCCTTCTTATTTTTTGCCTGAACGTTTTCTAATCAGGGGCTACAGTAAAAAGGTAGACATCCAGTATGCAACAGATAATAAACAACTCCATACTTTGTAGTGAACTGTCAAAGATTATAATAAATAAATATACATATATACTTATCAAGAAATGCTATATAAAGCATTAGATATTCTAAATATTCTAGAAGCAGTCTGGGGCAACCATCTTTGAAAGACTTTTCTAGTATTTAATCAGCCTTATTTTATAAAATTATTTATGAATAGCCTACATATATTTTGCTACAATTTAAGACCATGTTTTATAGCTTTAACCTTTACGAAGATTGGAATAGTTTATGACACATGAAATTTCTTCATGTGTTTGAAAAAATTTTTTTAACTTTCTTTTCTCAGCCTTCTTTTCTTCAGATTAAATAATTCCCAATTACATAATTCATCACATTTTCCTGATCTACCAATCATTTTGAATCCATTCCTCAATTTCTTCTATCCATTTTAAAATAGAGCAAATCAAACTGAACCTGATACTGTACTAATTAACAATGCTTGGGACAGGTTATTTCTCTACTTTTGCATATCTTTCTCTTGCTAAGATGAATCAAGTTTTTGTTTGTTTTTAATGTTATTTTCCTGATATCTTCTGGTCTTTGCTGCTCTGGACCAAACTATTCATATTCCGCTGTAACTGAAATTTCTCTGGGATTCTGTGACATTGAAGCAGTTAAGAGAATGTAATTACATAGAATCCTCATTGGAAAAAAAAACAAACAAAAACAAAACACTGTGTGCCTACCTATAAGATCTACTTAGCTGAGGTATGTATTTTTAAAATGTGTTTTAATAAAACGAAACAGAAAATAGGTCACTGATCATTCTCCAAAAACATTTCTTATAGGCCTAGTTAGTGTAATAAAATAATCTTGTCATTTTCAACTCATTAGTTAGAAACTATTCCTTTCTGTGAGGATTTCATTAACAGTCAATAAAAATCAGTACAATACTGGAAGATGTTCATAGCAGCCCAGCAGTCCCTGCTCACTTTTCCATTAAACATTCCATGCGCATCCATCAGGTCATTACAATATTCCATATATCTGTCAACCTTTGCCAGGCTATCACATACAAGCACGCACCCTAAAACGATCCTTATGAAAAATTCATAAACATTTTCAAGTTACAAATTCTTCTCATTCAAGATAAGATTCAATGGAAACAGTTTCCCAAAGAAGTTAATGAGAACTCTTCTATAATAATAAACGAGCTGAGATATGCAAGTGCCCTATGATTTCACCAGGCACTCTGGTTGGGAATAAATTCAAAACCAATTCATGTTCAGTTTTCTTTTGTTTAGGTGCCTAAGGCGATGTCTTCCCAGCTGTCAGTAATCTGATAAAAAAATATCAAAACTCAGTCAATGTGGATGAAGAGTGATTTAACTGTAATAACCATATCCAACCCACTGGTTGATTTTTACCATACTTCGCAGGGAAAATATCAAGTGATATTTTTTACCCCTTAAATCGGGTCAGATTTGGGACAGGGAAGTTGATAAGTCTGAATCATCTGATTAGTGTGCCTGATCGACAAAGGGCAGATGCTGAAAGACTCTCCACATAAATGGGAAATCTCGTCCAAATGGAAAGCATGTCTGCAATCACTCAGTCTGCTCTCATTGGAGGTGGGGGAAGCTAAATCAATGCTAGAATATAGGCATTTTCAGGCACCTGTTGGTTAAGTCCAACCTCACTCCCCTCCCAACTTTTTATTTTAAAAAATTTTTAAGATTTCAATAGAAATGGAAATACAGCAGGACTAATAGTCACATTCTAATCACCTGACTTCTCCAGATGTTAATTATTCTCCCCACATTTGCTTTATCTTTGGTATCTTTCTCATTCTGAACCATTTACAAGTAATCTAAAAATATCTTTTTTAAAAACATTTATTGATTTATTTATTTGAGAGAGAGGGCATGAGTGGGAGAGGCGGAGGGAGAGGGAGAATCTCAAGCAGACTCTGCACTGAGCATGGAACCCTACGTAGGGCTGAATCTCATGACCCCAATAACACCACCTTGGCTGAAACCAAGAGTCAAACTCTTGACTGACTGCACTACCCATGTGCCCCTAAAAACATCTTTTTTAGTTGTAAAGAACCATGATTGAAGCCATAGTGGTGCTAATGTCTGAAAGAAGGCATCTTAAAGTAAAGGTTCTTTCATTAATTCATTTTTTAAAAATATTTTATTTATATATTTGTCAGACAGAGAGAGAGAGAGAGAGAACAAGCAGGTGGAGTGGCAGGCAGAGGGAGAGGGAAGCAGGCTCCCTGTTGAGCAAGGGACCCTGAGATCATGACCTGAGCTGAAGGCAGACGCTTAACTGACTGAGCCACCCAGGCGTCCCATCTTTCATTAATTCAGATAAATTATAAAGCTGTGGGGCTGAGAGGCACACAAGGTCTGGAGTAATAGCCCTGGCTTTCTTGGCTAATATTATGCATGACATCAAGTAAACCACTCAAACTTTCAGAGACTTAGTTACTGTAGAGGAGTGACCATTCCTACACATCACAGTGATTTTGTAAAGATTATGAGTGTTTACATGAGATAAGGTTTCTGAAAATTACAGTTACACAGGATATCATTCAGATAACTACATTTTTAAAAATCTCCAGTGAAAATAAGAACTGTTCCTTTACCATGGTTACAACACAACAACAAGAGTGGACATTTATGGACCATTTACGAAAGGCCAGGTGATAACGAAGACAACACTAGTCTACTGATTTTACAAGGAAGAAAATTAAGTCTTAAAGAGGTTAAAGGCTTGGAGACTACTCATAACAATTAAATGGTAGAATTGGGACTCAAACCCATATAACTGATCAGATTCTACACTTTGGCCATGAGAAATGAGGTAGGAAATTTATTATAAATAGCAAACAAACAATTGATACAAAGGCCCCTGAGGTCAAAATAGTGAAGAATTCAAATCTGTCTTTAGCCACCTCTTCCACACCTAGCCCCTCGCCCCAGATACAGTCTGCCTACTCTTCCCTATGCTAAGAATATGAAATTAGTGTTAAACTGATATCAATTACCTTTCAATACAATCTTTATGAATTATATTATGTATAGTTACATCTTAACAAATTGTCCCTTAAGTGTATCAAGTAGTAACTTTTCATTTCTAGAATTTAACTGATATAATTTAGGCTAAAGAGACCTTCCCAAAACCTCTCAAATTACATGAATATGGTCTCATACTCTGCCCATTTGTAAAATGCTATCTGCATACATGTTTCCTAGTTTTAGGGCAAAGAGCTTTAACATTGTACTTTCTAACCCAACAGAATTTTATTTTTTATTTTTATTTTTTAAAGATTTTATTTATTTGACAGGGAGAGAGAGAGAGCACAGATAGAGTGGCAGGCAGAGGGAGAAGCAGGCTCTCCACTGAGCAGGGAGCCCGATGCAGGGCTCAATCCCAGGGCCCTGGGATCATGACCTGAGCTGAAGGCAGACGCTTAACCAACTGAGCCACTCAGGCGCCCCCCAACAGAATTTTAAACCACTTCAAATTACTTGTACAACAAAATTCTTCCCTGGCTCATCAGTTCCCTAACCTGTATGTGACCTTATTTTTATTTTTTTTACATT
The DNA here is from genome assembly GCF_037043125.1 of Eumetopias jubatus. Classification (NCBI taxonomy): domain Eukaryota; kingdom Metazoa; phylum Chordata; class Mammalia; order Carnivora; family Otariidae; genus Eumetopias; species Eumetopias jubatus. Next base: position 89,414,979 of record NW_028274807.1, read on the forward strand.
TTATTCATTCATTTGAGAGAGACAGAGAGTATGAGTGAGGGAGAGGCAGAGGGAGAGGGAGAAGTAGACTCCCCACTGAGCAGGGATCCTGACATGGGGCTTGATCCAGAACCCTGGAAGTCACGACCTGAGCCAAAGGCAAAGGCTTAACCATCTGAGGCAGCCAGTTGCCCCATGTGACCTTATTTTAAAAAACAGATTGTCTCTGCCTGTTTTGTGATTAAAACACACAAATGCTAAAGCTCAGCAAAATAAAAGAAACAAAATCTACATATTTAGTAAGTCATACTAGGAATTTTGTAAAAGCCCAAGGAAAGTATTTGTACATGTTGTACCAATCGTTATGTAAAAAATACCATTTGTAGCCATGCTTCACTTCATTATTTCCAGCACAGATTACTCTGCTATTTTGTCCAGGCCTCTCTGATTCCAGTTTAGCATAAAATACTTTGTCATTTAGCTTTGCTGTCTAAGAATAACAGACAATAAAGAATCCAGAATATTGCAGACAATTTTGAAAATTTTAGAGATTATTTTTTAATGATCCCCTCATTAAATCTTCTGATCCAATCAGACTCATATCCTGTAGCTACCCTTCTCTTTGGTTTACTTCAAAATAGGCTGTTGTATATCAAAACATGTTGAAACAATGACTACAAGTATTGAAACATATGTATCAGCACACATAACACAGGAAGTCGAAGTGGGCTGACTTGCCTTATTTTGTTTACTATTCTAAATTAAAAACAAAAATTTAATCCAGGTACATGTGTGAAAGGTTTAGATAATTTCCTACAGAGTCATAGAAAATTCAGTAAGGAAGGATACGAAATAGAACCATGCTGTGTATCTGTCATACAATAGTAACTTGGGAGGGAAGTAATTTTATTTTAATCTACTAAATATTACAAATTTTATTTTTTACCAATTCTTCCTTGAGGTTGTAAAATTTATAAAACTGAAAATAGATATCACCCAAAATATAAGGTGAAGAAAAGTGTTATCATCGTCCTTTTCTTAACAGAATGGAAATTAAATTTTAGATTTTATCACAGATATTTTAATATCCATAATGCCACCACCAAGTTGTACTCCTGTCCAATTTTAGATACACCACTATTTAAAGACAAAGAAATTGTATTAGAACAGTCATTGATTTGGGTATTGGAACAATGTCAGGTAAGTATGGCAAGTTACAACCATAAGGTTTGTAACCATAAAGGTTTCTCTCGCATTTCATTTGATGACTCATTTTATATATGATGGAGTGTATCCTAACATTGCTTGAAAACTTCTTAGTGTGAGAATTATAAAAGTTTGATGTGGATAATTTATCCAGTTAAAAAAACAAGCCTGGGGCGCCTGGGTGGCTCAGTTGGTTAAGCAACTGCCTTGGCTCAGGTCATGATCCTGGAGTCCCGGGATCAAGTCCCGCATCAGGCTCCCTGCTCAGCGGGGAGTCTGCTTCTCCCTCTGACCCTCCCCCCTCTCATGCTCTCTCTATCTCATCCTCTCTCTCAAATGAATAAATAAAATCTTTAAAAAAATAAAAATAAAAATGAAAAATAAAAAAACAAGCCTGCTGGGGCGCCTGGGTGGCTCAGTTGTTAAGAGTCTGCCTTCAGCTCAGGTCATGATCCCAGGGTCCTGGGACTGAGCCCCGCATCCGGCTCCCTTCTCGGCGGGAGGCCTGCTTCTCCCTCTCGCATTCCCCCAATTGTGTTCCCTCTCTCGCTGTCTCTCTCCCTCTCTGTCAAATAAATACATGCAATCTTTAAAAACAAAAACAAAAACCAAGCCTGCTCTTTACTGATAGGTAGGGATAATAACAACCCAATATATTTGGATAAAAACAAAAAGAAAACCATAACTGAAAATTTAAGAATAAACATGATCTTTTGAAGAATCTGCTTGATAGCTCTTACTTGATTATGACTACTAGTCCAAATCGAAGTCTGCTATTATACTACATATATTCTCAGATTATAAAGACTCTAATTTTTCTAATTTTCCAAAACAAGCTTAATTTAAAAAGCAGAATTATTCCAAAATGATTGGAACTGTTAGTGTTGTAAGAGCTTTAAAATATAGTGGGATGACTATAATATTCAAATAATGTACTTATTATTAATTTAAGAAAATTTATAAGAAATTTATTATGCTAAGTGAGATTCCTAGGTATAATCTAAAATTCAATACAAGAGAAAATATACCAAAAACTTTCATAAAAATTGAATAAAATTTGGAAATGCAAATCTAGTAAATAAAAGTAACTTTCATTTTACCTGTAATAGGCTTTTTTCAAACTGCACATTATTAAAACCACAAAAGCTTTATTTTTAACTATAATGTACATTAGGCTATAAAACCTTCCCAATAGCTTTTACTATTTGCAGTAAAAATATTTTTTCAGTTAAAAAGCAATTTAATGAATATTTATGAGAACAATAAATTAACTTATATGTTAATAATTACTTATTAAAATAATAATTTATTCAGTGTATATTATTTTCAAAGTTCAAGTGAGAATATTTTAAGTTTTTATAACTAGGCTAATGTTTTATAACTTATTAAAGGTTAATTTGTTATAAAAACAGGAAGTCTATTGGATTCAAAACCAGCTACAATATATTGTGTGGCTATAATTTTAATTACATAAATTTTAGGGAGAGGTTTTGGGGATTTTTTGCCAAACAAGTATTCATTTTTTTAATATTTCTTTCCAGAAGTAATTTAACTGTCTCCACATACTTTATAGCAATAGCAAATGAGTAAAATCCAAGCTGCTGACTAGGATTCCTTAGCAATGTGTTCCTCAGCAAGATAATAATTAATTTATTTTTATTAAAAGAGAGAGAGAGAGAGCTCAGTGACAAATAGATAGCAGTTAATAGTTAGACATCAGATGGCTTTTTTAAAACTTTGTTAAGCATAGAGCCAACGGTTTATTTACTTTTTAATTTTTCAATTTTGTAACACCCTGTATGAAATTTCAGAAATGAACTATACAAAAATCTCTAAGTTAAACTTAGTTTTAGGATATTCTAAATTCAAATACATAAGAAAATCTTCAATGCCATAATAATTCTTGAAGTAGTGTAAACACTCTACTGAAGTACTGAGCTTTAATTAGAACAAACAAGGCAGGGATTATACAATGTAATGAATAAGATCTTAGATTTTGATTACACAGGGTAGTGACCATTAAGGAAATGAAATGCAAATAGAAAATGCAGTAACTAGTAAAACATTTTGGTTTTTAATGATTAAATGTGATTTAATAATAGTGATTAAATAGTGATTAAATAAATTATTTAATTAAATAAATTAAATTATAAATAAATAATATAATAAATAATATTTAAACTATTATATTTTATATATAATAAATTATTATAAATTTACACAATAAATAAATAATTATAGAATTATTAATTTTAATTATAAAATTAATTAATATGAAATTAATTATAAAATTATATATGATATATGACATAATAATATAATATATATTATTAATTGTAAAATATATAATTAATTATGAATTTAAATAAATAAATAATAATAATAGTGATTAAATAAAATATTGGCTTATTTTCAGTGCTTAGTATGTTTTAGACATTGTGTTGAACGCTTACATATATTATTTCAATTAATTTCTATAATAACCTTATGAGTCAGGCAAATTCATTATGTTTTTAGAACCATACATGATACCTCCGTTTTCACAATAAATTTAAAACTTATAGATGTTTATACTACTATTCTATAAATATAATACAGTTTTAATTACCAAAATATTATTTTCATATTACACAATTCCATCACCTCAAAAAAAGTTTGTGCATAAAAATAAATACCAGAGAATGTAAAATGTGAAAGTAGGCACTATCCTGTTAACTCATTGTTTATATTCATCCTTAATCAATTTATATTTGTTTTTAACATTCATTTATCCATTAATTTATATGTCTTACTCTGCAAAAAAATTTAAAGAGACAAGTTTAATTTTTTTCCTTTGAGATTCAAATTATGCTACATGGCATCAACATAATTCTTATTGTTAAATTGTGCAAAAGTGCAATCTTGAGAGATAATATTTCTATAACTGATTTATCTAATAAGTGTATTATTGTCTTCAGTTCAATTCTGCAACTTTGAGAGAATTGCCATTTCCTCGTTATTAAATTCATGTTCCTTCTCATTAGATTCTCGGTTTTTAAGGGCTTAATAATATTTATCAAGAGTTATGCTTGCTGGGGCGCCTGGGTGGCTCAGTTAAGCATCTGCCTTCAGCTCAGGTCATGATCCCAGGGTCCTGGGATGGAGCCTGCATGGGGCTCCCTGCTCAGTGGGGAGCCTGCTTCTCCTTTTCCCCCTCTCACCCCCACTCATGCTCTCTCTCTCAAATAAATAAATAAAATCTTAAAAAAAAAGTTATACTAGGGGTGTCTGGGTGGCTCAGTTGGTTGGATGTCTGCCTTTGGCTGGGGTCATGATCTCAGGGTCCTGGGATAGAGCTCCCTCACTGCTGGGCTCCTGCTCAGCGGGGAGTCTGCTTCTCCCCCTCCTTCCTTCTCATGCTCTCTCACTATCTCTGTCTCTCTCAAATAAAAAAAATATTTAAAAAAAGAGTGATGCTTGCATTTTCAAATTTAATGCTCACACAACCTTAAGAGTTGATATTATTTTTATCACCACCGTAGAGAATGTAATTTAAGAGAGAGAGAGAGAGAGAAACAAACAAAACCTCTAAGACTTCAGAGGTGTTAGATAATATTCTAAGGTCACTTAACCATCAAGAAGAGCCAGGACTTGAGCCTGTATCTACCAGCCTCACATCCTTCCATACTGGGCTTCATGACTTACAACAAGTGACCTGTCGAACACAGAGCAAACACAGCAGATTGGAAGGACTGTGACACCTATCCACAGCGGGGAAAATAAAACTGTCAACCCTACACAGGGGGAGAGGGAAAAACTGGAATATTTGAAAGTAGCTCAGGATTACCACAAAGTTATGTTATTGCCATAATAGACATCCATAATTGCCAAAAGTTAAAATATGTCTAAAGCTTATTCTTTCAGATTGTAGAGTAATATGTAATATATAAAAATATTTCTGAAACGTGTGACTTTAGGGAATGAACTAGAAGAAATCAGTTGTTTTTTTTTCCTTCCCTCCCTCCATCCTTGTCTGTCTCTGGCTTCTGTCTCTCTCTCTCGCTCTTGATTTCTTGCTTTTCTTAATTATACTATAACTCTTAGTTAGGAGCAACAACATGCTTTGCACCCTTTCTTGTGGTGCCAAACTTGTGTGAATACATGGTGATGATTTCTGTTGACCATATTACAACATGTATGCAAAAATCACCTCTTCTGATACATGATGTCACGTGTTTTGATTTTATGATATTAAGATAGTAAATGTAATTAAATTATATTATCACATAGGTAAAATACAGACGAGACTTCCAAATTATGGGATCCATTCACTATAGACTTTGAAGACTTGTAGACATACCTTCATTTGGTTTTAAGTCACAAAAAATACTTTAATACTTTAATATTTGGAACATGATCTGAAGCTTTCGATTAGTTATTCTTATCCTAAACTCACTTTCTTAAAGTCTGATTACTCAATGGCAGAATAATGAAACAGTCCAAAGTTTTTTCATTACAACTTATGATTGATGTTGTATTTCAACAAAGACTACTTAGTTTGGAGATATGGTAATATTTGGTCTAAGTCATTTAGAAAAATAAGTAAAGTCAGTCAGTGGAAAATGGAAAGCATTCTGATTTAAAAAAACAACAGCAGATTTAGCTTTTAAATACATTAAACCATTGTTTTCTGTTTTCTGTTCTAGCCCTGACCATATCTTCTCTGTGATCAACAGAGCAGCTCTGGAGTCTTGTAATTATAAAATATGGAGCATTGGTCTTTTGTAATTACTTCTGAGAACTGGGTAGGAAGTACCTCATTAAATCAATCAGTGAACAAGCATACCCTTTCTAAATATCAAGATAGTGTTTATTTTTCATTTTCATAAAATACTTTCAAAAGTTGTCTTAAGAAGAAAGCAGAACAAAACCATATTAAATATTTTTTCAACTGCAATATTCATTGAATGCCACATAAATAGATCCACTAGGATCATCAATACCAGGGGAAATTATAATGCACTAAAACTTTCAATAAAAACGGGGGTTTTCAGGGCACCTGTTTGGCTCAGTAGGTTAAGCGGGTTAAGCGTCTGCCCTCAGTTCAGGTCATGATCCCAAGTTTTGGGATGGAGCCCTGCATCGGGCTCCCTGCTCAATGGGGAGTCTGGTTCTCCCTCTGCCTCTCCCTCTCCCTCTGCCTCTCTCTCTCTCAGCCCCTCCCTGCTGCTTGTGCTCTCTTTCTCTCTCTCTCACTTGCTCTCTCTCTCTCAAATAAATAAAATCCTAAAAAAAAAGTGATTTTTCTTTTTTTTCCTATCTTTCCAGCCTCATTGCCACATCACACATAAGATTATACCAGTGTGCACATGCATCCACCATACACACATAAAACATACTGTGAATATTTTATCTCTAAAAAATATTGAATACCTTTTTTTTAAAAGATTTTATTTACTTATTTGTCAGAGAAAAAGAGAGAGTGCAAGCAGGGGGAATGGCAGAGACAGGCAGAGGATTTATTGATTTTACCTGAACTAAAAGATTTTTTATTGATCATCCAACTGTCCATTTGTTGAATATTGATTGGGAAATCACAAATACCTATAGATATTTCCTCACTAAATCCCCACCTCAACATTTTAAATTTAAATACTTTATAAATTAAGTAAATAGTACGAAGTTTACTTGCTTTAAATAATACTACTCCTTCCTAATCTGTGGGAAACATTCTATTCAAAAGTATAAACACCCAACAGTTGTTTCCTACCTCTCATTTCCCTCCAGCTCTTCTAAGAGGTCTACCTGTATAAGAATGCTTTATATATTGGTTGGTTAAGTTACACACTGGCCAAACAATACACAATTAATATTAAAATATAAATCTTATTGGATGAATAGATAGGAAAATGGTTCATTTGTAGGAAATTACAAAATCATTTGGATTCCTGGATCATTAAAATTCTGATTATAAGGATAAAATGTAAATAAGAAAAATTTAAAAACCCATTAATACTTACAGATATATCTTACTATTTAACAATGAGTGCTAGGAATGTGCTGTCTGTTACTCCTTTTATAAAAAAACAACAATAGCATTTATGGATTTTTATATGTAATATCACCATGCAAAAAAAGGCATAAATATATGCATTCACCTATAATTTCACTGCATACAAATTTAACTCCTGTAAGACATGAGGCTGATATGTGGTATAGACCTAGACGATAGCCCATCCTCCATATTTCAGTAGGATTTATATGATTTCTAGTTGTCATGAAGTATACAGTAAATTTTTTTATTATTGCTTTTGTGAAAATGACTCTAAAATGAAAGCCAAATGCTTTTATTACATTTATAAAATAAATTTCATTCTAGAGTGCTATTCAGCAATTTGGAAAAATGTAAGGGTCTTAGGATGGGCTTTACTAAGTTTCAGCTTGTCACAGAAAAATCTAAGTGGATCCATTATGACATAAAAAATAATATTCTGCCTTAAAGCTTAAAGATTTAAAACACTCTCCCATAAAATAAACTGCTAAAATACAAAACTAAAATAAACCCAAAGCCTTTCCTTTAAGGTTTAAGCTTAAGGAACTATAGTTGCACAAGTTAGATCTGGAGAACTGGGTTGGCTCTCCCCTGCAGTGACAACGTATGGATGTCAAGACATACATCTAAAAGCCATGTGCCTCTTTCATCGTTTCTGCTACACACTGTAGGGATTTTCTCATCAAACCCTTCATGGAGACTAAATTAACACATAGACAGCTATTTATGATAAAACTAATGAGATCTCCTCCTTCTTGGCCACAGATTATTTTTCTACTCATTTTAGGAGATAACATCACACTTAGTTTCCCTTTTTGATCTATCTTAGATGCAGAGAATCCCACCCAAATTTATTTTTGAACTCTGATTTAGCAGCTACTGCACAAGTAAGAAAAGATGAACTTTTCTCTTTATTCATTCAGCTGCATGTTCCCAGTCCAGATGCTTATTGAGAATCATGATTAGCAGTTGTGATGCACAAAGAAGTCAGTTGGTTCTCTGCCATTTTCAACCCAGCTGTATCACTACATTACCTCGCTTCCTGGTGTCAGCCCAGAATATACTTGATAGACCAGTTAAACACACTGAACTGTTACCATGCTGTACAACCTTATCTAGTCCTTGCTTCTTTTTTCTTCACTATGTGAATGTGTATTAATAAATGTATTATCAACGATTTCCCCAAAATATCTGGGATAATCTATAGAACACAGAGATGGATAGAGTGGAATTTAAAAAGTTAAAGAAAGGATTCCTTTTCTCCTCCACCTCAAAGATAATGCTGTTTGTGGCAAGGCTCTGTCTGGAGGAGGATTCTGCATAGATCTCTTTGTTAAATCTACTCATGGGCCTATAAATAAGATGATGAGGGGAAATACACCAGGTTTTTAATAATTGTGTTCTATTCGAGATAAACCACTAATTCATTGCTTCGTAGATATGGCCAAATGGTTTCATAATATAAATACTCCCTGGAGCAGTCAAATATAAAGAAACTTGCTTTAACTCATAATCTACTGGTAAGGATTTGGAGTATTTGACCTATAAATTCTGTTACAAAAGTTTTTGAATGTCTTATGTAACTTGAATTTTTAATCATTCATAATTTCACCAATTCAATTTACATAATTGGCCCCTCCCACAAACATTTTAGTCAACGTATATCCCTGGAAGACTGAACAAGCAGAATTCAAGTACCACAAACAATGCTGCTCTGTTTCTCATTGCCCATTCAGAACATATCTGGAGAGGATCCCCAAACACCTAGAAGAAGACTTCTTCTGATTATTGGTAATTTTTAAAGTCCTCTAATCAATTTGAGTCATGTGTCTTAAATAATTAGAATACATCATCTTACATTGTGATCAAAACTCTACCCTTGATTTAAAATTTCATCTTCCTGCCCTCCACCAGCTCCAGTCTGTTATTGCAGAAGGAGTGAACTCTGTTTCCTTTCTTTCCTTATGCACTAATGATACTTATCTATAAATTGAATATAATAATCGTCCCTACTTCAATAATATGGTTATTATGAAGACTAATGTGATAGTACACAAAAATGCTTAGAAAAATATCTAGCTCATATTACTAACAATGGGAAAATATAAAGAAGTAGAAATCATCCATAATTCCATTGACCCGATTTATATAATTGGCCCCTAGAGGCTGGAGTAAATAACACTGGAGAGCTGTGAGCCTTTTTGTGTCAAAGGAAGGTGCATCAGAACAAGGGGGTTGTGGGGTGTGGGCAGACAAACAATTTCTTGGCCAGGAGAAATAATCCACTCCCACTAGTCTAGCCCAGACCAAAGAACTACAGATTTGACTAGGCCTAAAATCAAGTAGCTTAACAAAAACATGTAATTACTTATACTCTTTTGTTTCATTAGAAAATATACCTAATATAAATTAGTTTTTCTTTTTGGAGAGTTTTCAGATCGGTATGAATTTGTGTTACCTCTCTACTACTGCATTCTACCTTTTCAAGAGTCACAATAAACATTAGTGCATTCTCTAGACCAGAAGGACTAGGCAGGCAGCTACTTTGTATTTTCCTAAAGAGCCAATTATAGATACTGTTTCTAGGTCTCTGGCAAATATTGTGTGTATGTATATATAAATGTATCTATCTATAAATATAGAGAGACATAGATATTACACAAATATATAAACACACATGTATTTTTCTGCTCCCAGCTCTGAAGACATAGGCCAATCCCAACACAGATACTCCTTTTCTGCTCATTGGCTTACAATGAAACTCAAAAGAAATTTCTCCAGGGGTGCCTGGATGGCTCAGTCAGTTATGCATCTGCCTGCAGCTCAGGTCATAATCTCAGGGTCCTAGGATCAAGCCCTGGGCTGGGCTTCCTGCTCAGTAAGGAGTCTGTTTCTCCCTCTCTCCCTGCTCATGCTCTCTCTCTCTCTCTCTCTCAATAGATAAATAAAATCTTAAAAAAATAAATTTCTCCAAAATTTATATTCATAAAATCTTCTCCCTGCCCCATCCTCCAAATCTTTTATATACCAGATGTAAGAGGCTCAACAACACTCTAACATGTTTTTAATTATTTCCTTTGAAATACTGGTGTTGGGTAGTTCATATTGAAATACACACTCTTGGATATATTAGAGCCTCAATTAAAAATTCCAATTTATCATCTTGATTAGCTAGCTAGGTATATCTATCTACCAATCTACTCTAACTACACATATACACTTACACATTAAAGACTCAGGATGTGAGGTGGGACTGCCTGGGTATAAATCCTGATTGTTTCATTTCACTGTCCGGTCGTCTTTGAGCCAGTCGCTTACTCGTTTTCTGCCTTAGTTACCTCTCCTGTGAACTGAAGATAATAATGGTCCCTACCCAACAACATGATTATTGTGAAGATTAATGTGACAATACATTTAAAATAACACTTTGAAAAGTATTTATCCCATATTACTAACATGCTATCTTTAGAAGTAACAATAATACAATCATTATTATGATAATTATTATAAATGTCTACTCTATAACTTGTTTGACTTATGAGGATTTTCACATGCTGTTCAATATTCTTTTTTAAAAAAAATTTTATTTGACACACAGAGAGAGAGAGTGTGCACACAAGCAGGGGAAGCGGCAGGCAGAGGGAGAAGCAGACTCCCCACTGAGCAGGGACCCCAACGCAGGACTCGATCCCAGGACCCTGGGATCATGATCTGAGCTGAAGGCAGAAGCTTAACCAACTGAGCCACCCAGGTGCTCCTCAATATTCTTTTTTACATTGTAATTGTATAGTATTCAGCCATACAAATAGCATCATTTTCAGTACTAAACTGGACCTACATATCATTCCAGAATTTGTCACATCATTGATGATGATGATGTTTATCATCTCTGTTTTTCCCTCTTTATAATATACTGGTTGAACTGGAATTACTGGATCAAAATATGATTAAGTGATTTAATATACACTGACAAATTACACTGCTAAAAATTAATAGCACATTGATACACATATTTCATGTATCTCAAATATAATGTATTTTTAAGACTACCTTAAAATTCTAATTATCTATTATCAGAGATTGATTTAAGTATAAAGGCATCCATGGAAGGTAATGAATAACAGACACAGGATGTTCTCTTGTGTCCTTACAGTGTATGCAAACAGATTTCTGGAAAATTTTTTGGCCTGGGAAGCAAAGATCTTTAAGTGTTGGATGAGGAGAAATCCAATATATCTTAAGAACCAGACAGTTCCAGTGACACAACTCCAATGACCATTCTTTTCTTTTCTTTTTTTTTTAAGATTTCTTTATTTTAGAGAGACATATTGTGTGTGTGCAAGAGAGAGCGGGGAGTGGGGAAGGAGGGAGAGGGAGTCTTAAGCAGGTTCCATGCTGAGCTGGGAGCTCAATGCGGGGCTCAAGCTCACAACCCTGAAATCAGGACCCTGGGAGGAAACCAAGAGTCGGATGCTTACTGACTGCGCCATCCACATGCCCTTGACCATTCTTTTTTAATAGAAAAAGAAAATGAAGTAAGAATGAGCAGTAGTAGCTGTCTATCATGGTGGTTCATTATGAGATACTTAGATTGAGCTGCTTTAATTATGTAAATGTATATAGTGGATGAGTGTTAATAAACTTCTATTTAAATAAAATAGATCAAAATTCTGTTTCTCCTTAGCATATTATATTTTAATTAAATTCTTTTTTTAAACTCTTTTTTTAAAGATTTTATTTATTTATTCATGACAGAGAGAGAGAGAAGCAGAGGGAGAAGCAGGCTCCCAAGGAGCAGGGAGCCCGATGCAGGACTCGATCCCGGGACCCCGGGATCATGACCTGAGCCGAAGGCAGATGCTTACCCATCTGAGCCACCCAGGCGCCCTATTTTAATTAAATTCTTGAGTACAGTCAGTAACTGTGAAGTTATACAGTTGACAAAATCAATCACTAAGGAGAATAAATCTGCTAGATACTGGTCTAACACAAAGCATACAGTAATTAGTCAGTTTTGATAAAAGAAGTTTCACATATGTCCTATGTCATAAGAGGAAACTCTGGTTTTCATTTCTAGCATTCCACATTGGTATTATTATAAAGAGTATGCCAATTTTATCAAGGTCCTACAAACTCCAATATCCGGCTTAAAGTATCTTCTGTCTTAAGTAATAAGAACATTAATTTTTCTCTTAAAGATTTTAATTTAAAATGTTCTCTTTTGGTAAAGTCATCTCGTGTGACATTCTCTGACTCTTTGTGCCTCTCTTTTTCCCTTCTTCCAGGTCTCTCTCTCTTTCTCTCCACTCACAGAGGCATGTCACTAAAAACATATATATATATATATAAATACATATATTTATATATACATACACACACACACCACCCTACCACCAACAAACAGCATTGGACCAACCTTATAAAGTAATGGCAATTTTCCTAATTTCAGGAGTGCAATCTGATTCGTTGTATTTTTCATTTTTTGAATCCTTTTTAAATCATCTGCATTTCCATAACCCACATCAATGACTTCAGCCTGAAAGAGAAGAGAAAAAGAAAAATACAGCAAACTGTCCATTTAGTATGACAAAATCATTCACAATAATTTGAAATATTCAAAAGAGAACTATTTCTACTCTTACCCTGACCCAATCACTACAGACATGATCTTCCTATTTCTATTAGGATACAACAATTCCTCTGGTCACTTAAAAAAATGGTTTAGAGTAACAAATTGAGGGGTGCTAGAGGGGTGATCGGTGGGGGATGGGGTAACTGGATGATGGGCATTAAGGAGGATACTTGATGTAATGAGCACTGGGTGTTATATGCAACTGATGAATCACTAAATTCTACCCCTGAAACTAATAATAAACTATATGTTAACTAAATTGAATTTAAATAAAAATTTTTTTACAAGTTTTAGATTCATTTTTCCTTTGCCCTCTCCCTTTTAAACAAGTTACAACCTCAGTTCATTCCTCTAAGAGATGATCAAATTTGGCATATTATATATTTATGTTTCTGGAATTTGAAACATTTTACAAAATATAAGATTAACGTCCTTACCTTTCAACAAAAATCATACCATTCTTAGACTTACAAACAATTCAAAGGCTCTCTCAATTGTTATCCAAATTAAGTCCATCATACACAGCTGTTCAGGTGGTACATATATTCAGTGTGAATGACAACCCCTTGGGTTATGCAGGATACAACCTGTACAACCAACCATATGTGCCAGTCTGGCATTCAAGGATTTTAGAACATGAGCCCAGACTACAATTTCTGTCACATTTCCCACTAACCTCCTTACAGTTATCTTATATTCTACATCAAATATTTCTTATTTTTAAAAGTCCCCTTTTATTAATGTTAAAATTTTATCCTTTCTGGAGATTTTAATGAGAATCCTCTATGTAGTTGCCCCTTTCCTTCTCCTTGAAAAGTACCATACTGAGGGTTCTATCAAACACATATTCCTGTGATCCAAGATGATTCCTTTTAGATTTAGTTTCCATAATTTCTATTATTAAAATAGTAATCGTAGGGGTGCCTGGGTAGCTTAGTCGGTTAATCATCTGACTTGTTTTCAGCTCAGGTCATGATCTCAGGTTTGTGAGATCGAGTCCCATGCCACACTCTGTGCTCAGTGGGGAGTCTGCTTGAAGATTCTCTCCTTCTGTGCCCCCCCACCTCAAAAATAAATAAGTCTTTAAAAAAACAGCAATTATTATGCTTTCCAATGATAACATTATAATACGGAATGTCCTGTTTAAAACTACAGCATATATACATTGAGACATTAAGGAGTTAGTGGTGTAAAATAGTGAAAGAATAAAGCTGGAGAATCCAGACCTTTAACTTTCCACCTTTCTCAAGTGGAGCTAATTTCTTTGGCCAATTTCATGCAGAGGCCTTCCACAGAGGACTCATATGAAGAGAGGATTCTGTTTTTAGAAGCACATGCAAACACCACCAAGATACCAGCAAATTTGTTAGAGGAAACATTTCTGGCATGAAGTATTTCCTTAATCATTTCATTCATCTGCATCTGGCAAAACTTTACTGATAGAGTAAAGCCCTTTTCAAATGTTACCTTCTTTTGTTGTTGTTGTTGTTTTGTTTTGTTTATTTTATTATGTTATGTTAATCACCATACATTACATCATTAGTTTTTGATGTAGTATTCCATGATTCATTGTCATGGAACAATCAAATGTTACCTTCTGATGAACTGTATTTCCCTGTTGCCCAAGTATGTGACCTTCTCTACTTTGAATCCCACAGTGATTTATTTCTGACTCTCATGAGGACCTCACTGGACTCATCTCTTATATATATATATATAGATAGATAGATAGATAGATAGATAGATAGATAGATAGATATAAAATTTTCCTCAATGAAGGCCCATCATGCACATTTCTCACTCCTCACCGAGATGTCCAGCATACACTGTTGGCTTATAGGTCTTAAATTGAAACAATTATAGTTTATATGATATCTCTGAAAAGTTAAGCTGTACTTTCAAATGGATTTCTTAAGAAAACAGACTATGGACCCTGAGAGCAAACTGAGGGTTCTAGAGGGGAGGGGGTGGGGGGATGGGTTAGCCTGGTGATGGGTATTAAGGAGGGCATGTATTCAATGGAGTACTGGATGTTATATGCAAACAATGAATCATGGAACACTACAGCAAAAACTAAAAAAAAAAAAAAAGAAAGAAAACCTTGTTAAAAGCTCTTCTGTCAGAATGGTTTTGGATAACAATTTTGTTCCTATTAAAATGGGATTTAAAGCAGTGCCTTATTAATATAATTTTTGAGTTTGCTAATACCATTACAATATAAATAACCATGGATTTATGATTTTAAAAGCCTGATTAAATAAATGATCACATAATATTAATAATCATCACACTGGAAAAATGAGAGAATTCATATTATTCATTTAAATTTTTAAGCTACCTACTAGTTATGTGTGATTCACTGATATCATCTTAAAACAGGGATATTACTCAATTGGTTATATTAATGAACATATTTTTCATTTAGGAGAGGCCGGGGGATGATCATGCTGGTTTGAGATGGTGTGAGCTAGACTTTGACTTTTTGTTTGTGTATATACCAGAACGATATGAGAGTTACAAAAACACCAGTTTACATTATTGGAAAATAGCAATACTTGCCTCAATGGCAATTTTAATTAAAGAGCTCTTTAATTATCTTTCTTTAAATAGCACATCAACAGATTCAAGCATTTTAACACGTAAGAAGAGGGTTTTTTTTTTTCTTTTTTCACAAAGCTAGTCCTCAACACAGCATCATTATACCAATGTATTTTGGCTTCTGCATTAAAAATCAATAATTACAGAAATCAGTGTTCTCATGGTTTGACAGGTGATAATAAAAATGTATCTATTGTCTTCAAAAGATGCCTCTGAATCAGGTCCTTCCTGAAAGTCTTTCCTATTTACCTTTAAGCAAACTGAAAAATCACAGCTGCAAGAAAGCACATTGAATTTTTCTAAGACACAAATCAATATACAATGATATGATAAAATGTCAAGCCATTTCTTTCCACACCTTCTTGTTTCTACAATGAACCTTTCTTATTTTATGTATTCTGTCACACTAGACAATCATCCAGTCAACCAACTGTGGTACTATGTTTAATTTATGTCCAAATACAAGGATTAAGTTACATCTGACCAGTCCCTTTGGAAAATATCAAATGAGAAGGAACCTATGTACTTGAACCATTCACTTGTGTGCACCAGCTTTTCCATTGAGGACTTCCCTGACACATAGGAGGGAGTAATTGAGAGGTGCAAAGTAAAATGGAACTAGTTCTGTTTTGTTTTTTGGGTTTTTTTTTTTTATTTAACCTGGGAGAGATATAAAAAAGTCTACACATTATTTTTTATAAAGATTTTATTTATTCACTTGAGAGAGAGGAAGAGAGTGAGAGAACATGAGCCAGAGGGAGGGGCAGCAGGAGAGGGAGAAGGAGACTCCCCTCTGAGCAGGGAGCCCGATGCGGGCTTGATCCCAGGACCATGAGATCATGACCTGAGCCGAAGGCAGACGCCTAACCAACTGAGCCACCCAGGCACCCCAATCCACACATTAATTTTTATTTAAATTCTATTCTTTAATTTTTGACTAAAGACAAAGAACTGAAAACAACAGCAACAACTGTAACAAAAAAACAAATATTTTATACTTCATTAAAGATTTTAAAGTATTGCAATGACAGCAGAGAGTGTGGTAGCACCTAAGAGAAAAAGTGGCATGATTTCAAAATAAACACTAAATATTAAAATACAATTATCTTTTGTGGCAAAATATGTGAGTAGAAGGAATCATAAACCAGATAACAAAAATTCAAAACATTAAAAAGTGTTATTCTGTTATATCAGTTGTTTTATGCTTCTACACAAAAATGGTGAGAATATCCTTAGCAAAAGCAACAGAAAGGAATAACTAAGAGAAATGAATAGAATTGTTATTTTCTGTAGCCAGCTAAATAAAATAAATAGGACAATCATGGAAATAACTAGGTCAGAGAAGAATATCTAGGGCCGTCTACCTGTGGGTGGTCTGTGCTCCACAGTGACGAACAATCCAGTGCCATGTTTCTCTTCTCTCTTGAGGTAGCAAAAATTATTCATGCTTATGAAATGATGTATGCTTTGAAATTTTTCAGACTTGACATTTTCAACCAAATCAATCACTCTGGATCCTGTTAGCTCCTCTCTAATAGATTCCGAATGTACAGAAGTTTTGAAAAGCATTGCTGCTTTGACTAAAACAATAATTTTCTAATCAGAGTCAGAAAGGTAAACCCAAGAAATTCTCATACTGACAAAATACAGTGTCATCAGAAGTACTAGTTACCGAAATACAAGTTTTACTTCAGAAATTTACTACTATCATATAATCTAGCTTTGAATCCTCTTCAAATTCGTGTTTATGTCTATTAAAAACTTATAAAAATCAAAAAGTCCTCCCATGTTTATATCTGTCTTTTCTAGAAGGCATTAACATGTTAATATTTATGAAGACGTCAAAATTCAGAGACTGCTAGAATTTTTTTTTCTAAAGATGGAATTGTCCTGGGGCACCTGGGTGGCTCAGATGGTTAAGTGTCTGCCTTCAGCTCAGGTCATGATCCCAGGGTCCTGGGATCCAGTCCCCCATCTGGCTCCTGGCTCAGCGGGGAGCCTGCTTCTCCCTCTCCCTCCCTGCTCATGCTCTCTCTCTCTCTCTTTCTGTATCTCTGTGTCTCAAATGAATAAATAAAAAAAAAATCTTAAAAAAAATAGATGGAATTGTCCTTTATTGAAATTTTTTTTAAAATTTTTTATTGTTATGTTAATCACCATATATTACATCATTAGTTTTTGATGTAGAGTTCCATGATTCATTGTTTGTGCATAACACCCAGTGCTCCACGCAGAATGTGCCCTATTTAATACCCATCACCAGGCTAACCCATCCCCCCACCCTCCCTCCCCTCTAGAACCCTCAGTTTGTTTTTCAGAGTCCATCGTCTCTCATGGTTCGTCTCCCCGTCCGATTTTCCCCCCTTCATTCTTCCCCTCCTGCTATCTTCTTCTTTTTTTTTTGTTTCACATATATTGCATTATTTGTTTCAGAGGTACAAATCTGTGACTCAACAGTCTTCCACAATTCACAGCGCTCACCATAACACATACCCTCCCCAATGTCTATCACTTAGCCACCCCATCCCTCCCACAACCCCCCACTCCAGCAACCCTCAGGTTGTTTCCTGAGATTAAGAATATCTCATCTCAGTGAGGTCATATGATACATGTCTTTCTCTGATTGACTTATTTCGCTCAGCATAATACCCTCCAGGTCCATCCATGTCATTGCAAATGGCAAGATCTCATTCCTCTTGATGGCTGCATAATATTCCATTGTATATATATACACCACTTCTTCTTTATCCATTCATCTGTCAATGGACATCTCACCTCGTTCCACAGTTTGGCTATTGTGGACATTGCTGCTATAAACATTGGGGTGCACCTACCCCTTTGGATCCCTACATTTGTATCCTTGGGGTAAATACCCAGTAGTGCAATTGCTGAGTCGTAGGGTAGCTCTATTTTCAACTTTTTGAGGAACCTCCATACTGTTTTCCAGAGTGGCTGCACCAACTTGCATTCCCACCAACAGTGTAGGAGGGTTCCCCTTTCTCCACATCCCCGCCAACATCTGTTGTTTCCCGATTTGTTAATTTTAGCCATTCTGACTGGTGTGAGCTGCTATCTCATTGAGGTTTTGATTTGGATTTCCCTGATGTCAAGCGATGGTGAGCACTTTTTCATGTGTCTGTTGGCCATTTGGATGTCTTCTTTGGAAAAATGTCTGCTCATGTTCTGCCCATTTCTTGATTGGATTATTTGTTCTTTGGGTGTTGAGTTTGGTAAGTTCTTTTTAGATTTTGGATACTAGCCCTTTATCTGATATGTCATTTGCAAATATTTTCTCCCATTCTGTCGGTTGTCTTTTGGTTTTGTTGACTGTTTCTTTTGCTGTGCAAAAGCTTTTTATCTTGATGAAGTCCCAATAGTTCATTTTTGCCCTTGCTTCCCTTGCCTTTGGCGATGATTCTAGGAAGAAGTTGCTGCGGCTGAGGTCCAAGACGTTGCTGCCTGTGTTCTCCTTTAGGATTTTGATGGACTCCTGTCTCACATTTAGGTCTTTCATCCATTTGGAGTCTATTTTTGTGTGTGGTGTAAGGAAATGGTCCAGTTTCATTCTTCTGCATGTGGCTGTCCAATTTTCCCAACACTATTTGTGTAAGGAAGAGACTGTCTTTTTTCCACTGGACATTCTTTCCTGCTTTGTTGAAGATTTGTTGACCATAGAGTTGAGGGTCCAAGTCTGGGCTTTCTATTCTGTTCCATTGAACTATGTGTCTGTTTTTGTGCCAGGACCATACTGTCTTGATGATGACAGCTTTGTAATAGAGCTGGAAGTCCGGAATTGTGATGCCACCAGCTTTGCTTTTCTCTTTCAATATTCCTCTGGATATTTGTGGTCTTTTCTGGTTCCATACAAATTTTAGGATTATTTGTTCCATTTCTTTAAAAAAAGTGGATGGTATTTTAATGGGGATTGCATTGAATGTGTAGATTGCTCTAGGTAGCACTGACATCTTCACAATGTTTGTTCTTCCAATCCATGAGCATGGAATGTTTTTCCATTTCTTTGTGTCTTCCTCAGTTTCTTTCATGAGTATTTTATAGTTTTCTGAGTACAGATCCTTTGCCTCTTTGGTTAGATTTATTCCTAGGTATCTTATGGTTTTGGGTGCAATTGTAAATGGGATCGACACCTTAATTTCTCTTTCTTCTGTCTTGTTGTTGGTGTATAGGAATGTCACTGATTTCTGTGCATTGATTTTATATTCTGCCATTTTACTGAATTCCTGTATGAGTTCTAGTAGTTTTCGGATGGAATCTTTTGGGTTTTCCACATAAAGTATCATATCATTTGCAAACAGTGAGAGTTTGACTTCATCTTTGCCAATTTGGATGCCTTTTATTTCTTTTTGTTGTCTGATTGCTTTGGCTAGGACTTCTAATACTATGTTGAATAGCAGTGGTGACAGTGGACATCCCTGCCTCATTCCTAACCTTAGGGGAAAGCTCTCAGTTTTTCCCCATTGAGAATGATATTCGCTGTAGGTTTTTCATAGATGGCTTTTATGATATTGAGGTATGTACCCTCTATCCCTATACTCTGAAGAGTTTTGATCAAGAAAAAATGCTGTAATTTGTCAGATGCTTTCTCTGCATCTATTGAGAGGATCATATGATTCTTCTTTCTTATGTTAATATACTGTATCACGTTGATTGATTTGCGGATGTTGAACCAGTCTTGCAGCCCAGGGATAAATCCCACTTGGTCGTGTTGAATAATCCTTTAAATGTACTGTTGGATCCTATTGGCTAGTTTTTAGTGACAATTTTTGCACCCATGTTAATCAAGGATCTTGGTCTGTAATTCTCCTTTTTGATGGGGTCTTTGTCTGGTTTTGGGATCAAGGTAATGGTGGCCTCATAAAATGAGTTTGGAAGTTTTCCTTCCATTTCTATTTTTTGGAACAGTTTCAGAAGAATAGGTATTAATTCTTCTTTAAATGTTTGGTAGAATTCCCCTGGGAAGCCATCTGGCCCTGGGCTTTTGTTTGTTGGGAGATTTTTGATGACTGCTTCAATTTCCTTAGTGGTTATAGGTCTGTTCAGGTTTTCTATTTCTTCCTGGTTTAGTTTTGGTAGTTGATACATCTCTAGGAATGCATCCATTTCTTCCAGGTTATCTAATTTGCTGGCATAAAGTTGCTCATAATATGTTCTTATAATTGTTTGTATTTCTTTGGTGTTGGTTGTGATCTCTCCTCTTTCATTCATGATTTTGTTGATTTGGGTCATTTCTCTTTTCTTTTTGCTAAGTCTGGCCAGGGATTTATCAATCTTGTTAATTCTTTCAAAGAACCAGCTCCTAGTTTCGTTGATCTGTTCTATGGTTCTTTTGGTTTCTAGTTCATTGATTTCTGCTCTGATCTTTATTATTTCTCTTCTCCTGCTGGGTTTAAGCTTTATTTGCTGTTCTTTCTCCCGCTCCTTCAGGTGTAGGGTTAGGTTGTGTATTTGAGACTTTTCTTGTTTCTTGAGAAAGGCTTGTATTGTTATATAATTTCCTTTAGGACTGCCTTTGCTGCATCCCGAAGAATTTGAACAGTTGTGTTTTCATTTTCATTGGTTTCCATGAATTTTTTTAATTCCTCTTTAATTTCCTGGTTGACCCATTCATTCTTTAGTAGGATGCTCTTTAGCCTCCATGTATTTGAGTTCTTTCCGACTTTTGTCTTGTGATTGAGTTCTAGATTCAAAGCATTGTGGTCTGAAAATATGTAGGGAAGAATCCCAATCTTCTGGCACCAGTTGAGACCTGATTTGTGACCTAGGATGTGATCTATTCTGGAGAATGTTCCATGGGCACCAAAGAAGAATGTGTAGCCCATGGCTTTGGGATGGAATGTTCTGAATATGTCTGTGAAGTCCATTTGGTCCAATGTGTCATTTAAAGTCTATATTTCCTTGTTGATCTTTTGCTTAGATGATCTGTCCTTTTCAGTTAGGGGGGTGTAAAGTCCCCCAATATTACTGTATTGTTGTCAATGTGTTTCTTTGCTTTTGCTATTAATTGCCTTATATAATTGGCTGTTCCTATGTTAGGGGCATAGATATTTACAATTGTTAAATCTTCTTGTTGGATAGACCCTTTAGGTAGGATATAGTGTCCTTCCTCATCTCTTATTACAGTCTTTCGTTTAAAATCTAATTTGTCTGATAGAAGGATTGCCACCCCAGCTTTCTTTTGGTATCCATCAGCATGGTAAATGGTTTTCCACCCCTTCACTTTCAATCTGGGGGTGTCTTTGGGCCTAAAATGAGTCTCTTGCCGACAGCATATCGAAGGGTCTTTTTTTTAATGCAATCTGATAGCCTGTGTCTTTTGATTGGGGCATTTAGCCCATTTACATTCAGGGTAACTACTGAAAGATATGAATTTAGTGCCATTGTACTGCCTGTAAGGTGACTGTTACTGTATATTGTCTGTGTTCCTTTCTGGTCGATGTTGCTTTTAGGCTCTCTCTTTGCTTAGAGGACCCCTTTCAATATTTCTTGTAGGGCTGGTTTCATGTTTGCAAATTCCTTTAGTTTTTGTTTGTCCTGGAAGCTTTTCATCTCTCCTTCTATTTTCAATGACAGTCTAGCTGGATATAGTATTTTTGGCTGCATATTTTTCTCATTTAGTGCTCTGAATATATCATGCCAGTCCTTTCTGGCCTGCCAGGTTTCTGTGGATAGGTTTGTTGCCCATCTCATGTTTCTACCATTGTAGGTTACTTATCTCTTCTCCGGAGCTGCTTTCAGGATTTTCTCTTTGTCTCTGAGAATTGTAAGTTTTACTATTAGATGTCGGGGTGTTGACCTATTTTTATTGATTTAGAGAGGGGTTCTCTGTGCCTCCTCGATTTTCATGCCTGTTTCCTTCCCCACATTAGGGAAGTTCTCTGCTATAATTTGCTCCCATATACCTTCTGCCCCCCTCTCTCTTTCTTCTTCTTCTGGGATCTCAGTTATTCTAATGTTTTGTCTTATGGTATTGCTTATCTCTCGAATTCTGCCCTCGTGATCCAGTAGTTGTTTATCTTTTATCTCAGGTTCTTTATTGTCCATCATTTGGTTTTCTATATCACTGATTCTCTCTTCTGCCTCATATATCCTAGCAGTTAGCACCCCCATTTTTATTGCACCTCATTAATAGCCTTTTTGATTTCGACTTGGTTAGATTTTAGTACTTTTATTTCTCCAGAGAGGGTTTCTCTAATAACTTCTATGCTTTTTTCAAGCCCAGCTAGTATCTTTAAAATCATGATTCTGAACTCTAGGTCCGACATTGTACTAATGTCCATATTGAGTAGGTCCCCGGCTGTCGGTACTACCTCTTGTTCTTTTTGTTGATGTGATTTTTTCCGTCTTGTCATTTTGTCCAGAGGAGAATAGATGAGTGAGAGAACAAAATGCTAACAGGGTAACAACGTCCCCAGAAAATATACTCTAAACAAATCAGAAAAGACCTGAAACCAGGGTAAAAGAAAGGGAAAGAGAGAAAAAAGAAAAAGAAAAAAAAAAGAAAAAGATAAAGATAAAAACAAACAAAAACAGAACAAAACAAAAAAAATAGAATATGATCAAATATGATCACGCTAGTGCATAGATCAGCGCCACACACTAGATTTTGGGTGTATTTTGGTCTGTTAGAAGAAAGTGCCTCCCAAAATTTTAAAGAAAAAAAACTTATATATGTACAAAAATAAGGGTTGATATGATGAAAGGATGGAATATGACTGTAAAGATGTAAATTATAAAACATTTTATAAAAGGAATTGATAAGAAGTTGTTTGAAAAAAGAAAGAAGTGGGTTAAAAAAAAGAAAAAAAGAAAAAAAGAAGGGTGAGAATGTGATCAGGCAGGAGACTGGAACAAAGCCATACACTAGAGATTTAGGGTATATTTTGATCTGATAGAAGAAACTGTATCTCAAAATTTTAAAGAGAGAACAACTTATATATATATGCCAAAAATAAGGGTAACTACTATGAAGGAATAGAATATGACTCTAAAAATGAAAAATAGAAATGTTTTTTAAAAAAAGGGATTGATAAGATGTTGGTTGAAAAAGGGTAAAAGAAAAAATAAAAAAAAAAAAACAGTTAAAAAGAATTAACTTTGAAAGACTAAAGAATTATGGTTAAAAAAAGCCATGCATTCTATGTTCAGTATTTCCCTAGCGTTGGAGTTCTGCTGTTCTCATTGATCAGTAAACTTGGTCACGGCTGGCTGTTCGTGCTGATCTTCTGGGGGAGGGGTCTGTTGCCGTGGTTCCCAAATGTCTTTGCCGGAGTCGGAATTGCCCCGCCCTTGCCAGTCCGGGCTAAGTAATCTGCTGGGGTTTGCTCTCGGGCGCTTTTATTCCCTGCAAGCTCTCGGTACAGCTTTGGAGGACGAGAATGAAAATGTCAGCCTCCCAATCTCTGTCCCGGAGGAGCCGAGAGCTCAGGGCCCCACTCCTCAGTGCGCCTCCAGAGAAAAGCAGTCACTCCCATCTCTCTGGTCTCTGGCCGCACTCCGTGCTCACCCAGCCTGTGACCGAGCGTTTCTATCTCTGGGGCACGACCCCGTATGGAGTCTCCAAACCCAGCAGATCCCTGCGGTGCGCTCGTGTGCCGCTCCTCCACGGGGGAGTATGGGGAGTCTCCCTGGATCTGCCACTTGTTGGGTCCCTGCTGGAGAAGCCGTGTCCCTACTGTGCCACAGATCACAGTTTATGGCAACCCCGAGCTGAGAGCCCAGGTCTCAGCTCCGTCTCTGCAGCCGGCTTCCCTGCTCCGATACCCGGGAGCTCTTCCACACTCAGGCACCCCCCGGTCTTTCTGTGACCCCGAGGGTTCTGAGACCACACTGTCCCGTGAGGGTTCCACCCCCCACTTAGCCACTGGAGCGACGTCCCTCAGCGGAGCCAACTTCTAAAAGTTCCGATTGTGTGCTCCGCGGCTCTATCACTTGCCAGAAGCAGCCGACGGAGGCCCCCTCCCCCTGCCGTCTATCCTCCCGAATATCACCTCAGATTCACTTCTCCGCACATCCTACCTTCCAGAAAGCGGTCGCTTTTCTGTTCAGAGAGTTATTGCTATACTTTTCTTCGATCTCCTGTTGAGTTCGTAGGTGTTCAGAATGGTTTGATCCCTATCCAGCTGAATTCCTGGGACCAGACGAAATTCAGTTCTCCTACTCCTCTGCCATCTTGCTCCACCCCCCAACTGCTAGAATTTTATTAGCACTTCTTTTTTAGTTCACTCAATGGCTTTCTATCACACAGATATTATCATGGAAACCACACTGTACCAAAGCATGAAAAGCAATACTGTTTCCTCCCACTCCTATGGTAGACATCACTAATCAGTCATCATCTTTTCAAACTCCTTCTCAGGATGGTAATCTAGCTAATGAAGACCAACTAGGGGTTGGCATAAGTAGGGAGCTGTATAAAATAATTAATATTTTAAGGTTAAATAACTATTAATATTTAAAAACTATTAATTATTTAAATAATATTTAGCTATTTAAAATCTTTAATAACTGGAACACAAGTACTAATCAGTTAAAATGCACTCCTAACCAATTAGAAGGGATACCAGCTAGTGTGCTAAACTCATACATCCCAACTGAATCCAGCATTAAGCATGAGACACGATCCATTTTGCTGGTTTTGGTGTAAAAGATCAGATAAAGAGGTGCTTGTCAATTTTATCATTTTGTTTTACTGTAATATATACACTTGCTGAAAAAAGTATTTGCTACAATGATATACTAAATGCAAGGCTTCCTGACATGATGACCACATTTCTATAGCAGAAATAACAAAGATAAGCCAGAGTAGTTTTTAGTTGTCTTGACATATAGTAATTATTTTAAAAATTTGCAAAATGTTTTATAATAATCTAATATGTATTGCACATCCATCTAAAGGATGAAAAATTGAGTTAAAACTATTGTAAAATAGAAATTTAACAAAAGTGAAGCACAATTCTGTTGGGTTTATATCTCTATGTTTCAAGTCTATAATCTCCAAAGTCAATAGACAGAATTATGTAAGTTAAGAATAAGATACTAGAGTAAGAAAAATTAGATTTGTTGAGAAGAAAATATACTTTAAGTTTTCCTAATTTTAATAAATACTACCTTACAAAATACTTAGATATTTGTATTATTTGGCCAAAAATTTAAAAATAACCATCAGAGTATCTTTCCTTTGCCTTGTTTTTGTTAAAGTCATTTTGACAGCTGAAAATATGTCTTTTAAAAGAGAGATTATGAAAAATATGTAGAGAATTAGGAGGAAAACATAATTATGGAAGTCCAACGAAGAGTGTACTAAAGAGGAATTATTTCATTTTCCAATAGTATGTGTCATGTTATATTCTAATTTCTGAAGGTATGGAGGAAAATGAACTACAAAAGGTGCCTTCATGCTCTGGTGACTTTCTCTTGCTAGAAGGTCAACAATAAAAAGGTAAACAAAGACACTAACAAGTCAGAAGACTTTCAGTTATGATATGCCCTAACAACAATAAGGAAGGGGTAATGTAATAGAGGGTGATAAGGAATTATTTTAATAAGAATGTCAGGGCAGGCATTGCTATGGAGATCACATCCAATTGATGAGAAGCCATGCACTCATGGGGGGAAAGAACTTTTTAGACAGAGGTTAAGAACAAATGAATGAAGAGCTCTATCAAATGAAACAAAGACATTTAATATGTTAAGGAGTAAAACATGACTATGGAACATTGAAATAGGAAGTTATTTATTTTCTTATACGGGTAGAGATTAGATAGGGATGGAATTTCAGGAAATTTATCAATGAAGGAAAGAACAATAGTTAGGTGATACACAATAGTCAGTAGCAAGAGTTAGCTGGTACACATGCAGCTGAGCGGGGTGAGAGTATGTTGGTTGGTTGGTCTGCTTTTTCCAAAAAGGAGCCTTAAAAATATTTATAAACTGAAAAGAAGATTTGGCCCAATTGGTTGACAAATCCTAGAAACAAAAGTAGTATAGAGAAGATAGATCTAGATTATTCTTTCTCATCATGAGAATGGAGAATATAAATGAATGTAGAAGAGGTTAATCCTACTCCATTGACATTTCCATGAATATCAGCAATAACTGGTTATGAGAGTTTCTGCAACTTTATCACTTTCCACATGTTTAACTTATTTACTCTGTTTGCCTGCAGTCAACTAGGAAGATTCTTGAAATGAAGTAAAAAATAACAGCAGCAGCACTGGCTAACTGCTTTGGAGATAAGTAACCTGGAATGACTCAATCATGTCTCCTGGCATCAGGGTATAGGACAATTGGGACAGAGGGTCACTGTGTTGAGAGTCCAGGCAGGAAGCTGGTGGACCAGTCTCAGTTGCTCGAGAAAGAGGATGGAAGATCAGTTGATGTTTTGTAAAATGCTCCAAGTATCCCAGAAGGGGTTACATCGGACAGATAATTTTTTTTTAAAGATTTTATTTATTTATTTGACAGAGAGAGACACAGCGAGAGAGGGAACACAAGCAGGGGCTGAGAGAGAGGGAAAAAGCAGGCCTCCCACGGAGCATGGAGCCCGATGCGGGGCTCTACCCCTGCACCCTGGGATCATGACCTGAGCCAAAGGCAGATGCTTAACGACTAAGCCACCCAGGGGCCCCTCTGACAGGCAATTTGAGGGAATTCTTGGAAAAAGAATTTACCTCTTGATCTTCCAATAGTTCTGAGTGAAAGGTAAAGCTTATCTAAGGAACTTCCCCTTTCAGATGGAAACCAGAAGGGAGTTCTCTGCCCCTTACAATTCTGTTACTGACTTTTGAGTGGTCTCTGTAGCATTGTTCTTGCCTCTGTGTACCCTACCCGAATATTGTGGCCATGCTGTAATTGGAAAACCAGTTTCTTGCTGCTTACTGAGTGCAGAGAAGCTGTATGTTAGTAAAATGTATCTTGGTGTGTGTGTGTGGGGGGGCAATCCGTGATGTGTAGATTTATAATTTTTGTGGTTTAAATATCAGACCAGAATTAGGAAAGACTCACAGAATGGACTTCCACTAGCCAGAACAAGCTGACTTGAACCATTCCAGCGCACCACTGGGACACCTGTACCTGGCCTTTTAAGTGGTAGAGCAGTGTATTACTCAGGGCTTTCCTAGGTGGCTGAAAACAGAAGCAGGTATACATTAGAGGTAGGAGCTGAAGCTGGTGCCTAGGTCTTGGCAAAGTAGAAAGAGGAGAGAAGGAGAAGAAAGCAAGAGAGAGATGAGGGCAAGAGGAGTTCACAGAAAACTGCCAGCTATTAGAAAGTTGGACATTGAACATAGGGCTTTTGGGAGAGAGAGGAAGGGAGGGTTGGGAGGAGGACTGAAGTGGTCACGAGTTTATGACATGATAAAGGGGGATGGATATTTAACCATTTATGTCCTCTGTGCTAGACATTTTACTAAGGAGAGCGTATCAATTGTGTTCAGTCTATCTTCAGAAGATTCACATTTGGGAGGTACTTCTGCCCGTTTTATAGATGAGGAAACGAGTTTAGAATATTTAAATATCTTGCTATCGTTCACAGTAGTTTCAAGCACGCAGTTTGCAATTGCTTATCTAACTGACAGTTTCCCCTATTAGATGGCCAGCTGCATGCGCACAGTGTCTAGAGCTTTCTTATTGATCACTTTGTCCCCTGTGACTGGCACTTAAGAGGCACCCAGTATGCATTTGCTGAA
This sequence comes from Eumetopias jubatus, assembly GCF_037043125.1. Lineage (NCBI taxonomy): Eukaryota > Metazoa > Chordata > Mammalia > Carnivora > Otariidae > Eumetopias > Eumetopias jubatus. Next base: position 89,443,129 of record NW_028274807.1, read on the forward strand.
TGCTGAATGTTTCTTGTTAGATTAGCGAGACCCAGATAGCTAAACACTGGATTAGTCACCTAATCTTTCACCATCAAATTAAAATATAAGGAAAAACAAATTAATAATCACAGGGCACTTTATTTAATAAATGATACTCAACTTATTAAAGTAAGGATATTGAAGGAGTTGCAAATTCATTCAAGAGAATTCTTCCTAGAGGCCATGAAAGTAATGTGACAGAATTCTGCTTCTTTTAAAATCAATCAGATTAGTGTACTGAAATAGTACATAAACCTAGGGATCAACTTTTCCATAGATCTTTCTAGTTCTGAAAAAATTTAATTTGCAGCACCTACTGAAATGAGGTAAATTCTATCTGTAAGGTACATATTTAAATACGAGTACTTTATGGAGATTAAAATATAAATTAAATTTGCTGAGAATGTTACATTATCTTGTAACTTGGTAAGTGGCATGCTTTAAATCATGTCAACACTAAAAATAAAAATGCCGACCTAGAATTTTCTGTCAGATAACACTTAATTTTGATGATTCAGAATTTTAGAAATAACTTTGATCAAATTAGAACTTTGTAGTCAAATACTTTCTCACTAAAAATGCCATATTTGTTTTAATGAAGAGGGAAAGAAAATTCATTGCACTTCAACCGCTTAGCTGAATTCAGCTATCTTTTGTTTCAAAACTTTTATTTCATAAAATAGGCTTTTGTTCTCTTTCCCAGGTAGAAGATGTAACCTCTCTAACAAACGATTTAACTCTAGACAACATGTTGTGATAGGTCACTTCTGTATTTGTAAATGCTTCGGTCTAAATTTTAAATACAGGAAAAATATGTACTTTAAATATGTGGAAATTAACCCCAGGGTTATTATGTTCAAATACAAAAGCAGCAATTATGGAACTGTTTTGTTAACTAAGTTGGTTCATGCACAGAGTTCATGAAACCAGAAGGAAAATGTCATATTGGGCCAAGAAATTTTATGCAGATTTTTAAAAGGTAACAACATTATATACAAGTGTGCTCACAGCCATTTGTCTCACAATTGTGCACTCACTGTTGACCAAAAGATGGATTCCACAAGGGAAAAGAAGGGAGACAAATAAAATGCAAAGTCATTTTCAACATTGAAAAACTGCTTGCACCAAGTTCACATTTTTCTGTTGGTGAGACAGTAGCTTCATCTTCTTACCCAGACAACAAAAGTTTAAATAATGCAATTCCATTCTATTCCTTTATTTAGCTTTCTGATAATTTTCTTATCTATAACAGGAAGCATTCACAGCCAAATGTATACAGTTCTGCCTTTTGCCATAACACTCGATAAGTTTGTTTTTGTTTAGGAATATTAAAAGAGAAAATAGATATCTGATTATAAGTTCTCCAAGGATTCCATGCAGTGGTTATGTTTTTTCTCTTTAAGACTACTTGATACAATTCAACATAGTGTTTAGATTTCATGTGTTACACTACGGGTTGATATTTTACAAGACGAAGACAAGCAATTCTTTTCAGGCGCAAGTGGACATGATTTGTCATTCTGCATTCAAAAATAAAATATTTACTCCTAGTTTCTTTGAGCCTTTAGTTTTAAATTAAAAATCAGATCAGATGTTATATGTATTTTTTTATTTATTCATACTTGACAAGGCATTTTCCTCCCTAATGATTAATATTTGTCATATTAAGCAGAAGACAGGAAGATTACATTCAGACAAATGATAAAAAGTTTGTACTTCCAAATCATGATAAATAGTTCTCATATTTTAATTTCTCCCATTTAAATGTGTTTATTTTATACCACATAATAACAACAGCTAACACTTTCAGAGTGCTAAGTGCACTCAATGCACTCTCTACATGGTTTGCATCATTTTGGCCCACAACAACCAGTTGAGGTACTATTATTGTTCCCCTATACAGATGAGAACACTGAGGCTTAGAGAACCAAAATGAGCAACCCACAGTTGTGCAGTTAATAAGGCAGGATGCAACTCTGGGCTCTCTGAGGCATGGGGCACTGATAAAATGTGTTGATGACAACCTATCTTATGCACAGTTAATGAGTTGCTGAAAATAAGTTTCTCCATAAAATTGCATTATTTGTTTTTACTTTCAGACACAAAATAATACTTAACAGAAAGAAAATTCCCAAATCTATGAAGTGTATTAAAGTGAAAACAAATTCTCTGTTCAAAAATATAAGCACAGCTCAAATCTCACCAACCTATATTAAATATTGTTTCCTTTGCTTTTCTGAATCTGTGTGGGTTTCACAAATGACAAAAGAAATAATTGCACAGGAATTACATAAGGCCATATATTCTATTTTTAAAACTGACTAGACATTGTCAGCACTCACTACCAATGTCTTTACCAGTATGATGACATTATAGTTGATATTTATCTTTTAATAAAAATATAAATCATTGTTTATTCCCTGAAGCTAACCTCACTCACGTTAAATTATTTATGTATCCATTTTATATGTATTTTGCATCTGACAGGACAACTCTCCTTAGGACCCCTCTACTGACCCACCTGTCATTATGATGGGGTAAACAATGTCACCTTTCTAGCACACAAAGAATTACAAAAAAGTTGCAAAGTATACCATCCATCATGCTGGCACTAAGTAGGTTTTCCAAGTAGATCTCAGATATCACGAATGCTGTTTAGACTGTTACCAAAAAGCAACAATTGGAAGTTATACAAAGTAGTCATATGATGAATGGACATGACAGCTCTTCAAAGGAAAGGGGCACTCCTCTTTTACAAATAACCTTGTCAAAAGCAAAAGTAGTGGGGAGCTTTGCTGGCAGTCAGACTAGAATAATTTAAGAACTTGTTAACGGCACAGCCTGATAGAAATTGATGCAAATACAATGTACTCAAAATCAAAAAGTAGGTAAGCCTGAATCATCAGCAGCAACCTCTCAAACTTGATTTTAATTAAGAGTGGTCTGAAGAGATACAGAAAATCACCCACACTCTATTAATTAGAATATGCGAGTTTCAATAATACATCGGTCTAAAATATGTACAGAAAATATATGCAAATATTCTATATGCATATAAAATAGTCACCTAGAAATTGCTTTGCTTTTGAAAATCATAATGCTAATATCGTTAAGTTCTTAAAAAATCAGCATCGATAAATTTATTGATGTAAGTATTTAAATTATTATGTACTTTGTATAATAGATTTGAATTATTAATATAATTCTAAAAATAGTTATCATTAGTGTCTTCATCTAATTTGCGTGGTTAATTTCTCAAATTACATTCTCCAAATACAAGGTGTTTGTTTTATCCATAATTGCATTTTAATTCCTTTAACACTACTCCCTTTTATTTAGGCCTGTATTTCAAACATAGAGTATATTTCTACATTGACAGCAAAGTTAATTTTTCCCTTTTAAAAGCTTCTTCAAATCTTTCTGAAGACTTCTTTCTTAAAAATGGTAGTTTTTATGGCATTTGTAAGTGCTAAATGGTCCCAAAATGACTTATGTCTTCATGGGCATTTAAGTAGTTCCATGGTTCTGTAGTAGACCTTGGTTTCTTTTATATGAAACAATGAAAATTTAAGCATTTATAACTGATAAAATAAATGTGTAGGAAACTCTTAGAGATGTGGCTACAAGGAAACACAAAAAGCCAACCCAACGGCCCAGCAGGTTATCAGAGGGCCCTCCTGAGGAAACAGGGACACAAGTTGTAATGTTACGGCTTTTCCATATCACCTAGGTCAAGGAATAATTAATAATTTGCCAGAGCAAATTGAAAAGCAAATAGATGGGGGTGATTCCAAGGACCCACTCGGGCTCCTGGGGGTTTTGTTGTTCTGGGTTTTGGACATGTTTTGCTTTGTTTTCAAGACAAGGAGATTACTGTGCTGAATCAACTGGGATAGAGAGGGTACTGGAAATGTGTGGGGGCTAATGAAGGTTTGAGAGTCTGAAGAAAATATGTGGGCTAACTTTAGAATCTTGACGAGATCAGAGCTTGTGAACCAACAAAAGGGTGCTGGCAGGCTCCCTCCCATCATTGCCTACTATAAACAGTATATATTTATCAAATCAAATTACATGAGTCCTACCCTAGAAATACTGCAGACATTTACGATTATATTAACTTTTAATTAATCATAAGGCTTTCTATGGTAGTGGTTATATGCAGTCCTTCTGCTAAAAGTCAGAGAATGACATAACGGAGTGCAAACAACGCTGAAGCACCAGTAAAAGAACTCTCTCCCCACCCTCTCCCCCCATAATGAAAAACAAACAAACAAAAAACAAAAATCAGGAATGTATCTGTGAAGTAACTTCAAATGATTTAAATATTTAATGTATTAATCAGAGTTAATAGATTCTGAAAAAGCTCTGCCAATAATTAACAATCAGAAACATATAATTATTTCATTTGTATTAAATGAGGCAATCTAAAGGTTTGTAAAAAAAACTAAATTTGTTTATTAAAATGGTATTTTTACATGGAGACAGAAAACCTTCCTATATAAAGGAAACAGGACCAATTATATATTATATCTAACTGGTATTTTGTCCTTACTGTGGGCTAGGCTCTGTTCTCCAAGGTTTCCATATACTAGCTAGTTTAATTTTCACAACAACCTTATAAAGTTGGAACTATTTTTATCCCCATCACAGAGATGAGGGAACTCAGCCCTAGATGGCTAAAGAAGAGCAGGTAATGAGGGAACTGAGATTTGAAACTCCCCGTCTGTGTGACTCTAGAAGGCACGTGCTTCAGCACTGAGCCAAAAAATTAGCTAAGCAGAAAAAGTAAAGCAATAGTCTACACCTGACTCCCTATCTCCTGTGTTTTCCACCAAGAAAGCAGAAGCACTGTATTTCAAATCTTAAATCTGTGAATAATCACATCGATTTTCCACTCCATTTCTTGTGTGTGTACACAACTTCAAAACACAACTCCCTCCATTTCTCCCTTCTGCCCATGTCAATCCATTAAAATTTGCCTCTTCAAAACCCCCAAAAATAAAACAAACGCGTCCTAAGCAAATGTGAATAACTCGGTCACACATTCAACACTTTTGAATTAAATTCTTCTAACGTGTTTTCGCTTTCAAAATATGACAAGAAAAAAGGTCAGGCAATCCAAGTCCCCTTCCCTGGCACCTCCACACTGAGAACATTTAATGGTCACTTTTTTATGTTGCATCTTGCCAGTTAGTTCAATTTAGATGAAAGCTGTTGTTTTCTAATTCCATTTCACTATAAATGACAGAGACAAATGGTCATATTACCTCGAGAGTTCCTTTGGCAGAATAGGCTGCATATGAGTAGAGCAGATCTTGGCTGCTATGTGTTCTGGCTTCTTCGCTGCAGGGTTGGCCATTAGGACGAAAGCATTGGCCGCTGCTACCCAGAATCACAGAGCTGGCAGACGGGCCTGCCAGATGAAGCAGCACGGAGTAATTTACAAACTGTACCTCTTCTAGGCCCAAAGAAGTCCAGTGAGTCTTAATCTTCTTTGAAATTTCTGTGTCATCTTCACTTTTGTACAGTTGTACCAAATTTCTGGAAGAAATTTAAAAAGCACACTCTAAGAAAAAGGAAAAAAAAGTATTCTGTTGAGTTAACCATTTAATATATGAACATTTATTAATAGATGTGGGATATGAAAGATGAATGCGACAGGACACTATACAAGAAACTCAGAGTTTGTGGGAGCTGATGAGCCTACAGAGAAATTACACTAAATCAAAGCAGAATGAATTAAATTCTTAAATTAAGAACTCATAAAGTACTAGGGGATTGCAGAGAAGAGAGGGCTTAATGCCAACTAGTTCTTTTATCAGTTATGATCTTTCTATGGACATCAAAATAATCCATTTAAAACTCAGTTCCAAAGCTAGGAGTCATGCTGGTGGAGACAGTTTTGTATTGCAGTTAATATGATTCCATATAGAGTTATGTGATTAATACATAGCTATTGCTCTTTAAAATGATACAGACAGGGGCGCCTGGGTGGCTCAGATGGTTAAGCGTCTGCCTTCGGCTCAGGTCATGATCCCAGGGTCCTGGGATCGAGTCCCGCATCGGGCTCCCTGCTCCTTGGGAGCCTGCTTCTCCCTCTGCCTCTCTCTCGCTCTCTCTCTCTCTGTGTCTCTCATTAATAAATAAATAAAATCTTTAAAAAAAATAAAATAAAATAAAATAAAATGATACAGACAGAACACTTTTGATACAAATTACATGCCAAATTTCATGATCCTATGAGCACAATGATATTCAATAAAATTAGTATATCGCTGTAAAACCAACCACAGATTATCAAATCAATAAGAAATTATTTTTTGTGTGTGCTTGCTGTAGTCTATATATTTATTCCTATACCTGTTCCAAAATCCAGTGATACTATTTTTGCTTATGACATCCTAGAAGCCAAAAAAAAAAATGTGCAGAACCCAGAACAAAATAAGATATGTGAAATTTAAAAATAATAATCCAGTAAAGTTTGTTTTGGGCTAGGATGCAAAGGGACCAGTTTCCTCTTTGGCAAAAATGTATCTTCTTATAAGAATTTTATTGTTATCCAAAACATTGCCTAAACAGATGTTACCTAAGTGGATACTATTTTTATTTCGGTTCATCACATTATTTTTCTCACACATATTTGATTCATTTAGGACCTTGTTTATTCAATAACCCCCAAATGAAACACATCTGGAAAAGGAATATGGAATATACACATCAGAAAAAAACACATATATAATAATATAGAGAAGCATTACCGGAGACAAAACGTAGGGCTCTTGACACAGCTAAAAGCTGCTAAACAAAAAGATGCAATAATAAATAATTTCCCAATTTTTTCCAAGGTTATTTCAATTTTTTTAATATGTAAGTTTGACCAATTATCAATTGGTCAAGTTAAGTTTTGTGAAAGAGCTGATTGAAAGAATTTCACTTTTTATTCTGAATAAGACTGGTCTGCCTTTTTTTTTTTTAAGATTTTATTTATTTATTTGAGAGAGAGAGAATGAGAGATAGAGAGCACGAGAGGGAAGAGGGTCAGAGGGAGAAGCAGACTCCCTGCTGAGCAGGAAGCCCGATGCGGGCTCGATCCCGGGACTCCAGGATCATGACCTGAGCCGAAGGCAGTCGCTTAACCAACTGAGCCACCCAGGCGCCCAGACTGGTCTGCCTTCTGTGTGTGTATGTCTGTATGTGTGTGTGTGTGTTTGGCAGAGGAGGCTTTTTGTGTACTGACAAATGAAATTATATATATTTAAAGTGTACAATATCATTTGATATACATGTACATTATGAAATTATGACAATCTAATTAACATATCCATTACCTTTATGTGTGTGTTGTGTGTGTTGAAAACATTTAAGATCTACTCTCTTAGCAAATTTGAAGTATACAATGTAGTATTATTAACTATAGTCACTAAACAGTAGATCCCCAGAAATTATTCATCTTATCACTGAAGGCTTGTATCCCCTCGACCAACATCTCCCCTTTGCCTCACCCCCAGTCCATTGGCAACTATGATTCTATTCTGTTACTCTGAGTTTGTTTGTTTGTTTGTTTGTTTTTTAGATTACACACGTAAGTGATACTATCAGTATCTGTCTTTCTCAGTCTCTGTCTTATTGCACTTATCCTCTGAGATATCTGTGTTATCAAAGAAGGCTGCTTTAAGGTTGAATAATATTCCATTGCATATCTATCCCACATTTTCCTTATCCATTCATTCATCCATGAGCACTTACGTTGTTTTCATACTTTGGCTATTGTGAATAACGCTGCAATGAACATGAGTGCAAATATCTCTTCTGACTTCATTTCCTTTGGATATACACCCAGAAGTGGATTGCTGGATAGTATGGCAGTTCTAGTTTTAATTTTTTGAGGAACATCTATACTGTTTTCCATAATGGCTGTTCCAGTTTAGATTCCCATAACAAAGGTTATCTTTTCTTCATATCCTTACCAACATGTTGTTTTTATTGTTCTCTTTTGCTTTTTATCTTTTTTTTCTGTTTTATTTTTTTAATAATAGACATCCTAATAGATTTAAGGCGGTATCTCATTGTGGTTTGTATTCCCTGATGATTAGTGATGCTGAGCACCTTTCATGTATCAGTTGGTCATTTGGGCATCCTTTTCAGAGAAAAGTCTATTTAGGTCCTTTACCCATTTTTTAATTGGACTATTTGTGGTTTTTTGCTACTGAATTGTGTAAGTTCCTTATATATTACAAATATGAACCCCTTGTCAAACATATGTTGCGTAAGTATTTTCTCTCATTCCAACAGGTTCTTTTCATTTTCATGCTCTTTCCTTTGCTGTGCAGAAGCTTTTTAGTTTGATATAGTCTCACTTGTTTATTGTTGCTTTGTTGCCTGTGCTTTTGTTGTCATATCAATAAAAAAAAAAATAACTGCAAGGACGAATGTCAAGAAATATTCCCTTGCTTTCTTCTAGGGGTATTGCAGTTTCAGTTTTACATTTAAGTCTTTAATCGGTTTCAAGTTAATTTTTTGTGAATGGTGAAAGATAGGAGTTCAATTTAATTCTTTTGCATGTGAATTTCAGTTTCTCAACACTATTTATTGAAGAAACTATTCTTTCCCTATTGTCTATTCTGGTTCCTTTGTTGAAAATTAATTGACCAATTATGTATATATTTATTTCTGGGCCCTCTATTCTGTTGCATTGATCTATCTTTGATCATTGGATCTGTTTCATTGGTCATTTTTGATTAAACAGATCACAGATCAGTTTTTATGCCGTACCATAATATTTTAAATACTATAGCCTCATAATATAGTTTTAAGTCAAGAAGTATGATGTATCCAGATTTGTTCTTTCTCAAAATTGCTTTGGCTATTCAGGGGCTTTTCTGGTTCCATATAAATTTAGGGTTGTTCTATTTCTGTGAAAAATGCCATTGGAATTTTGATAGGGATTGCACTGAATCTGTAGATTACTTTGGATAGTATGTTCAGTATATTAACAGTATTAATTCTTCTAATCCAAGAACATGAGATAGACTTCCATTTATTTCTATATTTTTTTCAGTTTTTTTCACCAATGTCTTATAGTTTTCAGTATACAGGTATTTCACCTCCTTGGTAACATTTATTCCTAAGTGTTTTATTGTTTTTAGTGTTACTATAAATGGGATTGTTTTCTTAATTTCTTTTTCACATAGTTTGTTGCTAATGTGTAGAAATTCAATTGATTTTTAATTAATTTTCTATCCTGCAACTTTACTGAATTTGTTTATTACTTCTAATAGTGTTTTTGTGGAAGCTTTAAGGTTTTCTGTATATAAAATCATGTCATGTGTGTCATGTGTAAACAGACAATTCTACTTCTTTCTTTCCAATATAATAAGATTTATTTATTTGTTTATTTATGCCTAATTGTTCTGGCTAGGACTTCCAGTAATATATTGACTAGAAGTGGAGAGATTGAGCATCTTTGTCTTGTTCCTAATCTTAGAGGAAAAGCTTTTAGCTCTTCATTGTCAAGTCTGATGTTAGCTGTATGTCTGCCTTTACTAAAGTATTCCTTCTTTTCTCTATACTTGACTTAATGAAAGTTTTTATAATGAAAGGATGTTGAATTTTGCCCTATGCTTTTTTTCTGCATCTATTGAGATGTCATACGATTTTTATCCTTCATTCTGTTAATATGGTATACCAAACTTACTGATTTGCATATTTTCAACCATCCTTTTATCTCAGGAATAAATCCCACTTGCTCATAGTGTATGAGCCTGTAAATACGCTGTTGGATTCTGTTTGCTAGTATTTTATGTGGGGATTTTTACAGCAAGGTTCATCAGCATACTGACCTATAATTTTCTTTTCTCATAGTATTCTTGTCTGGCTTTGGTATTCATGTTAATATTGGCCTCAGATCATGAGTTTCAACTTTTTGGAAGAGTTTGAGAAGGACTAGCATTAATTCTTCTTTAAATGCTTGGTAGAATTCACTAGTAAAGCCATCTGATCCTGGGCTTTTCTTGGTTTGGAGGTTTTTGATTATTGAGTCAATCTCCTTTCTAGTTATGCATCAATTCCGATTTTCTATTTCTTCATGATTCAGTCTTGGGAGGTTGGTTGTATGTTGCTAGGAATTTAGCCATTTCTTTTAGGTTGTGCAATTTGTTGGCATATAATTGTTCACAGTCGTCTCATGTTTCTTTATATTTTTGTGGTGTCGGTTGTAATATCGTCATCATTATTTCTAATTTTGAGTTTTCTCTTTCGTCTTATTTAGTCTAGCTAAAGGTTTGTTAATTTTATCTTTTAAAAAGAAAGTTCTTAGTTCCATTGATTTTTTTCTATTGTTTTCCTAATTTCTATTTCACTTATATCTGCTCAGATCTTTGCTATTCTCTTCCTTTTGCTAACTTTAGGCTTAGTTGGTTCTTCTCCTAGTTCCCTGGGGTGTAAAGTTAGGTTGCTTATTTGATATTTTTTTTCCTTAATGTAGGCATTTATCTCTATAAACTTTCTCTTAGAACTGTTTTTGCGACATCCCATAAATTTTGTATGTTGTTTCCATTTTTGTTTGTCTCAAGATTTTTTTTTTTTAATTTCCTTTTTGATTTTTTCCATGACACATCAGTTGTTCAGGAGTATGTTGTTTAATTTCTACCTATTTTCATTTTCCCATTTTCATCCTGTTATTATATTCTAGTTTCACAACATTGTAACCAGAAAAGATATTTGGGGGGTGCCTGGGTGGCTCAGTTGGCTAAGCATCTGCCTTTGGCTCAGGTCATGGATCTCAGGGTCCTGGTATCGAGACCCAAGTCAGGCTCCCTGTTCAGTGGGGAGTCTGCTTCTGCTCCCCCACCCAGCTCATGCACTCTCTCTAATAAATAAAATCTTTTAAAAAAAGAAAAGATATTTGGTATGATTTCAAACTTTTTAAATTTCTTAAGACTTGTTTTGTGCCCTAACATATGATCTATAATGGAGATGTTCTCTGTGTGCTTAAGAATGAGTATTCTGCTGCTGTTGGATGTAATGTTTAGTATATGTCTATTAGGTCCATTTGGTCTAAAGTGTAGTTCACATCCAACATTTCCTTACTGATTTTCTTTCTGAATGAGATACCCACTATTTAAAGTGGGGTACTGAAGTCTACTATTGCATTGCTATGCATTTCTGCCTTTAGGTATGTTAAAATTTGATCAGTATAGGGGTTCCAATGCTGGGTGCATGCATATATTATTGTTTATTCTCTTGATGAATTGAAACCCATTATATAGTGAACCTCTTTGTTTACTTACAGTTTTTGGCATGTCTATTTTGTCTCTTATAAGATTGCAGGGATCCTCAGAGGCGAAGGCTGTGGGGTATGCAGTGGTAGTAAGGCTGTTCAGAGCAAAGGCTTCTGGGAACTTCCTGTTTCCTTTTCTCCCACAGGGGATATTGTGGCCAAGGATGTATCTTAGTTCCTGGTCAGCGTGCAGCACCCTTGCAGTGATGGTGACATTGGATCTGATGCATGGGCACTCTTAGAGCAATCACAAAGCCAGGGTCTAGAGTATAGGCACTTACAGAGTGACAGTGGCTCCTGAGGTCTAGGGCTCTGGCAAGCCCACAGCAGCAGTGACTCCAGTGCCTAAGCCACAGGTATACACAAAGCGGCAACTATATCCAGGTCTAAACTGTGGGTACCTGTAGAGCAGCCATGGCTCAAGGGTCAAGGAATGTGCATGCATGGGGGGGGGGTGGCAGCTCTGGTCCTATGGATTGTGCAATAGTAGCTCTTTCTGGTGGAAGAGGGCACAGTAGCATCACCTTCTCCTAGGAATTTGTGGCAGTGATAGCTTTTGATTACCTCAGTGGTGAAAGCTCCTGGTGTCCTCTGATGATCAGGCCATTGAAGTTTGTGCCAATGAACATTATGGAGTTTCCACTGTGAAAGCTGCGGGGAGTCTGTGGCTGAGGCCCTCCGTGGCAAAGACAGCTAGAGTCCTCCACACAGTTGGCCACTGGGAACCACAGTGACATCTACTGCATGGTTGATACTAATAGCCTCTACCTTTCTTCTTGGTTCCTAACCATTTCTGGATGTCTCAGCTAAGCTGAGCTCCACAATCCTTTCTGTATAGTTAATCTCCATTTCTGGCTCCATTGTGTTGCTCTATGTTCTTAACTGGACTCTTGAGTCCTCCCAAGGCTATTTTATTTCTTGGCTAGCTCATTGTTATTTCTGAGGAGATGAAGGTTGGCATAGCCTACTCCCTCATCGAGGTCTCTATCCTGTTCTTTTGTTGCTATATCTGATTTCTGTATCCCCAGCCTCTTACTTTACTGCCACTGAAGTTCTCTCTGCACTATTGGGGATAGAGCAAGTAAACTGAGTTGAAACCTAACTCAGTTTGAAGAGAAAGTTATTTAGAAAGATGCATCAATAATGTTCTTTTGTAGTATGTGTAGAGTTGCAAAACACATATCTTATTTATTCAAATTTATCTGTATATGGTCAACATCAATAGAAAAAAAGCAAATTTTCATTTAGCCTTTTGGTTTGTGTGTTTGTTTGCTCTTCTTCTTGGTTAATTGATGAGCATGAATCTACCTCTGAGTATGTAGAATGTTTAATTTGCCATTTATTTTGCTGATCTCAGTTCCAAAGTGCTTTATGGTATAAGCAACTCAAAAAAAAAACAAAACAGTAAATTTTTTAGGTGTATATATTATACAAGATGGCCTCAAAAAGTAAATCAAATATTTCTTTAGGGGCTCAACTGAAGAATTAGTAATTTGTTCCAATGCTGGAGAATTTCTAAATATTATTAAGTACTAAGCTAAAAATTCCTGAGGAGAGGATATCGACATTTTCTACCTCACTCTGAATTGAAGGGATATATACTTTTTGTACTATAATTTCATTTTTTAATATCATGAACAAATTGACTATAAAAGAACATATAACATACAAAATATAAAGAATAATGAAGGAACAACCCATCTTATGAAGTATAACATCTCTGATATTATTGAAGCCCCTTCAGTACTCTTTATTTCATCATTTACCTTGGCCCCCTAGGGTAACCACCCCCCCAATCTGATTTTTTTTTTCCTTTTTTACTTCTCATTGCCTTCTTTGTATAGATTTAATATTTAGGTACGCATATGGCCTTAACAATTCACCTCTTATTTTTTTGAATGCTTGCTTTTATATAGTTGGCATTTTATATATGTATTCATTTTTTCCATCTTTATTGAGAGATAATTGGTATAAAACATTGTATAAGTTTAAGGTGTACAACATATTAATTTGATACACTTATTGTTGCAAAATGATTACCACTGTAATGTTAGCTAACTTCTCCACACATCACATAACTATCATTTCTTTTTTGTAGTGATAACATTTAACATCTAGTCTCTTAGCAACTTATAACATGGTGATTATAGCTAATATATGCATTCTTTTGTGATTTGCTTTTTTTCACTTACTATGAAGTTTCTTAGATTCCTCCTCATTTATTTATTGATTTCCTGAAATAAATATTTTAAAATTGTTCCCAGTTTTCCATTATTATAAATATGAGGAAGTTATAATACAAGCAAGAAAGGAAGACAATAAATCATTAGGTAAACTATTTACTTTTTAAAAGGAGAAAATAGACAAAATTAGAAAATAACCAACACACAGAAGTAACTTAAAAAAAAAAAAACTATGAGAATATCTACACAGCTCGATGTAAATCAACTTTCTATTAACATCTGGATGATAGAATACTTCCTTTGTCCCCCAGATCCTCTCTCTGCCTGATATTTCCTGAATGCTTAGAAGGCCAACATTTATGGACCTTTATCAGGCCCTCTGGCTTCCAGTCAGTTTTAGATTCAGTCAATGGGAAATGCATAAGAGACTTTTTCATCCCTAGATCTTTTCTTCTTCCATGAAAGGGCACAAGAAAAAAAATAAAGGAAGGTTCTTGTTCATATTTCCTGATAGACATATGCAAGAGTTTCTTTAGGCAAGGAAGGCATATACCTGTATATAAGAAGTGCCAAAATGCTTTTATTTATTTATATTAAAGATTTATTTACTTAAGTATCTCTGCACTTAATATGGGGCTTGAACTCAGGAGCCTGAGATCAAGAGTCACATGTTCTACCAACTGAGCCAGCCAGGCACCCTGCCAAAAAGCTTTTAAAAGGGTTTTGATTACATTCCTATCTGCTCTGCATGAGAGTTCTGACCTTCCATTCCTCACCAACACTTGATGTTGTCCTTTATTTTATTTCATTTTATATTTTTGCCAATGTGGCAGGTGTGAAATTGTATATCATTATTTGTTTAACTCAAAGTACCTTTACTGGGTTGCAGGGTATGCTATGCAATTTTATAAAATGTTTTATACCACCAGCAATTTTTAAGAGGTCCTATTTTCAGTGTATCTAATTTTTGCTAACCAATGAGCATAAAATTGTATACCGATGTGTCTTTCACTTACATTTCCATAATTACTAATGAGGATCTTTTCATTTATTATTTAGCTATCTATGTTCCCTTTCCTGTGCTGTGACTATGTTTTTGCCCATATTTATGCAAGTTTTTCTATATTCTGGAAAATTCTTCATAGGTCATATATGACACTGTGTTCTACCAGTTTTGGGCTTCTCTTTCATTTTCAATGTCTTGTCCTATGATGAATAGAAGTTCGTAATTTCAATGTAATTTTAATATAATGCAATGGTCTATACACTTTTTTGACGTGCTTATGAAATTCTTCTCAAACCTGGTGTGAGAAAATGATTCTAATTTTTCCTAAAGTTTTAAGGAATTTGTTTTTAAACATTTCAGTGTTTACCTAGAATGGGTTTATGTGTATTGTGAATTCACTATCACTTTTTTTCCATATTAATAACCATTCTAGTACCCTTGGTCAAACTCTTCACCAATGTGCAATGGCATTTCTGTCATTCATGAATTTCCATATGTGTGTGGGTCTGTCAGGGATCCCCCAATCAATTCCAATTCCATCTTTTTGATCCATCTTCATTATAATATGTTATTTTAATTAGTTTGACTTTCCAATACATGTTAATATTCAGAATGACAAGTCCTCCTACTTATACTTCCTCAAAAACATCTTCACTATTTTTTTTCTCTTACATATTAATAATGGAATGAGCTTATCAATTTCCTTGTCAAGATTGTATCTGGAATTACCCTGAGACTGAAGATCAATTTGAGGATCAATTTGAGGAAGATCAATTTGTCATCCTTATAATAACATAAAAATAAGTCCTTAATATATCAAATAGTAGTCAATGCTAATATAAAATGTTTTAAAAATATTTTTCTGCTTATTACTGGTACTGAGGAATACTATTCTGTTCTATCAAATAATCCTGCTAAATTCCCTTACTAATGATAATAGTCCTTGAGTTTTCTACATTAAAAAAAGTTATGTGATAAGCAAATAATAAGGGTTTTATTACTTCCTTTCTAGTCACTTATAGATACTATTACTATTTTTATATTACATTGCAGATTAAAACCTCCAGAAAATATTTAATAAAATATTTAATAAGGTGTGATAATGGTCATCTATTTCATATTCCAAATATCAGGTTAAAGATGTTCCTCCCATTCTTATTTTGATAAAAGATGTTTTATGAATCAGTATTAAATTTTATCATAAATTCTGATGCATTTATTAAGAATCATATTATCCTTTTCTTTAACATAATGGATTATAGTAGTTGATTTTTTAGCATTCAAACTTGCATTCCTAGGATTAACTTTTACTTAGTAGAATGCATTATAATATTTGGCTATTATGTGATTTATTTTGCCAACATCTTGTTTATAATTTTCATTTCTATTTTTAAAAGTAAAGTTGATAGACAATATTCCCCTCTGGCATCATTTCTGCCTGATTTTGGCTTGAAGTTATACAAATCTCATAAAATGAGATAGAGGGTGTTCCTTCTTGATCTGTTCTCTGGGAAAGCTTGAATGTGATTATAATTTTTGAAATATAGAAATCATTCTTAAACTGGGAGAGTTTGAATTTGATTATAATTTTTGAAAGATAGGAATTATTTTTAAACTAAACAATGTCTGTACTTGAGAGAACTGTGAACTACTGATTCAATGTCTTTAATGCTATAAGAATTTTATTATTTCTTCTTTGAATCGTAGCTCTTCCATTGCTCCCTGTGCCACCGGCTATTAATCCTCAAAGTTCTAAGTTTCTGGATTCATCACTTGCCGCAGCGCTCTTTCCTCAGTTTTGGTCCCCTTGAGGATTTCCTTTACTATTCTGTTAGCTCAGGATAGCAGCATTTTAAAGGAAGTTTATGTATACATTATCTACGTGTTTTTGAGAATATTTGTTTTTAAATAGTACCAAAACCAGAAATACACTAACTTGAGTACCCAACTTCCATGTAAGACATGGTTTCTTTGTAAATATTGATTGCTATTTCCACAATATCCACGCAGGGAAACTCTGCAAAAGTAGTTAAGAATTATGATTCATGTTCTTGTTTTTGGTTTTTTTCACAGACCTATAATTAGATAATTTATTCAAGGTTGATTGATGTGGTATCATTTTGCACATTGCCCTACCTGAAATTATTCAAATCTTCCATATATTTTTTTAAGATTTTATTTATTTATTAGAGAGAGAGAGAATGAGAGATAGTGAGCACGAGAGGGAAGAGGGTCAGAGGGAGAAGCAGACTCCCTGCTGAGCAGGGAGCCCGATGTGGGACTCGATCCTGAGACTCCAGGATCATGACCTGAGCCGAAGGCAGTTGCTTAACCAACTGAGCCACCCAGGCACCCCACAAATCTTCCATATTTTGATGGTTGACTGGATTTAAGGGAAAATGAAACCTCTTTATAGTAATCTGAAGAGAACCACTATATCTATACATCTATATAAAGTATCCTGAAAAATGTTAATGAAGTTTTTGTATACACATGGTTATAAAATCACTGGTCTTTTAAAAATGATAGAGGGAACAATATTTTTAATAAACATTACCTAACATTTCAAATCATAATAAGTTAATAAATACTTGTTCAAATCAAATTTTCCTAAGACTACTTTTTAATTCTGTTGTCTTTTAAAACTGTATTTTAAATTTGTCAAATTATTTATAATGATCTTGTCCTCCCCCCAAAAAGACTTGAGGAGGCTATGTGAGTTCCATGTTTTGAAATTATGTAACTTTTAAATCTAGATTGTTCTAAATAAATCAGTGGCCATTAAGAAAAATCTTGATACAAATGTTTTACTTATTTTATTTTTTTAAAGATTTTATTTATTTATTTGACAGAGAGAGAGCACAAGGAGGAAGAGGAGCAGGCAGAGGGAGATGGAGAAACAGGCTCCCAACTGAGCACGGAGCCTGATGCCAGGCTTGATGTGGGGCTCCATCCCAGGACCCTGGGATCATAACCTGAGCTGAAGGCAGAGGCTCAACCGACTGAGCCACCCAGGCGCCCCTTGATACAAATGTTTTAATCAAAGGATTCTAGTCATTAATCACTTCAAATCACATAGAATACTAAAATGCCTAAATTTTACTGAGACTTTCCACCATTTTTCTTAATGTTTTTTCCCCCATAATAGGTATTTTGGGATTTATGGTGAACAGTTCTGTTACAATTAGGTAATTTTCTATATTCAAAGACAAATGTTATTAAGTAATTAACTGCAATGTAATTTCAATTTACTAATTCCAGAGAAAGCTGCAAAACTAGGAGTGTGTCACCTAAAATCACAAGGTATTTGACAGAAAGTTTTACTTTGCCTTAATTTTTAAAATAAGAGTTTCTATGGGCCAGTAGTCTTGGCAGACAGCATAATGAACCGTCATGCCTGAGACTTGAATTTGGAAGTTTTGCATTAGCATTCCTTTGGCCAGTGGAGACTGGCAATGGGAGGATTTTGGCTTTGGTAGACAAAATTCTGTTTATATCAATGTTCAACACCTGCTACTGGATAAGCCACAGAGCAACACTGATGTTAGAATTGGAGGAAGCGATGCATGTAGCATTCCTAGTACCCGGGTGAGTGCCAAGATCACATTGTAAATGAATGGGGAAAGAAAACAGCTAAAGAAACATACTAGCAAAGAAAAACACAGCACATTTACTAAAGTTCACTGGGATTTTATCATGTGTGTATACAATTAACATACACAAGGACTCATACTATACCAACTGGTATTTTTCACATACTAAAAAATCAAAAATGTCTTTAAATTTATTATCCAAATTGGTAGCCAATGTAGTAAAATTCTGTGAATTATATACTATATGTGTGTAGTGAATTTAAACACTGAAGCATGTCCTATGAAATCCTCCTACTTGCCCCTTTGTTCTTCAAGGGACAAACACTGAACTGCTTTCTGTCACTGTAGGTTAATTTTCATTTCCTAGAATTTTATATTTTATATAGAATCATATAGTAGGACTCTGTTTTGTCTGGCTTTATTCACTCAGCATGCTTTTTGAGATTTATCCATGTTGTTTTATGTATCAATCGTTCACTTTTTTTTTTTTAATTGCTGTTTTCCATCTTATGGAGATAACCACAATGTTTATTCATTCACCCATTAATGAACACTGAGGTTGGTTCTATTTTTTTGACTCTTGCAAATAAAGCTACTATGAACACTAAAAAGTAAATAAATAAATGAATAAACACTAAAGCATGAACTGATTTTTTATCTTTTAATTTTGCTTTGGAAATATAAAGACTAAAACACATGATAAAACTGTATCACACATAATATCAAGAAATTTAATGGTTCAGAGAAAATGGGAGCATCCCCTCACCTTCCTTGCCAGCCAGCCACTAACACCATGTCAAATAAAAGCATGATTACTTACTCAACTATTTCTTACCTTCTAAAATAACACAATAAGTACAAATAATGTATTGAATATATAGTATTAGGACTGAAAGCATTGTGCAGATTCATTGCATAAAAAACTCTCAAATAAATACTGTTACTGTTTTATAACTAAGGAAATTGAAAATCAGGTAATGTAATTATGATGGAAAATGTTCCAGATTAAATAGGTCAGATTGCTACTATACTACATTGTATTTCAGATATCCACTATATTACTTAGCTCTTTGGAAGGAGCAGATAGTCTCACAATCTTAGACACTTGGCAAACACAATAAAAACACCGAGTGTTAGAAAGCACAGTATTCTGGGTAAAATAATCAAAAGTCAGATGGTGTGAAGCTGGAAGAGAGAGATCTTTAATGCTTATGAGAAAGTAGAATTTAGGGAAATCAAAGGAACTGTTTCAAGAATACAATACACCAAATTTCAGAGCTTGGGAGTCATCTAGACAACAAAGAAGAAAACTCCTTATGCATTACTTTTGAAAAAAATTTGCACATAAGTAGATTATCTGAAGGAGATCTTAATATCCCCTCTCTTTGTGTAATCCAGGAGAACATGGCACATAACTGTCTTCTTTGCATGTTATGAAATGATGCTGATAGGCCTGGTGACCTCCTGCTAAGTCCCTAGCATAAAGATCAATAAGTACTTATTTAATTAATTTGATATTTCTTTCAAACTTTTGTTTCACAGACAGTAAAATATAAATGTTGCGAAACAGTAGAGTAAGCTTTATTAAAAACCAGAACACAAAGAAATAAAATATCAACACATCTGTTATGACCGGGGAAGGGGGGCAGAAAAAAGAAAAAAAAAAAAGTCCAGTGTTATAACTACATCTCTCACCCTTGCATATAAGAGAGAACTTTATCTCTAGCATGTTTGGATTACAATTGAAAAATACAGTAGTGGGGTGCTTGGGTGGCTCCGTGGGTTAAGTGTCTAACTCTTGGTTCCGGCTCAGTTCATGATCTGGTAATATTGTCCGGTTTCTGAGACTCTTTTTGTGTTTTTCAGAGAGAATTGCTGTCAAAGGTTACTTTTCAGATTAAGTCACTTTAATTTACCTAAACCGAATCTAAAAGCAGACTCATAAAATGGTCAAGTTAATCCTATCAGTAAGACATTACAAATCTTTAGTTTCGGGAGGTGTGTGGGGAATGGGGTAATTGGGTGATGGGCATTAGGGAAGGCACTTGATGTAATGAGCACTGGGTATTAAATGCAACTGAGGAATCACTAAATTCTACCCCTGAAACTAATAATACAGTATATGTTAACTAAATTGAATTTAAATAAAGAATGTTTAAAAATTTAGTTTCATCTGCTAGGTTCTCTAATTCAATGACATAAAGTTGGATGATATCAATATTTACAGGGACTTATGATTTAAAGAGTCACTACTCCATGATCCAATGTTTCTTTAGGTAGTTGAATACATTACTAAATAAATATCAGGAGAAATATTTCATTTCATTAAGATTGTAACAAAAAAATGGCCAATCTCCATCATACTTCAGAATAAGCATATTTACTGAGAATTTTTTTTAGGTATCTAAAATGCTAACATGATTTTCTTTTCTTGGCATTAATATAAAATTAATCGGTGTTACTAATTAAAAAAGAACTTTTTAAGGACAAGTAGTGAGTCTTATCCCTTTCAACACATCCTAAACTCTAACTACAATGTCTTGCACCTAGTAAATGGTAACTGTAACATATATTCCGTAAATATTTTTACTAAATAAATATGCCTTGGGCACCTGGGTGGCTCAGTCATTAAGCATCTGCCTTCGGCTCAGGTCATGATCCCAGGGTCCTGGGATCAAGTCCCACATCGGGCTCCCTGCTCAGCGAGAAGCCTGCTTCTCCCTCTCCCACTTCCCCTGCTTGTGTTCCTGCTCTCGCTGTGTCTCTCTCTGTCAGATAAATAAATAAAATCTTTAAAAAATATATGCCTTTAATACTATATTAGAATACAATTTTGTTACAATATACACATATTTTAGTTTATTTTCCAATATAGCAAATTAAATCTTGAGAACTACTGCAATGTTGACTGAAACAATGAAGGTATTTTACATAATGGAAGGGGTTTTATATATATATTTACATATATATATACCTTTTAAAAAGATTTTATGTACGTATGTATTTATTTACTTGTTTATTTGAGAGCCAAAGAGCACAAGCAGGGGAAGCAGCAGAGGAAGAGAGAGAAGCAGGCTCCCCTCTGAGCAAGAAGCCCAATGTGGGGCTCAATCCCAGGACTCTGGGATCATGACCCGAGTCAAAGGAAGATGCTTAACTGGCTTAGCCACCCAGGTACCCCAGAAAGGGCTAATATATTTTAAAAATAATTTTTAGATATTGTTTTTCTGTGATACTGCAAATAGGTTAAGGCTGTTGAAAGAGTAGTGATCAAAACAAGTAAGAATTTAAATATTACTCATCAGTTGTTATCAAGACTACTTTCCTTCATGGGCAGACTCATTTCAGCAACCTAGAGTCAAATCTTCTCTATTAAGTCATACTCACTATATGACAAATTGCATAAATCATGAAAAAAATGTTATGAACTGAATGTTATATGCGACCGTACATAACAACTTCATGAAATGAATTGAAATCAATCTGTGGAGATGTCTGGTCATTGGAAATCATGACAGTGTGGAAACAAAAATGAAAACTCTAAATGTTAAAATGATAGGAAACAAGAGAGTTTTGACAAGAAGAGTGTATTGCATGTTGTGATATTTGAATAAGCTGTCACTTAAGTACTTCATCTCTATTGTACACATGAGGGAAAAAAATGAGCAGCATTGAGCAAGACTGATGTTGGTATATTTCTGACATATACTATTCCAAGAGGGCCAGAACCTAATCTACTGAACCTAATGAATAACCCAAGACACTTGAACAGCTAACTGTCAACAAAAGATTGACAGGAGTTAGTGGGTGGAGGGGGAGATGGGAGCTTTGGGAAGAGTAGGGTAGAGAGTGGAAAGATTCTGGATTTGGGATTCAGCAAAAGAGGGCTTAAATTCTGATTCAAGCTAGATGACCTTGGACATATCGATATCTTTGGAGCCTCAGTTTCAACACTATAATATGTTGAACAGTAACATTTTACAGGGTGTTTTGTTTTGTTTTGTTTTTTGAGAGCATTCAATGAGAAAACATATGCAAAGTGCTTAAGCACAGTCTCTAGAACTTCCAAGAACCTAATAAATGTTACTATTCTTTTTCTTTCCTAAGTGATCTGTCCTAAGGCCTGAAACGGAAGGCACAGCATCTACTTTAGTAAAAGGACTACATCATATATATATATATATATATATGTATGTCTCTCTCTCTCTCTCTCTATATATATATACATATATATGTGTATATGTGTATATATATATATATATCAACTTAATTTTGATTTATGGAGGAAATTATAAAGACCTATTTGCCATCTTTCTCTTTTCTTCTCAAAACATTCATGATATCTGAATATATTGACACATGATTTTTGTATTCTAGACACTGGAATCAAAATCTTTATATGTTTTCTTTTTTTCATTCAAGTCATCAACAGGATAGAAGCACAGTGAGAAAGTTAAATTTAGAAGCAAGAATCTCAGATTATTGATAATTCCTCATAGAAAAATTAGAATCATCTCTCTTTGAGAGTTTTTTTATTATTATTATGTAAGCAATGTATATTTACTGTTAGGGGGTGGAGATAGAAAAAACAGATAAGCAAAAAGTTAAAAAAAAGAAGAATGTAAGAAAATGATCTCAACATGAAAATGCCCTACAGTTAATCAAAAAAACTGTACTACCAGTTGGCAAGATTAAATTCATAACTCAAATGCTTTTGAAAATAAATATCCTTAATAGTTACTGCTACTTATACTGTCAACATTTCCAACATTTTCAGAGTATTTTGCTCTGTGCCTGCCATTGTTTTAGGTAGTTTATATTAATAAACTCAAATCTGGCACATGGAGTTTTAAATTATATTAAAATGAGCCTAGAAAAAAACTAAAAAAAATCCCCAAGTTTGGGGATTTGTTTGTTTGTTTGTTTTCAGGAAAAGACATTTTTTATCCAAGTTTTAAGAAAAGAGATTTAGGGTCTCCTGGGTGGCTCAGCTGGTTAATCGATTAAGTGTCTACCTTAGGCTCAAGTCATGATCCTAGGGTCCTGGGATAGAGTCCAATGTGTGGGTTTAGGGTGTTGGGCTCCCTGCTCAGCAGGGAGTCTGCTTCTCCCTCTCCCTCTGCCCCTCCCTGCCACTCATGCTCCTTAGTGAGCCCGGGCTCTCTGTCTCTTTCTCTGTCTCTCAAATAAATAAATAAAATCTTAAAAAAAGAAAAGAAAGAAAAGAGACCTAGAAATAGCCTCTCTGAGCTGGCCCAAGCCAAATACTGGTACCTCATGAGATGCCTTTCTAATCCAGTGGTTCTCAAAGTATGGTCCAAAACCCCCCTGGAAAGTTCCTGAGGCCCCCTCAGTTATCTATGGGAGATTGTCACTATTATTCTTGTAATAATACTAAGGTATTATTTGCCTCTTTCACTGTGTTGAAATATGAACTGATGGTGCAAAACAACAGTGGATAAAACTGCTGGCCTTTTGGCACAAGAAAGACAGTAGCAACAAACTTGCCTAATAATCATTGAATCCTCCACTATCATCCACTTGCAGGAAAAAGAAAAGTCAGGTTCACATAAGATGAATATTGATGAATCGCTAAAACTTACTAATTTTATTAAATTTCAAACTTAAGCACACATCTTTTTAACAGTCTTTGTCAAAAATGGAAAATGCACATTAAGCACTTTTGCTGCATGCTGAAGTGTAAGAGTTTCCAGAAAAAGCACTTGTTTAAGTTGTAAGCTAATCTAGTATTATTTTTCATAAAACACCATTTTTACTTAAAATAATAATGAACACGTAAACTATGGTAGATCAGGCTTTGGTATTTGAAACACATTTCTCAAAAATAAGCAAAGAAGGACTTGAAGAAAAGAGCAGTTTTTGGTGCCAGTGAAAATATTTAAGCTTTATAGTAAAAAATAGAATTCTGGAAAATTTGCATTTGTCACAATGAGCTTTACAGATCTGTAATACATAAAAATGTTTCTGATGAGATCAGTGATAATATAAATGTGTTTTTTTTATGTTGCATAATGGAATATGTCAATATTGGGAAGATCTGCGTTACTCAGTGAAGCAATATTTTCCAAGTGAGCAATGTATGCCACAAAAGTATGCATAGAGAGAAGACCCAATTAAAATATAAGATTGACCATTTTATTTTTAATACAATAAAGTATGAAAAGTTTATTAACATAGTTTCAGATTCTACATTGCAACTATTAAGGAACTGTCACTTGTTAAGTTTTGATATGATTTTAATTATCCACAAAGGCTTTTAAAATACATTACCCTTTTCTAACCACATATGTGTGTAAGGCCAGATTTCTTTAGTATACTTTAACTAAATCAACATATGCAACAGACTGAATACCGAAGCAGATATGGATCAGTCTTCTATGAATCCAGACACTGAAGAAATTTGAAAAATATAAAACAATGCCACTTTTCTATTAATTTTTTCTTTGAAAACATATTTTTATAAAATGTTAGTTTGTTAATATGTTGCCGAATTTCTATCACTTTTTAAAGATTTTTTTTTTTTATCTATTTGAGAGAGAGAGAGCAAGAGCAAATGGGGAGATGGAGAAGGACAAGGAGTCTGATGAGGGGCTTGATCTCAGGACCCGGAGATCATGACCTGAGCTGAAATCAAGTCAGACACTTAACCCCACCGAGTCATCCAGGCACCCCGGATTTCTACCATGTTTAAATAAATTAATCTTTTCAAAATTTCTCAGTTTTAATCCTAATGTAATAATTATGGACATATATAATCTTCATAAACATGAACTCTTAAAGATCTCAATAATGTTGAAGACTGTAAAGTAGTTCTGAGACCACAATATTTAAGAACCACTGCTCTACTCCATGTTTAAATGTAGATAGTAATGGGAGATGGCTAGAAACATTTTTAATACACTATGTAATATGCATTTCCCAGGTCCTGAATATAGAGATGCCAGTTAATGAAGGCTGGCAAAACAAGCTGACAGCATCAAGTCTGGAGGATAGATTGGTAAGTGAAGGTGCAGAGAACTGTAAGTTTTCCAGTAAGAACAAAGACAGTGAACAATTCTTAAATCACAATCATAGTTGGAAATTTTAACGAACCTCTCAGTAACTGATAGAATAAGCAGAAAACGAAAAGTTAGGGAATAGACACTTGAACAATATAATTTTGAAAACTGATCTATGTAACATATAAGGGAAACTATACCCAAAAACTTCATAAGTGCACATGAAACATTTACCAAACAAGTCTCAATAAACTATAAAACACTAAAATCATACAAACTATATGCTTTGAACGCAGTGGAATTAGGATAGAAACCAATAACAAAAATATGAATAGAAAATCCAAGTAGCTTGGGTATTACATAATCCTTCTAAATAACTAGTAAGTCAAAGATAAAATTGAAATAGAAATAGAAAATATTTTTAAATGAATGATAATGAAAATATGACATAGCAGGACTTACGAGGAGCAGCTAAAGCAGTGCTTGGAGAAAAGCCTATTGCTTTAAACAAATATATAAGAAGGCAAAAAGTCAATGATTTGGCTTCAATTTCAACCAATTAGAAACATAACTATAAAATTTAAAAGAAGAAAATAATACAAATAAGAAAATGAACGCAATAGAAAACAAATGTACAAAGGAAAAAAATCTACAGACTCTCTGATATGCATTGTGGGCATTTCTTTTTTATATAACCCATGAGTTTTTAATACATATCCTTTAATTTATCTACTATGGGACTTTCATATAATATATAATTATTATATAATAAATGAATTATATAATATATAAAATAACTAAAAAGTATGCTTCATTTTATCCTAAAAGCTTGGCCAACAAAGAACTGAAATGTAACATAATAATTTTCAGAAATTTGGTCAGGCTATTCATTAAATGCAGTCAAATTAATATAAACATTACCCATCCATATTCTTCTGCCCTGTTCTTTGTCTCTACCATTTCTATGGCTTCTATCTAAACATACTATGATACAATTCCTTTCATTAGCCAATGACAACAAATACAAACTCCAGTGAAGACAAAAATCCAGAGAAAAACAGAAGAAAAAATATAAAGGAAATGAACTAATTCTTTAGAGCCCACTACGGGCTAAATCCCTTGTTTTAATTCTTGGAAATACTGACACAAGCTTATTTTGGCTCACAATTGCTCAAGGCCACATAATGTTGAAGTTGGTATATAGTTAAAACTGGGGCTCTGATTTTTCTTAGAGTTGGCCACTGCTCTTTTCACAGCCATAAGAATGTTACATAATTATACTGAACTCTGTTAAGCTAACTGTGAGAAATAAGCACCAACCAAGCAACTTTTGTAAATTGCCACCTTTGGTATTACTTTTCATGGATGGCCAGAGTCTATTTTTAGAGTCTTTAAAAATATATGCATAAATTTCCAAATTAAATCATTCTGTTTGGGAATATCTGAAC
This sequence comes from Eumetopias jubatus, assembly GCF_037043125.1. NCBI lineage: Eukaryota > Metazoa > Chordata > Mammalia > Carnivora > Otariidae > Eumetopias > Eumetopias jubatus. The sequence goes on from NW_028274807.1 coordinate 89,469,677, forward strand.
TAATTTTTGGTCCAGGTGAAATTAACAGAACAAAAACATTTGAGTCCTAAGCAAGAAAGTGGTACAAAGCAGAGTTGCTACTTTTGCTTGTTATTTTTGGAAAACCAAAGCTTCTGTGAGGACTGAAAACTAGAAATGAGCACATGCTGTTGCTGGGCAAGCTTTTCTCAGTATTTCTCACAAAGAACTGCAATGTCCTTATTTTTATATTCTTCTATACCTCCCTCTGTAGGCTTTATGTATATGTGACTAGCTAGGCTGTACTTAGGACATGTATAACCAGAGATAAATGAACAAAATTATTCTGATTTTTTTTCTGAATTCAATTATATTGTAGACAGAATATGAAAACAATAATACACGAAACACCTAAAGCATGTGTGAATCAATGTTTCAGATGTTCCAGAGGTTGAAAACTTGTTTGCTTCAAACTGAATTTGGTGTTCCCATATCTTATGTTTCACTAACATTTAAAATTGGGAGTTTTAAAAAATCCAAAATTTCTGATTTGCCTTTCATCCCTTTCTTTTCTCCATTCATTTTTAAATTTGAAGATTTGACATCACCAGTCTGGAATTCTTGCTTCTCGATAGTCTTTTGGGACAGGGGAACACTCAGCTATTTTAGACAGGGGCTGAGTTCTGCAGTTCATTATGGACCCCAATCCCCAATATTCTAGCACTTACTTTATTTCACATTATCTACTTGGCCCAGGTAGGCCTTTTAGTTTTTTGACCTCTTCCTTTACAGTATATACCTTAAAAAGGTATCTGTTTTAAGCATTATATACTTTTTCCATACATTTGTTGCAACTATTTGCACTTATTTTTAAGCCTGAGGCAATTCAATTTATTTCCTAAAAACTAATGGAACCAACGATTATGCTAAAAATAATGACCACAGCAAAATTTAATTTTGTTTTAATATTAATGACACTGGTGTATATGAAGAGATGAGAGAATGGGGAATCAAGTTATATAATATTCATAACTGGTCATATTTTTTCATATGACTGCATTTACACTATTTCTTGTCATACTAAAAGTAAAAAAAAAAAAAAAATACAAATCAAATAAGAAGCCAAGCAGTAGGTGACAGATTATTGGCAGGCCAGAAAATGTATTTATCTTTGGAAAAGATGATTACAAATTGACACTAAAATTATTCATCCCTTAAGGATCTACTGACATGTCATCATGTCATAGAAATTAATAGAAAAGAAATCATTCTACTTAGAAATAATTACATTTAGTCCTACATTTTTCTTTAGGATTATGTTTATTACCACCCAGCCTGTCTATCTGACTAGATCAATTCTCAGAGTCTTACTTCTTGTTATATCCAAAATAATTATTTTAATTATAAAAAGAATCTGGCCCTAGATAGGTAGACTGTTTAAAAATTTCTAGTGGAATAAATGTAGACTGGTCTATATGGCAAGAAATCAAGAGCTGAATTGATGAATTAGGGGTGTGGAGATAACCATACATCACCAAGAATGAATGAGATCATCAAGTAAAATGACTTTCAACACAGTGATTAGGGGGCATTAGTGGAAAATTCCTGAGACCAACATTCTCAAAAGGACATTAAAGTAGCCACTGAATGGGCCTAAGAGGTGGCCAGAGCCTGGTGATATGAAACCTATCATTGCACAATGTGTAGAAATGCCAGGTAAATAGACAGCAGGTAGCAAGACTCCTGCACTGGTTTATAATCCTGAGGCAGGTCTTCAATCCCTGGGCAGGGAAGAGTAAAGGATGGAAGGCAAAGTGCTATGAGGGGAAGGGCCACGTGATGCATCAGAACTGTGATTCAAGAACTGGCATCTTATCAGAGGAAAAGAGACATAATATTAACATGGGAGAAAAGCAAGATTTTCTTGGTGGTACTTACCTGATTATTGATGAACTCTACCACCAATAATAATGATGATTTATCAATATGCACATCAACCCTGAAATGTATTTGTACTGAAATATTAAAAATGAGGAAGCTCAGGTTCAGAAAGGTTGAGTTAGAGACTCTCACATCTCCCTCCCCTTAACAGTGACTAATCTCAGAGACTGTGTGGGGATTTGACTGCACGTAGATGTCAAGTAAATTTGGCTGGAGAAGAACCATGGTCACTGAATGAGCTCATATATAGGAATGCCACTTGTATTATCTAAAGTAGCAAAAACATGTGAAGAATTAGTAAACCCCAATAATTGGCAGAAATACATTGCATATTTGTGCACTGTGAAGTAATCATCATAACAAAACCAAGCATTTTGTATAAGGATCCAAATTAATGCACAAAAATGCCTACAGTGTTGAATTGCATGTCCTAATTGTTAGAGCTCAAATCAACAAGGAATGTGTGCAAATGAAATCATATCCTTATTAATTACATTTGAGATCTACATAGTTAAACATATCTGTTTAGTAAGAATAAGCAAAACTAGTTCAGATTTCATTCTTAGTATCTGTACTACCTTCATGGTTCTATCAAACAGGAGAAGAATATATTTGTTGTCTCTTGAAGATTCTATAAGAAAAAGATGATTTTCTCATGACATCTGGTTTTTACTTTGCAGGGGTCAGCCAAAGAAGACTGATGATAAGCAATACCTTCACTCATCTAAAGCTCTGACAGGACATGGATAGATCCATCAAAACTAAATCAGTAACTGACATTTGTACAAAACACACAATTAATCCAAAGGTTTATAGCTTCTCAAGATAAATAACTGTCAGGAAGCCATCCTTTGCTAAAAGAATGTTTCATCTGAAAGACACAGAACAATTTCTAGCTCTGTTGTGAAGGCCAACACAATGGCAATGACTGGTTTCCAAGAAAGGCATCGAATTTCTCATGATTTTTGCATAAATTAATTCAATACACTGATTAGGCAAAAAATACTGTCAGATATACTAAACATAACCTCTATAAGTAAGAGCAATGTCAGTGTTTCTTCCTAAGACGTCTTGATGTTTGTTTTGAAAGATAATTTCTGTTATTTATATAAAATAGGCATGTTGGTTCATATTGAATATATGTATCTTTTAAAATACGATAATGGAGTTCTATTTTCAAATTTTCACACAAAATTTCTTCCCCATAGTTTTATAAAGGATTTTGGAACACTGAATTTTGATTTAATCTTAAGAATTCCCTCTTACAATCCATAGGTATAGAGTTGTAAATGGGATATTACACTTCATATGAGGGAGGGAATGCACTAATGGGAATTAAAACTATGGTTCTGGAAACAAAATGTGCCAAATATCTGTTCTGCCATTTACTAACTGAAAGACCTTGAGCTCTTTATTAAAGCTCTTTAGGTCTCAGTTGTTCCACTGGAAAATGGAGATAACAATACTATATAGATTATTAAGTTGCATTAATTAAATATGATAATCCCTATAAAAGATTTAGCACAGTGACTACTCAACTCCCAACCACTGGCCAATCCATCACGCTGTCTCCTGTACCTGCTACACTACATAAATGCATAGTACCCATCTAGAATGTTTTTGCTCAGCTCAAGAGTAGATATATATCATGCATAGGTCTCCTTGCCTTCAATAGCTGCAGATATTCATTTGATTACGATATATCAATTATCTTGTGAATACCTAATTGTTGAGTAGTAGATAGCACTAGCTCTAATATGATTTGACCCCTGTAATCTTCGTGAGCTGAGGAAAGACTCCAGACATGGAAAGTAGATATTTTGTTTTTGTAACATAACTTCTCTAACAACTACTTACAATCATTCTTATTACCTATCAGATGAAACCCCAAACCTACTTTTTGGTGTTTATGTTTAGTTACAGCCTTTTCCCCACTTTCACTTCTAATCTGATCTACTGCAGTATTCCCATCCACTGGATGATTTAGAGGGAGCACACCTCAGGATTTTAGAATAAGGAGTGGGAGCCAACCTCGCATAGGTTCTCCTAATGTCCAGATATAAGAGCTTGGACAAGTTATTTAGCCTCTTGGAACCTCAAATGCCTTATACTGATTCCTACTTACAAACCACAGTGCTTATGGTAATAACCACTCAATAATTAGTTTCTACTTTGAGCTCTTCCTTACTTCTGCCAGGCCTGCCCATCACATGAGACTGTCCTGCTCACTAGTACTGCCATTACCCACTCCAGAAAGCCATTTCTGCACAGTCCAGGCAACTCTAAGTAATTGCTTTCCAAATGTTTGGTATATGACTTGTAAAGCATTATACAATCCTCTAGAGTTAAATATTTCACCTGAACTTTTTTTCCCCCATGTACACAAAAGAAACCTTTCTTTAATTATGGAGAATTTCCAAGGATAAATGTGTGCAGAATAGTATAATGAGCCTCATGTACCCATCATCAGATGGCCCCACACAAACCCAGCCTCCCAGCCCCATCCACTGCTTCCTTCCCTTCAGGTTGTTTAGCCCACAGTTCCTAGCATGTACACACCTCAGTCTCTCTATAAGGACTACAAATAAAAACGCAGCTACATCATAATCACACTTCAAAAAATTAACAGTAACTCCTTAAAGCCATCACATGCCCATTTAGAGCTCACTTTCCAAATTCTTGCAAATGCCAGGAATTCATTTTTCTCCTCCAGCAGATCCACACATCACAATCACTTGATTCTTTCTTAAGTTTGTCCTCACCTCCTCCTGTTGTCTCCTGCTACTCACTTTTTTATTTTTTAATTGGCAGGTCTTTGGTATTTCCTTAGGTATGGAAATAAATAGCCTTTTTAAATTACAGCATCTCATTTCTTGGAAAGCTGACTGAAATTATCCTTACAATAAGTAATCGATAAATTAATTTTTATTGTTATGTTAATCACCATACATGACATCATTAGTTTTTTTTAATTTTTTTATTGTTACATTAATCACCATACATTACATCATTAGTTTTTGATGTAGTGCTCCATGATTCATTGTTTGTGCATCACACCCAGTGCTCCACGCAGAATGTGCCCTCTTTAATACCCATCACCAGGACAACCCATCCCCCCACACCCCTCCCCCCTAGAACCCTCAGTTTGTTTTTCAGAGTCCATCCTCTCTCATGGTTCGTCTCCCCCTCCGACTTACTCCCCTTCATTCTTCCTCTCCTGCTAACTTCTTCTTTTTTTTTCTTAACATATATTGCATTGTTTCAGAAGTACAGATCTGTGATTCAACAGTCTTGCACAATTCACAGCACTCACCATAACACATACCCTCCCCAATGTCTATCACCCAGCCACCCCATCCCTCCTACCCCCCACCACTCCAGCAACACTCAGTTTCTTTCCTGCGATTAAGAACTCCTCATATCAGTGAGGTCATATGATACATGTCTTTCTCTGATTGACTTACTTCACTCGGCATAACACCCTCCAGTTCCATCCACGTCTTTGCAAATGGCAAGATCTCATTCCTTTTGATGGCTGCACAATATTCCATTGTGTATATATATCACTTCTTCTTTATCCATTCATCTGTCGATGGACATCTTGGCTCTTTCCACAGTTTGGCTATTGTGGACATTGCTGCTATAAACATTGGGGTGCACGTACCCCTTCGGATCCCTACATTTGTATCTTTGGGGTAAATACCCAGTAGTGCAATTGCTGGATCATACGGTAGCTCTATTTCCAACTGTTTGAGGAACCTCCATACTGTTTTCCAGAGTGGTTGCACCAGCTTGCATTCCCAACAGTGTAGGAAGGTTCCCCTTTCTCCGCATCCCTGGCAACATCTGTCGTTTCCTGATTTGTTATTTTTAGCCATTGTGACTGGTATGCGGTGGTATCTCACTGAGGTTTTGATTTGGATTTCCCTGATGCCGAGCGATGTTGAGCACTTTTTCATGTGTCTGTTGGCCATTTGGATGTCTTCTTTGGAAAAATGTCTGTTCATGTCGTCTGCCCATTTCTTGATTGGATTATTTCTTCTTTGGGTGTTGCGTTTCATAAGTTCTTTATAGATTTTGGATACTAGCCCTTTATCTGATATGTCATTTGCAAATATCTTCTCCCATTCTGTCGGTTGTATTTTGGTTTTATGGACTGTTTCTTTTGCTGTGCAAAAGCTTTTTATCTTGATGAAATCCCAATACATTTTTGCCCTTGCTTCCCTTGCCTTTGGCGATGTTTCTAGGAAGAAGTTGCTCCAGGTTATCTAATTTGCTGGCATAGAGTTGCTCATAATATGTTCTTATAATTGTTTGTATTTCTTTGGTGTTGGTTGTGATCTCTCCTCTTTCATTCATGTTTTGCTGATTTGGGTCATTTCTCTTTTCTTTTTGATGAGTCTGGCCAGGGGTTTATCAATCTTGTTAATTCTTTCAAAGAACCAGCTCCTAGTTTCGTTGATCTGTTCTATGGTTCTTTTGGTTTCTAGTTCATTGATTTCTGCTCTGATCTTTATTATTTCTCTTCTCCTGCTGGGTTTAGGCTTTATTTGCTGTTTTTTTCTCTAGCTGCTTTAGGTGTAGGATTAGGTTGTGTGTTTGAGACCTTTCTTGTTTCTTGAGAAAGGCTTGCATTGCTATATCCTTTCCTCTTAGGACTGCCTTTGCTGTATCCCAAAGATTTTGAACAGTTGTGTTTTCATTTTCATTGGTTTCCATGATTTTTTTTTAATTCTTCTTTAATTTCCTGGTTGACCCATTCATTCTTTAGTAGGATGCTCTTTAGCCTCCATGTATTTGAGTTCTTTCTGACTTTCATCTTGTGATTGAGTTCTAGATTCAAAGCATTGTGGTCTGAAAATATGCAGGGAATAATCCCAATCTTTTGGTACCGGTTGAGACCTGATTTGTGACCTAGGATGTGATCAATTCTGGAGAATGTTCCATGGGCACTAGAGAAGAATGTGTATTCCGTTGCCTTGGGATGGAATGTTCTGAATATGTCTGTGAAGTCCATTTGGTCCCGTGTGTCATTTAAAGTCTTTATTTCCTTGTTGATCTTTTGCTTAGATGATCTGTCCATTTCAGTCAGGGGGGTGTTAAAGTCCCCCACTATTATTGTATTGTTGTCAATGTGTTTCTTTGCTTTTGTTATTAATTGCCTTATATAATTGGCTTCTCCCATGTTAGAGGCATAGATATTTACAATTGTTAGATCTTCTTGTTGGATAGACCCTTTAAGTAGGATATAGTGTCCTTCTTCATCTCTTATTACAGTCTTTGTCTTAAAATCTAATTTGTCTGATATAAGGATTGCCACCCCAGCTTTCTTTTGGTGTCCATTAGCATGGTAAATGTTTTTCCACCCCCTCACTTTCAATCTGGAGGTGTCTTTGGGTCTAAAATGAGTCTCTTGCAGACAGCATATCGATGGGTCTTGTTTTTTAATCCAATCTGATAGCCTGTGTCTTTTGATTGGGACCTTTAGCCTATTTACATTCAGGGTAACTATTGAAAGATATGAATTTAGTGCCATTGCATTGCCTGTAAGGTGACTGTTACTGTATATTGTCTGTGTTCCCTTCTGATCTATGCTGCTTTTAGGCTCTCTCTTTGCTTAGAGGACCGCTTTCAATATTTCTTGTAGGGCTGGTTTTGTGTTTGCAAATTCCTTTAGTTTTTGTTTGTCCTGGAAGCTTTTTCTCTCTCCTTCTATTTTCAATGACAGCCTAGCTGGATACAGTATTCTTGGCTGCATATTGTTCTTGTTTAGTGCTCTGAAGATATCATGCCAGTCCTTTCTGGCCTGCCAGGTCTCTGTGGATAGGTCTGTTGCCAATCTAATGTTTCTACCATTTTAGGTTACATATTTCTTCTCCCGAGCTGCTTTCAGGATTTTCTCTTTGTCTCTGAGACTCGTAAGTTTTACTATTAGATGTCGCAGTGTTGACCTATTTTTATTGATTTTGAGAGGGATTCTCTGTGCCTCCTGGATTTTGATGCCTGTTTCCTTCCCCACGTTAGGGAAGTTCTCTGCTATTATTTGCTCCAATATAACTTCTGCCCCTTTCTCTCTTTCTTCTTCTTCTGCGATCCCAATTATTCTAATGTTCTTTCATCTTACTGTATTGTTTATCTCTCGAATTCTGCCCTCGTGATCCTGTAGTTGTTTCTCTCTCTTTTTCTCAGCCTCTTTATTTTCCATCATTTGGTCTTCTATATCACGGATTCTCTCTTCTGCCTCATTTATCCTAGCAGTTAGTGCCCCCATTTTTGATTGCACCTCATTAATAGCCTTTTTGATTTCAACTTCGTTAGATTTTAGTTCTTTTATTTCTCCAGAAAGGGTTTCTCTAATAACTTCCATTCCTTTTTCAAGCCCAGCTAGTATCTTTAAAGTCATGATTCTGAACTCTAGGTCCGACATCATACTAATGTCCGTATTGAGTAGGTCCCTGGTAGATGGTACTACCTCTTGTTCTTTTTGATGAGGAGATTTTTTCGTCTTGTCATTTTGTCCAGAGGAGAATAGATGAATGAGAGAACAAAATGCTAACAGGGTAACAACGGCCCCAGCAAGTATACTCTATACAAATCAGAGAAGACCTGAAACCAGGGGAAAAGAAAGAGAAGAAAAAAAAAAAAAAGAAAAAGAAAAAGATAAAAACAAACAAAAACAGAACAAAACAAAACAAAAAAAACAGAATATGAAAAAATATGATCAGGCTAGTGCATAGATCAGTGCCACACACTAGATTTGGGGCGTATTTTGGTCTGTTAGAAGAAAGTGCCTCCTAAAATTTTAAAGGAAGAAAGACCTATATGTACAAAATAAGGGTTGATACAATGAAGGGATACAAGAAGACTGTAAAGATGAAAATTATAAAAGATTTTATAAAAGGAATTGATAACATAAGAAGTTGTTTGAAAAAAGAAAGAAGATTAAAAAAAAAAGAAAAAAAAGGTGAGAGAATGTGATCAGGCAGGAGACTAGAACAAAGCCATATACTATGATTTAGGGTATATTTGGATCTGTCAGAAGAAACTGTATCTCAAAATTTTAAAGAGAGAACAACTTATATATATATATATGCCAAAAATAAGGGTAACTACTATGAAGGGATAAAATATGACTCTAAAAATGAAAAATGAAAAATATTTTTTTTAAAAAAGGGATTGATAAGATGTTGGTTGAAAAAGGCACAAAGAAAAATTCAAAAAAAAAAAAACAATTAAAAAATTAACTTTGAAAACTAAATGAATCATGGTAAAAAAGCCATGAATTCTATGTGCAGTATTCCCCTAGCCCTGGAGTTCTCCCATTCTCCTTGATGGGTAAACTTGGTCTTGGCTTGCTGGCTGTTCGTGCTGATCTTCTGGGGGAGGGGCCCGTTGCCGTGGTTCCCAAGTGTCTTTGCCGGAGGCAGAATTGACCCACCCTTGTTGGTCTGAGCTAAGCACTCTGCTCGGGTTTGCTCTCAGGAGCTTTTGTTCCCTGCAAGCTCTCGGTACAGCTTTGGAGGACCATGGTGAAAATGGTGGCCTCTGAATCTCCACCCCAGAGGAGCCGAGAACTCGGTGCCCCGCTCCTCAGTGCGGCTCCAGAGAAAAGCAGTCACTCCTGTCTCCCCGGTCTCTGGCCGCACTCCATGCTCACCCAGCCTGTGACCGAGAGTTTCTATCTCTGGCCCCCGACCCCGTGTGGAGTCTCCAAACCCAGCAGATCCCTGCAGTGCGCTCCCACGCTGCTCGTCCCGTGGGAGGAAGGGGAGTCTCCCCGGATCTGCTGCTTGTTGGGTCCCTGCTGGAAGAGCAGTGGCCCGACTGGGCCGCGGATCACAGTTTATGGCAACCCCGAGCTGAGAGCCTGCGCCTCGGCTCCGTCCTGCAGCCGGCTTCCCCGCTCCAATACCTGGGAGCTCTGCCACACTCAGGCACCCCTGGTCTTTCTGTGACCCTGAGGGTCCTGAGACCACACTGTCCCATGAGGTTTCCACCTCCCGATTAGCCACTGGAGTGATGTCTCTCAGCGGAGCTGACTTCTAAAAGTTCCATTTTGTGCTCCACGGCCCTATCACTTGCCAGAAGCGGCCGACGGTGGCCCCCTCCCCCGCCGTCTATCCTTCCAAATATCGCCTCGGATTCACTTCTCCGCACGTCCTACCTTCCAGTAAGTGGTCGCTTCTCTGTTCAGAGAGTTGTTGCTACTCTCTTCTTTGATCTCCTGTTGAGTTCGTAGGTATTCAGAATGGTTTGATCCCTATTCAGCTGAATTCCTGAGACCAGAGGAAATCCAGGTCTCCTACTCCTCCGCCATCTTGCTCCGCCCCTCTACAACATTAGTTTTTGATGTAGTGTTCCATGATTCATTGTTTGTGCATAACACCCAGTGCTCCATGCAGAATGTGCCCTCTTTAATACCCATCACCAGGCTAACCCATCCCCCCACCCCCTCCCCTCTAGAACCCTTAGTTTGTTTTTCAGAAGATGTGGTATATATACATAATGGAATATTATTCAGCCATCAAAAGGAATGAGATCTTGCCATTTGCAACGACATGGATGGAACTGGAGGGTGTTATGCTGAGTGAAATAAGTCAATCAGAGTAATCAATAAATTAATGCTGAGTTAAGGGAGAGAGCGAAGAACAGGGGAGAGAAGGAAGAGAAAAAGGGTGGGGATAGGGGTATCAGGGAAGGAGGGAAGAAATAAGGAGGAAAGGACAAATTAATTTGTCATGTATGGTTTTTCCTGATGACTGATTTGTGTCATTATTTATACCTAGAGATATATGCTGTTTTCCCCTATGCTTTCTCCTAAAGACCTTATTCAGAAGATTTGATTTTTACCCTAGAATCAAATTGTAACACAATTTTAAACCTAATGGACGCTTTTAGCTTTGTTTTCTTTTACATGTTACAAGTTAATATAACTCTTTTTTTTTTTTTTCATCTTACTATGGCTTAATTAATTTGCTCTTGTGGAGCAATGTGATTGTCAGTTGATAGGTCTCTAATGTGTAGATGTTCTGCAAAATATATTTCAAATCGGCTGGCATTTACTTGCTTTCTAAATGGGCACAGGCCCCATACAGGACTCTTACCACTGAACATAATAGGAACAATTCCAGATTGATGCATTTCATCTGTTCTACTTCTACTGCCATTATTTTTCAGAAGAGAGTAATAAAATGTTCTTTAAATTACTCTCTTGGAAGAAAGAAAGGGGGGAAAAAAAGAACTTTGAAACAGTTATCCTACAGCTGTAGCTGAATAATGTCAAATACCTGATAAAAAAAATAGCCAACATATAGCTATTTCATTGTGTTTAAGCAGAACATTTTGGCGAGTAATTGAATTTCCCCTTTGCATCAGTATATCTTACATCACAAAATGAGAGGACTCTTCTTAGATTAGGCAATATTTTTGTAGATGAACATGTATTATTTTAGGAACACAACTTGAAAAATCGACTGCTTCCTTGTGTGGATAATTTCCATTAAGAAATGCAATTGCACATCAAAATGTGTTAATTTTTCAAGTCTTGTTTGTTAATCAAGCGACTCCTATGTATTTAAACAAACTGAGTTCACTAGGCACCAGAGAGCATGAAGCAATACGTCCTAGATCTGTATTGATGATATTGTTATTTCAGGGATTGTATGACTCTATATGATATGGTTAATAATATACGTGAGAGATCTGTAGGAATGGTACATTATTTTATAAAGAAAAGTAATATGTAAATGTTTTAAATACAAGATTACTTTAGTATAAAATAGAAGGCATGTTTCTAAAAGTTAAGGTAAATAGAATATCTCTAAATAGAATATATTAGGTCCAATAGGCAATGTTAACCCTAGATCAAAAATAATCACTGAACTACTTCTCCTTGGATATCTTTTGTTACTTTCATCTCGACTGTCTTCCCCCCAATCTTGCACTATTCAAATTCTGCCTATTATTTGAATTCTTGTTCCTTGAGAGCATTTTTGAGCATGTGCATAAAACATAATAAAGACTCTTCAGTATCCTTGTTTATTTGGTGATTTTCCAAGGCAGTTTTAATAGATAAAATGTGTATCACTTTATGTTGAAGCATTCCCCTTTACCCCAGCTTTACTAAGACAAATTGCTCTCAAACTTTTAATCCTTTGGCTTAAATAAGGGATTTCTATCCTGGTTAGAATATAAAGGATACTCAGAGCAAATGGGCCTTTTTGCTTAAAATTTTAGATTTAATTTCTTGTGAATAAAATTTTATAACATGGAAAACATTAGGTCTTATTAAAACAGTAGCCAGTATGGTAAATATGGAAGATGCCAATAAATAAAGAAATCCTGTTCAGCCTCTATAATCAGGTGATATTAAAGGTAGTTAAGTTGCATAGTAAATGTTTCAGTATTTCAACATTTGGAAATTTAAGATATTTTTAAAACAACATAGGCCATAATGGCATAATAGAACCCTGGATTAGGAATCATGGACCTAGGGGTAATTTTTTAAATTTTATTAATTTTACATACATAGGTGATCATGTAAAATTGATCATCTCATAACATTTTATGGAGTTTTTTTTCTTTTTCCCTTTTCCCTTTCTTTTTTCCCTTTAGCTTGTTTTGACTTCCTCCTGTCCACTGATATCACATTACATCATATTCCATGTGAATTTATGTATTCTTCATATATAATATGAATATATAACTACATAAATTTATATTATGTATTCTCCAGTATTTTCTCCTAGAACACACACATACATATATACACATGGATATATACATACACAGATCTAAGTATAAATTGTTTTACGACAAAAGAGGTGAGATCAAAATGTACATAGTTTTCTATATCCTGCTTATCATACTCAATTTCATCTCTTGAAAATCCCTCTAAGTCATCTGGAATGTTTCTAAAATATTATTTTTTTATTGATTGCAAAACTAATATTTTAGGCTTTATGGTATATGATTTTTTTCTACTGAAGTTCATTAACTTCATTTTTAGTTTTTCTACCCATATATAATTAACATCCTTGTACATGTGTTATTTATGTACTAGTAATTTTATTTTACACACATTTCCAGAAGTGGGATTGCTGAGTATATATTTACCCTTGCATTTTCCTGACAACTACAGAGTTTGAGTAGTATCTTTTCACATTTATTTGGCCATTAAGATTTGCTCTTCTGCAAATGCCCTATTCAATCCTTGGTTACTTTTGTTTGTTTGTTTGGCTTTTTCTTGAAAATTTGAAATGGCTCTCTGTACATTATAGATAGCCACCATAATTCTGTCATTAGTACTGCAATGCTTAATATCTTTACTATATTATATGACAATTTTAATATATTTTGCTATATTTATAAAATTGTGTTATTACTTCTTTTCCTTATATTTGCAAAATGAAGAATGCTTGACTTTTCTAAGATTTTTCTAATAATTACTTCTTACATTTTACATTCATGCTTACACGTGGCTTAAGTTAAAATTAAGTTAAATTTACTTTGGGATAGCTCGTCAGTTTTATAAAGCTATTTATTAGCAATTTTTTCTATTAGCCACTAAACTGAAATATATCCTTAATTGTAGAAGAAAATCCTTAACATCATCCTTTACTGCATTTTTCTATTCTGTTCCATGAGCTTTTTTTTTAACCTATTGATATGCTGTTTTTATCTGAAATGCATTTTTATGCCATTTTTAGAATGTTTACCTGTAAGGCAAACCTCCACCATTATTATCCTTTCCCATAATTTCCTTGACTTGTTCAAGTATTTATTTTTCTATATAAAGTTTAAGAAATTTTTTCCAGTTAATAAAATATCCTGTTAGGTTTAACTAGACCTGCATTAAATTTATATACTGATTTTAGAAAAATGTGTATCTCTTATTAAATCTTCCCATAAATGAAGACAGTTTTACTTTTTGTACTATTTATCAGGTGTTTGCATTTTATGTTGGATTCATAAAAATTAATGGGAACATTTTTTAAAGCTTTTCTATGGTCTGGAAAAATTTAAACAACATTGAAATTACCACTTCTTTAAATGTTTGATCTAATTCAACTACAAAAATGTCTGGTTGGGGCCTTTTTTGCGGAAGGTCTTTAAACACATATCCAAACTCTTGTAGACAATTGCACTGCTCAAAATTTTTGGTCTTTGGTAATTTTTATCTTGGTAAGAAATCATCATGTCTCTAGGTTTTAAATTTGGTGTTATAGTTTGTTATAATTTGTATTTTAATCTTTCTTGTATCTGTGGTTATAGCTCCTTTCATATATGTCATTTTATCTTCCCTTGCTTTTTCGTTTTTTCCTAAATTGGTTTTCTGATTCAATATAATTTATTGATTTTTTTTCAAAGAATCAGCATTTGAATGTAGATATGTATAGACGATTTTTCCTATTTCATTCATTTTATTTTTTTCTTTATTAATTCCTCTGCCTAGTTATTTGTATTTTATTTTGATATTTATTTTTTAATTACTTAGGATGATTACATTCTTCTATTTATCTTTTTTTTCTCCTTTAATAACAAAAGGACTTGAGCGGTGCCTGGGTGGCTCAGTCAGTAAAGTGGCAGACTCTTGATTTCGGCTCAGGTCATGATCTCAGGGTGCTAGGATCAAGTCCCAATAGGGCTCAGTGCTCAATGGGGAGTGTGCTTGAGGATTCTCTCTCCCTCTCTCTCGGCCCCTCCCTCCACTCCTCACCTGAGCATGCTCTCTCTCAAATAAATCAATCTTTTAAAAGAAATAACAAAAGGACTTGAGATTGATTTTCTTGAGTCAAACTTTTTTATTTTCTATAGGTTTTTTTTTTTAAGATTTTATTTATTTATTTGAGAGAGAGAGAGAGAGAGAGAGAGAGTGAGCAGCAGAGGGAGAGGGTGAAGGAGACTCCCCACTAGGCAGGGAGCCCAATGCTGGACTCCATCTCCAGATACTGGGATCCTGGGATCATGACCTGAGCCAAAGGCAGATGCTTAACCAACCAGCCAGGCATCCTATCTATAGGTTTTGATAAGTAATAATTTCTCTCTTATTTTCTTCTAGATAATATAACTTTAGTGCCAGTTTCTAGTTTGAAGAAAATCTTATTTAAAGAGTATAGATTTGGGGGAGATTCAATTTTTAATATTTACTTATAATGTTCTTAGGTGACTGAATATATTACGATTGGATAGCAATAAAACATCAATATACTATATTTGGATAATATACCTCTTCAAAAAAAAAAAGCAAGATATCTTTGGTGGCCAAATACATGATTGATTTTTGTAACTGCTCTACGGACATGTTTTTTAAATATTCAAGGATGGTAAGACTCTAAATATTTTAAATAAAATCTCCCACTATACACATTGTCAAGTTATATTCTCTTTACATATATATATTGCTATATTGATGGGTGTAGAGTTTCTACAATTGTTAATCTGTAAATTTGGAAGTACTATCCCATTCCTTTGATGGCTACCTTCTCCTTCCTCTGTTAATCTATAAATTCTACTTTTCTATTTCCTTGGTAATTACTTTTCCATTTCCAGTGGACATGCAAACACATATATACAGTTCTGTACCAATTCTGTAAATAGTTAATTTACATGAACATTGTTTTCACTCTGATGCTATTTGCCACCAAAATTTATATTCATAATATCATGACAAACAAAAATTTTTCATTAATGTTGAACATTTTAACTGAATATGTGATGGCATTCACAATGTCTAAGGTTTGACCTTGGCCAGATATAAGCTCCAAGAACTTGATTTTGACCTTATAAACTGAGTGCAAAAAGAGAACTATTACTGGAATTAACTGACTTTCTCTTGGAACCTCAGATACCACAGGTATCAAACTGGCGTTGTTCATCACTTAACTCTTGAAGGTAAATAACTTAACAGTTAGGAGCTATCACTTCACTTTTCATAGATACGCACATACACACAACAGTTGGAACTGAAAATGAGTACCTTTAATTTTGAAGAACTATGATTTAATCTAACAGATATGTATCCTGTGCTTTTCATAAGATTATCATATTACTAAAGCTCCAAAGTAGGGTGAATGCCGACAAACATGTGCAAGTTACATAATCATTCTTTAAATCAACTTTTTGAAAATGGAAAGTCAGTGCTCAATTTTCTATTAAATCTTCATTATTTAATTAACTGCTTCCAAAAAAACTTTATTGCAAAAGAGAAAAAACAGTACTATCAAACAATAAATTAATAGTTACAGGTTTATAAGACAACTGAAATGAAATTGATCACACTACAGATTCTAGAGATTGACTGCTCAGCCTAATTACCGCAACTTGTTCCAGGTAATCCTAATCTATCATTCCTGATTTTCATTCCCCCTGATGCTTTATGCTAGCTTTGTGCATTTCATAAGCATGGCCAGATGTGGCAGCAGCATCAAGTCTTTCTCCCACTACCGCTGGTGATCAGAGAGCTCATCCGCCCCTCATCTCAAAGCACACTTTATATTACCTTGTTTCTAAAGGAGGTCAAGAAAAAAGAGAAACGTAATTCGGGGTTAACCACTTCATGTGACCAAGTATGAAGCTGGAAACTTGTTTTAATGTAACGGTTAGTAATATTTTATTGAAGGAAGGAAAGAAGTCAAGAAAGAGAAAGAAAGACAGTAAGGTTTAGGATAAATGCTAAATTTGACAAGATGATAGATCAACAATTGTGCAAGTGAACTTGCCTCAGCCAATGAATTTGTACTCTATAATAGCACACAGCCTAAGCCTCTATGATCATATTTTTCACATGGTACTGTAAAAGTTTTCCTGACTTTCCTACCAAGTACATACTGAACTTGCAGAAAAGAGGGAATGTCTTGTTATTTTCTATAATGCTATCATCTATTACAGGTCTAGCAAAAATGATTGAAGAAAAGAATAAGTAGTGAGAAAGGTGTCCACATACATATTTATAGATACTCAAGGTCTTTAAATAAAAGCAAAAAAGTTTGCTTGAGTTCTATGGCACAAATATTGATTACCATCACTTATGAGGACCTTGGGCTATCCATAGCTATCCACAAAGTATGTATATACAAATAACTAGTATATATTCACAGTAACATGTCACTGAAAACTGCCACTATATTTTATTTAATGTGTGCTTATGTGCACTTAATCTTTTATCATTCTATCATGTAATGATATGCACAAAATACCAACAAATTTTTCTTGCTTGATCTTCTGAAGTTATAGAAGTTTCTACCAAAACACTCCTATTCTTCATTACATAAATGACACACACATTTAAAAGACAAGTAGCCATTTTCAAGACAAAATTTTGTCTTTTTCAAGAATGTTTGTGAAAACTATAATATAGTCATGTACTAGTTCTGCTGCTACTCTTTTAAGAAATAAACTTCTCCCTGACTAGTTTGGTGTAATTGGGTAGAAAGAATATAGCATCACTTCCAGACTCTCTGTATTGAACTAATTTTGTCCCCTGCTTTTATCTTCAGCAGTATCTTTGTAGTCACTGAATAAATGCAGTACATCTATGCGTACTATCTTGAAAAGGCAGAAACCCATTTTTTTTGTCTTTTTACCATTTTAAGTTGATTTAGGAAGAGACGTATTTTCTTTGATGTTCTGTTCTCTACTATACCCTCTATTTAAGACCCATTAAAAGCAAAGAAAAGAGATCAAACATTCAACAAAATAAAGGCTTCTTCTTCAATTAAACAAAGATTTTGCTTTTTAATGTCAGAAATCTCTTTGTAAATAATATTGTAACCACTGAAAATGTAACAGATTAAAAAAAAATTTAAAACACTGTAAGTTGTCTGTAACTGACAGGGCAAAACCTTCTAAAATACAACCTAGCTAGTTCAATCTATGCCAGGCCTGATCCTTACAATTCTCAAAGAATAAAAAATTTATTCCACAGGCAAAAGTGATTCATAGTTTTTCTTCAAATAATATGATCTATTAAACTTGTTCTGGCATTAACACACTTCCCCAATTTCCAGAGTAGTATTTCCTCTCTATCAAAACTGAGTTTCCTCTCTCTAAATTCAACAGTATGGAGGATTGTGTGCCTAGTGGACAAATGCATTATTGGGAGAATGTAATACAAGTTGCATCTTTAAGAAGTGGAACAAAATCATTATATTCATCTATTTCAGGCAAGTCCCTAGGATTGGCTGTTGACATTCTACTTTATAACAAAGTTGATTCATTTAACCACACACTGACTGACCAACTAATGTCAATGGCAGGGTTACTGGTGGCCACCTAAGACAAAAAGAACAAAAATTTTTCTTAGGGGCTATTCATGTTTTGAATGAAAATACGAAACAAAGCACAAACAAAGAAGTCAAGATGAAAGCCTGTGCATCTTACTACACTGTAAACTTTTAGACACCTAGCAGAATATGCCACCCCAAAATATGACACTCTGGCATAAGAACTACTTTGAGCTGAAAGTAACTGAGATGCAGATATAAGAAAAGCTCTTGCATCTCCTCCTATTTGACTAAAACCAGGACTTAAATTTGTAAAAGGATGGAAGTTAATCACTGGAGACAACTCTAGGAACTTAGCCCACAGACAGCACTAGAGGAATCTACAAATGAACCTTGCAAAAACTAGCCCTTATCTACCATTAATGCCCTCATATATTTGCATTCCCACAATTTGCTGCCCCCAAAACCTCAAAATCCTTTCCTTTGTCTTGTCACTTCTCTACAAAATTACTATTATTTTGTTGAGATGCTGTATAAGCCCAAGTTCTAACCACCCCTTTGAGTTACTCATCGCTGAGTACTCCCGACTTCTACTGTAAGAAGGGCAAGTGTTAATAAACTTGTTTTTCTCTTGTTAATCTGTCTTTCATTAGTCTAATTTGCAGGGCCCCAGCCAATTAACCTAAAACAGAAAAAAAAGAAAATACTTCCTGCCCTGTACCTAGCAAATCCAATGGCAGAGGTACCAGCAAAACAGACAGGTTTAGACAGAACAGATGAGTTTCCCCCTAGACTTTTAAAGAATTAACAGAGCCAAGTTGGTGAAACAAGGGAGCAAAAGGCAAACAGGGTAATAGTAAGAATATACACAGATTGGTACAGAAAGAAGTAAGTACAGGCACACCTTGTTATATTGTGCTTCCCATTATTGTGCTTTGCAGATATTGCATTTTTTTTTTACAAAACTGTGGCAAACCTTCCTTGAGCAAATCTCTCAAATGCCATTTTCCCAACAGCATTTGCTCACTTCATGTCTCAGTGTCACACTTTGGTAAATCTCACAATAATTCAAACTTGTTCATTATTATTATATTTATTATGGTGATCTGTGATCTTTGATGTTACTATTTCAATTGTTTTGGGGTGCCACAAAGTGCACCTACATAGGACAGTGAACTTAATTGATAAATGCGTCACTGACTGATTAGCTGTTCCTGTCTCTCTCCCTCTCTTCAGCCCTATTTCCTGAGACTCAGTATTGAAACTAATCCAATTAATAACCCTACAATGACCTCTAAGTGTTCAAGTGAAAGAAAAAGTCACCTTTCTCTCAGGTTAAATGAGAAGCTAGAAATGATTAAGCTTACTGAGGAAGTCATTTAGAAAGTGGAGACAGAGTGAAAGCTGGGCCTCTTGAATCAAACAGGTTGTGAATGCAAAAGGAAAAGTTCTTGAAGGATATTAAAAGTGCTACCCTAATGAACACACAAACTATAAGTGAAACAGCCTTATTGCTGATACAGAGAAAGTTTGAGTGGTCTGGATAGAAGATCAAACCAGCCATAACTCCCTTAAGCCAAAGCTTAATCCAGAGCAAGACGCTCAATGTTTTCAACTGTATGAAGACTGAGAGAGGTGAGAAAACTGCAGGAGAAAAGTTTGAAGCTGGCAGAGGTTGGTTCATGAGGTTTAAGGAAAGTAGCCATCTTTATACCATAAAAGTGCAAGATGAAGCAGCAGGTGCTGATATCACGACACTACAGCAAGTTATCCAGAAGATCTAGCTCAGATAAGTAATGAAGTTGGCTATGCTAAACAACAGATTTTCAATGTAGGGAAAACAGCCTTCTTTTGGAAGAAGACACCAAGTAGGACTTTTATAGCTAGAGAGAAGTCAATGCCTGCCTTCAAAGGACAGGTTGATTCTCCTGTTAAGAGCTGATGCATCAGGTAACATTCAGTTGAAGTTAGTGCTCATTGACCATTCCAGAAATCCTAGAGCCCTTGAGAATTTTGCTAAATCTACTCTGCCTGTGCTCTATAAATGGAACAGCAAAGCCTGGATGATAATACATACGTTTACAACATGGTTTACTAGGGATTTTAAGCCCACTGTTGAGACCTATTGCTCAGGAAAAAAGGATTCTTTTAAAATATTACTGCTTATTGAAAATGTGCCTGGTTTTCCAAGAGCTCTGATGGAGATAAACAATGAGATTAATACAGTTTTCATGCCTGCTAACACAACACCCATTCTGCAGCCCATGGATCAAAGATTAATTTTTACTTTCAAGTCTTATTTAAGAAATATATTTCATGAAGCTATAGTTGCCATGGATTGTGATTCCTCTGATGGATCTGAGCAAAGTTAGTTAAAACCTTCTGGAAAAAATTCTCTATTCTAGTTGTCATTGAGAACATTTGTGATTCATGGGAAGAGGTCAAAATACCAACATTATTAGGAGTTTGGAAGAAGTGGATTCTAACCCTCATAAATGACCTTAAAGAGGTTCAAGATTTCAGTGGAGACAGTAACTGCAGATGTGGTAGAAATACCAAGAGACCTAGAATTAGAAGTGAAGCCTAAAGATGTGACTTAATTGCTCCAATCTCAGGATAAAACTTGAATGGCTGAGGAGTTGCTTCCTATGGATGAGCAGAGAAAGTGATTTCTTGAGATGGAAACTGCTCCTGGTGAAGCTGTGCAAAAACTTTAGAACTGACAACAAAGGATTGAGAATATTACATAAACTCAGTTGATAAAGCAGTGGCAAGTTTTGAGAAGAACGACTCTAGTTTTAAAAGAATTTTTACAGTGGGTATAAAGATATCAAACAGTATCGAATGCTGTCAAGAAATTGTGTGGGGTGCCTGGGTAGCTCAGTGGGTTAAGCTTCTGACTCTTGATTTCCACTCAGATCATGATCTCAGGGTTGTGAGATCTAGTCCCATGTTGGGCTCTGTGCTCAGCACAGAGTTTGCTTGAGATTCTCTCCCTCTCCCTCTGCCCCTCCTCTCTCTCAAATAAATAACTAAATCTTAAAAAAAAAAAAAATTGTTCATGAAAGAGTCAACCAATGTGACAAACTTTATTGATGCCCTATTTTAAGACATCATCACAGCCACCCCAACCTTCAGCAATCACCACCCTGATCAGTCAGCAGCCATCAACACTGAGGCAAAACCCTCCATCAGCAAAAAGATTATGACTTGTTGAAAGCTTATATAATGGTTATCATTTTTAGCATTATTTTTTAAATTCAGGTATGTATATTTTTAGACATAATGTTATTGCACATTTGATAGACTATAGTGTAGTATAAACATAACTTTAATATGCACTAGGAAACCAAAAAATTGACTTGCTTTATGATGATATTTGCTTTATTATGGTGGTCTGGAGTCAATAGCTCCCAAGTATGTCTGTATTGGTAAGATAAGGAGATTGCTTTT
Organism: Eumetopias jubatus; assembly: GCF_037043125.1. Taxonomy (NCBI): domain Eukaryota; kingdom Metazoa; phylum Chordata; class Mammalia; order Carnivora; family Otariidae; genus Eumetopias; species Eumetopias jubatus. The sequence continues at coordinate 89,491,252 of NW_028274807.1, forward strand.
ACTGGGACTTTGGATGGGTTGAATACTTGTGATTCCCTAAGGAACAGTCAGGTAGAAGACTATGAACAAACAAAAGAAACAGTGGGCACTATGTTTCTCAAGATATATGTCATCTATTATTTCTTCCTTTCCTTTCATTTAGTTTCTGGAGCACTTTATATTTCTTTCCAATAAGAGTTTCTGTGTCCTCATTTAGTTTATATTCCCTTAAGTAAATCTTCTCCTCAAGCCATTGAGTCTGTGGTTTCAAATATATATTCAGCAGCACAATTTCCTTTTCCACAAGTCCATTCTTTTTTCTTTTTTTTTTTTTTAAGATTTTATTTTTTTATTTGACAGAGATAGAGACAGCAAAAGAGGGAACACAAGCAGGGGGAGTGGGAGAGGGAGAAGCAGGCTTCCTGCTGAGCAGGGAGCCTGATGCAGGGCTCAATCCCAGGACCCTGAGCCTAAGGCAGATGCTTAACAACTGAGCCACCCAGGCACCCCAAGTCCCTTCTTTCTTTTATCTATCAAATGAAGGACAAAATATCACTGCTTTGCCACTGCATTTAATTCCGGATCCCCTTAGTAGAGCACCCCCCCTTTTTTCAGATATGTTTAAGCACTTAAATCTAAACATTAGATAAAGGAAAGAGTTACTAAGTCTCATTCAGCTTAATGTGCTTTCAACTCCCATTACTGAAGCATTAAATGAAGGAATAATCAAACAAGGGAAAACAGGAGAGAGGAAATGAGTGGATAAGCAACTAGGAGACACAGATGTTGAGGAATTACAATAAAGCTGAAAGATGCCCCTTAGTAACAATGTGTTCTAATGTGCAATCACCTGAATTGCCCACCAAAATATACAAATGGGTTGTTTTGCTTTATGAATGCTTAATCCTGAAAAACAGATGTGGGAAGGTATTGTTATATAGTAAGGAGAAATTAAGGCCCTCCAAATATCCAGCTTAAATCTTTCAAAACTAAAGCCAACTTATGATATTTGTCATTAACCTCCACATCTGTTTTTTTTTGTTTTGTTTTTTGTTTAATAAAATAGTCACTTAAGGTCAAAAAGATCTATTTTATATCTTTACCCACTTGTGCGATTAACCTACCTTCAATTCCAAACCTTGCAATGCCTCCAATAATTTCTGAAAACACTGTTAGTATTAAAATTATGTTAATGTTCAGCCTGGTATATATACCTGGATATAATCAGACATAGTATGGACTTGGTCAACTAGCTTATTCAACCATTACTTCATAAATATTAATTAAAAACTTTAGTTCTATACATTGTGTTGTGGTCTTAGATGTAGTACTTTTAATATTTGTGTCCCTCCCAATAATTGTTCTATTCCTTTCCTTATTTTTCACCGTATTCTTCATCACTGCATTATTTAAAAAAAATATTTTTTCTGACTTCTCCTATTTTGTTTGTATCTCCTCAGTCCTCTTCTCATTATACATTATCCATAGCTTTCTATGTCATATATCATCTCATTTCTCCTCTCACTTCTTATTCCTTTATTCTTTATATGCATTTTACCATCTCCTCTTGCATACATCAAGGAAAACCTCCCAGTCACTAACTCATTCATATATTCATTTATTTTCTAATATTTTATCTATGTGTATTTTCCCTGTGTATATATATACTTAGAAATATAAATGTATTTATATATACATATAAATATTATATAATATATATGTATATAATATAGATAACATGAATATAGACACATTTTACTTACATGTTATTTACATCTATTTTATATACATATATGTATATAATAGATGTATATAAATATATGTATGTATACAATGTATATATCTATAAATATATATATATTTATATATTTATATATATAGCTCTGATGTTCTGTAACATCATTTAATGCATCTATATATATCAACTATCTCTGTATATTATAATTATATTTATACATATAAATATAATATACATATAAAGTACTATATTTAATTGCAATATTTATGTATACATTTGTGTTTGTGTATGTATCAGCAGTGAGTGTGTGTGTCCAGGTTTTTCTTATTTTTCCACTCATTTTTCTTTCTCATTTTCTTGTCTTTCCTCTTTTGAATCATGAGCTGAATATTTAAAGACCCATGTAGATTTATTGAGCATCAAAAATGAGGTGACTGAGATACAATGCTCCCTGTCTAAACATGTTGAAAAAGTTTGCAGACCTAATCTAGGAAAAGTGACAGTGGCTCTACTCCTCTACCCTGCTGCAAACAACATCAAGCATCATTCCCAAATGGTAGTTCTTTCTGCTCCTCCTGAGTTCAGTTAGCCACACAGACTAAAATAACTTTTCCTTGATTCAGTGGGAAAGCTGTTGGCAAATTGGATTGGGCAATTCATCATCATTCTAAAGATTTTATTTATTTATTTGCCAGAGAGAGAGAGAGAGAGAGAGGAGTGGGGGAGCAGCAGGCTAAGGGAGAAGCAGGCTCCCTGCTGAGCAAGGACCAGGACCCTAGGATCATGACCTGAGCTGAAGACAGATGCTTAATCAACTGACCCACCCAGGTGTCCGATCTTCATCATTCTAATGCAACATGTCAGGCATTCCAAAACTTACTCCCCTATCCGGCATTAAACTGCTATGTCATACCCCAACTCCTTCCACCCCCAGCCCCAGGGTTTCAGAAATTGATTCAGTGTATTACCTGTCCTCAAACTCAAACTAAGGGGAGAAGATGCATGGATCAGAAAGGATGAACAAGGGACTTGCCAAGCTCTATGTAACAAAGAACTCTCCTTCCTGAAGGAGGAAGAAAGGACATAGAACATGGCCATCTAGCTGCCTTAGCTGGAGACTACCATTTGGAAATGAAGCCCAAGGCTGGGAAGGTAACTCCTGGGTAGCAGAGAAGCTAGTCAGCTGCAAATCTCACTTCCTCATGGAGAATTCAGCTTCTAAAGAAAGCATCATAGCAGAATGAGGAGGAGTATAGATTTGGGGTTAGACTGGTCATGGTCAAATCTTCAGCTCTACAACATTGGGTAAGCTACTGCAACTTTCTCTGCCTCAGTTTTCAAAAAAGTAGAAACAGTAGTATCAGTACTGACCTTATTAGGACTGTTGTGCAGATTAAATAGTTTAATATTTGTAGTTGTTTAAAACATGTTAAGTGCTATGTAAGTGATAAAGTGAAGAAATACACAGACAAGTTCAAGTGCCTCCTTTCTGAAGAAAATTGGATTAACAAGTCTATTTAGCTCTTTACGTCTTCTAAATCTTCCACTCTGCCATTCCCTTTAGCAATAGTTTTGCAAAAATGTTTTTTTTTTTAATTAGTACCTTCAATTGAATATCCAGCTAGCTATGTAAAGCAATGATGTTTAAGTGAGAAAGAGACACAACAGATGGTAGGAAGCATGCAAAAGGAAATTAGAGAACAAATTTAAAGAATATGGTTACTTAAAGAATTAGAAAAAAACTAAGTGGAGTTCTGTTTGTAAAGAAATACTGTAATGAAAAGAATATATGAAATAATTTAGATTACTTTCAAACTTTATTAAATTTTTTTTTTCTATATGGAGAATCTAAAGCTGAAAAGAAAAGTTAAATTATTCTATGGAACTCATGGTATGTTGAATGACTATAATAATATTAAAATAAGAAACAATCTGGGGTTTTAACATTATTTGCCATAGGTAAACCGTATTACTTAATAAACTTGTGGAGAATCATTAAATGGTTGGGACACATTTTAGCTATTGATGGTGGGATGGGGAGATTCTTATAAGGTAAAGTGTAAGCATACCGTTAAAGTAACCACATTAGGCTCAAGATAAAGTCACTAATACTGAAACCCATGTCAGCAAACCAGAACTTCAATTTTCTGTGCTCAATTCTCCCATAAAAAGAAGGTCTAGGTGAACCAATCAGCACTTGCCTGCTCAGCATGTTACCTGACCCAGCTCCAAGACTTCCTTTTGCTGCATATAAGGAAGGTAATTCAGCTCTAATCAATCAGCAAATGCCCCTATAACTTCCTTGTTCCTGCTCAATTTGGTTTGTACAAATCTTTTGCCTTGTACAGTTCTTTGGAACTCCTTTCTGCTAGAATGGATGCTCCCAGTTCATGAATCAAAGCCTATTGGATCAGTAAATTGTGAATTTTTATTTTTCCACAGAGGAGTGACAGGTAACTTGGGTTTACCTCTTATTTCTCACTTTTAGTTTCAGATTTCTTTCATTTTTAGGAATAGGTTTTCACTCCCTTTGGATAGGAAGTTCTGTTCTAGTTTACATCTGATTGTTTGTAAAAAGGATAGGATACACAAATCAATACTAAATTGGGTGCCATATTTTCAATACATTCACTACAGTACACCATGTACACTACAATACATACAGTAATATTTAATTGTTATCAACTATGATTTGTTATTCCTCAGTCAGTGGTCTATTTGTGTAGTTATTGTTTTCAACAAAAGTTGGTAAGAAGCATATGCATCATGGGGTAGAGGAAAGATAGGCACTAGGGATCTATAGATTAAAGATGTGGTCCCAGCACTCAGGGAGTTCATATCCTAGACATTCAGAAAGAAATCAAAACATTGTGTTACTAGAAAGGAAAAAAAAAAAAAAAAAAAAGAAAAGGAGAGAGAAAGAGTTATGAGAGCGCTGGAGGAGTTCACCTAATTCTGACTGGGAGTGCTTGAGAAGTTTCAAATGGTTTTCCACATGCAGGAAGTGTTATCTGTGCCATGTTTTAAAGCGTTAGTAGAAGCTGGCCTGGAAAAGACCATTCAGAAGGATATTAGGAGCCAATAAAACAGTCAAGAACAAAATACTAGCATGATGTAAGTTGGATAGAAGTGAGATCTGGTGAGAAATCAGGTTGAAGAAGTCATGCTATGTAGTTTACAATTTAAATTTGCCTGTTTAGGGGCGCCTGGGTGGCTCAGTTGTTAAGCATCTGCCTTCAGCTCAGGTCATGATCCCAGGGTCCTGGGATTGAGCCCTGCATCGGGCTCCCTGCTCAGCGGGAAGCCTGCTTCTCCCTCTCCCACTCCTCCTGCTTGTGTTCCCTCTCTCGCTGTCTCTCTCTGTCAAATAAAAAATTGAAATCTTAAAAAAAATAAATTTGCCTGTTTATAGGTAACATTTTAAAATAATGACCTGTTTTATATTTTAGAAAAAGGAACTGTGTGCAGATAAGTTTGAAGGAAAGAGGTTCTCTTTAGTAATTTGGATGAAAGGCTGAGGACCTGAATTATGGCAGTAACAAAGAATAATGGTAGAAGGGAATACAGTGAAATTCATTAAGGCAATCAAAGTCATTAGATGTGGTAACTCATTGAATGTAGGTTAAGTTTAACACCTAGCTCTTCCTGGCTTTCATTACTGGGAAAGTGATTCTTTCCATCACTAATAGAGGAAGTAGAAAAGGAGGAAGAGACTGAATCTAGGGTTTCAGAAATTGATTATCATGGGAATAATTCTGAAATAGCTAAGAAGAAATGTTTGATATATATGTTTTGAATATGCAGTTTTAGTGAGTTTGCTTTTATTCTCCTCATATAATTTATAGAAATCATTTCCTCCTCTTATAAATTATAGGAAAACAATCTCCCTTGTTCTTATGTATATTGTTGGTATACAAATTATATTATGGTCTTCATTTTTCACTTGAAGCGAGAATGTCGTTGCTTAAATGAAAAAGAAAAATTGGTTATCTGCATGAGCGAAGATTTCATCCTACTGGACTCATGATATGTCAGTCATTATGTTTTGAATTTGAATTGGCTCTTTCCATAGTTTGGCTATTGTGGACATTGCTGCTATAAACATCAGGCTGTAAGTACCCCTTCAGATCACTACATTTGTATCTTTGGGGTAAATACCCAGTAGTGCAATTGCTGGATCATAGGGTAGCTCTATTTTCAACTTTTTGAGGAACCTCCATACTGTTTTCCAGAGTGGTTGCACCAGCTTGCATTCCCACCGACAGTGTAGGAGGGTTCCCCTTTCTCCACATCCCCACCAACATCTGTCGTTTCCTGACTTGCTAATTTTAGCCATTCTGACTGGTGTGAGGTGGTATCTCATTGAGGTTTTGATTTGGATTTCCCTGATGCCAAGCGATGTTGAGCACTTTTTCATGCGTCTGTTGGCCATTTGGATGTCTTCTTTGGAAAAATGTCTGTTCATGTCTTCTACCCATTTCTTGATTGGATTATTTGTTCTTTGGGTGTTGAGCTTGAGAAGTTCTTTATAAATTTTGGATACTAGCCCTTTATCTGATATGTCATTTGCAAATATCTTCTCCCATTCTGTCGGTTGTCTTTTGGTTTTGTGGACTGTTTCTTTTGCTGGGCAAAAGCTTTTTATCTTGAAGTCCCAGTAGTTCATTTTTGCCCTTGCTTCTCTTGCCTTTGGCGATGTTTCTAGGAAGAAATTGCTGTGGCTGAGGTCAAAGAGATTGCTGCCTATGTTCTCCTCAAGGTTTTTGATGGACTCCTGTCTCACATTTAGGTCTTTCAACCATTTGTAGTCTATTTTTGTGTGTGGTGTAAGGAAATGGTCCAGTTTCATTCTTCTGCATATGGCTGTCCCCCAATTTTCCCAACACTATTTGTGTAAGGAAGAGACTGCCTTTTTTCCACTGGACATTCTTTCCTGCTTTGTCGAAGATTAGTTGACCATAGAGTTGAGGGTCCAAGTCTGGGCTTCCTATTCTGTTCCATTGATCTATGTGTCTGTTTTTGTGCCAGTACCATACTGTCTTGATGATGACAGCTTTGTAAAAGAGCTGGAAGTCCGGATCTGTGATGCCACCAGCTTTGCTTTTCTTTTTCAACAATTCCTCTGGCTATTTGGGGTCTTTTCTGGTTCCATACAAATTTTAGGATTATTTGTTCCATTTCTTTGAAAAAAGTTGATGGTATTTTGATAGGGATTACATTAAATGTGTAGATTGCTCTAGGTAGCATTGAAAGATGAATGGATAAAGAAGATATGGTACACACACACACACACACACACACACACACACACACACACACAATGGAATATTATGCAGCCATCAAAAGGAATGAAATCTTGCCATTTGCAATGACGTGGATGGAACTGGAGGGTATTATGCTGAGCAAAATAAGTCAATCAGAGAAAGAGACATGTATCATATGATCTCACTGATATGAGGAATTCTTAATCTCAGGAAACAAACTGAGGGTTGCTGGAGTGGTAGGGGGTGGGAGGGATGGGGTGGTTGGGTGATAGACATTGGGGAGGGTATGTGCTATGGTGAGAGCTGTGAATTGTGTAAGACTGTTGAATCACAGACCTGTAACTCTGAAACAAATAATAGATTATATGTTAAAAAAAGAAGATAGTAGGAAGGGAAAAACGAAAGGGGGGACATGAGAGGGGGAGACGAACCATGAGAGACTATGGACTCTGAAAAAACAAACTGAGGGTTCTAGAGGGGAGGGGGGTGGGGGGATGGGTTAGCCTGGTGATGGGTATTAAAGAGGGCACTATTGAATGGAGCACTGAGTGTTATACACAAATCAAAAACTAATGATGTAATGTATGGTGATTAACATAACATAATAATAACAGAATAAAATTAAAAAAAAAAGAAATTGCATTGGGAACTAGTAGCATTCCTCAGGCTAAACTCAGTTCCCAGTTGTGGCACACTAGAGGAATAACCTTTTCCAAGATTCAAAACCCACTGAGTTAGTTAAAATAATAAATGATGAAGCTAAGCTAAAGCAAAATTAAAACCAACTGATTCTAGTTAGTTTCAAACAAATTAATGTGATAGAGTTTGAGGACGGTGGGAAGAGTTCTGAAAGCCTTCAATCAGGACAGAAACACACCCTCTAAGCCAATGTGCAGCTGGACTTTGGAAAGCAGGGGTGCAAAAGATTATCTCTTTCCATGCTTACACATTCACTTTTAGCTTAACTTATGTTATTTTTCCTTCAGTCTACTGGGAATAGCAACCTTGCTTCTGGTGGACTAAAGGAAAAAGAGATTTTTTACCTTACACATAGAAGAAGATCTAGAGACTACAGTACTAAAGCAGTGAGTCAATCAATCACCTCAGCCAGAGAACTATGAAATAGAGTATTTATATCAGTGGAGAATAAAGCTAAAACCTGAATGAGACAATGACCATCTTAGAATAAAGTGAAACCCTAGGAGAAAGGCAGGGCCATCTTTGATTGCTGATCTGTGAATACATGGGATAGCCCTAACTGAACATTTATTCATTCATCCATCCATTCATTTAAATAATGACTAGATACTTACAGGGTGCTTGAAGCTTATGCGAGGAGATGGGGTTACAATAATGAAGAAGGCACACAACCTCTGCCCTTGGAAGCTTTCAAACATTACTACAAATCATATATAAAAAGAACATCACAATCTAGCATAGTATAAAAAATTTAGATAGAAGTAAAATGTGGTGTCAAGATGTGCTAGCAAGATATACTCCCTACATCACTCTAAGATTGGCTGCATTTAAAGTATGAGAAAAAAGGAAAAGATGGAGGATGCAAATAAGGACATGCCCAGAATAAAAATCATTGTGTGTAATTTTCTCCCTGGTACTTAAATGAACTCCTCCAAAGAGAGAGCAGAAAAAGTACAAGGTGGTAATCAGGAAGCACTAAAGGTAATTTAAAAATAAAACATCATTTTTGTTAAATACACATTAGCTTTGGAAATATACAATTAAGATAAATGTAAGAAAAATACATATTTTAGATAAAATATGAGAAAACAGCATCAGTTTTGCAAGAATGTTATGAGAATAAACTGCATGACATTTGAAAGCACCAAAACTTTGTGGGCTAGTGGAGGATATCTTTTAAGTAGTTACTTAAGGGGACTTTATAGAACTGGAAATCTCATACAATACAGGTGAATACAGTAGAAATTAATATAATGTATCTTAAGAGCAATTTGCCTTTTTCATCAAGTGTAATAAAAATATGTACACCCTTTGAGCCAGCTATTGCATTTCAGTGCCAAAAAGTGGAAAGTAGACAAAGATGTTCACTGTAGTGTTATGATAATTAACATGGGGAGAAAAAAAGAAAAGAAAACATACAGTAATAGGGAGGAAATTAAACAATGAAATCACATCATAGGGAATTAAGACATCTATAAAAAGTTATATAGAAAAACATAGAAAAACAATGAAATGTTAAGTGAAAATTACTTAACTCTCTCTCACATATGTGTTAACATAAACACACATGATTAATAGAGAAAGATTAAATGGAAACTCGTTAATTTGGGGATGACTAATCTGAGCTGAGGGATCATAAGTTATTATGTTTTATTTTATTATGTCTAAATTTTTGGTAATGAGCACACTCTCCCTCTGCCTCTTCTCCTGCTTGCACTCTCTCACTCTCTCTCTAAAATAAATAAATATATCTTTAAGATTTAAAAAAAAGAAAAAAGGAAATTTGATTATATATTGAATAATTTGATCTTAAATACTTTTTAAGTTAGAATATCAGATAATATATGCCTAAAGATAGAAAGTCTTTGGAGAAAAATCAATTAAAAATCAGAGAACAAAATGTACAAGCTTACAGGATTTTGCAAGTGTTGGCTTAGAATTGCAGTATAGATGTTCCATTAAAATATTTAAAAAAGAAAAGGTTATTGAACAATTTTATCTCACAAAAAGATAAACTTTATTCAAAATGCTTTCAATTTTAAAGATGTTAGTCAACTAAGATACATTATTTTGCTTCAGAGATTCTCTGTTCAAGGAACAATTTATTTTCCTTTGCTACAAAACCCCACTTAGAAAATACTTAACTCACATTTATATTTAAATGCACCCTCGAGATCAGCATTATATGTGACTCCTAAAAACAGATAACAAGATGTTGAGAATGTAACCTGCTTTTTCTACCTGCAGACATTTTTAACTACAATTCAACTTGTCTCCTGATAGATGAAGCATAAACCCAGAGAGAAAAGCCACACTTGAGATGGGAGCTATTCTACCTGCAATGTCATTCAAAAGAGGCCTCAGGGAAAATTCTGTGCTCTTTTGGCAGCCAGCACCCACACTTTTATCTTCAGATATAAAAACATGTTATTAGGAGGTCCTTACTGGCCAATACCATCCCATTTTAAAGGCAAAACTATTGCATAGTATCTAACATGATGCTTAACCTAAAACTATTTGTTGAAAGAGTCCTTAATATGTAAATCTAGAATTTCCAGATGTAAATATGCACTGAATTACAGTTAATCTCAGTTCTGAGCTTCCAATGATAAAACAAATAGATCCTATTTTTGAGAGGCATGAATCAGTTTGCCTAAGGTTTACATCTGGATACTATCTAATTACTAAAGCTCACTGTATTTTTTTTACATAAAAAATAATGGTGACCTTACAAAAATCTCTGGAGTTTGGGAGAAAAAAGTATTGGCTCTTAAAAAACAACCAACCAACCAACCAACCAACCTGGGAAGTACTCTAGGTTAGGAGCAAGTTTCCATTCAGTACAACTAAAAGTTTCAGTCTAGAGAGCTGGGAAGTCCTTTTGTTTAGTTTTTTTCTCCTTCATCATGCTTGTCTGTCATAAAATTCCCCTCCAACATTGTCACATGGAGCCAAAATGAAGAAAGAGCTCAAGCATGTGAAAATGTTACTGACTGTATTATGGAATTATATGAGTATATAAATCCTATAAATATGCAGGTATACTTCATATATGTGTATACGTGTGGATTTATTTATACGCATATAACATATCTGATTCTATGTTTTGGTTGAGGATTTGGGGAGACTATTACATGAACTACTGTACATATCTAAATACTTCTTTTACAGATAAAGTTTACCGGGTATGAAGTGGTATATGAGGGCAGAAAAGTACATTTTTAAAGTATAAAAGAAAGTATTTTGAAGAGACTTCACTTTTTTAAGTTATATATAATTCCAGGTCTCTAACTAAGAAAACTATTAGCCAAAGTTTAAAATTTATCTTGAGTATAAAGTTTCTCATACCCTTGCTAGGAGTAGAATCTTGGTGGGTCAGCTCTAAAGCACGTTCTATACCAGCGTTACTCAAAGTGTGTTCTGAGAATGTTTTCTTATTGATCCATGATTAAGTAAATACAGAAACTGAGAGCAAGTGATTGAAAACTTTAATAGCAATTTTACACATAGTTTTATTTTTGTTGGATCTAATAATAAAAAGTCTCAAATAACCTGCCACTTCTCTACAGGAGCTTCCTGAGGTCACTTCCCAAATAGACCACCTGAATTCATATTTTTGTCAAAGGTTCTGTTCCTGATGTCAGACAGTTTGTTTGGTCTACTCCCTTATCACTGACATCTATAACAATGCTTGACATATAGTAGCTGTTCTATAAAAATTAAGAAATGTTTATTTTATTAAAGGTTGGGTAACCTTGGACAAATCAGTCCACTTTCCTGTGCCACAGATTCCTCACACAATGTTCAGAATGAATAACCCCCAAGTGTCTTCTGGCTTCCAGCTCTATAGCTATCGAATTGGTTTTCTGAAGAATTGTTGTAAGCCAATGCTTTCTAAATCCAAAAAAGAGACAAATTCCAGTGGAATGAGGTGGGTGGAAGTGATACTTGATGAGAGTAGGAAATCAAGAGGATGCTTCGAATTGGAATGAACAAAGAGGAGGGGAGGATCCATTTGGAGACAAATCGATGTTTAGAGATGAGAAAGCACAGGACATGTTGAGAAACCAGTATGTGTAAACCAGGGTTACCCTGCATAGTGAATTTGTTTAGGAGAGTAAAAAATTATCCTAGAAAAGCATTTAAGGACTGGACTAATGGCTTCCTTTGACAGGCAAAAGCTTGGAATTTGTAAGTATATATGGGTCTACAATACTTTGGGAAGACACCAAAAATTTAAACCTACCTCTAGATGTAATTTGTTTCAGTAGAACATCCTAAGCACTAAGAGCTCATAAAGATAATGACAAGAGTTAACACTTGAGCATTGACTAATGCTCTGGACACAGTACTAAGAGCTCTATAGACATAGTCTCATTGAATTCTTACAACAACCATATGTAGTAGTTAATTTCTATCCTCATTCTGTAGATCAGGAAACTCAGGCACATCATGGCCAATATCACATACTTTGAACCAAGGAATGTTTACTCCAGGGCTAGAAGTTTCATTATTTTTAAACAAGGGACATCGCATGCATTGGTCTCCTAAAAGTCACTATCTTAAGGATTGAGGGGGATTTGTTCAGTGAAGGGCAGAAGGTACATTATGGGTTACACAAAACACAAGTGGAAGCATCTGAGAGGTGTTAACATATGTTTAAGGGACAGTGAAGAGTTCTCCAGATGATATATCAGAAAGCTCATATCAGGGAATAGTAAAAAGGAGGCTAGATAGAGCATAAGGGCGACTTACACACCTCAACTGGCTTAGCTTTCCAGAAAGGTTGATATTGACCCAAATGCTGATCTTAAAAACACTCTGAAAAAAAGTCTCTTTAGACTCCATTCTTCATTGTATATATTGATCATTTTATGAGATGCTCTCATGTTCATTTTATTTAATCTTAATATCTCTTTAAATGAGTTGGCATTATAATCCCATTTCCAGATGACATATGAATAACTTTACATAAAATTGTTTGTATTGCTAACAGTCTCAACCCTTCACTGACTCATAACCAGTTTATGAGTATCCTACTGTCTTACACTTGTAAACACTTGTTTCACCCAGATAGAGTGCAGGCATTTTGAGACAAAGGAACCTATATCACCCATCTTTTTGTTGCTAGTACCTACAATGATTTGGGGATGTAATAGGTCTGGAATGCCAAAATAAAATGAAATAAACATTAAAAATGATAGGCAGGTTTTAATACCCCTCTCCAAAAATGAAAGTCCTATTAAAGAATTTTGGCAAAGGAATCAGGGTTCTTCATGCACTAATGTAGGTCTTCGAATCACAAAGACTTACTTCTTTAAAATGTACATCAAAACAAAACTTTCTCCCAGAAATGTCTTCTTAAAAGAAAGAAAATTAAACAGAACACAAGATGCCTTAGCAGTCTCCATTTCATCTGCAAGCTTCTTATGTCCTGTGAATGAAGGGGTGTCCCATGACTCCATCCTCAGGTCTTTTCTATACCCACTGCCCAGGTGATATTATCCAGGCTCATGGATGGATGGTGGGCTAAGAATATGCTGATCATTCCTAAATTATATCTCTTATCCAAACTCTCTCCTAAACTTGAGATGCAAATATCCAACTTCATAGTCAGCATCTCCAGTTGGATTCATCATAAGGCCCTGAAAATCAGTATGACCAGAGCTCCTGAACAAGCATCTCTTACGCAAACATGCTCTTTCTGCAGTCTTTCCCATTTTGGCTGTGTGGCCCTTCCATCCTCCAGATGCTCAGACCAAAACCTTTGGGTCACCATCGACTCATATGGTTTCTCCCATTCTCCCATTTACAAGCCACCAGCAAATCTTGTTGGTTCTAATTTTAAAATGTATTCAGAATGTGAACCTCCACCTTCTACACTAATATGGTAAATGAAGGATCACTCACCTGCACCTGGATTTTTATTATAGCCTTATAATTCTTCTCTCTGCTCCTATTCCCCTTGCCCAGCTGGTCTCTTCTCTAATAAGTAGCCAGAGTAACCCTCTTAAAACCTATTACATCACTCTATCCCAAACTATCTAATAGTTTCTCCTTTCATTCAAAGTTAAGGTCCAAGCCCTCTAAATGCCTGTATTTGCTATCCTGCTCACCTCTTTGACATCATCACCTTCATGCTCACACAGCACCACTCAGAACTCCGCCAATCTTTTAACACACCAAATATGCTTCCAACCCAGAGAGTTGCTTGAAACACTCCTCAGTTATTATTTAGTCTATATTCAAACATCACCTATCAGATGGGCCGTCACATAGCATCTTATATGAAAAATTATCCCATGCCCTCTCCTCACCACCTGATCATTCCAAAATGCCTGCTTGACTTTTTTCATAACTTACCTTTCTTTTTTTATAACTACGTACCATCTGACATATATTTACTTATTTATTTGTTTGTCTGTCTTCTCCTAATAGAACGTAAGTGCTATGAAATCAGGGAACTGTTTTACTTACTGTCCCTCCTCCTACCAGCAACTAGAATAGCACTTGGTACATAGTAAGTTCTCCAAAATATATTTTAAATGAATAGTGAGTGAGTGAAGGAGAGATACCATCTCTCTCCTGCAAATATTATTCGAATTAACCACCATTACTGGCATAAATCAATTTTCCATGCAGCATTAACCTGCACATGTGCATACTGTAACTTTATATTAAAGGAGTAGCAATTTTAAAATAGTACATGATCACTTATGTTGGGGAATTACAGTCTTAGACAGAGAAAGAGAATTAGAAGCCAAAGTTTCATTTAACTCAAACATTGAGGGAATAATACTGTATCATTTAAATGGTGACTCCAATTAAACTTTACATTACTCTTTACTTTACTAAACATTGTGTAATTGGCAGCTTCTTAAATTTTAAATCTGTTGCCCATACCAGCATGGTTGAGGGAAAAACTTCATTATTAATTAATCTGATGCTCCTAATATTATGATTACCTCAAAGTTACAAGGATGTGGTCCCCTAAATAGAAAAATATCCAAACAAACTAAACAACATTTTTGAAAGCACATACAATAATTACAGTGTGAATACACATTGACTGAACCATAATTATTAATTTCCTGGTTTAAACAAAAAACTCATCTAATCTGCATAATATAATAAATTCCTTATTAGTAATGACTCCACCTTTGTAAAAGTTAACCCAATTCCAGCTCAATATTTATGGAGGCAAATATGTTTTAAAATATTCAAAGAGATTTTCACTTGGATTTTTTTTCCTGCCATATCATTTCTAACTTGCTGTAGGCTACCTTTCATTAAAAGTTGATGTGACAGATTGCTGTAATTTTCAAATTGCTAAATACTTCTGTCAAGCCCCTTAAGGCATTTTCAGAATTTAGTTCTTGGATTCGTTGGGATGATTTCCAGGGCTCTCCTTTTTGGTGGGGATGAAGTGAGCAACAGCTTGAAACTATGATTCATTTCTGTTTGAGTTTCTGTCAGATACGTGCAGAAAAAAGAAAATGACTAATCACCTACTAAAAATGGCAACAGATGCCATAAGCAAAATTTCATTCAACCTGTTAACTTTGGTTCCAATGTAAAAATCATTTAATTAAAAGTCTTAGTTTTAAAATATAATTTTTTAAAAAATAACATGTTTCTAAAATATGAGGTAATAAATTTTATACTCAATATTTTAAAGTTCTTCACAATGATGTTCTTCTGCATTTCAGTTTATATATACCAACACACATATACTCATAGGATCTATTTTGCAGTCACACAAGGGTATACATATATATGCTCTGAAGTAAGGGCTAATAGTTTATATACAGATTAAGCATTCTTGTCTTTAAAAAGTCCTAATAGTGTCATGTTTACCACATTCGGTTCATATGAAATTGTAATTAATGTTTTTATTTAATATTTTTCTACCTTTGGTAGTCTAAGTACATTTTTGTTCAATATTTCTTTGACTTTATATCTGCAAAAAAAGTAGGACCAAGAAACAGCAGATCAATTTTGTGATTCAAAGCAGCACACTGATAAAATAACAGAATTCAAAAGTTTTCCCAAACCAAGCAGTGGTCAATGGAGGCTTTTTTTCCCCCAATGAAGTACTTTTCGAGACTGTTCACAACATTTAAAGTAGGTGGCATAGACTGGAACCAGGTAAGGACAGGGGAGAGACAGATCCTGAAAGAGAAGAGAAAAGGGGGGATAATGGCAAGATTATTTCTTGTGTGTCCCCTATGTCAGAGCCAAGGAGGCTATGATAGCATTTAATGAGTCAATGTCTATGTAAGGTATTCATAGAGACTATCATCTTTTTTGGCCTGAAAGTAGGGCTAATGCTGGAGTGGCTATTTTCCCCCTCTTCTAACTTTTAGACAAGCTTTAAGAGCCCATATGGAAGAATAGCTGTGATCTCATTGAGGGGAAAAAAAAAAAAAGTAAGGTTAATACTTTAACATTTATCATTACATCTGCTAACATTTATCATTACATCTGCATTACTTAACACACTTTGGTGAGCTTATGTGTCCCATTTTACAATAAGGAAACCAAGGTTCAGAGAAGATAAATAATTTGACAAAGGACAAATAACTAATGAGTGGTAGAGTGGGAATCTACCTAGGGCTTCTGACATTTAATCCAATTGTTATTCTACTAAATATGCTTAAACATGCATCCCTGACATTTTGTAGATGGAAAATATAAAGTTCACAAAAGTCAGGTGACTTTCGAAGCATCAAAAACCTAAATAGAGGATTATTCTCTTATTTCAAATCTAGTAATATATGCTTGACTTCAAAAAGTCTCTTGGTCTTTTTGAGCCCCATATATCTCTGAAAAGAGATATAAACCAGATAATCTCCCAGGTCTCTTTCAGTTCTAAAATGTATAAATTTTTTATTCTGTATTAGCTCTAACCAAAATCTTAAACTGGTTGATATTATCAAGAACAAGTCCAAACTGCCAGTGGATGGTGTTAAATATTATTGCTATGTTGTTAAGAGCATTATTTCAGTAAACAAAAAAATACTGATTTGAGAAATATGCATTGGTTAGGAACTAATAGTAATGGTGCCAGGAATGGGTATTATCAATATTAGCCATGATTCAGAAAAAAATACAAAAGTAGGAACTTGTCATAACTAAAATGCATGCAATGATTTTTTTTTTTTACTTGAAATAACAATTCTTTCTCTTCTACCTTTAATGGCTAATTCATTTGAAACTCAGGAGGCAAATCAGTGAACACTCTACACTTACTATGAACCAAATTTTAGCTGCTAATCTCCTAGGAAGTCATGACAAAATACATTAAACAGACCTGTAGTAAGTTATTTAAATGTGACAAGGTAAAAACCAACCTTCTGTTCAACTGGTATAAGAAAATGAATTTGTGAATGAAATGATAGAACATATAGTCCCAAGGAGAGCACAGGAATTATGATTCAATTATTTTAAAAATCATTCCTCCGAATCTTGAAAACCTAAGAAAGTCAGTTTAACTCTCTGATGGTAAAGCTGTAGCGTTGTTAAATGAACCACTATTTTGGAACCAGTTTTATATTTATTTATAAATACAAATATATTAGTTCTGAGATTTTTTTATTCTTTGAAATGCATCTTGCCACAAGATGGAGTTCACCCCTAGCAAAAATTTCCAGGAACAGTATGGCAAAGCCTGATACATTAGCAATATTTGCTTTACCTATTTTAGGGATAATATAAGAGAAATTAAAATATGAAAAAGTTAAATAAGATTTATTACCAAATAAACTAATCAATTATCTTACTGTCGCTGTCAGTCTATTTTTTTAAATTTAATTTAATTATGTTAGTCACCATACAGTACATCATTAGTTTTTTCTTTTTTTTATTGCAGGTAAGTTTTATTTTTTTATTTTTAAAATGGATTTTAAAATTCATTTTGATGGAAACAAATGTATTTATTTAGGAGACCACCAATTACACAACAGCTCAAATACACTGTTGGAGAAGAAGCTTTGCATCAGGATGTTCTTGACTCCCATCTTTTCCTTAGAAATGGGTAAGAACGGTCTTGCTCACTTCAAGCAGATTCTAATAAGTGGGGATCAAAATAGCCTTGTGTTTTTCATCCACTTCAACAAATCAATGAGAATACTTGTTACATACATGCACAGACTATAGCTATCTTTTGGAACTCAACCAAAGCTTAACTCTTAGCGAAGATTTTTCTCATTCCCCCATTAGAGTTAGATCTCTCTTTTTTTCTGCACCCATAGAACACTTCACCCTTATATATATACATGTGTGTATATATAAGTGTATCTACACACACATATATGTCATTTGATTCAGGGTATGCCTCCTGGGGTTATTATTGTAGAGGTCCCATGGAGATAAATTCCTGACATTGTCTTTGAAAACCACCCCTCTTTATTTTCAAAGCTTTCCCAAATCAGAGCATTCCCAAGACCAGCATGTCCTAGGTTACCACTCATATAATTACTGATGAAACTAAGCTGCAATGAATTTATGATGCTCTCCATAAAGGCAAAGGACTTCTACCATTCCCTAATTACTTATTAATATTACTCTTCGTTTACTCAACTATATGAACACACCTGGAACTGCTATAAATTTGCATTTTAAGATCATGCTGAATATTTTTCCTTTGTTTCTTTGTGGTAGGTCCAGCATCATTATTTGCATTATTGCAGTCAGGAATTACGGGTCAAAATTGCCTATCAGAGTACAAAATTAATGACAGAGAATTCATCACAGAGTCAACAACACATCTTGCGGAATAAAGAGTTTCTGATGTGTGGAACATTAATCTTTGCTGACCTAGAATCAGCAATTCGGTTTGATGCATTCACCCATCTTGAGTAAGAGCAGATAAATACACTCAGATCAGAGGATAAAATAAATATTAACAAAGGAAATATTTAAAAGACAAATGGGGAAGCAATAAGTTAACACTACAAGTGATTGTGTGCAATTAAAGCACTTACACTTCATATTAATGATATATTTATGTGTCTATCTTATCCTTGAGGGCAAGAACTTATCTCTTTAGTCTCCTCAATTCCACTCTGGGCCCAGAATGGTGCTTGGCACATAATATGGAAGGGAATCAATGTTTAATGAGTGGCTACATATTCTACAGATCAGATCATTCTCATATGGCCTCATGGGATAGCCATGCCAGGATTAATTAATTACCTATAGTTGACTTAACATACTGAAAAATAATTTTAAAAAATTCAATTAGTAAAAAGGTTTAGTCAGTAAAGAGGTTTAGTCTTTATATACTTGTAGTAATATAAACATACATAATAAAATAATCATTTGGTAGAATTTCATTCTGCAATCTATAGTCCTGATTCTAATCAAGGACTTATGAGAAGAGGAAAAAAAAAAATTCAAGAAAATGGAAAATGGAGATTCAAAGTTAAGGCTTACAATATTTTGGAGAGTAAAAGTTAGAACACACAAAATTGAAAGCAATATATAAAATATGTAAATGCGAGGATACACAAAGATAGGCAATAATCAACCTTGAGTCTCCCCATACCATGGTACCAAAGCTTCCATTACAGGATTTCCTATTATGACATTGTTTGTATCTGTGTTTATTCCCATTCCTGTAACAAATACAAGGCACATACATGTTCAAAACTTTTTATGAAATGAAGGACCACATGCATGCATGAATGAATGAACAGCTGTCAGTAAAATGTAGAAAGACGTCTCCTAGATGATGGGTAATCAAGGCATCAAAGCCCTAACAACTACAGCAGCCAGGCTGATGTAACAGAAGCATGAGCTCTGAGACCTCACAAGCAGTGGTAATTTAAATATTGCTTATTATAAAAGGAAAGATCAGAAAAAAAATAATGGACTAAAGGACTACTAAGATGATCTTTTTATCACTGTATTATTTTTGCTTTCCCCACTTGGGGAAACTTTCTTATTGTTCTTCTATTGGTTTGAAATAATAACTAGTAGGGCTCTGACTACCAGAAACTAAGGCAAAATCAGAATAGATGATCATTTAGTTTGAACAGAATCTGTGACATACAAAATCTACTTATGGTGGTGAAAAGATGGGGAAGTTAATCAGCTCTCCAGAGATAAACAGTTTAAGGAAACCTGCAGTAACCAAAGAGTCAGCCTATTTTGCCAAAAAAGTTTTCTGTACTTGATGTTAAAAGTCAAAGGCAATAAAGGAAAAGCAAGTTATTATTATTATTTTTTTAAGATTTATTTATTTATCTGAGAGAGAGAGAAAGTGTGAGTGAGCATGGAGGAGGGGGAGGAGAAAGTCTCAAGCAGACCCCACACTGAGCACAGAGCCTACCCCTGGGCTGGATCCCACAACCCTGCGATCATGACCTGACTCAAAATGGAGTCGGATGCTTAACTGACAGCGCCACCCAGGTGCCCTCAGGTTATATTTAATAAAGAAACAACTTAACATTTTAGGTGTCAATTTATCTCTTTCTGTTAGGTAAATTTCAAAATAATGTTTTAAAATCTTGTTGTTTTCTAAGAGATTTCAACAAAGGGGACACTTGGATGATTTTATTTTTAAGTTAGCCAAACACTAAAGTCAAAGGAAAAGGAGACAATTAGAAGCAAAGGTAGGAACATCTGATGAAGGTCCTGGAGTTAATTCTTGACTGGTGCCTGGGAGCCCTGTGCGACAATGAGCAGGTCAAAGTTGCAGCTGAAATGCAACTCCAGGAAGAGAATTTTCTCAGAAAACAGTCATGTGCAAGATTAATGTATAATAAAGACTGATGCTAAAATTAAAGTAATTTTTATCATTTTAGTTCTCTAAGTTCATCTCAACATTTACCATATGTCAGACATCACTCAAATGGTCAAATATTTAAACTCATGCCTTACTAAGTTATGGCATTCAATAACGCAGGTGGACACCTCCAACTTAATAATTAGATTGAAAGACGTTCACAGATAGGTTACAAGAAGCAAAATACTATACCAAATAGTATAAAACAGACTTTTAAAATTTTCAAATTAAAAATAATCCATTTTTGAAGGTATAATTCTTAGGAGAATGATGACATAATAAAATACAGGAATAATTAGCAAGTCACAAGAGCTTATTTTTTGCTATTTATCACTGACATATTTCACAATATTATTGTTTAAATATTTTAGATATACAAAAGGTTTAAAACAATTATATTAGAAACACCCAGCTTAAGAAATAAGACATTACCAGTTCCATGATCACACTTCTGCCTCCCCCCTAAAGACATTTATCCTGAATTTGATACTGATTATTTGCATGTACGAATATATCCTTTTACACGTAAAATACATATCTATGAAATACTGCTTTGATATAAAACATTATGTAAATATATCATGCTGCATGCATCCTTCTGCATATATTTTTTTCATTTATTTATTTTTCTAAAGATTTTATTTATTTATTTGACAGAGAGACAGGGAACATAAGCAGAGGGAGTGGGAGATAGAAGCAGGCTTCCCGTGGAGCAGGGAGCCCAACGCAGGGCTCCATCCCAGGACCCTGGGATCACGACCTGAGCCAAAAGCAGACAACTGAGCCACCCAGGTGCCCCTATTTTTTTTTCATTTATCATATGTTTGTGAGATTCATTCATGCTAACTCCAGAAACATTCATTTCATACATTTCCACTGTCATTGTAATATACTACAATTCCCTTACATAGCTAGAGAGGGACATTTACATGTTTCTATTTTTTTCTTCTATACAAACTACACAGTAAAGAATATTCTTGCACACACCTCATTGTACATATGTGGATAAGTCTCTCTTAGGGAGCTCAACTAGAAGTAGAATTGCCAGCTTATATGTTTTATGCATCTTCAGCTTTATACATAACACCAAGTGGTTGTCCCAATTTACTAGAATGGTTTAAGAGTTGCTGTGGTCTCCCCAGTACTCCAGGTAGTAGGTCTTAAATGTATTTCAGTTGTTTTATAGGTTCTCATTCTTTGCATCAGAGCCTCTTCTCAGCATGACATGTGGCAAGTAATAATCCTATACTTCAGCAACTGAACATCACTCCCCAGAGTCAAGAAGCACCAAAGAATTTTCCTATCCCACATCCTTAAGATGCTCAAAGGCAAAAGGAACAAGAGTCCTAACTAACAATCAAAATATATCAGCTAGAATACATAACTGAAATGACAATAGCCATCATTTACTGTGAGGCAATTATTTGCTAAGCACAGTTGTATGTACTTAATGTACATTCTTGTATCAAGTCTTTAGACTAAGGCAGGCAATATATGTGCTATCATTCTTGTTTTGTACAAGAAACAATTCAGAAGTTGAAACAGAAGTTTGGTTACTTACTCAAAACATCATGGCTAGTAAATGACAGTCAGCATGAAAATTAAATTAGTCAAGCTCCAAAGCCAGGGTTCTCTCTGCTGTCCCCTAGCAGTAGATGGCAAGTTAGATCTCAACACATTTATGACAACAGTCTATAATACACTGTGAAGAGCAAATAGCTTTAATTAACTTCACTTAGTTAGGGACTGTTATACACACGTCTGGGATCTTCCAACTGCCTATTGCTGCTTTATTTTAGTGGTAAAATTTCAATACTCCTCAGGACTTCCAGAAGAGTAATAGAAGGGATCATGAAATAAAATAACTTAGAGCTGACCTTTAAAGAACACAGGTTGAAACTGTGCAGTTCATTTATATGGGGATTTTTTTTTTTTTTACAGTACAGTACTATAAGTGGATTTTCTCTTTCTTAAGATTTTAATATTTTCTCTAGCTTACTTTATTGTAAGAACATAGTATATAACATACATAACATACATAATATATGTTAATTGGCTGTTATTAGTAAGGCTTTTAGTCAACAGGAGGTTATTAGTAAATTTGGGGGGAGTTGAAAGTTATACATGGATTTCTGACTATGCAGGAGATAGTGCCCCTAACCCCTTCACCGTTCAAGGGTCAACTGTATTTAAGATAAAACTCAATTTACTAAATAGTCACAACACTACTAAAAGCTGCAGCAGAGAGTAAATGATTAGTTAAAAAGAATTTGGGTCACTGTCTGTGGATTTAACTTATTTATAACACCTATCTCTCACATTTACTTAGATGATTTGACTGTTCAATCAGCATCTTAAGCCTTGCTTAATGTTAAAAGAGAAGAGACTTCTGAAGCTCTGACGGAGAATGAATTAATAAACAGAATTAAAGTCATTCTCACAGAAAATGGCCTCTGTCCTACAATAACAATTTTAAGAAATAGGGCACACAGGCAACTATAGGCAAAAAGGGCTAAGGGAAGTTCCCAAGAATATGTAGATAGAGCCCCAAGCATGGTATACAGGACGTGCTACCTTCCTGAGTGACAATGGTTGAAAATGGGACAGAGATATGATAGCAACATAGTGTAGAGGCAGAAATGTGAGGAGTTTCAGAAAAGATAGAAAACACATATTCTCATTTTGAGGATGGGAGAAAGATGACCACATACTGATCCAAAAAGTACTCTCAAAGTTAGTTTCTTTCAATACAATGCATATAATGTAATTGTTTGACCACGAAATGATAGGACTCAGAACTCTATCAATGTAAATGGTCTCTTAGCCTGGAAAATAGAAATTTCAAGGGATGTGAAATTAGTTATTTTCAAATATGTGTTTTGCTTGTTTGTTTTTGTACAATACCATGTAGAAAAATTAAGATCGATGGACCTAACTTACCAGGGGGTACATTTTGGTCTAGTGTCCTCCTCACCCTCCCCACCCAAATGCGAATAGAGATAGGTCTTAAAGATACGTGGGTGCTTCCCAGTGTCATGAGAGGTGAAGCGAAGCGGAAATGTTCACTTGGTCAGGCACTTCACTCCCACACAGCTGTAGAGCATGCTGATTCAAAGAGCTCTAGAGTTCTGTGACCGGGGATCATATGCAGCTCAATCTCTTACTATCCATGTGACTTTAGGCAAATTATGTAACCTCTTTACATTCCTCCTCTGTAAAATGAAGATAATAAAAGCATCTACCTGGTGGATTCATTGTTAGGATTAAAGCATTTATAGAAGTGCCTGTCCCATAACAAATATTTTGGAACAATAATATTTATAATTATATTAAAAATCATAAATAAATCATGGTGACGATCATAACTACATGGTAGCTGGGAAAAATAGCCTAAATCCTTTTTCTCACTCCATGAATTAATGGTGTACCTTTAAAATTTCTGTCTCCTTCCTACTGACTACCAAGCATTTACCAATAGATAATAGTGCATGAGAGCATGAGAGGTAAACTAAGAAGGAACCCAGAGGGGTCCCACGTGGGCTTGATTTCACTATCTCACCAGCAATCGTCAAGCAATCATGAAAATTCTCTTTATTTCTGTGCCCACTTTTACCGGACTTCTCTAATGACAACAGATTTCCAAACAACATCAAATAATGAAAAAGGGTATTGGAGGTACAAGGATAACTTTCTTGCAAGAAATAGTATCCAGTACATTTCAATATACTGAAATAGTCAATGTGAAATTGTATTAGACATTTTTATACTTCAAGAGAAAGAATATTTGTTGTTCTTATCACTCTTTTTTTTCGATTTCAATAAATCTAAATCATCTATCCTCAACACATACTGACTGTTACGGTATGAATATTTGTGTTGCCTCTCCAAAATTCACACAATGAAGCCCTAATCTTCAGCGTGATGGTATTAGGGGGTAGGGCCATAGGGAGATAATTAGGTTAAAATGAGGGCATGAGTGTAAAGTTCCCTTGATGGTAATAGTGCCCTTATAAGAAAAGGAAAAGACACCAAAGCTTCTTCCGTCATTTGAGAAGGCAGCTGTCTGCAAGCTAGGAAGAGGACCCTCACCAAAACCAGAATCTTGCTAGCACTTTGATCTCAGACTTTCCAGCCTCTAGAATTATGAGAATAAATGCCAGTTGTTTAAGCCACCTAATCTGTGGTGTTTTATTATAGCAGCCCAAGCTGACAATGATACTCAGAGCATAATTATAATTCAACAAAATTCAGTTATCTAAGTCAATATATTCTAATATATTCAGCGCATGTTAACTACAGGCTAAATATTTTCATTGTGCTGGTTACAACTACCTTTTCCAAGTTCCTCATCAACAGCCATAAACAAACACCTTATGGCCTGCTAACTGAACTCAAAAAGCTGATCTGAACAATCAACACATTTGTAGGAATTGAAATGTGCTTAAAATCGGAGTTACTTCTGTGAGTGAATGTGCTTAAATGCAAACAAAAATCTATGCATACCGATACTGTGTCAGTGTACTGATTGCCAGAAATAGTTTTTCAAGGCTCAGCCTAATCTAAAACGTGATGCTTGGAATTCTGAACCACTATAAGTCAAACTAAAGTAGCTGATAAAGTAGCCTAAATGCAACAAAATAAACCATGATAAATATAAAAATAAAAATCTAATTGCTATACTTTAAAATGCTACCAATTTTCTGAAAAGCCACGTAACAGCAGTGAAGACTTAGTTCTCTCTGGAAGTAACCCACGTCTAAGCAACTTACAAATAGCTATAAAGTTTTATAAGTCTCTAAAGGTTTCCAAGCAACCAGGAGCAGTAGGATAGATATTCATGTTACAAAAGAAGGAAATCTGCAAGCATTTTGAATATCTGAGAAGAATCAGTGAACTTCCTCTGGCGACTGGTTCTATCATAAGAACTCCATTAATAAGAGATAATGTTTCTTGACTAAATAATATTGAATGGTGGTCTTGGTCTTGATAAAGAGCACTCATAACTACCACACTACCCCCGCCCCCAAGTATGTATGCATTTATAGAGGTCAGAGTTTAACACAACTCACTATGTATCATTGATTAACCCAAATATTTAACCACCTAACATTTATTTAGGGCCCGTCATGTTTCTGGCCCTGAGCTAGTTTTGGGAATTATAGATAAAAATAAGACCTCACATTTTATAAAAGAAAATAGACGTGCAAATTAACAAATTAAACTATAACTTGTTCAGAGCATAAATGAAAGTATAACAACTTCTTGTGTAACAGAGAAGTCACCCCAGAAAAAAGTAATATTAAAAATACTTTCATAAGAGTTTGGCTAGCAGGTCAGGGAGGGAGACAAAAGAATAATATCATGAATATTGGTGAAGAACGTCTATAAAAATTCGTAACTCTTTATTTTCAATCAATTAACCAAGTGACATTAAAAGCAGCCACTTCTCTCTCACAATAGGAAATCCACTGTTGAATCTATTATCTTGGTATTCTGGTAGGTATTAAAGTGTCCAAATCTTCTAACATAATGTTGCATTAGCCAGCCTAACTCAGGACCACTTTAAAATGGAAGCCAAGAAAAAGAATTTTAAAAATTCTTTATCTTTCACAGAACTCGTTTTGATATGGCTTAAAGATTTAGAGCAGTTGTTCTCAAAGTATAGGCCCTGGCCTGCATCGTAATTAGCAGGAACTTTTAGAAATGCAGATTATCTGGCCCCTCCCTGGACCTACTGAATCAGATCATATGGGATGTGGACCAGAACTTTTACAAGCCCTCTAGATCAATCTGATATTTTTAAAGTTTGAGAATCACTGATTTAAAGCACGGTTTATTCCAGTATTCATGTTCATGTTCATGTCTTGTATGAGTCTCCTTGGCTATCTTCAGACAGAAGGAAAGCTCAACTCCACAATAGCCTGGCTTGGTCATTTCAAGGGCATCCATTCTATGGTGAACCAATCTCAATTTTGTTGCACATAAGTGACCAAATTAGTTTATCTAAGATTATTGTATTTGACATTGATTGAAGATAATGGGGACTAAAATGTATACTTGGGACAAATGAAAGGAATGATTTTTTAAAGGTATGTGTATATTTTTCTTATTTAAATGTATTCTGCCACTCACCAGTAGCATGACCTTGGAAAAATCACCTGGCCTCTCTTTGTTTCAGTCTCCTCTTATATTAAATGGGGACACAGTAGTTTCAAGCATGAAATAAGTGCATATAAATTATTTAGAACAGTGTTTAGGATACACTAGGTCCTATTATTGTTTTTGTTTTTATCTGAAATGAAAAGTTAGGTCTTCCTTCTATATTTTATCCTTTTATGGTTTGCACCAATATTTTTTTACATTTATTGTAATTGTTCCTTTAACAATTTTAATCAACTGCTTCAAATAGCCAACTAATATTACTCTTCCCAGCCCATTTTTCAATTAGTTCTAAAGTTTTTATACTAGTGTTAAGTGATAGAAGTAGGATCAGAAAGGCCTGCTTAGTCTAAACTTCCTTTCTGTAACTAGATTTGAATTAGAATCTTCTATATAGATTTGAATCACAATATTCTCTACATGGTTTCAATTATCTTTCTTAGTTTAGAGAATAAGTATAAAGAGACAGTAACAGAGATCTCATGGGAGAAACTGAGATCAGATAGCTACTTTGTAACTTCTAAGCACAGATATCAAACACAAAATATATGGTGCTGGGGGAGAGGTATAATGGAGATGGTGGGGGCACAGTAAGGTCTTAAAGAAAAACAGGCAAGGCAAGCCGGAGCAGAAGGAAAGAGGTAATTTGGACAAGATGCTTGTGCTGGGGCAGAAAGGAAAAGTTCAGAAAAGTGGCTCATCTTTCATTAGAGAGGAGGAGAGAATGAACAGTCATAATTAAACACTGGCTGGCCTTTTTTCCCCCTACAATTCATCCTCCTATACATGAATGATTATTGTTATTAGTTTCCTATTGCTGTTGAAACAAGTTACCATAAACTTAGTAGTTTAAAACAGCACAAATTTATTATCTTACAGTTCTACGGATCAGAGTTGAAAATGGGTTTTATGGAGCTAAAACCAAAATCAAGGTGTCCACAGAGCTGTGCTTCTTATTTGTGGAAGCTCTATGGGAAAATCCACTTCCTTGAATGTTGTAGCTTCTAGAACCTGCTTCTAGAACCTCTCTTGGCACATAGTCTCTAACTCTATTTTTCAAAATCACAGCACAGTATTTTCAAATTCATTTTCTCTCTCTGATCTCTGCTTCCTTAGTCACATTTCATTCTCTGCCTCTGTGTTTTTCTTACCCATATAAGAACCCAGTGATAATATAGGGCCCACCCAACTAATCCAGAATAATCTTTTCTCAAAATCCTTAATTTAGTCACATGCACAAAGTCCCACTTGCCATGTAGGGTAACATATTCAAAGACTACAGGGATTAGAATGTGGCCATCTTTGGGGAGACATCATTCTGTTTACTAGAATTTTATTCTAATATCTTCACTGACAATACCTGATTTAAGTGCAAACCTACCAAAGGGTTAGGGCTTGAAATATGTCATCTTCTAAGACTGCTCCAAGATTGATAGAGCTATTAGTCAGGCTTATGCAAAGTATTTCTTTTCTACTTAGTAAACCCACATGCTGCAATTATAACATAATAAATGATTACTATGTATTTGTCTGACAAGAAATGATTCATTAAAATGCAGAAAAATCTAAGTTGTTTTTTTTAATGGCATTTCCCAAGGCATCAGGGATGAAAGAGTTACAGCTGTATGGCCACAGAAGATATATTTGCAATTATTTTACCCATGCAAACATAAAAATCATTCAGTGTGAAATGCATAAATTCAAATAAACCAGTTTTTGATGAAAATGGGCTTTATAAAAATTGTTTTTTATGTCATCAAAAAGGAATGTTGTCTTTTCGAAACACTTTCCAGATGAATAGCATATCATAATATATATTTGCTAGTACATAAATAACTGCCTGAATACAAAAAGATGGCAAGCACAGATAAAATTTGAAGATATGTGTTACAAATAAAGCAGATATTTTATGATTCACTGCTACATCTAATTTTGTGCCTCTATGTATCTCTTCCCAGTATGACATCTGAATATTAAGATAATTCCTATAGGTTTGGCACCTAATGTTAGATCCAATAGTACAGATTGAGTGAGCATATGAAAGATATAGATCACCGGCTAAAAATCAGAAAAGAGAATACCACTGAAACTGAAGTAGACAAACAAAAGCCAGCTCAATTATTCTATATCCCTGATTAATTATTGAAACAGAAAGAAGGGCAGTGAGTACTTTGAACAAAAACTAAAATTTAAAAGACCCACATCATACTACACCTGCATGGTTGTGATATGATGAACATAAAAGTCCATGAAATTAACAAAGACAACAGGACTAAAAAATTCAGATGATCAAGATGCTGTGAAAACTAATTTAAAGAGCAAAGAAGTTCAAGTAACAAAGGACACTGTTAAGAAATATAAGCAAATACAAAGAATGAAATCATTTAGAAAGAAGCTATCTTCAGAACTTGGAATACTAGGATGCAGTGATTTACTAGACTGGATGGGACAATGATAAAGCTGCTTACATATTGAAAATGTGTATTCAATTGTCAACGATCTGAAGTTTAAGTTGGAGAGTAAAAAAACCAAAAACCAACAAACAACACACACACACACACACACACACACACACACACACACACACACACAAGCCAACTTGAAAAAGCATGGCTCAAAATGAAAAGCAAAATGATGGGGACAGTCAAGGGTCAATAATACCCCTTCATTCACTTCTGTTAGCTCTGCACATTTACATGACAGTGTACCCTATTTATTAATCAGTCAAAAGATGAGTGTTTTCTTAGAAGTTGTATACATTTTGGGGCACCTGGGTTAAGCATCTGCCTTCAGCTCAGGTCATGATCCCAGGGTCCTGCTCAGCAGGGAGCCTGCTTCTCCCTCTCCCTCTGCCTGCCGCTCCCCCTTCTTGTGCTCTCTCGTGCTCTCTCTCTCTCAAATAAATAATCTTTAAAAAAATAATTTGCATACATTTCATAAAACAGATTTCTATTATATCTGGTCATGAAATTTACAATGGTAAAATGAAAACAGAAAAGAAAATTGTACATTTTAAAAATATAATTCATTTCTGCTTTTAAAATTAACTTCATGGAATTTTCATTCACTTCATGCCACAATATCTTCCTAATACTGTTCGAGAAGGTAAATGTGCAAAAGTTGAATATTAGATTTAGTTCTCTGTTTGGGATACCGTTTCCAATTTCTTGAATCTCTCTCTCTCCCAGGTTATAAATCAATTTTTGAACATAATCTCTATTGATACGTTATTAGAATTTTTGTATGGCCTTTAATTTTTTCTCATTTTTTTTTAAAGATTTTATTTATTTATTCATGAGAGACACAGAGAGAGAGAGAGAGAGAGAGAGAGAGAGGCAGAGGGAGAAGCAGGCTCCCAAGGAGCAGGGAGCCCGATGCGGGACTCGATCCCAGGACTCTGGGATCATGACCTGAGCCGAAGGCAGACGCTTAACCATCTGAGCCACCCAGGTGCCCTCTCATTTTTCTTCAAAGTTAAAAATACCTATCACTGGTGTAAGTTCAGTAAGTATCCAATTGAGTCTAAAAATATGTCATCCTTGGCAGGCTTAATTATTTCCATCTTTGTTCTATTTTAGTAAGTACAAGGAAATTGCTTTTTATTACTTATGTCCGTAATATAATTCTTCCATTTTCACACTTTTATATAAAATATATATTGAGGGCAATAGGAAAATTTCAATTACATATTCAAATAACTGTAAGTTGTTTTTCAAATAAGACAGAAATGCTCAAAAACTTCACTGTCATTTCTCAAAATATACAAACATGGAGTAGCTAAAAATGTTTGTTTGAAACAACAAATTTGACATATAAAAAACTGTTTAGGTGGCAATGTAGAGTAATGAGTACAAATGCTGGTTGAATGGAGGAGGCCTATTAAACACTAGTTAACTTGTAATAAAAATGATTTTCAAAATATTCGTTATATAGATTGGTCAATAACTTGAAGCACAAAATAAATTAGTGCATGCAAATTTATCCACATTTTAAAGTATATTTTGCATGTAATGTATGCATGTGGGATTAGGGGTATGTCACTATAATCAATCAATCATTTTAAAATTTATTATTTTCTTGGGGCACCTGGGTGGCTCAGTCAGTGAAGCATCTGCCTTCGGATCAGGTCATGATGCCAGGGTCCCGGGATCGAGTGCGGCATCCGGCTCCCCCTGCTCTGCGGGGAGTCTGCATTTCACTCTGCCTCTGCCTGCCACTCCCCCACTTGTCTGCGTGCTCTCTCTCTCTCTCTCTCTGTGTCAAATAAATAAATAAAATCTTAAAAAAAAATGACTCAATTAAAAAAAAAAAAAAGATGGATACGGCTCCCAGTGATGAAGGTGCTTGCAGCTAGGAAGCTTGAATGCACTCAAGAGGAAAGCTAAACAGAACAATAGGCAACATAAAAATGAAGCAATGTTACAAATTGTATTTTTAGCTAATGTAGATCAGTAAATGGCCCAGAAATTCAGAAAACATGTGTACAAAACAACATGCTGAGTAACATTAAGGTTAAGATTTAAGGTAAAATCACTCTGACTTTTCTCAAACTATTAGAAAAAATCTCATTAAATATTTTTAAAAGATGCCAGTATAGAATGGCTCTACTGGATAGAATAGTGAAAAACTAAACTTCGGCTCTTTGCTTTAAAATTTCTAATTAGCACCACATGCAACATCAAAAAAATAAGTCTGAATCTCAAGCAACAAGGTCCTTAATGTGAAAACAGAAAGTCAGTATCAAGTCACTAAGAAGTCAGGAGATGGTTTCCTGCCTCCTTTTCCTCCTTTTTAAAAACCCATATCCTAACTGCCATTTATTTATTTTTTCTTTTTTTAATTTAATTTTATTATGTTATGTTAATCACCATACATTACATCATTCGTTTTTGATGTCGTGTTCCATGATTCATTGTTTTCGTATAACACCCAGTGCTCCATTCAGTACGTGCCCTCTTTAATACCCATCACCAGGCTAACCCATCTCCCCACCCCCTCCCCTCTAGAACCCTCAGTTTGTTCCTCAGGGTCCATAGACTCTCATGGTTCGTCTCCCCCTCCGGCTTCCCCCCCTTCATTTTTCCCTTCCTACTATCTTCTTCTTTTTTTTAACATATAATGTATTATTTGTTTCAGAGGTACAGGTCTGTGATTTGTCTTACACAATTCACAGCGCTCCTAAATGCCATTTAGAACGTACTGCCTTAGTTCTTCAACGAAATTCCTTTACTAGTCTCAATTTTCTATTTTCTATTTCTATACTTGAGAATGTTATCATATGGTATTTCTAGGTCATACACAACTTTGTGTCTTATTCATGTAAGCTTTTCTTATTTTTCCTGCATGGTTGAATGTCTCTCAAGGATTAGGACTCTTTTCAATTCCTCAAATTTCAGTAGTTCTTTATGCTGGGAAGAGTATTATTTGATTAAATTCAGATATTTACTCTGCTTTTGCACACTCATATAGGACATGAAGCGTTAAGGAATTAAAGTGTTACTACTTAGGTAATGACTGTTAGTAAAATGATTGCTTAACCAGGGATGTATGTACCTTTTGTCTATGCATGAAACTGATTTTTAGGATCACTGACTGCAAAGATAATTTAATCATCAAAGCAGTAGTTGGATCTAGACTACACTTACTAATGGTTTCAGAAGTCAAGTCAGTGGTCCAAACTGTAAAGCATATATATAATTTTCCATCAGAAACCAGAGTGTGCAACTTTACAGCATTTTCAGTATATCTTATCTTCCTATTTCTTAAGCAATCAGTGACTATGAGTTCTTAAAAGCTAAATAAGAAACAAGAAAATACTCATGTTTGCTTATTCTGAAATTCAAAATATTGGATTCTTTGCTGCACTTGGCACAAGGATATATATTTTTTTCTTTTTGCTGGACTTAGAGGATCTAAATATGAAAATACAATAAACTGAGTCTGTGTGAGTGTTTTGGGTTTATTATTTTTTCCTTTTCAGAAATATACCCTTGAGAGGGGGGGTGCATGGGTGGCTCAGTCGTTAATCGTCTGCCTTCGGCTCAGGTCATGATCCCAGGGTCCTGGGATCGAGTCCCACATTGGGCTCCCTGCTCTGCTGGAAGCCTGCTTCTCCCTCTCCCACTTCCCCTGCTTGTGGTCTCTCTCTTGCTGTCTCTCTGTCAAATAAATAAATAAAATCTTTAAAAAAAATATATATATATATATACCCTTGAGAGGCTTTATTAATCTCTTTTTTCTCCAGCTTCATTGATATATAATTCACATACAGTTGATCGATCTCTTAATTATGCATATAGAAATTATACAAAGCCAGGAAAATAGAGTTCTACTATTCTAAGGTCATTTAAATCACTTGATTCCCTCAGACTAGTTATCAGAATAATATAGTCAGCTTTTCTGTTAGGATACTAACTGGATGTGTCTTTCACTCACCAAACACAAAGGACTTTGATCAGGCAATGTTTAATGGTACTTTACAACATCATTAGGGACAATATATATGCAATCTTTTGCCCAGAATATTCACTATAGTTGGGATTATGGTTTCCTTATAACATTTTAAACATTGTGTTTAAAATGATATTTTTCATGTATCTGCTTACTCAGCACCCAATTATTACGCTTTCATATTTCAGCTAGTATTTAATCTTGTGGTGTTCCACTAGACAAACCTGGCTCAAAAGAATTCTTTTCTAGACACATGTAGAATCATCATTTTTTTTATTTTGGCCCAGAAAGTAACAATTTTTATTTAATGTGTATGCAAAACCTTTAA
Organism: Eumetopias jubatus; assembly: GCF_037043125.1. Lineage (NCBI taxonomy): Eukaryota > Metazoa > Chordata > Mammalia > Carnivora > Otariidae > Eumetopias > Eumetopias jubatus. Next base: position 89,524,659 of record NW_028274807.1, read on the forward strand.
AGGTTATTATCCAAAGGGGAACAAATATACCACAGAAAAAATTCATTAACATACAAACCTCCATTCCCCCACTGGACTATAAAGATGCATGAGAACAGAAATAGCCACTGTTTCACATACCACTCAATATCGATGATAGTGTAAGAGACATAAAACAGGTTCTCAATAAATAAAATTTAAATAAATAAATGAAAATGGAATAAAAGTAGTTGGCCGTCTATAAAGATCATGTTTTCTAGGTCACATGGAGCCCCTGCTTAAAATATCTTTAAAGAAAAAGATTTAACTACAAAAAAATTTATAAATGAAATAAATGTGGCTACCCATTTTATCTTACTTGTTTTAAAAATGAAATTATGACAATGCTCAATAAATTACATATGGACTAGAAGGAAAATAAAACAGCAAGGAGGAATATTTTGATAGATTAGTAAAATAATGACAAGGTCCAGTATAGTCAGAAGAAATAGGGACTCTGCTCTTCCTACCAGCAACACAGAGGGGAGGGTTGTCAATACATGTTTCTTAGAAGAATGGAAGAATAAACAAACACACAACTTTCCATATCCCCAATGCCACCTATCAGTACTATAGTTATTCTAAGTGTACATTTCATCTAAGATGGCTAAAGTACAATCAGTGTACTATATCTATAACTGCATTTAAAAAGCAATGGCAAAACCCTTCCAACTTGAGTAACAAGACGCTTAAATCTGCTACTCATCCTACGTCATGGGGCATCCCAAGCATTTTGGACAGCAATGTGTGACTCTATAAGAAATATCATGGTCACTTGCTTAGTTACTTCTCTATACCACAGTCTCAAATTACCTAGTCTTTTGGTTTCAGTGCATTCTGCTTCTCTGTGATATATGTTTATGACATAACAAGGGAGTTTAATAGAAATGCAGAATAATAGCATGTAACCTAATTATAACTCTGAGATGTTAAGAATTTTAAGTCCTTGAAATTAAAAATGTCATAATACACAAGAGAAAAAAGTATTCTGACTATATATTGTATTTTAACTAATGATAATTTTCCTGTTGTAAACTCACACATATTCATCATAGAAATTAAGAAAATAGGAAAAAATATAAATAAGAAACAAGTGTAAAATCATCTGTTATCACTCTCTGATATATCCGTTCCTAGTGTTTTGTTTTACTGCTATCCAGGCTCTCATGTATATTCTATTTTTCCATGCTTGAATCATACTGAATATATAATTTTATAGCCTTATAGCCTTTATACTCTACTCTAAACATGTACCAATGAATTCACATTTTAATGGCAATATCACATTAAGGTATATGACGGTTCCATAATTTATTTCTTTCCCCAATATGGGCTATTAATTTATCGCCAATTTGTCTCTATTATAAATAATATTTCAGTAAACATTCTTGTGCATGAATCTCCATGTGCCAATCCTTGCTAACCTTCTTGAATAAATATATAGGATAGTATTTACACAGTCAAAGAGTATAGATTATTTACTATTGAAGTGACAAATGAGAAGATGATAAGAACACCTTTCATTTCTTTTCTAGGCAAATGTTATATTTATATGAATAACAAATTTATCTTTAAAGAGTTCAACAGAAAATCCTCTTGCTAATATATCTTCATGTGCTAATGTGGAAATATAGAAAATTAACAGGAAAAGAGTATGATTTTGCAGTTATTATTCTATGATTTTTGTTTGTTCAACAGAAAAAGAGAAATATAGTTTGGGATTTAGGAATTCATTTCAAGTATGTTATATAACACAAATTGCCCACAAGATACTTAACAAAAACAGAGCAATACTGTATGAAATCTAAATGGAGTTAAAAGTTGTCAACAAAGTAGGCTTATCTGAACACTTCTATTAAGTGAAACCCAAACAGGTTGTAAAAAGTTGAACATAAGGGAAAAAATGTGTAGAACTCACTCATATCAAGGAAATGCTTTGAAATATTCTCAGAGAGTTAAAAATGATGTTAAATTGTGTAAACCACCACCTGCAACTGCAAGCTATATCAGTAAGTTAATAAATATGTGTCTCCAGGTATCTATTCCTATGCAACATGTAACAAATCAATGGAATAGACCTCATCCAACAAAATAGCTATCATCAAAGTCTGGTTGAACCTATATAATGATATACTCTGGGATATTTCCAAACTGAGAGTACAGAAAATGACAAGGGATAGATCATGGACAGAATGCAAAAAGCAATAAAGAAAAAAAAAAAAAAGAAAAAGAAATAAAGACTCAGAATTGGAAAAAAAAAAAACCTTACAAAATGAGAATATCACATTGAACCAAAAGCATTAAAAATTTTCAGCCATGTTTCTAGAGTCTTACAAAATCATTAGACATGATACTACCATCAATAGCAATATTGCTTATATATGCCAAGAGATTATATGTATATTATCTTATTTGGTCCCTAGGACCTTCCTCTCAGCTACGTAGCCATGCATTTGGACTATTCCACATAAAAACAAACAAACAAACAACCCTAAAATGTACAGATGCTAGATTACCTGGCCATGCTGACAGCTAGTAAGTAGCAGAACCAGAATTCAAACCCAGCTGTTCCCAAACTCCTGAAATAATTCTCTCTCTCATATACCAATTTCCAAAACAAAGGAAAATGTAGGTACAAATATTTCAAAAGCAATGAGAAAATCAGTAGCAAAATCAGTTACGAGCTTATGTTTGAATAAAGCATTTGGAGAAAGCATATCCCTCTAGTTTACTAAAAACAAATTTCTGTATTTAGGATTGTAACATTCTAAAAATAGTGGTTAGTAGCTTATCCAATTTAATAGTTAAAATCAGCCAAAATGGCAACTCAACTCTTCAGTGAGGTTTAATGGAGTTGATTTTGATGATAATAAATTTAAGTAGAATTAATCTGGATGATCTATACTTTTTAAAAATCCATAAAGCTACAAAAAATCTGATTGTGCTCTTTCTCTAATAATTTCAGTTTTTTATGAAATACCAAAATGCTTAATTTTGTGTTAGAACAATAATAGGGGCACATGGGTGGCTCAGTCAGTTGAGTGGCCAACTCTTGGTTTTGGCTCAGGTCATGATCTTGGGGTCCTGAGATAAAGCCCCATCAGGCTCCAAGCTCAGCCAGGAGTCTGCTTGAGATTTTCTCTCACCCTCTCCCTCTGCCCCTCCCCTGCTCACACACATGTGTGATCTCTTTTCTCTCTCTCTCTCTCTCTCAAATAAATGAAATCTTTAAAAACAAACAAACAGGGACACTTGGGTGGCTCAGTCGGTTAAGCGTCTGCCTTCGGCTCAGGTCATGGTCCCAAGGTCCTAGGATGGAGCCCCTCATCGGACTCCTTGCTCAATGGGAAGCCTGTTTTTCCCTCTGCCTACCACTCCCCCTGCTTGTGCTCTCTCTCTCAAATGAATAAATAAAATCTTAAACAAACAAACAAACACCATAAAATCCAGCTCATAAATGTTTATAGCAAAACACCAAAGACTTTTCATGGGTCTGGTATCCATAGCACATATTAGTAACTACTTAATAAGCAAAAAATATCTATAAACTCATGTTGGAGAGAAGAAAAATAATGGACCTGAATACACTTTCTAAATCTCTATTTTTTAATTTTGTAATAATTTGAGCTATTCAAATAAAATGAAAAAAGCTTCTCCCTCTCTCTCTGCCCTTCACCCCACACATGCTCTTTCTCTCTCTCAAATAAATAAATAAAATTAAAAAAAAAAAAAAAGTCCTGTCTGAGGAGCTGCTGTTTTTAAATCAAAACTTTAAAGAGGAGTAGTGGAGGATAGGGGTGGGACGATGGAAGGTATAGTTCAAGGCTCAAGAAAGCATAGTCTAAGACTCTAAAATGGAAATGCAGGATTCATGGGTGTGCAACTTGTATAATTGCACAGGGCCCCATGTTAAGAGTCTTCTTTTGGTTTAATGCTCTGTTGCATTTTGGAATTCTTCATAATTTTTGAATAAGGGCCTTTTAATTTTTCACTGGGCCTTGCAAATTATATAGCTGGACCTGAATGTTGCCCATTCTTAGGAAACTTAAATGAGAATGATGATTGAAGAGGATATGAATCAGATAAAGTAGGAAAAGAAAGGGCCAAGTCATGTAGTGCTTTGAAAGCCACAAAAAAGTTTGGATTTTGTTTTAGATATAGTAAGAAGTTGTTGAAAATGGGTATTCAGCAGGTGAGTGACATGATAGTATCTGCATTTAAATCATTCATTCTAGTTACAGGATGAAAGGAGTGTACCATCTGTAATGCAAATAAAGTTTTATTAAAACAAAAATGTACCCATTCTTTCATACATTGTCTATGACTACTTTCATGCCATGATAGCGGAGTTTAGTTGCAACAGAGACTGTGTAGCTAAATATTTAACCAAAAATATTTATGATTTGTTCCTTTAGAGGAACCTAAATTAGACCCCTAGATTAGAAGAGCAAAAAACAGAAGTAGGAAAATTGGATGGGAAGCTTTAGCACTAAAAGAGCTTAGGTGTCCTTAGTCAAGAAATGGAGAAACATTGATATAAGGCAGCAGACTCAAGACATATTCAGTAGATTTAATGAAAGGATTAAGTGGTCGACTGGATGTGAGTTGGAGTTGAGCAGTTGGGCAGTAAGTGATGCCATTAAAATAAGTAATATTGGATAAGTATTATGGTATTGGGAAGAGGAAATTTAGAATTCTATTTCACACATGCAAGTTTGAGATGCTGTAAGAGAGGTCAGAGAGAGTTGTATTCATGACAATAGAACCCTCAGTTCTTTTTTTTTTTAACTGTTCACCAGTTTATTTCCGCGGTCTAGCACAGAGCCTGGTACACAGAAGACACTCAGTTTTGTTGAACAAACCAGTGAAGGGATAAATGAATCCTATCTCTCAAGTGACGTTTCTTTTTTTTTAATTTTTTTATTGTTACGTTAATCACATTACATCATTAGTTCTTGATGTAGTGTTCCATGATTCATTTTGTGCATAACACCCAGTGCTCCACGCAGAACATGCCCTCCTTAATACCCATCACCAGGCTAACCCATCCCCCCACACCCCTTCCCTCTAGAACCCTCAGTTTGTTTTTCAGAGTCCATCGTCTCTCATGGTTCCTCTCCCCCTCCAACCTACTCCCCTTCATTCTTCCCCTCCTGCTATCTTCTTCTTTTTCTTTTTTCTTAACATATCTTGCATTATTTGTTTCCGAAGTACAGATCTGTGATTCAACAGTCTTGCACAATTCACAGTGCTCACCATAGCACATACCCTCCCCAACGTCTATCACCCAGCCACCCCATCCCTCCCACCCCCCACCACTCAGCAACACTCAGTTTGTTTCCTGAGATTAAGAATTCTTCATATCAGTGAGGTCATATGATACATGTCTTTCTCTGATTGACTTATTTCACTCAGCATAACACCCTCCAGTTCCATCCACGTCGTTGCAAATGGCAAGATCTCATTCCTTTTGATGGCTGCATAATATTCCATTGTGATTATAGACAACATCTTTATCCATTCATCTGTCAATTACACTACTGGGTATTTACCCCAAAGACACAAATGTAGGGATCTGAAGGGGTACGTGCACCCCAATGTTTATAGCAGCAATGTCCACAATAGCCAAACTGTGGAAAGAGCCAAGAACCCTCAGTTCTAAGGAGAGCAAGGACAGATGTAAATTTCGGTTTCATCATCATCAGAGAGATGCAACCACGGAAATGGATATGATCATCTAGAGAGAGAAGAGAAGGCCAACAGTAATGAAAAATGCAAGAAAGTATGATGTCTTAGAAGTTAAATAAGAACAGAGTTTCTTAATAAGGAAAGAGTTGCCAAGAGTTTTAAATGCTGAGAATGGGGAGGATAAAGACAAAAAGATATGCACTGGATTTTCTAATAGGAAGACGCTTTGTGATTTTTATGATTGTTCTACCACTGGCATAGAGGCAGAAGACAGAGAGAAGAGGGTGAAGAACAAATGGGAAGGAATGGAGACAGAATGGGAAGGCAAATTCTTGGGAAAATGTGGGAAGCAGGAAAGTGGGGTGAGAAATGAAAAAGGGAGAATTAAACTAAGTTCTTTGTGTGTATGTGGAACAAGTTGATGTGCAATTGAATGAAGAATGGAAGGGGATCAACACTAAGCAAGTTGTGTTAGCACAGTGTGATGCTCTAAGCCATGACTTTCCTGAAGGCAGTGGTGGTTAAAAAAAACCCAATTTGAGTGTGTAGCTAAAATAGATAGGTTAGAAAAAACAGACAAACAAAAAAAACTTCAAAAGAGTAACAAAAGGAAAATTAGTCCATCTACATCTAGTTGAAGATGGTGATATTAAAAGAGAAAGAAAATAGTAATAGGAAATATGAGGTTAGTCCCGAAGTCCACATGTTGTTGCATGAAGGAGAGCAAACAGAAAGATATTGGCGAATAGCAATGTGAAGAAAGAGGGTGACTTAACCAACATGAAGGGGATTAGGAAGCAAGGAAGACACTAAGCACACCTCTTAAATCTGAGGTGCCTGTCTGTGGGAAGAGCATCCACTGGAGAGAGTGATACGGGTAAGTCAGCAAGGGTGTGCATCCCACACTAGGGGATGTGTAGGACCTTACATGATGAGCACTTCAACATATAAGAAGGGTTATACCACACACTGTTATCACATCCCAAGTTCATTACTTTCAAGGAACACTTTGTGGAGAGGGAAATCTAAACCATTTCTTACAAATTTTACATAAATGTGTTGTTTTATGGCCTTAACACCATTATATATTCTCCCAGATTCTAGGATTTGCTACACAAATAGAGGCACGCTTTCATGATTTAATAAACTCTTAATTATAACTACCTTAAACTTTAAATTTTAGAATATGAATTTATTATTTTTTAAGTTTGTTCTGCTACTCTCTTGATTCATTTATTGTTTATTCATTGAGTCACCCATTGACTAATAAGCATTTCTCAGTAATTTATTTTGGACCATATACTCTCTGAAGCTCAGGAGATTCAAAGATTAATTTAATCTGACAGACTTGCTATTAAAGAGCTCACGGTCTAGTGAATAAGAATATTAAAACATTGTACATTTTAAGGATGACGATTGATCATTTTTTGTTGTACCTTGGAAGCATGGACAGAGATTATCTGTTTGGGAAATATCTCACAGAGGAAGAAAGATGTGAATTGAGTAATAAGATATTAAGATTCAAATTCAGACTCCATGAGGACAGAAATTCTCATTTCTACCCTCATTTCATCTCCCATATGTATAAGACTGCCTACCCCGGAATGGTATGCAATAAATACTTGCTGAATGCAGAGGTGGCAAGGGGGTATGGCAGAAAATAATTTAATTGGAGGTACAGTGTATTCAAAGATATAACATATCCATTTACCTTTTTCTATAATTTACCTATTTTAATGGTTTGTCTTTTTTTTTTAAGATATTATTTCTTAAAGTAATCTCTGCATCTAACGTGGGGCTTGAACTCACAACCCCGAGATCAGAAGTTGCATGCTCCACCAATTGAGCCAGCCAGGGAACTCCTGTTTGTCACTATTGATTGGAGATCAGGGAGTTAGTTACATAGGAACAGATGCACAGACCTGGGATACATATTAGACAATGCTTACTATGGTTTTCAAAGTCCTTTCGGAGGAATCTCCCAAATTGTTAGCTCTACGGATATCACAGAAAAATAGCTTGGCATGACTTTTTTTTATTCCATCAACACATTTCATTATTTTACATTATAGTTTGACTTCCACATCATTTCTATAGCTTCTGCCGGTTAATAGTTTGCTACCCAGAGTAATAAAATTACTGAATCTTATTGTTTATTTTATACAAACCAGTTTTCAATGCATACTTGTTTATTTATTATGAACCTTTTTTCACCCCTCAGAACACTTTCAAAATGCTATAAATAGTAAAACCAAACATTTTGTCTTTAGAAGAATTAACTACTGCAATCCAGTTTCCCGGTTTCTCTACTTCTTTATTATCTTTATTTGAGAAGAAGAGGAAGACTGTTGAAACAAGAACCATATTTGATATAAAGATGTCCATCCTATATGACTGACTACAAAGTTTATATATAAATCATGTCTGTTAAAATTATACATATATATGTCATGTAATATGTGTATAATTACATGTCTATATTTTTAATGTGCAATGAGAAATTGGACTACTATTGGTTATTTTTCTTCTTGTGTGGCTGTATTATCTAAGTTTTCTTCAATGTGTATACATTTATTTTGTTAATTAAAAAACAGCAAAAGGTAATTTAAAAATAATGTCTTAGAACTGGACTAAATATTAGTTTTTAAAGTTGTTTAGAGGAGCACCTGAGTGGCTCAGTCGTTCAACGTCTGCCTTCGGCTCAGGTCATGATCCCAGGGTTCTGGGATTGAGCCCCACATCAGGCTCCCTGCTCAGCGGGAAGCCTGCTTCTCCCTCTCCCACTCACCCCTGCTTGTGTTCCCTCTCTCGCTGTGTCTCTCTCTGTCAAATAAATAAAATCTTAAAAAAAAAAAAAAGTGGTTTAGATTTAAAAAGAACATACCACACACATGGTAAGATATGCAATCACTTTTTTTTTAACCCTTCTTATAAAGCATGGAAGCTGTATGGTATTTGCTTTATGCACTTCAATACAAATAGAGATTTCTGGCAAAATGCCAAGAAGAGAACCTGTTTCACATTCAAATTTCTGCATCATTGAGAGTGGAATCTTGTGCACTCTCCTCGAGAACAAACACAGTCTTGCTTTTTCCTGTGGCCGATCATGAATCATTGAATTTTCCTCCCCAGTGTGGGAGCTGCTGCCCCTCTAGTTCACCCAAGGCTTGTACAAACCAAAAGGTGCAATGAAGCACAGAAAAAGAACTATGTAACTCTACCACATGAGCCCACATAGATGGATTAATAAATCAATCAATTTGCAAGGTAATAGGAAGTGAAAAAATACCAGTGCTATGGACTCATGGGTCTCTTTATACTAGCCAAGTATGGATAGTTGTTATGGTAGTAAGCAAATGAAGAAATGCAAAATCATGCATCTGCCCTAGTCTCATTCCATGGCTAGCATATTATGGTGCGCACTCAACCTTATTCCTGGTTCTCCTCTATCCTCACACTTATTTTTGTTTTGTTATACCAATTTCAGTTGATGTTAAATTTCCGTATTTTGACTCTCCCTGTAAGCTACCTCAAAATCTTAATATTTCTACCCCCTTCCCATTTAAAAGAGAATATCACACAAAAAGAAGCCTTCGGGGGGGGCGGCGATCAGCAACTAGGTTGGCAAACAACTACTCCGTAACTTTTCACCTTAGTGATTCAGAATCAGGTGCCATTCATCATTTGAAAACAGTGTAGATGTTTCCCAGTAAATTTATACAATCTACAGGTAGAAATAGCACACACAGTCATTCTGAACTTTTCCTCCGCATCATGGAAAAACTTTTAAAATAGAAAAGTCGCCAAACTTTTTCAGTCATTCAAATCTACTTTGCTGTATCCTCTAGTTGTAACATCAGTTTCATTTCATATGTAGCTTAAGCACAACAAAAAGATTTGCCTACCTCTTTGAGCTAAGTACAGACTGCTTCACTTCAGATATTTTTCAGAAACAATATATGGCATCATTATCAAATTACAGAGATTATTTGTAACAGATTTCCTTTCTCAAGCCCTGAGAAAAGAAAATATAATTTCATCTAGGCTTTCTTCATATGCAAACATCATTTGCATGCTTGAAGAGTAAAGTCTTATATATTTATGGTCAGAAAATATTCTAAAAAAATGAAACATTTTCAATTTAAAATATTTAAATATTATAAAGATCTCTCAGTTTGTCTAAAGAGAGAAGACAACAAAGAATCAACATACAAATTAATATGAAAAAAAATTTCAAGACACATCTCTCTTATACCCTTGATTTGACAAAGCTTTCTTTGAAAATAAAATTAAATCAAGCTATTGGAATATCCGGAATATTAACTTTCCCCTTGAGTGCTGGTTCCTGGCAAGAATCACTTAGGGAGTTTGCAAACAGTATGAGGATGTAGTGCAACTTTTGGCTCATGTTATATACTCAAGAGGCACAAATAATTTGAATTAGTTATGTATGAGAAAGAGATGCAATCGATCAAAGCTGAAGAAAATAGAAACCTCTTATATTCCTTCATAAACATAGCAAAATACGCCTCTCTGCCCCACACTGCCCATTAAACATCAAGATGTGATTTCAATATGCAGTTTGCATTCTTCTGGATATCTGGGCAGACACCACAACTCTGCAGTGTAAATTTTCAATACACTGGGTGCGAAGAGGGGGCACAAAACACTGGATAAACAAAATGTGTTCTCTCTAGGGAAAAGGTCAGAGCATTTAACTTAGGGGGACAGGCAACCTGGTGCTAATCCCTGATTGAGATGCAGAGAAAAAAAGAAATTGAATAGCCTTTTCCCCAATGCTCAGTTTATACTTTATACCAAATCTGTTTGAACATTAGGACCTCACAATTAATATCAAAATTAAATAATCATAGATAACATTAACCTTTTTGTGGTTGGTATAATTGAAGTTCTGTGCTTCTGTGTGCATTTTTTTTGGTAAAATTCTTGTACATATTTGACTCTTAATTTAAAAAGTGACAAAGATTTTCCTTGAACAAACTCTACCTCTAAACTCTTTTTCAACTAGGACTTTACTTTTGAACTTCTTCATTCTTCTCTGCATTGTTCAATTTTGGCAAGAATCCTGTGAAGTCAATTTAACCAGAATCCCCCATCCTCAATATCTCATCACCATCAATATCCAATCAGGTTGTTCATGTCCTACCACCTCCCGGTTAATACCTGATCACCTTGGCCTACCTTCAGAAAGAATCCTGTTAGGTCAGTTTAAACAGAATCTCCCACAACCACCAATGTGTCCTCTTAACAATATAACTGACCAACCACCCCCCCCATCCTTGGCTATAAATTCCTACTTTTTCATATTGTATTTGGAGATGAACCCAATCTCTCTCCCTACTGGAAAACCCTACTGCAGTAGTCCCTATACCTATTGTGATAGTCCCACTGAATAGAGTCTGATTACCATTCTTTGACAAGTGTCATGGATCAGTTTTTCTTTAACACAAGTAGCCAGCCAAAATAGCAATTCTAAATGTGTTTTGTTTTACTGTAATCATTTTCCCAAAAATGCAAATGTGAATTTACTGATAGGGAGCTAATCCTTATAAATAAATATTAAGTTTATGGATACTTCTAATAAAGTATAGGGAAAAATAATTTCCAAATTGGCATGAATTCTTCTCCAAACTTTTTCTTCTCCTGAAAAGGTAAAAGTTTTTCAACCCTGAAACCCTTAGAGACTATTCATAATCCAAATTCTTTCTCTTGATTATAAATATTTTTAAATTAACTTTGACTTCTTTCAGATAATAAGCAATTAAATGTTGCTTATACTTTTATAAGCAAAGAGAATATGCATTTATACACATATGCATAACTTGTAAGCCTTTTTTAAAGAATTGCTATAATATTTAACCTCTTGTAAAACAAATTTAAACAAAAGATAAATTTAAAACTGGTAGCTAATGTTAGTACCCAACACAAAATAATCAAATCTGGCACTTTAGTAGTGACCTTCATGATACTGAATAATCATATAGTTTAAAAAAAAAAAATCCCACATTCTCTTCTCTTATTTCTAAAATCTCCAAAAACCACTTAGGTACAACAGTGGTTTTCATGACTTCAAATGCAGTCCCATGTAGTCAACACCAAAGAATTTCCTTTATGTCATAGTTTTGAACCGCCTATAAAGATTCGGAAAAATTGCTAGTGTTGTCCCAGATGCATGGCATGAATTGGGTCCTAAAAGGATGGAGGTATTAGAGAGATTTCAAAGGTTTTCCCTTCCTGTCAAAAATCTTATCAAGGCTAGAATCAAAAATGTATACTGTAATCTATGTGTGTGTGTGTGTGTGTGTGTGTATCTGTGTTTGTGTGTGTGTGTGTGTGTGTGTGTGTGTGTGTGTGTCTTAAACAAAACTCTTGAAACTTTTTGTTCCTGAACTTGGCTACAATTCTAAAACAACTTCATCTCCTGTTGTGGCATCTTTATAGACCTAGACACAAACAGTAATAAATCAGCTATTTTGTGCTGCAGATGTGCTTCTGTAATCCAGGTTAAATTGGTCCTTGCTGTACTCTCAGTATCAATGAAACTCAAAACTTCTTTTAACTAAGATTTCTTTTTACATTTTTTGTGAGAATCTTACTGATACAAATAGTTGATTTTTTTTATTGCACTTGTAGCTAATTACATATTTGCAAATAAATTGAGAATTCCTTAATCTAAAAATTTTTAGTTATCTTTAAGATGACAAATTTAGTTTAATATGCTTTTGTAGTATCCAAATTTCACCCTTCAATTAATATATATTTTTATCTCTTAATTTGACTTCTGAAACATGAAATATTTTTTAAAAATGTTTACAGATGAAATAACTCACGTTCATTGTGATTAACATATATTTCAAAACCAGAATATTGTTAATAGTAAAATTCCAATACATTTAAAAAAATCTGTTTTGAATAAGCATACAATAGTTTTCAGGGTAATATCATTACAATATGGCTATTCACTATGAAATTGAAATGATTTTAAACATATTTAACTTTATTCATATTTTCTGACCATTTCAGGAATTTTGTTTTTACTGATTAGAAATTCCCTTTGTTCCATTTTCTTGGCAGAATATTCTTTACTGCCAAACTTATTACTATTTATCTTTTAAACAGAATTCCAAAGAGAAAGGTTCTTTAAGATAACATGATTTGCTTTTTTTTTTATTTTAACCATTTAGGTACATTCAATTGTGCTTATGAATTTCAGTGATCAGAATTTTCTCTGTATTCAAAATGATGGCTGAATATAATGCTAGAATTAAAGGGAATACTGTGTTGCTCACATATTACTACAAGAAACATGATTAGCCTTACTTTATTTAGTAAAAAAATTAAATAACATAAATTCTGTACTCCTTTTTTCAGCTACCATGAAAGAATCCAAAACAGCAAATGACACAGCGAGGACAAAGCAATTCATGAGCTGAGTAATACAAAACCGAACAAGTAAAAATGTAACCATAACATTTCATATATGTCCAAGATTTGAGTACTGGGCAAATATAAATGATGAAATAGTAAAATCATTGTTAATTGAATAATGCATACTTTTCATTAATTTTACAATAATATTATTTGAATTAACTTCAGTGTATACCACCTGATCTAGTACCCTCTTCCAGTACTAAGTTCATGTCTCTACTAAGTGTCCACACATAAGTCACTTTGAACCTTAAGATCAAGTCCAGTAGTTCTGAAGCCTAGCTTCAGAGTAGATTCACTTGTAGATCAAGTTAAATGCGGACACTGAGTCTCCACACAAGCCAATTAAATCAGAATCTCTTGTGATGGGCTCACACATCATTATTTTTAGTTTCCTAGGTGATACTAATGGGTTGAGAACTGGTGATACAGACTCAAAGATTCATTTTATAGATGAGAAATCAGACTTAAAGAAATGTAAACTTCTCTGAAATCAAATTTACTAAGAGGCAATGTCAGGAAGCTTACCTAGGGTCTTCTGATTCAGAGCATGGTGTTAAACATGGAAGAGCTTATAATTTTTCTCACTGCTCTACTGGGGACTTACTGCTCGCTTGCTCTCTGCCTCTCTCTCTTTGCTTTGATAAAGCCAAATATATCATCTCTAGTTCTACTCCACTTATTTCTCTTCTGATATTTTCTTCTGAAAATAAAACAACTGTCCCAAGATTTTGGAGTAAACCTGGTATATTAGTCAGAGTTCTCCAGACAAACAGAAGCAATAGGGTTTGTGTGTGTGTGTGTGTGTGTGTGTGTGTGTGTGTGTGTGAGAGAGAGAGAGAGAGAGAGAGAGAGAGAATGAGAGGAGAGATATAAGGATATAAGATGTAAGGAATTGATTCACACAATTATGGGGCCTGAGAAATCCCAAGGCCTACAGTTGGCAAGCCAAAGACCCAGGAAACTCAGTACATAGTTCCAGTCTGAGAATCAGGAAAATCTGATGCTACAAATTCCAGTCTGAATGTCAGTAGGTTTAAGAACCAAGAGGAACTGATATTTCAGTCTTAGTCTGAAGGCAAGCAAAGACCAATATCTTAGTTCAAGCTGCCAGCCTGGAAGAGCTCTCCCTTGCTCAGCCTTCTTGTTCTGTTCAGGTTTTCAATTGATTGGATGATGCCCAGTCACATTTGATGAGGGCAATCTTCTTTCCTCAGTCTATTGATTCAAATGTGAGTCCCATTCAGAAACACCCTCACAGACACAGCCAGAATAATGTTTGGTCAAACGTCTGGGCACCCCCATGGTCCAGTCATGTTGACATAAAATCAACCATCACAACTTGAACCCAGAAATTCTATCCTCCAATTCTCAGACAGCTCCAACACAACTTCGTACCTCACAAATACACTGTGTCATCAAGCTCGGAGCTGCTAGTAATTGCCTTGCCTATGGATCTACCAAATCAGAATAGAGTAATATTTATCCTGCATGGAATATAATAAACCACAATAAATGGTCAACAGGGTTTGTATTATTGCTTCTTTGAAACAGACTCAGGATTGACTTCCCTTTTCATCAGATGAGGCCACAGAATCAGTAACCCTACTGACATGCACTTAATGCACTGGGTTATAAAATATTAAAGGTGATGATTCAGCTCAAAGTTGAATGTGTCTTGCATATAATAGGCATACAACAAATATTTGATGACTGAAGAAATAAATGATGTCACCTGCATCCTGGTTCCATATCTAAAGAACACTCCAAAATTAAGCAACTTAGGTAAAGGAAGACTATTTTCTTCCACAAAGTACTTTAAGCAAACAAACAAAAATCCACAAAGGGGAAATATAAGCCTCTTCTATAACTTTTTGGCTGTTATGAATGGGGTATTAAGCTGAAATGTCAGTTTTCATTTTTCAGGAAAATTGGATTTTGAAAAATTAAATGAACAATGCATCTCCGACTTGAGAAAGAACAGGTTGTCTGTTAATCAACTGAAGTCCTGTGAATTATTTAGAAAACTGTTAATCCCCACCTGGAATTGCATCAAATTACACCCACCCCAAAGGACAGAAACTGAGATACATGACAACTTTCCAGTTAACATGGGGAGATTACAGTCAATTTGAGAATACTAGTTAAGGCATTACCTGTTCCTCTGCATTTTCAGCTATCTTATCAGGGATAGATGCACGCCAAGTGACAGCAAGCTGATCCTATGACATACTATATGCATATGGTTGGGATAATAAATGTCCAGATCAAGGTTGGAGCCTTCTAGCCTCTTCTAATAAAGAGACTAACTGAGAATTGGTAGATCAATAGAATTGTTTGTTAGTTTTCCATGTACACACAAAATCAAAACATTAATAGAACCCATTTATTATTCAATGCTTTCTGTATGTCAGCTTATTTACAAGTATTGTATGATTCAACCATAACCACCCTAACTAGTTAGTATCCTTTCCATTTTACAAGTGATAAAATTGAGGCTTAGATAATTGAAAGATATCGAGATCTTCCTCAACTTATGATAAGATTACATCCCAATAAATCCATCATTAGTCAAAAATATAGTGAAGTCAAAAATGCATTTTTTACACCTAACCTACCAAACATCATAGCTTAGCCTAGCCTACCTTAAACATGTTCAGAACAGCTACATTAGCCTACAGTTGGACAAAATCGTCTAACATAAATTCTATATTATAATACAACATTGAATATCTCATATAATGTATTGGATACTATACCAAAAGTGAAAAACACAATAGCTGTATGGATACAGGATGGTTGTAAGTGAATCAGTTGTTTACTTTCTTCATTGTATGTCTGGAAGCTGTGGATGACCACCACTGCCCGGCATCACCAAGAATATTAAACCACATATCACTAGCCAGGAAAACAAGCAAAATTCAAAATTTGAAGCATGGTTTCTACTGAATGTTCTGAAGGGGTTTTGGACAGCCCCCACCCCCACTCCCAGAATGTGCCACTTTGCACATTTTGAACTGAAGGCACTTGAGACCCTGTGGGCACAAGAGACACTTTTGTCCTTCCCTTAACCACACAGAAAAATCTAAATTGGGGGTCTTTTCCAGAATGAGTTATTAACAGAGATAAATTTTATCTGAGTTACCCATCTGTATAGTAAGGCAAACAACTAATTAGCAAACATCTCCTTTTCTTACCGCCTTGTGAAATGCATTTCTTTCCTCTGATATCCCAGACTCCTACCTCCTTCTCCTTAGTTCAGAATGACATATATACCTCATTTTGCCTGTCTTTGGAATTTCCATGTCTATGTGGAAGCCCCATATGTATGCCCATTAAATGTGACTTTCTCCTATTAATCTGTCTCATGTCAATTTGATTCTTAGTCCAGCTAGAAGGACCTTTAAAAAACAGGAATTTTTCTCCCCAATAGTACATTGCTTATGCACCATCATAGAGCTGAAAAATCTTGTTGAACCGTCATAAGTTGGGGACTGTCTGCATAGCATATAAACACTGAATCCAGGATTTGAACCATGATTTAGCTCAGAACTCCAGCTTTTACCACTATACAGTACTGTTTTCTACATTTCATGCTCTATCTTACGTAGATGCGGAGGATCTTCTTTCATTCTGGTGAAAAGAACTGGCATGACTTTATCAATTTAGTCTACTTTAGGCAGTCCCAAGGCTAATGTAAGTCAGTTTATTTTTATGATTTTAGTTTAAAGAATCATTTGGATGACTTTTCAAACTCAGCAGATCTGAAACATTTTCCAAATTTTCTAGAATGCTGACAGAAAACATGTACTTTGACAGCAATTTCTCCTTCTTTCTTTTAATGACAAAAAGCACAAACAGTGGGAAAGAGGCTAAATGACAGTGGCTTTGTTTAGGTAAAGAAACTTCATTATGGTGTTAAAAAAATGACTTTGACATGGCTTAATTAATTCTGTTGATGAGCCCAGGGAGGTGGGTATGATTCTTAATTTTATGTGTCAACTTGACCAGGCCACAGGGTAGCCAGAATTTTTGGCTAGCCATGTTTCTGGGTGTGTCTTCGAAGGTGTTTCTGGATGATATTAGCATCTGAGTCCATAGACTGGATAAAGATAGCACTCACCAATGTGGGTGGGCACCATCTAATCCATTGAGGGCTTGAAAGAAACAGGTAGAAGAAAAAAGAATTCAGTCTGACTGAGCTGATATGTTGTTCATCTTTTGCTTGGACTGGGGCTTACAACACCAGCTTCCATGGTTCTCAGGCCTTCTGGCTTGAACAAGAATTAAACTTCCAACTATCTGGGTCTCCAGATTTGAGGCAGCAGATGTGGGAGTTAGCCTCCACAATCCTGTGCCTCAATTCCTTATAACAAATCTATACATATATATGTATGTATGCTTATATATACATGATTAAATATGTTTAAATTAGTTATATATGTATAAATATGTTTACATATAAATGATATATATGTAGTTATATATGCATACATATACAGATCTCCTATTGGTTCTGCTTCTCAGCAGGACCCTGACTAATACAGTGGGATATAACAGGTTAACTTATTTAAAACATCTACTTTTCTTTAATTTGGACACAGTGGTTCTAGAGGTATATATACCTCCCCTGCTTTTCTGCAGGTCAGCTGTACCCAACTAGATATGTGATACCTATGATCATATGAGAAGTTCTAAATTCTTAAAGTTAGATGAGAGCTTGTTATAAAAGTCCTCCAGTGTTTAAGAATAAAGAATCTACTTTTTCTAGTATAAATTTAGTAACTTGATAAAGAATAAAATGTCATAATATAATCAATATCTCATCATTGAATGACATTTTGAAATACAAAAAAAAAAATTAGGACACAACCAACAATTTATTACACCAAATTCTAGGGTCTTTTTTTTTTACACCTTTCAAAACCAGTGAGAGGTGTGATTTTAACATAGCGCTCAAATAAAAAAGCAATGTAGGAAATAATAAGCATAATCAATCATTGATCACATTATATATAATTCAATATATACTAATCACACATTTCATCTTCAAATAATGAACTGCATCATGCAGGAAATTATTAATACTAACTTCACTGAGGTAGTAGAACTATTTATCTAAAGATTTATCTGAGAATAAAGAACATGGAGTCTAACATGCATCCCAAGGATTATGGTCTCATTTTAAATCTATGATTCACTTTAGTATTTTACTCGGGTTTTGGGATAGCATCAAAATGCTGAAGAATAAATACTCACTCCTGACAATTTAATCTAGAAACAAGAACCCTTACTCTAACAGCAATTTGAAAGGGTCATTTATTCAACTTCCTTGAACAGGTCTAAATTTAACTCACTACTTTATCAATCACCTCCAAAGATAGTCTAGAATTTTTCTGTAAAAATACATTCTACTTTTTTTCTCTCTCAAAAAGTATGCCAAATTTTAAACTGCATTGTCTTCTTTTTCCCTTAGCATCTCTCTTTTATTTTTCTTCATTTATTTTAATTTACATTTCTTAAATAAATTGTTCTCAAATTTGGGTGCACACTGTTATATGGGGAACTTAAAAAAAAAATCAGTGTCTGTGTCCCACACCCAAAGATTCTGATTCAATTGGTTTTGGATGAGTTTCAAGGGTTTGTATCTCTTAAGAGCTCCTTGGATGATTCTAATGCACAGTCATTGACTATGTCTTCTGGATGCAATACTTACAAATATCTAGAGCAATATAAGCTTATTAAGACCAGTATAAATAATAATCACACATGACATAGCTATATTCAAGATCCAGCAAAAAACAAAATAAGTAAAGGTTAAGAAGAAGAAAAATTAAAAAAAACACAAACTGCCATACACTTAAGTACCATGAACTAATTTCCAATATAAAGACTGTCATTAATTTTTCTCTCCTATTCCTTTATTACCAAAAGCTTCCTGAACTACTTTTGCTGTGGTCAAGACTCTGTCGTTCCATCTATAGCTAGCCAAATTTGTTCTGTCACTTTGAGTATCAGATGTTAACATTCAGCAAAGCAAGCGGATACCTTGTAAACCAAGTGTCAAAGGAGCAATCACTGCAGCTGTTGCAAAACCCAGGCACGCCCACTAGCCCAGGAACACCTAGAAGCTTCAGGAATTCTCTGGCCTGGTTGTACTCTATATTCTTCCGGGGAGCTTTGAAAAACTGCTGCTACCCAGGCCCCACTGCCCCAGAGATCTGAAGTAAGGCCCAGGCATCTTGTAAAACTTCTCCTAGGGTTTGTTATGTGAAGCCAGAGTGGAAAACCACTGACTAAGATGGGTTTGAAAAATCTGAAGGTCACACGAATGTGGCCAATTTGTAATATCCCCAGGATAACAAAATCTGAGGAACTCCCCCTCACTTCCTCATACACCTTAAACTACACTAACATTCCTTTCCTTTACAGTTACTCAAAGGTTGCTCTTCTTCATTTTGAACTTATTTTAACTCTGTAAAAACAAAGAAACAAACAAAAACAGGGATTTAAAGTTAGGAGAGTACTGCGATTTGGTATAAATTCTCTAACGCCTAGAGTGGCTTTCATCAGAGGTAAATAGGGATACTTGTGACTTTGATTCTTCTGTTATATTTTGTTTAATTTATCTTTATTCTCAATTCTTCACAATGTAGGTGTCAAAGATATCCCACATTGTTTCCCAGAAGTGAGAAAAATGTAGCAAACATGATGACAAATTGCAAAGCTTTTTCCCTTTCTTTTCAACTACCCAGATGAAAAATAATTTTTTAGTCTATGATTTTAACAATAATGAAAGCAAACCACACACACATACAATCATTATATAATGCTATATACCAAGACTATTCTAAACGTTTACCTTACACATATTAATGCATTTACTCCTAATAGTAACCCAATAACAAAGGTAATATTTTAGTTCC
The DNA here is from genome assembly GCF_037043125.1 of Eumetopias jubatus. Lineage (NCBI taxonomy): Eukaryota > Metazoa > Chordata > Mammalia > Carnivora > Otariidae > Eumetopias > Eumetopias jubatus. The sequence continues at coordinate 89,544,740 of NW_028274807.1, forward strand.
ATTTTACAGATGAGAAAAGAGAGAAATGAAGAGGTTAAATAAGTTTCTCAAGGTCATTTAGCACTGTCCCTTAAAATCTGTGTTGTTAACTAAAATGCTATGATGTCTCTATAAGAATTAAGATTTACCTTCCTAGAGTACACATGTGATTTATCATATTATTATGTTTATAAGTAATGGATTTAACTTTCATAATCTAGTGGGACAATGAAACAAAATTTATGTATTATGGTGTTTTTTCTAGTGATAAGGTACCAGAAAATCACTAAAGGCATCCTTTGGTCCTCAGAAAAATAACTATATAATGTTGGAATTATCCAGGAACTACCTTTTAGAAAAATAAGTCACCTGGGAGACTTCTTCCAACAAAGTCATTTTGAATAAATTCAGGAAAATCCCCTCAGAAGACCTGGTATAAATAAGGTGGGAGGTTCAATTAGATGGGGAAAGAAATGAGCATTATAAAGTTCTTACACTTTGGGGCGCCTGGGTGGCTCAGTCGTTAAGGTCATGATCCCAGGGTCCTGGGATGGAGCCTGCATGGGGCTCCCTGCTCAGCGGGAAGCCTGCTTCTCCCTCTCCCACTCCCCCTGCTTGTGTTCCCTCTCTGGCTATCTCAATCTCTGTCAAATAAATAAATAAAATCTTAAAAAATAAAAAAGTTCTTATACTTCTAGGAAAAGTCTAATTGTAGGTTAGCCTTAGAACTAGTTTTAAAATTTTAATCAATTCAGTTTGGTGAACAGCCTCTGAAGACAGCTAATCAGCGACAGCCTCATCATTTGAAAGTTGGCCAATCAGCAGTAGACTCAGCCCAGTGGACAAGCTTCTAAGGCCTAGTTAACCCACTACTATGTCTTTAATTTACTCACCAATGAGAGATCAGAAGTTTGTCTTGCTCAGCAAGACTGTGACTGATCAGCATAACTCTCTTATTTCACTTTTTTTATTTGACCTTATTTTTTTCAATATTTTAAGTAATCTCTACACTGAATGTGGGGTTCAAACTCACAACTCTGACATCAAGAGTCACATGCTCCACTGACTGAGCTACCAGGCACCCCATCACGTTTTTTATTTTAACAATTTATTTATTTATTTGAGAGAGAGAGAGAGGAGGAGGAGGGGCAGAGGGAGAGGGAGAGAGAGAATCTCAAGCAAACTCCTGCTGATCATGGAGCCCAATGCAGGGCTCGATCTCACATCCCTGAAATCATGACCTAAGCCAAAATCAAGCATCAGATGCCCAGCCAACTGAACCACCCAGGTGCCTCATCCCCTTTTTGATTTTAGATACTGAGTGGTGATCTCTTCTCTCAGTAGAGGATACAATTAAGTAATTTTGCTTTAAATGTTTAAAATTAATGCTATTTGAATCCTAGAATGTACCCAGTGACAGAAGCTCCAGGTGTATTGTATGGGACAAGTCAGATCCAGTGATGACACATTGCCCCCTACAGCAGAGCGGCACTCATGGGCAAAGCATATGTGAACCAAAAATGGTACATAGAATGATGGGTCTACCCTGAGGGCCTGTGCACAGGGCAACCTCTACTGTTAGACTGAAGGGTACAATTGTCCTTTTGTGGATTCAAGGTGGCCTTTAAATCATTCTAGGTGAGGGACATCTCAGTGCATCAGGGAACATCATTTGTTAGAAGGGCAGGCCAGTTTTCAACACTGCCATGACACAGTACAAAAAAACAACTATAGGGCCACCTGGGTGGCTCAGTAGGTTAAGCGTCTGCCTTCGGCTCAGGTCATGATCCCAAGGTCCTGGGATCAAGCCCCACATCGGGCTCCCTGCTCAGCGGAGAGCCTCTCCCTCTGCCTGCCGCTCCCCCTGCTTGTGCTCTCTCTCTGCCTGTCAAATAAGTAAATAAAATCTTAAAAAAAAAAAAAAGCAACAGCAGCTGGAGAGTGGTTAGAGCAGGCTCCCATTTCTCTCCCCATTTATTGTAAAAGCTAGATCCTACCTTTTGAACTGTGTCAACCTTTAAGGTTTGGGGCAATCGAGTAGGAAGGAGATATTTAAGAGGTAATGGTATACTTCCTGTTAATAAGACATCCAGGTTCTCAAACAAGAAACTGGAAAACTAAGAGATATTCATGTATTTGCATTTCAAGCTTGGAAGGAGGTTTATATTTGTGAACATGTAATTTTCATTTTATAATAAGATCTCATGGCTCCTTTGGGTACCTTTAAAATTTATTTTCAATGAGAACTTACTTGGGAACCTATGTAGATATATTAAATTTTACATAATATAGCAATTCTTGAATATCCATATTATTTTTCTCATCACCTGCAAATCCTTGTTTTACTTCTATATATATATATAATGTATCAGTTTTCTTTCATCTTCCATAGGAATTATATATCCATATGCTATAAGTATCACAGTCCTAATTTATCATTGCAGAAGAAAACCATCAAAAATTTGTAACATTTTGTTCAGAATATTTTGATAATTTAAATCATGGCACAAATTTGTATTAGGGTTAGTTTATCATGGGATGGTCTCTAAGAGACAAGAGCAAATAAACTAGCTCCATGATCTTAGAAATATATGTAGAAGTTCCTATATGTATTATAGAAACCCAAATCACTTTATCATGTTTCTTATGCCAATTTTTTTCTGTTCAAAGTTTTGGAAATTACTGCTGATAACCTTCTACAATATAGTCATGCTTATAAATTCTTAATTAAAAAAAAATCCAGCTCATACTAGAAGAGTAATGAGGCATTACCCAATTGACACCAGCTATTAAAAACAAATATAAACTATAAGGAGAACATTACTTTTAATCTGCTAAATGATGAAAAAGAATGGTGGTAATAGAGTAGACATTAACGATTTTATTTTATTCCAAAATAAGTTAGAAAATATATTTGGTAATTACTTTGCTCAATTTCTCTAATGTTAACTGTGTCTAGAAGGTAATAAACACTCAATAAATGTTAATATTTGTTATTTCATTGTTATTTATTATGATGATGATCTAATTTTTAGCCTTTGATGTGTGGCATATGGATGGGTATTTTAAAGTGTGCAAATGAAATATTAAGACAGATCATCCTTTTAAAAATTTCTTGGTTTTGCATAGATTTTGTAATTCACACAATATATGGTAGAGTGGTATGTGTATATATAGGGTTTATAGTCAAATATACCATTTGGGTTGTTATCTTTTTCTTTCTTTTATTTTGCTATAATGCTCCATCAAGAAAGTATAGTGGTTTCTAACTTGGAGGAAGTTTGATCTACATTCACCTTAAAGTAATCTCATGATAGTTTGTTTTCTAAAGGATGAACGATTTGCTATGAATAGAAAGACAACTCCCAGTTTATTGGATAATAAATAGGATGTTGATGGCAGAAAAGGCAAACCAGAGGAGGGTCCGCCAGAACTGCTGCGCCTGACCAGAGCAGACAGCAGCCCGGCCTGACCAGCACGCGCCCGTATCAGCATCAAGCTGGCAGGGTCTAAGGTAGCTGCCTATTCAGCCAGGTATAATGCAGTTGCTCTGTGAAAAGGAGACTCATCCTGGTCCCCAGAACTGATTTCTCCCAGGCCATGATCACACACCATTGATTACATGATAAGTGACAGTTGGAAGAAGCGGCTCACAAATGCCCACGCAGTTCTCAAGGTTGCTAGGACATCCCAATGCTGATTCATTCCCAGAAGCTCAAACTCCTGAGCATAGAGCCACATAACGTGCTCAGACTCTGGGTGCATCTTTCTTTCTTTCTTTCTTTCTTTTTTTTTTCAAAGGTATGACTCATTATTCAAACACATTTTGAATTTGAATTCTGTCCAGTAGGATATTCATTCTTCTTTAGCGACAGCCTCCACCACTAATTACAGGCTTATATTCACAGCTTCACTCATTTTCTTTATCTGCTTGGCCCTAAAGGCATTTGAATTTGTAATTACTGCAAATAACCTGTAAACCACAGGAAGGCAGGGATCATGTCAGTTTCATTCACTAATGTGTGTCTGGCACCTCCCAGAATGCCTTACACATTGTAGGCTATCATTAATATTTGATGAAGCAAAGAAACATCAATGAATAATAGTCTTGTATTCAGATCTTCAGAGTGAGAAACAGAGAAGTAAAATTTATACATGCCCATCCTAATCTCTATGTTCCTTAAAAATGACCATTACTTGTTCCCATTAACTCTGGCAAACTGGTACAAATTAGGGCAGGCTATCTAAATGAGTTACTATGCTACCAAATCACAAATCACAGTTTCTGAGTCCTGGAGGTGAAGGTTGTCAAGAAGTTCCAGATCATTATTTTGAGTGTGCTCTCAGCATATAAGATATTGCTTCTAAAAGACAAACAGCATATAGATGCACTGCCACCTGTCATATACTTTTTAATAATAATCTGTCTGAGAGAGAGACATGGGAAAAGGGAATTCTTAACAGCTGAGATAAACAAAGCTAAGACAGGCTCTTTCATTGGTACAAATCTGACAGTCGTATTTATAAGTGGCTCAAGGATAGAGTGTGAAACCAAGAGAGGCTATTGTCATAAACCTTTCCTTGAATAAGCTTAGCCTATGAGTTTTTGGCACCTAGCTCAATGGGTTTTGAACGGGCACTTGGAAACAACAAAACATTTTCATCACATCCTTTATGCTCTTTTGAAATCTTTGTATCACTTAAAAACACATAATGATTCTTAATTTCAATGTTGTACACGATCTAGAAATTTCATCTCCAAAACTGAGAAAACATGCTGGCAGGAAAGTACAGAATGATTGCCTCTTTCTAATACCTGCAGTAGGAGCATGATAATAACTGTAAGACAACTTCTCCCTTCTCTCAAAGATAATTATGGCTCTCTAGAATTCAGCATCTGTGCTACCAGATGTTACTGTCAAACATGTAAGCAGTGGGTTTGAGCACTGCACAAACCTGGCCAGATTCCAAGAGTCTTTGTCTGAATACCTCAGCAGAAGCAGGTGGCTTTCTGGAGTCCAAGATTTTAAGTACCTTACCACACAAATCCTGTTCAATAGGGAAGAAATGGTTTTCTCTAATGATGGATTGACTCTGTTCAGGTTCAAGCCACTACTTTGGGGCTACTGACGGACACTTTTACAGCTATGTTTTACATGGAAAGAATAAAAACTCAAACATTTAATATCACTAATAAAAAAAACAATTATAAACCTAAAGTATGTACCATTTTCCCTCAAATAAATGACATCCTGCTGTCATGGCCACTGACCAAGTGATTTTGTAAGAATGGAAATAAAGTGTTTTTTGAAAAAAAGCAAAGATGTTTCAGGTAGACTGCAATGTTAGTTACACAATCCAGTCAGTGTTAGAAAGACATTAAAAGGTTGATTACGAAATGTAGTGAGTTTTAATAGACTTTCATAAAATTAAATGTAATTCTTAAGATTTGACATTGTCCATCCTTTTTGATGTTCAAATAGGCTTCAATTTATGAAATACTGATAATATATTATAGTTTTATTTTTCTTATATTTACTAAATTGAAAATAACCATAAATTTTTTGAAGAAATTAAATATAAAATATCTGTTTCATTAAGATTTCAAGACAAATTTGTTCTTAACTCTAAATTTACCTTAGAAGATATTACTTGAGGGCGCCTGGGCAGCTCAGTTGGTTAAGCGACTGCCTTCAGCTCAGGTCAAGATCCTGGAGTCCCGGGATCGAGTCCCACATTGGGCTCCCTGCTCAGCAGGGAGTCTGCTTCTCCCTCTGACCCTCTTCCCTCTCATGCTCTCTATCTCTCATTTTCTCTCTCTCAAATAAATAAATTAAATCTTAAAAAAAAGAAGATATTACTTGACCTTTTCCTAAAAAATGCCACAGTCAAAATCAGTGCTTCTACCTAGCAAGATCTACTCAAATGCAAATAATTCAGGAATTTTATTAAAATGAAGACATTTACATTCTGTGTATTTTTTGTGATTAAATAAGTGATCCATTTCAGATCATGGAGGAAGAGTATGTGTCTACATGATGCCGGTAAATCATAATTTAATTATATTCAGTTAAAAAACAACTTTTCTTTTTCAAAAAGGAAACATCAAACCAGCACTTTTGCATACAGAGGGCAAAATAGGTAAGTGATTGGTTTTTCTACTATTCTGCCATCATGTATTATAGGTAAAACACACACACACGCAAGGAAGGAAAATATTAACTTTGAGTCTTTTTCATTATTTTTACTACTCAGTTTATGTGATTGAAGCCATTCAGTCTTCAAAATCAACTTGATCCATCATCCTCTTAGGAGTATTTACATATAGCATGCCCTACTTTGTAAAGCAAGGTAAGCAAAACTCTCTGAATCTCATTTCTCTGGTTTATCTAGATTTTTCTTACCCATTTTCTTACTAGCAATTATTTTAGCTTGTCAGTTACTTAGTAGTAGTCTCACCAGAGGGCAGACAGAGGAAAGCTCAAACTAAAAACTCAAATAAGCACAATACCAATATTTATTTATTTTCCCATCGAGGTTAGCGTAGGTAGGGGGCATTCTGATGCTATTTCAGACGTCAGTATTGCTTTCCACAGTCCTTCTCTTGTCTCTGGGTAGGCTGGACACTCTCTTCGTGATCTAATAATTATCTCAAATAATTTTTAATGGAACAGAATTTATTTTGTATGAAGAAGATTATGAGTCAACAGACACACATGCGGCAAATCTAAAATTCAAGACAGTTCATAATAAGAAGCCAAAAGAGAGATTTCAACTGGTGAGATTTTTAACTGTCCCGTGGGAACCATGAATCATACTTATTACCAAATACAGTATGTGTCACAATTTTTACAATGAGAATTCTGACAAAGGTGAAAACAGAGAATTATATTAATCCAAACTGTATGCTACAAAAACATATAAAACAATTTCCACATCCACAGGAGTCAGTCAGTTCTTGATTCTAGCTCTATTTCTGAAATGATAAAAAGGAGGCTTAATAGCAACTTTATTATACTTGTCAAAAGAGAGAATGCCCTTCAAACCACCTCAAAATTCTTTGAAATGGTAGAAAGAATTGTTCTAGAATATCTTTTTTAAAAAAACTTTAAATACTATAATTATAATTATAAGGAACAGTAAATCATTATTGCTAAAACAATTTTGTGCAAAATTAGTAGGAAGTATGCATTTTTGCAACAGTAATAATTCAGGTGAAAATCTACAGAGGAGTTTTAAGACAGTAAGACAAAATTTAATGTGTATATTATCACTAAATTAGCCAAAAACTAAGTCCCTTTTTCAGTCTAAATAGCTTCATCTTTGAGCCTAGATTTATAAATTCAGCCTCAAGAAAGGTCAAACAAAAGAAGAAATCATTTTTTTCTACTAAGAAATAATTATTATTCAATGTCTCTAAGCTCAGAAATTATAAAACTAACTCTGTTAATTCTGAAGATAACTGTTCACAAAGTCCTTAACATCTAGATCTTTTAGTAGGTTTATATCTATTGAATGCCACCACTAAGTAGGTAACCTGGGAAACAGAATTTTCTTTTTCAAATTGGGGAGATAAGAGCAACTTAAAGAATTGAAAATCCAGATAGCTAAAGAGAGAGTTAATACGTCAATAGGCACAGGAATTATTGCTGTAGAGGGGGTGAATGAACATCAAAACATGGTAAACATTGGCTACAGAAATTTGGACACCACCTAAATAAAGAGGAAGGGGTCCAAAGGAAATTATCCTGCCTACTGGCAAATAATAGACCTCAAAAATCCTTTCCTATCCAAGGACTGAATTAAAAGATTTAAAATGTAATATATATGAAAAAATAACGCAGTAAATAAGGGAAGGAGAGCATGGCGGTGAATAAAAAAGGGAATATTTGGGGGGAGTATAATACCAATTAGTGAAGAACTTTGAAACTATTATATCGAAATCGTACAAAATTATAAGGTCTCTTTTAAATCTTGCAATTTTGTAGGCGATCAGGCACTAGACTGAGATAAAAAGAATACTTATCAAAATTAGTAAAAATGACAAGAAATCTAAAAACCCAATGGCAAAGTTAAAACCAACATTAAAAGCATTAAATACTAAGATCAGTGCTGGAAAAAATCAAATCAGGAATTTAGAGAATTGATCTGAAGAGCTCTCCAAAAACAAACAACAACAAAAAAATGAGTAGAACAAGCAGCACACTCAATTCTGTGTGTAACATGATTCTGCAGGTGGGGCTTACATTCACCAAGAAAATACAGGGGAAATAATAGAAGGTGTTAACAGTGGCTATCTCCAGACTGCAATCATGAAAGAGTTTCACTCTTATTCCTTGTATTTCTCAATATAAAGACTTTTTACAGCCAGTATCTATTACTTTTATAATCAGAAAAATTAAACACACACAGGCTCATCTTGACATATGTGTGTGTGTATTTTATGTAAATATATATATGTATATATATATATTTAGGTGTATCCATTGGTGGAATGGCTTTATCTACAATAACCAATCCCTGCTGTCTGGTCATTCTTAGGCTGGAGGCTTTGTAAACCAGCTACCTTTAAATTATAAGAATAAAGCTTAATTAACCCAGGTTCTGTTTTTCCCTTTCAATTCTGCATAATTTAAAAATCTTTGAGGCTGGAATTTAGAATTAATCCCAGCTTGTAATAGCATGCTATCCTGGCTGATTTTTAGTTTTCACCATTCAAGAAGGACAGTGTTTTCTAAGTCTTCTGTAAGAACTTAGGAGGAGATTCAGGTTTAAGAATAAGCTGAAAGAAATTAGCCCCAAGATCTAGTATTTTTGTTATTGTTTTAACTCTTTTAAGCTCTTTTAAAAGTTCTCCTTTATATTTTTGCTTACTACCTCTTAATGAAAATTCAGGAAAGCTTCCTTTAATTTTTCATGAAGACAAAAAAAAAAAAAATCAGCATTGTTTCTACAATATCGTATAGAGCAAGCTAACATGGTGCCGTGGGGGCAAAATCAGCTTTGACGTTAAACAAGCTAAAGCTGAATCTCAGCTCTACTATTTACTAACTGTATGTCATTAGACAAGGAGATAATCACTGAGTGGAGCTTCTACATCATTAAAGAAGAAACAAACCTAACTGCTAAAACATTTATTTCCCAAATCCTGTGGAGTGCCTTCCATATTCCAGATACTCTCCTATTTATAGGTACTTTGGGATTTCATGAATTATTTTCTATAAAAGTGTATTTGCCAGTTTTAAAAGTACCTCCCTTATTCAGTACTAGCTTCTCTACAAAAGTGACTTTTATATGTGAATGCTAGGTTATCGTTTTCTCTTTTTCCTAACATCAACAATTAAATTATGGAACTCTTAATATTTAATGTATATTGATAAGCCAAAGTAATGCTGTTTTTGTCAACTGTTTATTCCTGGCTCAGGGTAGAGTTAGCAGTTCTGCAGCTAGCCTATTTTCAGAAATGGCAAAAAGCACACCCTGATTAAAACATTTTCAGTGGAAAGAATTAATTTTTAGAGTCAAAGAGAATAACCAATGCTATTGTCTAATATATATATCATTGCAACTTATCTTTGTACAAATTAACATAGCTGAATATTTGAGTTCATTAAAACGTGGAGAACGTTTATTGACCACCTACACAGGATGGACACATATTAGGTACTGTGTGTGCATGAGTATGTACATGTGGATAATTACTCAATCCTTGCTATGATCCTTCAAGGTATTACACTTTTGTGGGAAGAAATTGAGACAAGTGTCTTGCTCAAAGTCACATAATATATTGTGGTAGTGTTGACTGTCAAAATTTTTAAGGCCAATCTCCCAGGCTCCAAAAGAATAAAATTATCCAATTTAAAGACATATTTTAAGGGGCGCCTGGGTGGCTCAGTCGTTAAGCGCTGCCTTCGGCTCAGGTCATGATCCCAGGGGCCTGGGATCGAGCCCCACATCGTGCTCCCTGCTCGGCGGGAAGCCTGCTTCTCCCTCTCCCACTCCCCCTGCTTGTGTTCCTGCTCTCACTCTCTCTCTCTCTGTCAAATAAATTAATTAATTAATTAAATAAAATAAAAAAAATAAAATATGTCTTTATTTTTTTTTAAAGATTTTATTTATTTGACAGAGAGAGACGCAGTGAGAGAAGGAACACAAGCAGGGGGAGTGGGAGAGGGAGAAGCAGGCTTCCCGTCGAGCAGGGAGCCCGATGTGGGGCTCGACCCCAGGCCCCTGGGATCATGACCTGAGCCGAAGGCAGGCGCTTAACGACTGAGCCACCCAGGTGCCCAAGACATATTTTAAAACAAAGAATTTTCAGTATACACATGATCATGCATTATCAAAAGCTAACGTGTGACAGAATACAAAAGGATTCTATAGCATAGATGTAAAAATATACTAATGACAGGTATTCATATCTCTCTTAAAACAGAATTTGACAAGTTAAAATACCTTTCAAATAGCCAAAATCATGTGAGAATCAAATATTAACAGAAGATTTATCACCTCATTGAATGAAATGAAGACCTATCTAGAGAACCAACTTGTCTCTATAAAATACTGAATGAGACAGAACCGCAAATGTTACCTGACATAGGTTACAGTTCAATGAATCCATGAGAAATTATTCAAACTGTGTTTTGAAAAAAGAATTGAGCCTACAGAGCATAGCAGAAAAAAGTGTTGGCTCTGGATGCAGACTCCTGGCTCTAAGTCCAGATTCTGCTCCTTACTAGCAGCCTCAAACCAATCACTTAACAGCCTCATGCCTCAGTTTCTCGATGTGTGAAATAAAAAAATAAAAATAATAATAATAATAACAGTACTACTTCATAAGGTCATTGAGAGGGTTAAAATAGTAAGATACATATCAAGATCTCAGCAAATATTAAAAGTGTAGAATGTCTATAGTTCTACATATTATGCAGAAGCATAATATTTTAAAGGAAAACATGATTGAATCAAAAGTTCCTCATCACAAGTGACATGTGAATCTAAAGCACCTTAGATTTAACAATGGTAATTGTCATATTGTTTAATTCATTTAGAAAATTTCTCAGACTTAGATGCACAAATGAGAAAGGATTAAATGTTTAGGGAAGACAAGAATAGTACTAGATTAAGTAGATTGCTATAGTCACAAAACATTGATTTTTTTTTTTTTTAATCTACATTGAGAATATATGCAGCATGCATTATGCTAGGCACCGGGGTGGTCTAAAACTAAACAAGACTTCAGAAGCTTATCAACTAATACTGAAGACAAGAATGCAAACACCTATGCCGTTTTTCACTGACACCATATTTTCAAGTCTTCAGAGAAAATAGCGACATAGAAAATGTTCTCTGAGGGATGTTGAAGGTTCTCCTGACTCCCTAAATCACAACTTCATATGCTTCTGTCAATGCCTAACATACCTTAATCTTTTGAATCAAAAGGTGAAGTCCCCTGTTACACAATAAACACCCTCTGGAAGCAGAGCACATTAAACCATTAAACACTTAGCTCGAAGTTAGTTCATGTAATTGCTTGGCCAGGCTCTGAATTCTGAGGGGAAGGAAAACAGGATGGATTCCCCACATCATAGTATCAGATCAGTTTTTATAAGCACGTCTGTTACCCAACCCTCTCTAAATACCACAGCAGCTTTGCCTATACTTTCTTAGGAAATGTTATATTTCTAAATTGTAATAAATGTGTACTTCTTCAAGTACTTCAAACTGGATGTTAGTCAAGTTTTGTCACTCCCACTGTTACTTCCAGTTCATGGAATCATCTGGACCTCTACTCTCTTTTAGGCATCTCCTATCATCACATTCTTCCCTCTGACCAAGTAGACTACATTTCCATCACTTGCCTACATCCTGCTTATATCCTCAGGTGTTTCTCTGCCTCACCTGCTTGATAGATACCTGACCCCAGATTGCAGCAGTGGTCCACCTAATCTGTATCTGAACATGGCGTGGCCAGTTGAGAAGTGCTGGAAAAAAAAAAAAGTGTCATACAAATTCTCAGATTGAGATCACCATATTTTTCAGAAGATTCTCCAGACTCAGGGAGAATCAAGATGGCTATTAGGGACCTGCCCGCCTTCAGCTGAAGCCGACTGAGCTGACAGCTAGAGGCCACATGCCGAAAATACCCCATAGATGGGCAGCAATCGGTCCTAGAATGGCAATCTGGATAATTATACCTCAATAGCTACCATACCACATATTTGTGGACTCTAATTTCAATTTTATCCTCCATGATAAAATGAAATCCTTTGATGATCCCATTGTCAATTCTAACTCCATTGCAGCTATTTAGGAACATTCTCCACTCTTCTGAAACCTACCTACCCCATTATCCCTTGCCTCCTTTCCACTCCATCCTCAAAAATGATCTACTGTAAAGAGAAAATGCAAGATATCAGAGAGGAACTTCCTGAACTTGTGCCACCACACCTATATACTTATCTGCTCCCACTTCTCTCTCTCCCCTTCCATGAACACACTTCAGTAACTGTCCACTGACTTTCAGATAAAAGCCAAATTCCTTCCCATGGCTGACAGCCCGCCTTCATGATCAGGCTCCTGTCTAACTCTCCATCCTCTCTTAATCACTTCCTTTATGTTCACAATCCGCTAAGGATTATACTTCTATCCCCAGAAATTATTGTGCTATGGCACATTTCTCTTTGGCATATATTTTTCCCTCTGTGTTGAGCACTCTTCATGGGCCTTCTTTGCTTTGTTAATTCCCAATTGCTCTTGGATCTCAATTTGTCAGACAGCTAATCCTGACCCTTCAGTATGGTTTTATCATCCCTTTAATCTGCATCTACAGCACTCTGTCTTGCACTCATTACAATATGGAGTAGTTGCCTGTTGTGTAATTAATGTTCCGGATAGACCATAAGCTCTCTGAGGACAGGACATGATCTTATGCAGGACTCATCCTCCAGACTCAGATGAATATCTGACACCTAATAGATACTAAATATTTTTTTCAGTGAATAGTTATTTTTATAATTTATACCTGATACTAAGGGCCAGAACTGAGTTAGGCACTTGGAACGTATTATCTCATTTAATCTTCACAAGGATCCTACTAGAATTTTACATTTATTACTCAGAAACTAGGCACTGAGGGCTTCAGTCATGTGTGAAAAGTTTTCATCCAGATAAGAGACAGAACTAAGATTCAAACCCAGATTTGTCTGTCAGTCCCTTTATTTATCCATATAATCTCCTCTGCTAGACTGTAAGCCACTAGGGAATAGACTCATGTCCTATCCATTCATGTCATTAAATTTATTCATTTGTTTATTCATCACCACACTGTGCCTTACCACCTGATAGCCCTAGATAAATAGGAGTTGACTGAATTATAAATTTCCACCATTTTTTGTTATTGTTACTTCCTTTTTTAGATTTTTGTATCTTTCTTTTGACCCACTACAAAGGGTACAGAAGTAACTTGTGATGTACAATATTTTAAGGAAATGTTTTTTACTATGGAGAAATGAAATTTGAAGACTAATGTAATCTTTAAACATGGGAACAGATATAATTTGGTGATAAGCACTACTCTGTTTCAAATGATGATAGGGTTAGAGGTAATGAATTTAAATTACAGAAAGAATGAGTTAGGTTAGAAATTGAACAAAATTCTCTGAATATGAAAAATGAAATATAAGAAAATGATACCAAGGGAAGATATATGAATCACCATCTGTGTAGCATTTGAAATAATGTAGATAGAGACCTATCTATTTGAATAGTAGAGACATAAGAAATAAATTACCTCTTCTAGGTTTATGATTGTATGTTTCCATCATTCTTATCTGCTAATGATGACTTTTATATTTCTAAGAAATATCAAATTATATGTATAAAGGGGGGGAAGAACATTTCCACAATATAAATTACAAAGTAGAAAGGAATTCAAACTTCATTCTCTTATTGAGTCACTTTTTCAGGTATTACACAAAGATCCAATGTTTCATGATTATCAGAACATGAATATATTTTGAAAAGGAGAAAAGCAGTAATTGTCAACAAAATGAATAAATCTGAGGGTAAATCTACCTATCTTCCTAAATGTGATAGTTCATATCAATTATCTAAATATTTAATCAAAATATTTGCTTGGAAAATCTAATTTCCACCAGGAGACTTTCAGACAAAATATCCCTGATTATCAAAGAGAAGATTTATATTTGCTTTTAATCTCATTGGATAGAAAAATTCAGAGAGAGAGAAAAATATTTCAATTATTATAACCAAACATACTTAAAATATTTAATTTGCTGAGGGTTTTAGAGGGGAGGGGGTTGGGGGGATGGGTTAGCCCGGTGATGGGTATTAAGGAGGACACATACTGAATGGAGCACTGGGTGTTATACGCAAACAATGAATCATGGAACACGACATCAAAAACTAATGATGTAATGTATGGTGATTAACATAACAATATAAAATTTAAGGGAGAAAAACTAATGATGTAATGTATGGTGACTAACATAATAAAATAAAAAAATAAAATATTTAATTTGTATGATCTTTCAAAACTATTTGTAAAAAAAAGGGGGGATAAACAAATAAAACCTCCATAATTTCTTAAAAAAAAAAAGCAGCTCAAAACACTTATCAAACTGCCAATAGCAACACATATTCACAATCTTTTATCCATATTACCTAAATCCAAAATGGAAACCAAAGCCATTTTGTGTAACTTTTCAGTGACATCATTCGGTGGCAAAACCTCATTGTTACTGACATTAGTCTACTTGGAATTTGAAGATACCCCATAAAGAATTAAATGTTTGTCTACAAAAATATTAATATGTTTTAATATTTGTATTACCCAAAACCCTGTGGGAGTATTATGTACTATATTACTACAATATGTAAATCTAAAAAAAAAAATCTAAAAATCCTACAACATCTGGATCCAAAATATAACTGGCCCCAAGGGTTTTGGACAAGGCATTATGGGTTTGTACCTTGGGGTGATTGCCCACGACCCATGTTAGCTCTTTTCAGCATCCATTCACTATTTGGTAGTTTCTCTTAGTCTCCATGTCTCTGTATCCAGTCTTCTAAAACAGGCCCTGGCACAATTTGCTAGATTCTCTTTTTGACTTATTGAGCCTTGGTGCCCCAATCTCCTCTCACATTTATTTTCCCTTCTGGCACTTGCTTCTCACTCCATCCTCTGCCTTGAGATCCCTTAGCTATCTCCAGGCAACTTAATCTTCTAGCATGGTCCCTTAATCCCAGAGATTTGAAGAAAAAGTAAAAAAATATATATATATATAGATAGATAGATAGATATGTGTATATATATAAAATTGAGTGAAATATATAATTGAGTGAAATTATATATATATATATATAATTGAGTGAAATTAATCAAATGGTAAAATGCTCTTTTGGAAAGATGATATTTGACAATTTTATCAAGAGATTTAAGAATTGGGTCAACATTTTATCATGTACTCCCACTTGTAGGAATCTAGCCTGAAGAAACAATTCTAAATATAAAATATGGGGCTCCGAGGTGGCTCAATTGGTTAAGCATTTGCCTTTGGCTTAGGTCATGGTATCTAGCCCCATGTCAGGCTTTCCACTCAGTGGGAGCCTGCTTCTCCCTCCCCCTGCCACTCCCCCTGCTTGCACTCTCTCTCTCTGTCAAATAAATAAAATCTTAAGAAAATAAAACTTTAAAAAAATAAATATAAAATATGTTTTATGCACAAAGTTCTTTATAGAAGTAATATTTATAAGGTCAAAAATGGAGATAATTTGCATATACAGTAATAAGAAAGGGTTAAATAAATTACAGTATGTCAATTTATAGTACAGTATACAACCATTATAAATAATAATTAAGAAGAATAAGTAAAAATGCAATTAGGAAGAATGTGTTATAAAAATTTAATGATACAATAAACTCGGTAAAGTAATTTTTAATATGGATGCAACTTTTTTCCTTGAAGTATGAATACTTGTGCCAAGAAAACATCAAATGTTATTGTGGTGGGACCAATGAAGATTTCTTTCTTTTTTTTTTTTTTTATTAGAGAGAGAGTGAATGAGAGAGAGCACAAGAGGGAGGAGGGTCAGAGGGAGAAACAGACTCCCGCTGAGCGGGGAGCCAGACATGGGGCTTGATCCCAGGACTCCAGGATCATGACCCAAGCCAAAGGCAGACTGAGCCACCCAGGTGCCCCAATATCTTTTATTTTCTATATATGCATTTTCAATTTTTCCATACTGGAAGAATATTACTATGTAATGAGAAATATTTTTCTTTAAACAAAAAGGAACAGACATGCTTAAGACTACTAGATTTTATAATCTTATCTTTAGTACTATTAATCATTTTATAAGGGGTCAGTGTCTGTAAATTCTATAGTTATGTTCTCAGAACAAAAGCTTGACTGAGGGTTTCTGAAGGGAATTCCCTTACATGAACATTTCTCCTTGCCCACCAAAGATATATTTACCTTTAAAAAAATACACATATATATGTGAAAATACATACTATATGTATACACACATACATATATATATATATATATGAGATATATATATATGAGATATATATATATATATCTCCAGGAATTATTTTTAAAACCAAAGCTTTATTTGATGTATCTTTTCAAATAAACATATTTTTTACTAATTTATGCAAATACAAGGTCACTGTGACTTTTAAATGCCAAAGCTGGTAGTCACACCCAGACTCTTCAAAAAGTAAATCTGCTAAATAATGTTGCCCTACATCAATCAAGCCTTTAATTGGTAGCAGATATTAAAGTATGAGGTCATTTTTGAAGAACAGCCTCATTACTGTGAAAATCCCATTTAGCATCTCCAGGACAACAAAAAAAAAGGCTGCATTTTGATTTTTCTCTTCAGACATGCTTTAAAAAATGTGCATAACAGTGTATGCAATAATAGATGGCTTAAAAAGGACCAACTTTACCTTTTTAAAGGGAAAGTTCTCTCTTAGCCACCCTCACCAACCTGCCTGGCTCTAGGTCCCCTAATCAGACCTCCAATCTACACCTGGGACCACTTACCTGCCACTTGCAGCCTCAGTGCTGCCTTAATTAGTCTTTCATGGGAAAGTTTAAAGCACTGGGGTAGTTGAGCTTCATCCATCTTGTTGGAGGGATGTCCCATGACCATTTCAGGTGGACTCGCACACACACGGAATACCCACAAGATTGTAATAACTGCCTCAGAGCTGCCTGCCTCCCCTCAGGTCAACTCCACACGTTGCCTTATATCCTGCCTGAACTTTGTGTTTGTGTTGTCTTAGGTTTCCTTTCCTTTTGAACTCAAACGGCCTTACTGTGGCTCTTTTCAAAACCTAGGAGCTCTGGCCCTGGGACATTCTCGCTTCCCACCTTCCCTTCCATTCCCTCTCTACACCCTAAGGAGGTGGTTCACCCTGGTTACCAATATAAAAGATGGGCTTTTTACCTGCCTTGCATTTCCGCAGTGCTTCCATTCCTTCCCCCATAACTGAACTTTGGGTCTGCAAATAGTTTTCAGCAGCTTCTCCTATGTTAGCCTTCTGGTTCCAGTATTTAATAGGCTATTACAATTAGCTTCTCAGGGCTTATTCTTAACATTTTCCTGCGGGACTGAATTTCTGTCTGGTTCATAAAATTGTGCTCTCAGACCAGCTGCCATTTTTTTTCTGGTATTACCTAAATATCCACTTATTTTCTTGACCCAAATTTCTACCTTTTGCTGACATTTGCTCTATCCTCTAGTGACTGTTCATAGGATATTCCAAAAATTACTAGCTCTGTTGTGAGAAATATTATCTCCAGAGTCTGGACATTATTGCTACAGGCCTCTGGTTACCTGATGAGACTGGGTTTTAAGATTTACATCTTTATTTTTTACTGATTTTTCACCAGCAATTTTTTTTTTATCATCTACAGTTCTTTATTAATAGCATATGCTTAATAAATACACTTAAACTAAGGAATAGAGAAAAAGAGCATGCCAAATGTCAGCTTTCTCTGCCGAAGGTAGACATCAATTTTACAAGAAGTATGAGTGCCCCTCATCATTTTTTTAATTTTATTTTATGATGTTACATAATCACCATACATTACATCATTAGTTTTTGATGTAGTGTTCCATGATTCATTGTTTGCGTATAACACCCAGTGCTCCATTCAATACATGCCCTCTTTAATACCCATCACCAGGCTAACCCATCCCCCCACCCCCTCCCCTCTAGAACCCTCAGTTTGTTTCTCAGAGTCCATAGTCTCTCATGGTTCGTCTCCCCCCTCCGATTTCCCCCCCCTTCATTTTTTGGGGAAATTCACCAGCAATTTTTAACCATTTTATTTAGCTAAAATTGTGACTGTTTTATTAAAGTGACTATGCCTGCAAAAATCCTACAAGGTTTATAGTACTGGTTATTTATTCATGCTTATAATACAAATCTGTGTTTATATTTGCCAGTGTGCATATCATTCTTTGAGAGGAGCCTAGGGATATTAGCAAAGGAAATTCAAGGATCTTCCCATTACTGTAAAAAGAAATATATGCCTTCATTCATCTTCCCAAAACAATGAATTATCAATTTTCTTGGCAAGTATGTTAAATGATTTTGAAACAAACCTCTCACAGGTAATGATGATGCTCTGTTAGAATTCTCATTAACTGAGAATTAACTCATTCCTCCCAATGGGAAAATCTGCTCTCTAGAATATATATGGGGATTGTAAATGTAGAAGTTTAAACTGTTGAGAGATATTATTTGTTGAACAAAACCGATCATTTGCATTAGTAGTAGGACAGGAGCAATCTATTTGTTAAATAAAGACCTACAGATAACATCGGGAAACAATTATTTTATATCTCAATGATATGACATGAAAACAAAGATAAAAGGGCAAAACAATCATCAGTTAATGTAGACTATCATATTTTTACTTTCTATGGTTATATTTTGCATCTTAGGATTTGAACTATAATATGGTCAAACCTATATAGTCATTAATTTTGTTAAACTTATTTCTGCCTTATTTTTCTGATAAAATTTATAGGCTTTTTGTTTTGTTTTGTTTTGTTTCTCTTTTGTCCTTGTTTATTACCTTGGAATCAGCCTAGCAGGGAGAAGGAAGAGCAAGCATACTAGATTAGAAAAGAGGCATAGGTCAATGACAGAAGGCATATTTAAAGATTTAATGAGTTCAGTTTTTGCTTCTTTTGAAGGCTAATTCTTAACTGGAATTTCTTCAGGTGAGCCGCCTCTGGGAATTGGCACTTAGTTAAGACTGATGTTGATGTTGAACTTAAATTTAACCAGTGTTCAAAAAATCCAGGAGTGTGGCAACAGACTAAGACCAAGAGGGTAGACAGGTATTCGTCATATTCTCACTTAGGGTGGAGGTGGTAATGTGTTAAAGAACAGTGAGGTATATTATCAAATTGAAGTTATTCCTTACTTAGTTTTTCAGTATTGCACTTTGCCTCCTATATTTAACACTCTACCCCCACTCCACATCTTCAGGACAGCTCTGTTAATTACTGAAATGGTTGCTGCATTTGTACTCCACTGTTTTTTGTTTTGTTTTGTTTTTCCTCAACAGGTCTTCTAATGCTATAAATTGGGAAAAATAATATCTAGCTATTGTTATTAGAGAATTAAACATAACATATCAAAATACCAGATACATAGAATCAATGCATGCATGACAGCTGTACATTTTTGAGGTACAGAACAGTCAAGAAAGGGAGCAAAAAAAGAAGCTGGGAAGTTAATGGTACTGATAATGAATTATTTGTATGGCTTATGTGGACTAGTATCATTACTTCCAGGAGATACAATAGAAATGCATGTACAAATAGCTCCACAGTTGGGAAATAAACAAACAAGTAGCAAGTACAGGTAAAACGCTGGCTACAAGTGACCCTGAAGCTATCTAAGATAATTCTCCAAAGGAGCCCAGTTTCTTTATTGATGTGTCACATAGCACTTGAGCCCATATTACAGGAAGTGAGGGGAGAGAAACTAATTCAAAACAGAAGTAAACTCTGATTGTGGACAAACCAGGCATACACACAAGACCTATTCACTGCAAATATGTATGTATGCACACATCCAAACTTCACTTTATATAACTCTCTAGAAACACCCAGAAAATCACCAGCCAGATGCCAAATAGGTCATTATCTGAAGAATTAACAGCTTGCATTATGTGCCTAAAGATGATGTCAACTAGTTGTTTGACCTTGAGCAAATTATTTAGTCTTTCTGACCTTCAATTCTGTCATCTAAAAGTAAAACATTGGATTTGATGATATTTGATGTCTCTTCTAGTTCTAACATTCTATGATGCTATGAATCTGTAGAAATTATAAAGAATCCAAAGTGAAAAGAATGCACCAGAGCTTTATAGCTGGACATCTACTGAAAATAAGAAGATACACTCAGAATGATATTTAATGGAATTCCACAACACTAATTGTACAAATGAAAGAAAGATTCCTCAGGAGTATTAAAAAAGAAATTAACAGGTCAGAGTAATAAGAAAAGAATGTAGTCTTCCAACACTTCTTTTTGGGAAATTCATTTATATCTAAATCTTGATATTGAAACTGCATTTCTCCTTGTATTCCCCTATACCTGCTGTTCAATTTCCAAATGAACTGAAACAATATAATAGGACATTTTCCAATTTCTGTGCAATGATGAGAATACAGAATAAAGTCGAAGAGATAAAATCTTGGCAGCCTTGAGAATTGCCTACTAAAAACACAAAAGAGGGAGGAAAAAGAGGATAAATTGGGGAAATGGTACTAATCAAATGATCCTATGAATTTTTGGAGTAGCCAATCTTTAACTATTGGCCATTATTTCATTTATTCCAAAGGTTGAAAAATTAGACAGCTGTGCTCTTAATATACCTAAGAATTTGGAAACCTTTAAGTTAATCCTATATTTTTCCTTCTAAAGAAACACTAAACTTAATATTACTAGCAAGCACTTCATTTCAGGTAAATCTTTTAAATATAGTTAATATATTAATTTTCCAAGCTATTTCCCAAGATATTCCTGTATTTATGTTTTGTTCTCCAATAATAATGCAAGGTCATCATCCAGGAAAGTAATCCTGATAACCTTCTATATTACCAAGCAGAGGGATAATTACAGTCATAGATGCACGCACCCCACACAAAATCTATTTTTATTCATGTGTTTTGTGATTATAAATGCAAAATGCATTAAAAAAGGGAAAACACATAAGAGTATAAAGAATTAAATGGATGATGTTTTATTTCCATCTTTTTTTTTAAAGATTTTTATTTATTTTTGACAGAGACAGAGAGTGTACAAGCAGGGGAAGCAGCAGTCAGGGGAGAGGGAGAAGCAGGCTCCCTGCTCAGCAGGGAGCCCTATGCGGGGCTCAATCCCAGGACCCCAGGATCGTGACCTGAGCCAAAGGCAGATGCTTAACCATCTGAGCCACCCAGGTGCCCCTATTTCCATCTTTTTATGTTGTATATTTTTCATAATATTTTATAGTATAAACACAGTATGAAAAGTTTTACTTAATGTTAACTCAAATTATTGAAGTGGGTGTAATCAGCATAAATATAACAGTGTAAACAATACTTAATAATATTTCCAGATAAGAGTCACTAAAAAGCCCAATTAAGAATTGTCCACCTGATGAGGCACCTGGATTACTCAGTTAGTTGAATGTCCAACTCTTGGTTTTGGATCGGGTCATGATCCCAGGGTGGTGAGATCAAGCCCTGAGTTGGGTAGGGCTCCACACTCAGCAGGAAATCTGCTTGAGATTCTCTTCCTCTCCCTCTGCTCTCCTGCCCCCCACCCTCGCTTGCTCTCACTCTCTCTAAAATAAATAAATAAATCTTTAAAAAAAAAAAAGAATAGTCTACCTGAAAGAAGTTTAAATAACATTTGTTCTTAATTCTATGGTCAACAACATAGATAGCAATTCATCAGTGGATGGACACTAGTGCTGTGTCCATAATTTGGCTATCTATCTATCTATCTATCTATCTATCTATCTATCTATCTATTATCTATCTACCATCTATCTATATCTATTATATATCTATTTTATTATATATCTATTTATATATAGATATAGATATAGTTAATGGGATATTACTCAGCCATCAAAAATAATGAAATCTTGCCATTTGCAATGATGTGGCTGGAACTAGAGAGATGCCCTTTATCAGTATTATGCTAAGCAAAATAAGCCAGACTGAGAAAGACAAATACTGTATGATTTCACTCATAGGTGGAATTTAAGAAACAAAACAAATGAATAAAGGGAAATAAAAGAGAGATGGAGACAAACCGAGACACAGACTCAACTATAGGGAACAAACTGATGGTTACCAGAGGGGAGGGGATGGAGGTTGGGTGAAACAGGTGACTGGGATTAAGGAGTGCACTTCTCATGATAATCACCGGGGTGATGTATGGAAGTGTTGAATCACTATATTGTACACTTGAAACTAACATTACACTGTATGTTAACTACCTTGAACTTAAATAAAAACGTAAAAAAATAAATGCATACATTATAGCAAAAAAAACCCAAAACAACATAATAGGAATAGGCTCATCCCTCTTCTGGACCAAGTACACATAGTTTATAATGTCCACAGGTATCCCATGTCAGTCCTAAAAATAAATCTTTTTACTACTCATGAATTTCATATGTAAATTTCAGAAAGATTTGGAAATTACCGGAGTAGTACTTTACAAGAGAAAGGAAAATTCCCAGAGAAGTTCTAACTTATTCAAGATACCACAGCCTGGAATGCAATCTATGACTTCAACCAAAGTACTTTTTTAGGGAGAGGACTAGAGGCAGGGTAATAAAGTGAAAGAAAAATGATTTACCATAGTTACCTTTCCTGAATGATAAGCTATAATGTCCAGGAATGTGTTTAAAAGGGGGGCACACCTATGGAGACAAAGTGCATGTAACAGTGTCCCTGAGCAATGTCTAACAGATCAACATTTCTAGAAATATAGTTAAGAGAAGCCAAGGTCAAAGCAATGACCCTGGGATTCCTTAGGCTGCTTTCAGCATTTTCACCGAATATTTCATGGAATAGACCCATATCAGCTGAAGAATTTTCTACCTTAGATGTGCACAACATCAGCCATGATATTTTAACAGGACCAGCAGCTCACATTCAATTTTCAGAAGGCTTGGTAAGGAAAAAAAAAAAATAAAAATAACAACAACAACAAAATTCCTTAAAAATGTTGAATGACCTTGGGCAAATTATTTAATCTCCGTGTTTGGTAAATCCAGACTATGTATGAGATTTTGGTTGCAAATACTTAATGTTTTTATCTGTAAAATTTAAGAAACCTCATGAATTTATACATTTTTCTTGATGAAATGCTCTGCTTAACAGCTGAGAAAAAAATAGTTTCTGTTTAATTGCAATAAAGCTCTCCATTATGATATATATTTACTTTGTCTCAGAAAATAAGCTATAATTCTTAATTCGAAATGAAAATATTTTCCTTTAACGTATCTTTGAATTAGGACTGATTTTTTTTTAAATGGAATTATTCAGTTACTCTTGAAAAGTGAGTTTGATAGGCTGATAAACTTAACAAGACAGCTCTAAATCAGTGAAATTGCCAATATTGTGTCCAGTGAGCGAGACAGCTGAGCCGATCCAAGAACCAATAAAAGGAATTATGTCTCCTTTAAAATGTACTTTTCTCCCTTCACCTCTATCAAATTAAGCCTATATCCTGCACAATCAGAATTTATTAAAATATAATTTTTTTAACTAAATCAATCACCTCTTTTACCTGTCCTCACCATCATCAGTTCCTTTCTTCCAGTCTCTCTTGAATCTACCCCATTAAGGCTTTTGCTACCCCTACTCCCCAGAAACCATGCTTGTTGCAATCACCAATAACTCCCACCCCCATACATACACACCCACATTGCTAAATCCAATAGTCAGTCACCAGGCTTCACTTTTTTTAATGCATAACAAGAACATTTTGTCAGAGGTAAGTATTTTATCCTCCTTGCCTTCTAAAACTCTCACTATCCCGGGTTTCCTCTAACTTCACTAGTAGTTCTTCCAAGTCCCCTTAGCTGGTTCTGCCTCATCAAATGCTGGTAGACTGCTTTAATTAAGGCTCTGTCCTTGGGGCGCCTGCGTGGCTCAGTCGTTAAGCGTCTGCCTTTGGCTCAGGTCAGGATCTCAGGGTCCTGGGATCAAGCCCCACATCAGGCTCCCTGCTCCGCAGGAGGCCTGCTTCTCCCTCTCCCACTCCCCCTGCTTGTATTCCCTCTCTCACTGTGTCTCTCTCTGTCAAAAAATAAAATCTTAAAAAAAAAAAGACTCTGTCCGCACGTATCATCTTTCTTCAATCTACACTCACTCCTTTAATGCCCTCAAAGAGTCTCATAACTTTAAATACCACTAACATGAAGACATTCTGAATTATATATTCAACACATGTTCTTGGATATCTAGTAGGCATCCCAAACTTGCCAGGTTCCAGATTCAATTTTCTCCTCTTCTACAAAATCGGCACTTCTTTGGTCTTCCGCATCTCAGTTAATAAAATTTCCATGCTTCTAGCTACTTAGGCCAAAAAACAGAGAATTATTCTCTATTACTTCTTTTCCCTTATAGCCCATATCCAATCCATCAGAGAATTCTGTTGATTTTTTTTACTTGAATATGGTTGACACATAGTGTTACATTAGTTCCAGGTGTACAGCATAGTAATTCAACTTCTCTATACATTATGCTCTGCTCACCACAAATGTAGCTACCATCTGTCACCATGCAATGCTATGACAACAAAATTGACTATATCCTTTATGCTATGACTTTTATTCTGGTGACTTATTCATTCCATAACAGGAGGCCTATGTCTCCCACTCCCCTTCCCACAGTTTGTCCTCTGTATTTGTAGGTTTGATTCAGCTTTTTGTTTATTTATTTATTCATGTGTTTTGTCTTTTAGATTCCACATATGAGTGAAATCATGGTATTTGTCTTTATCAGTCTGACTTATTTCACATAGCATAATACCATCTAGGTCCATCTATGTTGTTGCAAATGGCAAAATCTCATCCTTTTTATGGCTATGTAATATCCCATTGTATATGCGACTTTCAAAATATATGCAGAATCCCGTCTCTTCAAACCATTTCTATTTATGCCACACTAGTACAAGCCACTACAATCTACCACGTGGATTAGTGCAACAGCCTCCCTCCCCTACTTCCTGCTGTTTTCAGCAAAGTAGTAGAATAATCCTGTCACGACATAGTTTGGATCATGTCACCTTTGTTCGATATCCTCCAATGGCTTCTCCCAACTTCCTCAGATTAAAAGATTAAAAATCAAAAACAACTCACAATGGCCCACAATGCTCTAACCTGTACTATCCAGAATGGCAAGTACCAACCACATGTGGCTATTTAAACTGAAGCTGAAATTGCATAAAATTAAACATTCAGTTCTTCAATCACGATAGCAAATTTTAAGTGTTCAACAGGCACGTGTGACTAGTGACTACCATACTGAACGACACAGACATAGAACATCCCCATCACCACAGAGACTTCTACTGGATAGTGTCTCTCTGTACAATCTACTACCCCCCATGATCTCATTGACACACACAAATCTGCAAGATTGATCTCTAAACTAACTGATTTATAAATGCACAGCTTTACTGCTTCTCCTTCTACTTCAATAGATTGCCTATTGCAATTTCTGCCTGTTGAAACTGTATTCACCTTGAAGTTCTGCATCATACAACACTATTTCATAACATTTCTTCTGAACATAGTTATAATCAGTTATAATCTCTTCATTCTCAGATCTTTCATATTGCTTTGTTTGGGTGTGTCCCATGACACATATTCTTCCATGTATGATATCATTTAGTGATAGAGGACGGTAACAGTGATTGAGGTGCTTAGTGCTGCTTTTGCTCCCTTAACTCTGCATAGATGCCTAGCTATGTAGTAGCTTTCCTGTGACTGCGAGGCAGAAGCATGAGGATGAAGAAAACCAAGATGTTGAGGCTGGCAAACACAATGTTACAGTGTGCTTGGGCCCATGATGTCATCACTGAGCAACTGAACCAACAGCAATCACCAGGCTCCAAACATTTTGTTTTGTTTGCTTAAGCCACTGTTAAGTGAATTTTCTGTTACTTAAAGCTAAAAACAGAATATATAGATTGCAGGATTTAATTATGTCCTGCTTCTGGACTTTCACTGAACATGGCAGAGACCCCTGTACAGAGAACAAAGTCAAATATTTAAGAGGAGGGGAACTGAGTTGGACAGTCCACTTAACACACAGACACAAACACACTAAAGATGAGAGATGGGGAGAAAATACAGGCAACCCGCAATCTGATTTAGAGAGTTACTTAGATGGTTACTCTTTGTGTTTTTACTTTAAGAGGAAAAATATCCTTTCATTAGAAAAAATGTTACACTGGGGCGCCTGGGTGGCTCAGTCGTTAAGTGTCTGCCTTTGGCTCAGGTCACGATCCCAGACTCCTGGGATCGAGCCCCGCATTGGGCTCCCTGCTCGGCGGGAAGCCTGCTTCTCCCTCTCCCACTCCCCCTGCTTGTGTTCCCTCTCTAGCTGTGTCTCTCTCTGTCAAATAAATAAATGAAATCTTTAAAAAAAAATGTTACACTGTTAGATGAAAAGCAAACAAAAAAAATGGATAATAATACATAGCCCTTACTCTTAAGAAATATACAATCTGGTAGAAGAAAGCAAAACCAATAGTTGAGAATGTTTAAGTGCTCAGTACTACTATACTGTCAGAACACAAATTCACTGTGCTCTTGGCTGTTTGCTAGAAGCTTGGTAACGGTTGGAAAGGATTCGCAGAGGAAGAAATTCTTGAGCTGACTACTCTTGGAAGATGAGTAAGTATTCATCAGACATACAGACAAGGACATTTGAGGCAGAAGCAGCAGGTTGTGCCAAGGACACAGGGACAGCAAACCATAGGGTGCATCTGGACAACTGCAGGTAGTCCAGCTGAAAAGCACAGAAGGAGGAAGTCAGAAATAGAAAAAGGAGCCAGGTCATGCTCTGAAGTCATGATCAGGAATTTGGACATTTTTCTGTAAGCAACAAGGAACATGATGTTATCAAGAACATTGTCAAGAACTCTCATTATTTGGACAGATCATCACCTAAGCACTAGTGTGGATAGGCACTGTGCCAAGCACTGGGAACCTAAAAAGCTTTCATGACAGAAATCACGACTTGGGACCATTGCCCTAATATCTGTTAGCACCACCAACCGTAAGCTTTAACACAAAGTCCTGAACTGCATTAGTCACTGGCACAGTTCAAAAGTCTGAGCATCTTACAATCAACAAATATCTATCTCCATATTCCAGAGTCTTCTCTTAGTTTAAGGGCTTTTCCAAATGATTTTTGTCCTTCCTGTTTCAAACATTTAAAAAGGAATTTTTAAAAATGTCCATATAAATTTCTTACTGGATGCAAAAAGCAGGTGTGGTATATGTGGGGATGGGGGAGTAGGAATTGATAATAAGGAGAAAGCTGCTCTGTGCCAAACCCCAGACCCCAGAGGGAAGCAAGCCAAATTAAATAGGAGACTCTGAATTTATAGCCTAAGTTATTAATAGATCACAAATTCTAATAGTTTTCAGGCAGCGGTGCTCAAGGCTCTTTTTTTGTCTAATGATATGTCAACCAGTTTTCTTCTTGAAACCCTCTAGCCACCTTTTGCTGGTATTTAATATTTGATTGCTCATCATACCTATTCATAAGCATTTAGAAATGTATACTTAATATTGTGATGTCTCAGCACACCTTTCAGTAGCATTAAAAAGAAAAATAAGACCTGGGGGGTGGGTTGGGGGGAGTCAAAGCAAAATCCAGGAATCTCATTGGTATCCATGCAACCAATTTTTTCCACTGCATCAATCAACCCATCACATATCCTTATCACGCTTGTCACTGTTGATGGCAGTGGCCAAGTGGCAATCAAGTAGGGTTCAGGGTGGGCATACATTTCTGTCATGAGGCAATGGTGAATGCAAGTTTGTATCAGTATAGTCAGGGGCTTATATATGACAAAAACATTGCTGTGAAAGTGCATTCACAAGGTGTGTCCTACCTCTTTACTAATTCCCTAACAATACAAAGCTGAATTTAATCAACTACCAATTTAGGACAGTATAATCAGTTTTTATTCTTGTTTCCTTTCACTACTGCAACATGTCACCACTGTGATGTTTAATTGAAAAAAAAAAGGAAAGAACGAAAGAAAGAAATGCAGGATCACAAACAAGAGAATGAAACCAGTGAAAAGTAACAGGAGCTTGTCTATTTTTTAAGGGTCCCTCTCCAAACACTGGCCTCTATTCTGAAGTGGGGTAAGGAAAAGAGTACATTCCAGTTAAGTTGAAGAGTTAAACCAATCTGTTTTGCTAGAGGGAAAGCTCCGAAAAGCCCACCTTGAGTCCAGGCTTGTCCTGGCTCAAGGAACTGTGGTATGACAGTTTACTGTGGTATGTCCAGGTTATTAACTAGAATAGTAAAAGCCTGTCAACTCAGAACTATAAATAAATTGTGATGTTGATGGAAATGTCAGTTTGAATTTTAACTGGATGTTGGAACCATAAAACCACTGTTTCCATTTAGTATCATAAAAAAGGGTGTGCCTCAGTTTTCTAAACCAGGAGGGACATTCTGTAGGTACAGCTGCAACCACTGGAGCCCACTAATGAAAGTGTTGTCTCTTCCCTATCCTGAAGAGGTAGCCAAGATAAGTTCCTATCCATCAGCTTGCCCCAAGCTCTTGTTATGAACCTTCTTATGTCCACTTCGTAGGCCAAGAGGTAACTAGGGACAGCAGTAATGTAAGTCTGCATTTTTAATCGGAAAATTGCATATGTGTTCATTCTTTGGTCAAGTTCAGGGTTAAAGAACCTAAGACAAGTTAGGTGCCAAATATTTAACCATATTGATGACCGTAGCCCTCACTAACACATTTCATATTCCTATGAGGATTTAGCCACGTCTTCAAGATTAGACTTAGCGAATGTTTCCCTTTGTGCTATGTGAACAGGTGCAACCCATCACTTGTCTTCAGTCGGGATCAGAGAAGATATTAACTTGAACTGGAAGGAATTAAATCTTAATAATCACTTACAAGAATGTTGGATATCACATAAAAAGTTGAGGCAAAAAAGGAAATTATCAGAGAAACAAGAAGGGCTGTCCATGACTCCATCAATAATTCTTTTAGTGAATTAATTTATAGCTTCATGAAAAACTTATGAATCAAGACACCATTTGTTGGATGATTAATCTTTTATTAGCCCAAATTAGTCTTGCTCTATTTGAAAACTAACTTTTTAAGGTTATAGTTTTATGACAGCAAGAGTTGATTTGGACAGTTTTATCATAAACCAATTAGCTAACTCAGGTTTTGTTTGAAATTTGCAAAGAAAACAAAAAGGCCAACAGATTATAGCACAGGTGTTGAAAATGGCTACACTTTTCAACTAGTTGTGTTACAATCATCTAGACATAGCTTAAGTGAACTGAATTGAAGATAACAGCCTTTTTATTGGAAGACCATTGTAACACACAATTATTAAAATTGATTAATACTTGGGTCAATGCAATTTCATTATCTCTGATCAATTTCAAGCATTACTTTTTAATGGCCTTCACTCTTGTCATTTCAGTTAGAACTGCATGAACACTAGCTTAGTGGAACAACACACAGTCCTTTTTTTTTTTTTTTTTTACAAGATTAAGCTCTTTGTTTTTAATAACTGGTCCCAAATGAATCAACTGCCTAAATTCAGAAGACCAGATGCTTCTACAAACACTGTTGAGAAATCCATACCTTTTAGAGGATTTGTCTTGATAGATTTTTATGTTTATAATGCCAGAAAAAAATGCACATTAAACAGGGGTTGTAATTACATTATAGTCCATAGTATTAGGTTTTGTTTAAATATAGACACCCAGGAAATGGCTGTAAATGATTACATGGAAAATATAGAAAAAAATATATAATCTGGCCTAAAATTATCTTTTCCTCAGAGTCAGGAAAGTATAATCCGGAAGAACTCAGCATCTTCTTCTCCAACTGCTAAAAAGCAAATCCTCATGATGTTACCTCTAAAATACCATTTAAATTCATTCTTTTGCTTCAATTTCCATGGATTTCAATTTGCTTCAAACTTCAACAGCAATGTAAGCAATAATTTGAATTATTGCAACACCCTCCTTACCTCCTCACCCTGGTTTAACTTTTTCCTCATATAATCCATCCTAAACATTGTTTCCTGTTGTTTTAAAATACGTATCTCATTGACTCCTCAACTGCCAGATGAAAAGTAAAACAAGGCAAACCAAAAACATTTTTAAATGGCATACAAAGTCCTTTATAATCTGACTACTACCTCTATCTATGTCTTAAAAGATCCTCCTCTCCTCTTTTTCCCTTCCCATTCCCCCTTTCTCAAATCAGCTTACCTCCACATATCCTACATTCTAGCCACACAAAATCAAGGCCATTTCCAAATATTCCATATAACTCTACCTTTCTGTCTTATACCTAGAATTCTCTTTGTCCCTTTCTCAGCCTGGAAAACTCCTTTAAAACTCATTCTGATTTTTACCTCCCCTCTATGAAGCTATCCCTGTCCTTTAAAATCATGTTATCAGTTCTTACCCAGATATTTCCATAAGTCTTGTTTACATCACACACACTTTATTCAAATTATATAATTTCATCAAACATTCCCATCTCCTACCTTCTAATAGTCTCTGAGCTTTTTGAATCCAGGGAGCCCAATTTATGTATTTTTAAAATTCTCTGTGCCCTAATATCTCCTGAACTATAAACATAATGCTTAATAATGTCTACTGAATTAATGTGTGAAATACAATTTAGGAATTTGGGTTTATTATTCAATTGATACAAAATATATTTTTAATCATGAAAATCTCTAAGTGTTACAAGCAATAATTTAATTTCTTGATAGCTATTGACCAGCACATCTTAGCCAAGAAGGTAAAAATCGGAACATTTTTAAGAACATACTTTACAAAACTGATTATATCTCCATACCTGAGCTATAATCTTGAGTCTAAGATCTACAGGAAGAATCAATATCATCAAAGCAGTAATCTTAGGAGATAAATGGACTGCTGGTGTCATTCCCCATTTATCATGATATTGTTACAGCCGAGATTGTGCAGAACTATAATCTATCCTGACAGGGCTCACTGATCCAGAACCTTACTGCAGATTTTTATAACTTGCATTTTTAAAAATACATTAGAAACTTTGATTTAGACATTATAGAGTACTGAATAAAAGAGACAACTGTATAAGTCATGGTTCTCATGTGTGTGGCACCACTATGCCCTGTGCTCACTGGTCTATTACAACGTGATGGTTTATCACTTCCTGCCCGCTGTTGTCATTAAAGCACACCATTTGGTGGTTACAAAGTGATAATTCCTTGTTCCAAGGCTAGTTTTATTATTGTTATGCTTTATTTTTTTTCTTTTTGATCCATGCCCCACTAGCATGCTCATTTTTTCTTTAAAATAAAAATTTTACTTTTATCTTTTTTAATTTTAATTGAAGTATACTTGACACACAATATTACATTAGTTTCAGGTGTACAGCATAGTTGTTTGACAATTATATCCATTACAAAATGTGTAGCTATCATCTGTCACCATATAACGCTATTACAATATTACTGACTATAATCCCTATGCTGTACTTTTCATCCCTGTGATTTATTTTATAACTGGAAGTTTGTAAGTCTTAATCCCCTTCAGCTAAACTCATTACTGATACACAAAGCAGGCAATTCATTTTAGTTCTGTGATCTCTCTATAGCCCCTGTTGAAATTTGGGAGGACAGTTGAAATTCTTAAATCTGATGTGGGAGAAGCAAAATAAGCAAGTATCAAAGCAGTAATATTCTACTATCTTTCCGTCACTTAGAGACCTTAGATTCTCACAACCCATATGCCTAGCAAATACTTTCTAAGTGGATCATTTTTAATCCACTGAAATACAGAAGAAACTTATATTTGCGGCCTAAAGTAATCTTTTACGCTAACAATATATTTGTAGATTTTCCATAAAAGCCCATTGTTAGGACAAGTGTGTTATCTGTTATTTGCAAATGTTCAGAGTTTTGTATATAACTTGTGAAAATTTCTTATTAGTATCTTTTATTTAAACAAAAATAAAGCCAAGTTTACATGCTAATCACCACGTGCCTTAAAGAGATTTTGGTGCCAATATGTCAAGAAAATATACTTAACCTTTATGACACTTATGATGGAGCTTGATTAAACAAAAACACAAGCACAACAAATGGATTACAAACACTAAAAACAAAAACAAAAATAAAACAAAACAAAAAAGCCCACAATTTTTGTTTATTGGTTTGCTAGAACTCTGAAACACCAGTGCTCCTGTTAAGAGCTTAAACTCTGTATGTAGGAGTCAGTGTCAGTTTTAAAAACTAATGGAGAAGTAGGTATTTCTTTCTGAAAATGTAATTCTGATATGTAACAGATAAAATGACACTCTAAGTAATTTGACAGAATAGATTTTACATTTAGTCAATGATATTTTAACATCTTTATTTTTCATTTAAAATCACATTTATAGATGCTTGAGGTTCAAAAATCCATTTTAGTTTACCATAAATACCTGGGAAGGGACACAGATCAGTTAAACCTATGAACTGTTAAAAGGAAAGCACAACTGTGAAAAGTTTCCTGATTTGAGCGGGCTGCAATGAATGACTATAGCCAGGACATATTACCTTAGAGATTTTCTCACTGCTTATATATCATAACTGGTCTCCTGCCCCACAAAGCAAACACTACATAATGAATAACATCTCAATCTTTTCAAATTTTAGACATAATTTTTCATTCTAAGGATTTCTAAATTCTATTGAATTACTGTGACATTCCAACCATGGCTAAGGGGTTTAGGATTTAGAGTGTGTCCTAGAATGTCTATTTAGTTCTAACACTCTGCTTTCTTGTTTTTAATTACCACTTGATGATTAGTAATGTCTCATCAGAATATCATAAAGCACGGCTAGTTTTTCAAGTCCTGAAATAACTCTAAGTAAAGGTGTGACACATATGGTTATTATACATTTAGAAACGAAATAAGTATTGAGGACAATGAAAAATAAATCAGTTAGTTTCACTTTGGCCTAATAATATGTAAGCTCATAGACTAAAGAGAATATTCTATGTCAAAATCTTATTTCCAATTATTAGTATTCCTACCCCTGGGTTTTTCCTCAGGTTTGTTTTGACTTATCAGAGTTTATTTTTGCTGTAAAGCTAAATTCAAGCGTCGAAAAGCACTACTCTCACACCCATGTGATTTAATTTCCTTTAATGAGAATTCTCTTTCTCCTGATGGCGCCTTTGTCTGTCTGTATTACTACAATGATGATAGTCGATTTCTACAATTGGGACATATTATTCTCTTTATCCCTCAAGAAGACTTTAAGCTCTTTGAAAGCGGGTATTATACTGTATTCCTCTGAGAACTCCACTCCTACTATCTACCTACCGTGGGAAGCAGGTATTTAATATATTTAAGTAATTTACTAAGCCTTGACAAATCTGAGCCAAAGATGAAACTTGACTCTACATGAGATGCTCTCTCACATTTCTGCACATCCCGTGAGACTGCCTTGGCTCAAAACAATCTTTCCAAGGATATGCATATAGCACATAGCCTTGGAAGATACAGATAGTGTCTCCTCCATAGAAAAGGCCAGGTTTGTTGACAGACTTGGAGAAAAAATGAATATATCATCTCCCTTGAGAACATGCAGGTATGTAGGTATAATTACTGTCCAGAATAAAAGATTTAGGATCCTGGGGTGCCTGCGTGGCACAGTCAGTTAAGCGACCGACTCTTGGTTTCAGCTCAGGTCATGAATTCAGGGTTGTGAGATCCAGCCCCGTGTCGGCTCCACACTCAGCAGGGAATCTGCTTAAGACTCTCTCTCTCCCTCTCCTTCTGCCGTTCTCTCTCTCTCTCTCAAATAAATAAATAAATAAATCTTAAAAAAAAAAAAGGATTGAGGATCCCTAAGTTCAAGCTTCCTCTTCTGTAATGTGACTACTACACCTGAACAGGTGTCAACTCACCCTCCTGTCATCATCCTGCGGGAAGTGCGGCTTAAGGAATTCATGCAAACACGATACTTCTGCTGCTTGCTGTACTGTAATAAACTATCTTCCATCTTCGATTCGGGGCTTTCTGCAAGTGTCCATGAAATTAGGACAGACTAACTCGTTACTTTGGTGGCTCTGTAAAATTTCAGACTTTCCACAGATACTAACAGATTCTTGGCAAGAAGAACTGATACCCACGTTGTAGTCCCAAAGCCTGAGAATTTTAATCAAAATTGGGCAGTGGATACAAAATCAGTTTTGTATATTATGCCCCTCGTTTCAGCCTTTGTTGTAGCGTGTATGCCTCCCCACTGATGCCCCACCGACAAATACCTCACTGAATGCACACCTGACAAACAGCTGTGACTTCACACCATCTCTGCACTGCCCTTCCTGTTTTAAGTCTCTCCCTGTCTCTAATCTATCCTTCAGAGACTGATCTTCTCAGAAAGCACATCTGGTCTTGCAATTCTTCTACCCAAAACCTTTTGATGATTTCTCATTGTTTCAGAGCTTCTAACCATCAGCTTTGCTCCAACGACTTCCATGAAATTCTCCTAACTTACTCCCCAAGGCTTTACAATATGATTTAAGAAGAATGGACTTCTGCTTCTTACCTGCTTCCTGCTGTTGTGTCAAAATAAAGGAGTGTAACCTTCACTAAGGAGGTTGAATTTTTCCTCAGTGAGTTGAGACCTAAGATATTTAAATGTATTTGCAAGGGGCAATAAAAGTTTACTTTATAGATATGATCGTACATTTGGCACAAAAAACAACTATTATTTTGGCTGACATCAAATTCCTCAGAGAGAGAACTCTGTTTAGGAAAATACTTGAATATGGAAAGTGAGACTAGTGGCATGCCTTGGAAGATAACCAGAAAAAAATAAATAGCAACATGAACTCGGGAAGAACAGAGTAAAGTTGAGAGGAGAGAGGGGGAGAAAGGGAAGAGACCTAGGCTGGACCACATTCCAAGAAACCAGCCTATGAAGAAGGGTGGTTTCTCAATGAGAAATTGCCACTGGGGGGTGGTTAAAGACCTTTACCAACAAAAACAACAGCAACAAAAATAAATAACTGATAATATTGTTTCTTACATGCTATATCCTAAGTACTTTTTGAAGATCAGACTATTATTGCCTACATTTTATAAATGAGGAAACTGTGTCGTCAGAAGTTTAAGGAATTGCTCATGATCATACAGCTGGATAGAGTGCAGCAGGGATTTGATCACAACCAGACTGATTTCAAGTCATTTTGAGGTTGTTTGAGTTGCTGTGATATAAATTCCCTTGGCTTCAAATCCTCAAAAAATCAAGATGTACCCATTAGAGAAATGCAGTATTGGCACTGCAGGTAATAATGATATGTGTGGAATGACCCTAATTTATGTTTCCCCAACTGCCTGAATCACAAGAAATAGTTTCCAATGTTGTAGGAAGTTACCTGTGCTGAAGTTATCTGTGGACCACAGCAGAGGTGTGAGAATAGCTTCAGGGTGGAACTAATTTGGGAGCAGATGGAAGTGAAGTCTTTATTATGTTTTCCCAAATATACTCTTGTAGCTGCCTACAAGGGATTGTAGGGTGATACCAAGATCATTAGCACAGCACCTGAGTTAGTATCCAATGTCAACAATAGCTCTAGGGGCATATTCCTATTTCCCTGCACTTGGGGGGATTTCAGAAGCCCTAGACATAAATATTCCTATGACAGAGTTGTATTAAATAGTTTAATCCGCAGAAAACTACCATGTGACCTCTATCAAACATTGAGTGTGCAGTTTAGGTATAGATTCTGGAAAGTCCTGGGCACCTTTGCAAGGTCAAATGAGACCTAGATGTATGCTTGGTTTTCTGCTAAGTTTTGCAGCTTTCTCTGGATTCCTCTTCACGTGCTTACTTCCCTTCCAAGACTTGGACTCTGGCTGGATCAATATTACCCAGCAAATTATCCCCTTATTCCCAGGGCTCGTACACAGCCCTCACAAAATATGGGAAGAAGACCTCTAAGATCTGAACAGCTAAGCAGCCCTTTCTCCACTGCTCTATGGTTGGCTCCTTCTCCCATTAGCTTATGCTGTAGCGCCTTTTCTTCCCTTCTAAGAATTTTCTAAACTAGATTCTCACAGTAGTATTGCCTTTATTGATTACTTTCTAACCCACGTTTCTAATCCAGAAGCCCTCTCTCAAATCCCCAGGCAGAAGAAAAACTTAATTCATTTTGATTGTCATCTTGTTTCTCTCACCCCAAATTGTTGTCTAGCTTTCCTAATTTTTTTAATCATCCTGTGGCATTTTCACAGCTTTTATTGCTATTATTATAGCAATGCTTATTATGAGTATTTTCTGTCACTCAATTTTTCCCTATTCCCAGCAGAGGGGGAAAAAAAAGTTATTTCTGGAATCAACAGCAGCAATCACTATCTTCTCTACCATTGTGATTGCCACATAGGTACTACTTTCTTAGAACCCCTGCCTTAAGCCTCCTCAAATCCTGTAGTCTCAACTTCTTCTCCACATTTCCTGCCAAAAGTGTAACTGAAAAAAGGCTACTGCAGAGCACTTTCCAATCCTACATCCCTATCCATTGACAGAATGAAATGGCACTATAAGACGGTAAAAAACAAACAAACAAACAAAAACACACACACACACACACACACAAACATGTGGGTATTTTTGTTTAACTTTCAAATCTGTAAAGCAACTCTCCTCACTGATATTGCCTGCAGTCTTATAAAGTTAACAGGCACCACTGGGTGTCAGACCATAATTGCATATAATTAGCAAACTGCAACTCTTTCAAAAGATTGCCACTGTTTAAACAAGAACTAAGAACACAAGAATCCAAGATTAACATATCATCCTGAGAATGGTTATTTCAGAATAAGACTGAGCTATACGAAAGATTTTTATCTTACTATTTATACCATGCCAGTTCTATATGTAATGTGAAATTTATGAAAACAATAACAACAACAAAAACTAGGAGATATGAGGCGATCTTCAGAAATGAGGCCATTTTGAGAAGAAAAGCAGAACTTTAATTTATTTTATCTTCAGTAAATTTTAAAAGAAGGAGCCATGAAGCACAGGGTTTCTTGCAAGTTAAATTCCATGTTGAATGTTGCAAATGAATAGAAATTCAAGAATGGTCAAAGCTCACCATCCCCTCCCACCTGTTGCTTCCTGCTGAACTCACTCTTTAGAACTGGGTTTATTTTTGTTTGTTTGTTACTCTCTCTGTGTGTATATGTGTGTTTGTTTTGGTTGTTGTTTGCCAAGGTAGTGCAAAAAGCACAGAAATTAGTAGCGGGGAAAGCTCTATGGCAGTCCCCAGAGCGAGGAGGAGGGGCAGGCTCTGCCAAACAGCTGAGCAACGCTGCAGTTCCCTAGGCAGCCTCCCTTAGAGGTACAGAGGGATTAATCAATCCTCCCGGAACCCACTAAGTGTCCATTTGAAATTGAACTGGCCATTGTAAGTTAAAGTCAATCTCTCTCTCTCCCTCTCTTCCTCCCTCCCTCTGTTTCTACTTAACACATATGTAGTTTTGTGTCACTATATTTTACATATACAGGTATGTTCCCATTGCTTTAATCTGGACATTCCAATAGGAATATAAACACCATAAATGCAGGTATCTTGCATGTCTTGTTCATTGTTTTGTCTCCAGCTCAGCACTCAGTAGGCCCGGAATACATATTCATTAAATTAATAAATACACGTATGGATAAATGCACCATGTTAAAAGGCACCTTGAATAAGTCTTGTGATTGTAGGCTAAGGTAGTATTTTAAAAATGGAATATATATATATATATATATATATATACACGTATATATATACATATATATTATTTATTTGTCAGAGAGAGAGAGCACAAGCAGGGGGAGTGCCAGGGCAGAGGGAGAAGCAGGCTCCCCGCTTATCCTGGGGTCACGACCTGAGCAAAAGGCAGATGCTTAACCAACTGAGCCACACAGGCAACCCTAAAAATGGAATATAAATTTGATGAAAACAATACAAACCCTTCAATTAGAAAGTTGAGATGTCTCTTTTCCATGTAACAGTGCACAGTTTTGATATTGTCCTTAGCTCCCTAATAATTTTCTATATAGATAATGTGCTTATCGTTGTGTATGATTTTAATTGTTTGACTGAAATATAATTTAAAAATGAGGAGCACCTGGGTGGCTCAGTCGTTAAGCGTCTGTCTGCCTTCGGCTCAGGTCATGATCGCAGGGTCCTGGGATCGAGCCCCGCATCGGGCTCCCTGCTCGGCGGGAAGCCTGCTTCTCCCTCTCCCACTCCCCCTGCTTGTATTCCCTCTCTCACTGTCTCTCTCAATGTCAAATAAATAAATAAAATCTTAAAAAAAAATTAAAACCAGGAGAGAGCCATCTTATAGAAATTTAGTTTCTCTACTTAAAATAAGAAAGAAAGGCTTCTATCTTGAGCATGTGTTACGCCATCAGCAACTGATTCAGATCCAGTGAAGGTTCACAGAGCAAGATGCAGAAAAAATCTGCTAGGGTCTCAGCCAAGAAAAAAAAAAAAAAGAAAAAAAAAAAACCCACAGTAAAACCACAAGAAGTAGAAGCCTATGAAAACCTCATACAATTTATCTTGGCTGCCCCACTGGACTAAAATAAACATTTTTCTCCCTCTGCTTTTTACCTATATGAAATAGTAAGATACATTTTGAAATAGTCAAATTTCAGTACACCACCGAGACACACCTAAGGCAGCTGTAGTAAGGGAATATCTGACGTTTCGTCGAATTACAAAAATTATCAGGCTAATAAATTAGAACTTTTGAATCTATGTAGCAGCTTGAACTACAATATTGGTACAAGCTGATCGTACAAGTTGTTCCCTACAGAATAGTTCATATGATGAAACCAAGTGAAGAAATAGAAAACGCCCACACTTATTTTATTTTTATTGAAGGTAAAAACCACCTGCACACAGTTCTGTTCAAAGAAAAATGTTGTTTCATTTTTCTCTCACAGATAGAAATGTACTCCATAGAACTGGAACTACTCCTTTTGTTTCTTGTTCTATCAGAATTTGATTTGCATACTTTAGGACATGTTAAGGTGCTCTCTGTGACTTAGAGAGTTTATAAAAAGGTAATTTGATCTCAAATCATAGTTTTCTTTCTTTATTTCTACTACTGAAAGCTGCATAGCCTTCTGAGAAGTGAGCGATGAGGGGAAGACATTAGCTTGTCTTGTATTAGATAATAAAAAAGTTCCATAGGGGACGAGTTACATATTATGACATTGTGAATATAAGGCTCATTTGGATTTAATTCATTACTACATCATGTTGCACAGGAAAGCAATTTTTAAGCAATATAAGTGCACTTCATTTGTAAAGGACCCAGCTATAACACACAATCAGTTACTGAAGACAGAAACTGATTTCCCAAATCAGGCATATAAAATTTAATATATTTGCTCCAGTTATAATGAAAGGGAAGGGAAGTTGAATGCCTTTTTTTGTTTTCCCCAAATAATAAGGACACTTTATAAAATTTGGAAAGTGCATTTTTGCTTGGGAAGTTGACTACACTTTTGATGCCACAAACTGAATAAAATTAAAATCTTTAATAAAATATTTGAAACACCTGTTATACATATAGAATAAAATTTCAACTTTTATCCTTACATAAGTTTAATAGTATTACATAAAAAATAAGATCTGAAATTTATTAATGAAATAAGGATAATAATGGGCACTATTTTTTTTTCATATCAGTAACAGCTTTCCATATTGTTCAGTTTAATCCTAAAGGCTGACTAAATTATTCTGTGGAAAAAAAAAAAAACAGCCAAATTGTATTGGTTTATTTAAGCTCCCTAAATCTGTATGTACTATTTCTTAGGATTCTCCAGAGAAAGAAAACCAACATACATACATACAGAGAGAGAGAGAGAGAGAAATTATTTTAAGGAACTGGCTTACACAACTGTAGAAACTTGACAAATCCAAAATTTGTGGGGCAGACCAGAAGGCTGGAGTCCCAAGGAAGAGCTGCAATTCAAGTTCAAAGGCAATTTTCTAGTAGAATTCCATCCTCTTTCTGAGACCTGTCTTTTTCTATTAAGGCCTTCAACTGATTGGATGAGACTCACCCGTTAATTACCATAATGAAGGTAATCTGCCTTACTCAGTCTACTGATTTAAATGTTAATTTCATTTTTTAAAAATACCTCCTGCAGGGATGCCTGGGTGGCTTAGTCAGTTAAGCATCTGCTTTTGGCTCAGGTCATGATCCTAGGGTCATGGGATTGAGTCCCACATCAGGCTCCTTGCTCAGTGGGGAGCCTGCTTCTCCCTCTGCCTGCAGCCCCACCCTGCTTGTGCTCTTTCTCTCTCTCTGACAAATAAATAAAATCTTTATTAAAAAATACCTTCTGAAGAAATATCTAGAATAATTTGACCAAACATCTATGCACTGTGGCCTAGCCAAGTTGACACATAAAACTAACAACTACACTGTAGTTATACGTATCTAAAATTTGGAAAATAAACTTATCTATCCATTCTGTGATAGTTTCCCAGGATAGAGGCAATGAGGAAGAAGTTTTCATCACCCCTTTTTAGGTACTTGAATTACTAGACAACTTTACTTTCTCTCCTATCAGCTAGAAACATCCATTTGAAAATTTTTTAAGTGACTGTAATAAAGTACTTAATTTGATTTAGTAAATAGGCATAAACCATCTATTTTCACATATATTTTCATTTAAATTTCCCCTGTAACTACCCTGATGAGATTATAGGATTGATACTTTCATCCACAATTTTTGAGCATTTTGCTTAATTTCTAAAGCACGGATTGAGATTTTCAAAGTGCATATCTCAAAGGGCCATGTCTGCCATTTGAATCTTGATTTTGCTGACATTAAAAAGGAACATGGAAAGAGAGAAGTATGTAATCAGTTCCCAATCTTTCTGTGTTTAACTTATACTTCACTCTACTAAATGTGATCATTACCAACTTTTCTATTGCTAGAGTGTTGGGAAGTCAAGTGAATCCACAGGAAACTGACATACTTTATCCTCAAAGAAAAACGTTTGTTTTTGCCTTGTACTACATCTGACTGATCTTGTTTCTTTTTTGGAATGAATAAGATCAAGAAGTGAACGGACAAAAAAGCATATTATAGTCAATGCAGGAAAGATTTAAGAAAGCTGTGACAAGTCTTAAGGTTAAGCCATTTTCAGGATAGGCAGCCAGTAAGCACAAATGACCTTGATATATTTAGTGGAACTATATCATACCATAGAACATAGTCACTGCAAAAGAGTCCTTTCATTATTTAAAATATATTCCTCCCACTGAGAATGCAACAAAAGTCAAATTTGAAAAACTAAAGTATCTGCATCTTGATCCTTAACAATTTAACACAGTCCTGATGTTTTATATCAGATAGATTCAGTAAAAAAAGATTAAGAAAAGAACAGGTGTTTACTAGGAAGTTAAGTAACCTAATCTTAGTATGTAACTTTGAGAAGGGAAAGTGGGCAAGGGATGGGGAGGGAGGCAGGACGGAGAGGGCAAGACAGCAGGAAAGCAGGAAGAAAGCAAACCTTCTGGAAGAACTGGCCCTAGACTAAGACAACCCCTTCCTGGCAGAGCATAAAAAGACCTGTGATGGGATCTACTTTGTACCTCCATAAAACCTGCGATCGCAGAAATTACCTTTTTGTGAAATTTTTACTTTCACTTCTTGCTAGCAAAAGAATGTTCGCTACATTAAACAGAATATTATTTAAAAATATAGAGTGACTGGCAGAGTGCCTGGAATATAGAAGATATTCAGCATATGTTTACAAAAGGGTAAAGAAAATCCTCTACCATCAAAATAAAAAAAAATAGCACAGACTATGGACAATGTAGATAAAATATACTCAGAAACCAAAGTCATTTGTGTGTGTGTGTATGCCATAATATATTGTATATACATAATATATATAAACACATTACATTATATACCTAAATTCACACATATGATTCTAATTTCAAATTCCAATAATATAGATCAATAACCAGAAACATACATAATTTTTTCTAAAAAAAAGGAAAGAAAAAAAAAGAAAAGAAAAGAAACCACATGAAAGTGAAGGCTTTATCAAGAAGGTCTA
Source organism: Eumetopias jubatus (assembly GCF_037043125.1). NCBI lineage: Eukaryota > Metazoa > Chordata > Mammalia > Carnivora > Otariidae > Eumetopias > Eumetopias jubatus. The sequence goes on from NW_028274807.1 coordinate 89,587,175, forward strand.
GATATTCTGGGTTCATTCTCTCCCACAGTAAAGATTTACTGACTATTTACATGCCAGGACTCAAGTACTGTGCCAGACTCTGTGCAGGGAGCAGAAAGTGATTCGTGCCAATAAAAAGAAAAAAAAAAAAGAAAGAAAGAAACTCTGCAAGTTACAAGGAGAGAGAGAGAACTCAACTGGTAGGAGATCGAAAAGAGCATGAGCCAGACCTCAAAGGATGCCTAGTATTTGAACAGGTCAGGATTGATAAGGTCACTGCAGACAAAAGCCCCTGTCAATAATCCTGATTCATCCTATGGGGCATGCTGGTCTTGCTCTGGTCAGATGCCTAAGGAGTGTGAAGAGCATAGCTTTCATTGGTCTGTCCATCCAGTCAGTTAAGAGAATTAATGTCATTCAGCGTAACACTGAGAAACTCTGAGTGAAGCAGTTCCTTTATCTGAAGTCCAGAGCAATAAAATACTATGCATAATTAAGCAAATCTTATACTATGTATTCTTTTTGTGATTAAATTTAAGACAATGTACATTTGTTATCCAGAGAGATCAATGATAGAATAGCTAATTGCTTCCTTTAGGAACTGTCACTCTACCACTGTTAAATTCATTCTGTTATCATTTGCATAAATTGAATTATGTGCACTTTTGTTATACATTTACATGTTTTTCTCCAGTTAAAGTGCCAGTTGCTGTATTGCCTTCTTCATTTCTCCCAACCTTCCTGTTCTCATTCTAATACTGAAGTTGATGAGGAACAAAAAAAATACAAAGGGTAGAGAAGACAGAGCCCAAAAAAATAATACATGACAGAGGACGACAGACAGATGGCTGGAAAGTGCATCTGGAGACTACAGGAGAACAGTTGCGGACAGCATCACCATCACCAAGGCTTGCCTTTGTACAAAAGCATACCAGCAAAAGAGAGAGTCCTGTAGCAACAGAAGAAAGAAAAATCATGGATTTAAAGGAGTCTTTCTAAAGCTCTGAAAACCATAAACAGTCCGTGGGCTTCCATGAACTCCACAGCCAGCTTTTCTTTAGGTGAGGACTACTTTGCCTCCCTCATTTAAGACTGAAGAGAATGTGTAGTTGTCAGCTTTGTTGAACAGGAAACCAGATCAATCACACATTCTTTGGTAAAGGGACCATGGTGCTCTTAAACAGAAGGAAGAAATCATGGGTGACAGATACGGAAAGGGAAGGATGACAAAATGAAGACACACTGTGAGCACAGGAAAGACAATAATATTATAACAAGTAAACAAATCTAGTGTCTGGGTTAAAATAATGGGACAGAGAACCAGCACTACTGTTTACTATCTTAGATCAAGGGATGGTAAGTGAAGGCAGGTGAACAATGATTTAGGTGGAAGACAGAATTATAGATTTTATCTTTAGATAGCTTGAACAGAGATTTTCTCCTTTCAGGTGATCAACTTATTATAAGAAGGTATCATCAGAATATAGTAGATGCTAACAAGTAGGGTTCTAAGATTTTAGACTCCTTGGAAGTGTAGGGTAGCTACGAGTCTAGGGTTCTTGCTGCAGTTAGCTGGCCTGATAAAAGTCCCCTTTCAGGAGAAATTCATTCATACAATTTAAATGAACTAATTCTTGCGATGTGATCCAATATAGGGATAACAGAGAACAAGAATGGCAAATCCTCTGATCAATTAATAGAGGCTGCCAAGAGTGTTGGGTTGAGGAGGACTCTGAGGTAAGGTCTGGGCACAATGAAAAAGAGGGTTATGATTATCGTGGACACAGAAGGGGCATAAAACAGAAAGTGGCAGTATGTGTGCAGCAAATTCACCACTCCTTTAGTTCAATGTCATCTAAGCCAGGTAGCATAACCAAATCGTGTTGATGGCAAAGTTTAATTGGTACTATGAAAGGTACCACTCAAGTTACATGTATTACTAACTAAATATACTATTGTTGACAAAAGGCACTGAAGGAGGAGGAACAGGAGAAAGAAGAAAAAGAAGAGGAAAGAGGAGGAGGTGAAGCAGCAAAGCAGTAGATCAGTTTTAAAAGTATATTTCAGAAAAAGAGAAAACTAGATTTGAGAAGCCATTTCAATTTAGCATATCAACAAGTAACTACTAAAATATAAAGTATATGAAACAATACTGAATGCTACCTAGGTTTTCAGATTAGATCTTGTTCATCAAGATACAGCTGAAGAAAATTTATATTTCCTACCTATATTTGAAGCATTCATTACCGACTAAAAAAAAATATGGTGTTTTCCTTATGTTTGTAAAGATCATTTCACAGCATAACTTAATTCATGTTTAATTGCTTGTACCAAGCCAGACAGTGATGAAAAATATTGCCCCTGTCCAGATAATGCAGACATTTCAAAAGAGATAAGCCCCAGATAGCTTACTGTTCATTTTATTTTGTTAATAAATGTGTCTACTAAATAAAATCCAGAAAGATGGGGTACCGTACATAAAGCAATAGACTATTTTACTATTATAATATTTTAAGTTTCTCAACTTGTAAAGGCCATGGAAAGACCCTATAAAAACCATGGGGAAATTATTTAAAAAGTAGTTCATACATGTAAAAAGAAATGCAAACGGTCAATTAAGATATAAAAAGCTTGTCAAAATTATTTTCGGCCTATCAAAACAAATTATGGACTGGAAGGTTGGCAGCTCTGAAAAGCAATTTGGCAAGACAAAGCAAATAACTAAACAAATTTAAACTCCCTGAATCTGTGGTTTGTTTCCAGGAATCTATCAGAAAAGAATAATTAAAGAAGCAAAGACCTATGTACAAGAATGTTTGTAGAGACAACCTAAATGTCCATTTATAAGAAACAGGTTCAATAAATTCATGACATCTATATAATGGAATACCAGCAGTATTTTCATATACTGATTTAAATCTATACTTATTGGCTTGAAAAATGATTCTAAATATATTGTAGGCAAAAGCATTCTAAAGCAGATATCAAAGGAACAGATGTGTTATAATACAATTTTGGTTATTGATTGGAAAAGAAAGAAAATGATGAAAGAGGATGATAGGAGTATGGATGGTTTTTACTTTATTAATTCTAATTTTCTCTATATATTTTACTTGTAAGCAAGAAAAACAACAATGTTCTTTCCATTTAAAAAAGAACAAAAACTTCCATTTTAGCCATAATTAAAATACAGCACGTTTTCTTTCTCACCATTTCACAGCATCTATAGCTGTCAAAAGTCAACACATTTCTGCATTCAAAAATATACTAAACCTCATTAGTTCATCCATTTCAAATATCTTATTATTAGAGCATTATATTTGGTAACTAAAGTTTGAAGTTTTTAACATACTTTATTCAGCAATGTGCTTATGATCTTTAACACACACAAACACACACACATACACACACACACACACGTCATTCCCTCAACAATATATGTGATAAATATGTGATAAAGGCTCAGTGACTTCATTATATAATATACATAAAACATTATACCTGTCACACTGAAGCTTCTTCTAAGTTAAAGAGTTCTCTCAACAGCTCTAGTTAACATATTTTATACAAGGTGACTAGCATCCCAACTGGCCAAAGCTGATTAGACCAGGGATAAACACTTGACACAGAGTCACAAATGCCTCTGGCCCTCAAAATAATATTTCATTCTGGGGAATAGGAATGGTAGAATCATATACTGGGGGATATAGCAGTTGGTATTGGGAGGAGAAAAAAAATAAGGCAGACAAAAAGTAGTACAGATGGAAAGGGAGTTAAGTCACTTTGGTGTTTCAACACTTCAGTGAAAATCAAAGGAGTATGGCTATTGAGGTCCCTGGAGCTAACTGGATCCAGATTCTATATGAATAAGGCCTAATCAAGTGAATAATTCCTATTCATAGATTATTGTATGGGCCCACCCTTCTCTTTTGATGCTTACAATAAACGTGCATTGTCTAAGTGGTTACTGTTCCAACGCACCAAAAGCATACAATAAAACAACTTTTAATGGCCTATTTTGATTCCGACCCATCAGAATATATCTGCTATATATCTGAATATACCTGTTGGCTTACACAGAAGATATGTGGAAGAAATAAACCAATGTAAAAAAGTGAAGACATTTTTTCAAATAGCAACAAGTTACACATAGAAGTGACTGAGAGAATCATATTAGAAGATTAATATACACACACACATACGTTTACACACGCACTAACATGGTCTTCATATTCCTATGCTAATCTTGACCATGTCTACAAATGCGATCAAGTGTAACTAAACTTCTGATTGGTTTTCTTTTATTTGGTCAACATCCCAAGTACTTGGCTTAAGATGGTGTATTATGTGGGCTCTATTATGGGACAATTAGTGTCTTAAACTAGGATATACAGTCAATATGTCTATCAGTGACTCCCTATGAATCATTCAAATGTGTACTTTTCTATAATACTAAGCATAAAAATAGCCCATATGTAACCTCTATATTAGACAACTTTTAACTCAGGGAATGGAATCATAAAGTACTTCCCTTCCATTTACATTTATTCATTGGGACTAGTTTTTTTCCTATTCCTAGATTAAAACAAAACAAAACAAAAACAAAACTCCATTAATCCTCGAGACTGTTATGTGACTTGAGTTCCTCTAGTGAGCAATTAAAATGTTCAGTGTCATTTAATAGTCAGAACTTTGAACTTTTTCCCATCAGTCAAAGAAGGGAGGGCAGCCAGCTTCTTTGCTTTGCGTGTCTCTAACTTCAGGGCCGAAACGGAGCGAGTGAGAATAGGTAAAGCAGGAGCAAAAGGTTCTCACTTGACAGATACTCTCATGAACTGGCATGGTACCTTCTGAATCTAGCTGGAGTTGTCAACTGAATTTTCCTATTGTGTCTGCCTGGTGGGTTCTTTGGAGATCCATTCATCCCACACCTGGGACTTCTCACCTTCCTTTGATATGGGTAATACATTCTCCTCCAGCTCCAATACTTACTCCTTCCACAGCCCCATACTTCTAGCTCTGTCTGGTAAGTTCTTTTTAGCCATCCAGGAAGCTTTATTGGAAAAGATCTGTAAAACATCTCCCTTCCACATCTCTTCTCTCTCCGACCCCCAGTCCGTTTGGGCTTCGTAACAAAATACCACAGACTGGTTGGCTTATGAACATTTCTGGTAACTCTAGAGGCTGGGAACTCTAAGATCATAGCACTGGCAGACTCAGTGGCTGGTGAGATCCCTCTTCCTGGTTCATAAAGAATACCTCCTCACTGTGTTCTCACATGGTAGAAGAACTATGGGGCTCTGTGGAGCCTCCTTTTATAAGATCACTAGTCTTATTTATGAGAGATACACCTTCATGACCTAAACACCTCCCAAAGGCCCCATCTCCTAATACCATCATGTTGACCATCAGGATCACAACATATGAATGGCAGGTACTTGTAATAAGGCATGCCATTAGCATGACTATTAGGGAAAAGGTTGTTTTGGATGAGGAGATGTTATTTGGAGAAAGTTACTGTAAACATATTTGCACCAAAATATTGATTAAAGAAACATCTCTTATCTCAAGAAAAATATGTGGCTATTTGATGGAGTAGAGTTGTGAATATTGACAACCACTGAATACTGCCTGGCAATATAATTGCTAGTGGTTATATTTTTGTAGCTAGCTTTGAAATATACATTTTGTTGGTTTTCAAGTTTAAGAGGAGAATATACTCCTTACTGTCATGCAACTCCTATTCTGAGGAAAATAATGAATATTTTTATTTAATTATACATTTAAAATTTTAGAACCAGCTGCCTGTTTGCAAAAAGGACATAAATCAGTTTTTAAAGTTGTCTACAATGCTGGGGTAAAAAATAAGGCAAAGAAAGCCAGAGAAAGAAAATAAATACATAGGCCAGTTAGTACACAAAAGGCATATAGACCCCTCCCCCTCCTCCAGGGAGCTGAACCCTTCAGAAAGAGTTTCCTAGGCTCTGAGTCAGCAGTACCCCTGCTGGGGTCAGCCAGTGGGATAACCAGCAGGATACTGCAGAAGAGGAGAAAGGGAGAAGCTGTGGTACTTCTTACTTTCTCTCTGCCTTCAGTAGCTGAGGCTACATCTCCACCCCCCTGCACTTGTGTATATAGAAAGCTCCAGCTTCCACCAGGTTACCCCAGCCCCCTTTGTCTCTCCAGCCTAGGCTTAGTAATGGCCTCTTTTCTTTGGGTTGCCTCACTGTCCCAACTGCCCTCTTAGATTTTACCTTTGATGGAGTAATTTCTCTCCTTTCAGTGCCCTCTGCTTTAAATATTCCAGAGAGTTTTCTGTTGTCTGTTAGATCCTGACTGCTACAATCACTCTTTGTTAAGATAATGGCATATTAATTCTATTAAACAATTAATACCATACTATAATGCTATACAAACAATTTTACATAGAGAAATATCATGGGAAGTCTTATTATCTGCATATTACATGCTTATTCAACAGTGAATAGCGGACACAGAAAGGTGTAGGAAACAAATTGCCATTAGTCATTCAGATGTGATCTTTAGGAAGAGAATAATAACTCACCAACATCAGTACACATGACATTTCAACACATATTCAATGATACATTTTCAGTGGGTATGCTCACTAGAAGATCCCTAAAAATGCACATATGCCAACAGCTTGGCTGTAATGAGCCAGTGTAATCCAGGAAGAATATCCTGGGGAAGTAGTATCCCTTTCTCTCATCTACCCATGAACAACATATATGATTCACTTAGGACTGTCCTTTCTTGGCACATATGGAAAATACATGGGAAAGCTACTATTCCAATTCTTCATTTCATTAAAAATGTAAACTAGTAAACCCTTTATATGGCAATAGTGAAACTTCTCCCAAGAACTCAGAATTAATGCCAGTGAAAGAATATTTTCTTATCATTTAACTTAAAAATCAACACATTCTGGCTAAAGAGGTCATGTGCAAACTTACCCTAGAGAGACAAATGAACTTTTAGAACTGCCTGATATACAGAACCCAATGTTTTTCAATAAAAATGTGCTCACTGAGAAGCCCAAGGATGCAGGAAACCAAATACTATCAGTGCTTATCTTAGCTCCTAACCATAAGAGACAGTTACTTCAGCCCATAAAAGAGGTTTACTTCAGTCTGGTGTCATTAAAATTTTCAATCATATGGCTAATGCCCTAGTTTTTATGACACATATATCCAGCTGTCTTTGCATCTCAATTTGGCCTACCTGGGCTTCCCAAGAGGGAGAATATGCAGTACCTGGAATCTTTTAGTCTCCACAGTAGTTGTGGTTCTTATTATCAATTAATAAAACAGCATCATAAATTCATATTACAGTATCATAAATCTGAAATGTGCACCCTCTCGGTGAAGGGTATGTTGGTAAGCTTTGTTGCTCAGCTTGCTGGACTAACCTTAAACCATGGCAAAATCACCAACTCAATACTCTCTGTGAGACATCTTTCCCAGGAAATGCATTCCACCAACATCCATTTCTTCTCCACCTACCTGAAAGACCTCTTAATATCTTCTGCTTGGATTGTCTGGAGAATCTCTTGGTATAACTGAAGATCAAGCGTTGCTGAAGACGTAGCATTTGAAGGACACTTTTTAAGTGCATAATAGCCTATCAAAATCCCAAAAATAAATAAAATGATGGCTGTGCAAAGTATTTTTAAAAGGCGGCAAAAGTTGCAGGGGTTGCTCTTTGGTGCAGATCTTGTGTAACGGGTAACATAGTCAGACTCTTCTTGAAGTCTCTGAAACCTTCCTTTGGGTGAAGTTGCTGGTTGAATGGAATCAAGATTGAGATCTGCAGTCTCTGGATTCTCCAGGTTCTGATTCTCAGCACTATCTAGTTGGAACTGGTCAAAACCAGGCTCCTCCAGTTCCTTTTCCATGTCCCACTCTAAGTCAAGGGCAGTGGCTTGAAGGTCATCATTGTCTAAGTACTGTGAGTGTCCTGGTGCTCTTTGATCTGCATTGACCTTCTGATAGGCCATCTTTTTACCTGTGGAAATAAGGGAAGCATATTTTCTTAAAATAAGCTGTAAAACTGAATAAAGGAAACCTCATTTAAGTTGGAGCGGGGAGACCAAAAGGGGGAGCTATCACACCCTGCCCCCAGCCAATGACAGATCCCAACAGTAAGAGACATACCTTGCATTCCCAACTGGAAGAAGCTTACTTTACTACCCCAGCAGGAGAAAGGAAAATGTTCTCCCTGTTAGGCAACAAGCTCGGCAAATAGGAAAATACAACAACTCAGCCAACGAGAAGCCATCACCACCCTGAACTCTCACTTTCCTTCATTCAAAGCAGCCCTCCCATCTTTCTTCTTTTCACAGTAAAGCGACAGTCCTCTCCATTGATCTCCAGATTCGCCTATGGTTTGCCATGGTTTTCAGGTCCTGCAACTCCTCTGCTATTCCAGAAAAAAAACCATTTGCTGGTAGAATAACTGGCTGTTTACTTTTAAGGTTGACAAAACAAATAATAATGAAAATCTCCATGGTGAAAACAAAAGAAAGCAGCAATCCATATTAGATGCCCATAAAATTTCAGTGATTGTATTCAGGGGAAATATATTGTTCATACAGAAAAAATCACGTATTTGTTAATTATTTAATCTTCTGTTTTGCTGTTGATGTTTATTATAGAAAGAGAAGACAAAAAAATTAAAGTAAAATAAAAGTAGAAGTTACTTGGAGAAACTACAAGACAACATAAAATAGACACACACACAATTATTCCTTTGAAGTTCAGGAGAATAAAAAAGTCACAAATGTACAAGTGTATTGAGGATAATATATTATAATGAAGGCAAAATTTAAGCTTACACATTGTCAAAATCACTTTCAAGGAAAACTAAGGGCAGAAGCAATAAAGCTGTGGTTTAGTAAGTTAAGGAGGGAAAAAAAAAAAAAAAGACCCTGGGATGATTTACATTATCAGAGCTATTTAAAAAAAAAGGTTCTGGATAGAATAGAAATAAAAACTCAGTGGAGGAGTAATGCTATTGAAACACAAGAAGCAAAATATGGTATGTTACATAGTCACGAGTTATCAAAAGGATTGGAAACTTTAAGCCTACCGCAGAAGACCAAATGTTCCACGGAATTAGTGACATGAACTGGCCTGGATCACTGAACCTTAAATAAAAGTCTGGGATGGCACCTTTCCAAAAAGGGAAGCCTTTTGCCAGCCAGGAGAGTTTGATTTCATAACCTTGCTATAGGAGTGGCAGATGGAGATTTTCTCCCCTACACAGTTTTGGATGACAGTTTGTTATAGCCTGCAGAGTGGTATTAGGCTAACTGGGCTAATTAACTACAAGTAGTCTTCAGTCTGAATTCAGTAACCCACTGGTGTATTATGGTTGCAGATCAGGAGTATTTATACTTAAATTTTCTGTGTATTAGATTTGTCATCCCAGCTGGATTCTAAGGTCCCTCACTATGTTTTATGATTTTTCTATGAGCCCCACTGTGGTGGGTAAAGAACAGAGCTCAACAGACAACTGACTAGCTAACTGCCTTAGGGCCAGTGGTTAACACGTAAATTCTAATAAAAAGATAGAAACAGGGATTTCATGAAAGGGAGTGGCATCATGCACAGAATCATAGATATATACAACTCTAATCTGGGCTGGCAGAGGTCCATGTTAATTAAAATGTTCTGAACTTTTCAGATAATTCAAATATAATTAAATATTAATCTTACAAAATATAAATCATAACTCTGATTAGATTTCTCTTCTGCTACCCTATATTCTAGGATTCATTCTTACCCAAAGTTGACTTAATAACGAGAAGTAATGCATGCCAGGTCCTGGGATAGGCAGTGAAAACAAAGATAAATGGGTCCTTATTCCTCAAGTAAGGAACAATTCAATCAGAGATAAATGCATGAACAAACCTATGTGTTAAATAAAAAATGCAGAGTGCCAGGGAGACTCAGGGGTGACTGGGTATAGCACAGACTATGGGAAAAGGTTCCTCAAGAAAGTGATCTCTGAGATACTTCTGGCAAGAGAGGAAGCATTAACTAGGGCCGACCAGGGGCATGAAAGGATGACAATCAGGCAGGCGAAAATTTATAAACATGCAGAGGAATGAGAATGCAGGGGGCATGGACCCTTTGAAAAATCCAGAACTACCAGGGTGCTATATACTGCTATATACAAGGAAGGAGCACATGGGCCAGAGATTCAGATTAAAAAGCTAGGAAAGGGTGACTGGGCAAAAGGCTTAATTTCTGTGTAACCCATGGTCTTCATCTATGAAATGGGCATAATAATAATATAAACTTCATAATGTTGTCATTAGACTGAGACAGTGAGCCTAAAACATCCACTGAGTGTAGCATAAGCTGTATGGGTTAGAAGGAACATTCCTGGTATTAGAGGAGAGAGGACTGGGAGGATTGTTTGAAGAAACGAATTCAGTAATGCAGAAGAAATTATATGTAAGATATCGTGCAGAGGGGGAGGTTACATCATATTCACCATGGACACTCACATACATATATGCTAGTTGTGATTTGCTTGTTTACATTTAGTCTATATGTGGAGATAAAAAAGAAAAACACTACATGACATGCCAACTGTTATCATGAGGTGTTTTTGGGTATTGTGTATTAGAATAGCCTCGGGAATGATTCTGGAGGCCCTCCCCCTGCCCTTCCCAACGTGCCTCCCTCCCTCCCTTTAGCTTGGCCTGGTTTCCAAAACAATTCAAGAAAGCACAACATTTGAATTTTGTCTTTGGCCATATCAAGACAAGCAAAAAAAGAGAGTAATAATTGGAGTAATAATTGGAGTTAGTGGTAATTATTCATCTAGGTTAGGAGGTAGTTGATAAATTGGTAGAGGAAGGCTCCGAATCACACTTGGTTAAATTTTTTTTAATGGTAAAAGAAAATACTGGAGGATAGGAAAAATTTGAAGGTAGTAGAAATAAAGACTTTCTAAAATCCATATGCAGAAGAGGAAACTTCCTAATGCAGAAGAGGAAACTGAGGTCCAGAGATGAATAATTCTTTAGACTAAGAAAAGTGATGTTTGTGTACATTTTATAAAAATATGAGCTTAACAAGTTGGCAGTAAAGTAATATTAAATACCCCACAACTCAACTTATTTTAACATATATTATAAAATAGTGCAATTTCTTAATACTAGTCAATTTTTTTCTTATTTAGCTTAAACGTCAATAAACTCCTGCTATCTTGCCATGGTATTTTGATATTTACTTCTTTAAGTGTTCAGTTTATGCATTATTAATTAATTTATTTAGACACTGTCCCAAGGTGGTTCTTGAGACTTCCCCTGCTTCTCATTTTAATGAACCAGAGTCTCTGTCTTTAAAGGTTGTTTGATAAATTGAATTGTAGAACATGGTTTATGCTCAAGGAAGACTTGGCACACAGGATTTACTATGGAAATTTGACATCTCTAATTATGACCTCTAATACAAACATTCAAAATCATTTCTCCACAAAGCATTTAAAAACCAACCGCAGTGGTGAGGCAGAGTTTTCATTTCTAGCCTGACAATAGGCATTCCATCACATGTACATCAGCAATTTAAGGCTTTTCAAACATCAGACAGAGCCATCAATTAGAATGTAATGCAGATACAAATATTAAGTCCTCACCATATGTGTATCTACCTGACACCTTTACTACCACTTTTGAACACATTACACATTTATAAATTTACCCTAAATTCTCTCTACTAGGAGAACAGTAACTGGGTCAAAGGTAAATAGAGCCATTTGATGTAACAAATTCCAAAGTATTTCAGAAAAACTTCCAAGGAAATAGTATGTGAGAACATATACAATGAAGCATTTTAACCATTAATTTGGTATAACAAGTTACACATATATTCTGTACATGTTCTAGATATATGCATTTTATATAAATTTAGAAAACCATTTCTTTAAAATTATCTTGCTTTAAGTAATATAGATAGCTTTTTGCAGAAATACATTTAAATCCGTGCCCTGACCATTCTGTTTCACTTTATCTAAAAAAAAAAGCCTCAAAAATAAACCCAAATACTAAATTACTGAATAAAAGTGACCATATATTCAATTTTGAGTCAGCACAAATTATTTTATTCATGCCACAAAGAATGTAGCTTTCCTTAAAATAGCTATGCTTGGGGCACCTGGGTGGCTCAGTTGGTTAAGTGTCAGACTCTTGATTTCCACTAGGTCATGACCTCAGGGTTGTGAGATCACTCCCTACACCAACCCCTGTGGACCCCTGAGTCAGCTCCTTGCTCAACAGGATGTATGCTTCTCTCCCTCCCTCTCCTCCCCTCCTCCCCACCAATGTGTGCATGCACTCTCTCTCTCGAAAATAAATAAATCTTTAAAAATAAGTAAATTAAAATAAAATAAAAAACCTATGCTCTGTGAGGTAAGTAAAAAACATAACATAGTGTTTTTACTAGAACTTTCAAATTCTAACTACAACAGAAAAAATATAAAAAGAAATCTTCAGCAAAATCAGCAGGTCTTAGATATGATCATATAATTAGGCTATTCAAACTTCATATATTTTCTTTACTGATATTCACTTAATTTATATTGTCATACTATTTTACACCTAACTCTATTTGAGTAATTTAAAAATTACATGTAGTAGATTTTAGAATCTGCCACATGAATCTTTCTCTAAAAGAGATATACAGTTGACCCTTGAACAATGTGGGGCTGGAGATGCCAACCCCACAAACAGCTAAAAATCAATGTACAACTATTAACCCCCCTCACAGCCTACTGTTGTCTAGAATCCTTACCAATATCAGTCAAGGAACACGTATTTTGTATGTTACATGTAGTATATACTGTATTCTTAAAGTAAGCCAGAGAAAAGAAAGTAAAAGAAAATATCATTAAGAAAATCTCAAGGGGGGTGCCTGGGTGGCTCAGTTGTTAACCGTCTGCCTTCAGCTCACGTCATGATACCGGGGTCCTGGGATGGAGGCCCGAGTCGGACTCCCTGTTCCGCAGGAAGCCTGCTTCTCCCTCTCCCATTCCTACTGCTTGTGTTCCCTCTCTTGCTGTGTGTGTCTCTCTCTCTCTGTCAAATAAATAAATAAAATCTTAAAAAAAAAAAAAAAGAAAGAAAGAAAGAAAATACCAAGGAAGAGAAGATACATTTACAGTACTACATTGTAGTTGGGGAGGGGGAGAAACATGTATAAGGGGACTGGCACAGTTCAAACCGGTGTTATACAAGGCTCAACTGTACTTAAGGTGTAGATCAAGTCATAGAAACTTGTTACATTTCCTTAAATAGAAATATCTGTAGCATCCTTACATTCTATATTATACCACTTAGCCTTTTTTATAAAATGCAGTTTTTGTGAAAAGTAGAGTATATTTTCCATGTCTTCAACATCTCTTATTCACTTAGGTGAGATCCCTTTCCACCCAGGCCCACACCAAAGGCTAAACTGTTTTAAAAAATCAACATACTAAAACATTTATCTTTTATATATACTTATCCTCTTATAAGGAAAAGAAAGCAGATACAAGTTGAACTAAAAGTTATTTTTTCTAGATTATGACAGGCTTAGATCAATAAAAAATGAATTTGTATTCTTACTGAGCATATGATTAGTTTAAAAATAAATTGTTACTTCTGAATGCTTTCTTTCACACATTTTCAATGGCTGAAACGAAATAAATTATATAGAAATAAAAGATGAATACAAAACAGGCAGAAATTTCAATATGTAACATACAATCTCTGGCTGCTGCAGATCTAGCCTAACAAAACGAATGGCTGGCAAATATTTCAGATGATAAATACATGTTAAACAAAAATTTCATTTAAAAGTTATATATTACTAATGCCACTTAGAAATATGATCACAGCACTATTACTTTCTTGCTCAGCAGTCACAGTGAAGGAATTTATTATGCAAATGCCCTGGCTTTTTCAATCTCTAAATTAGTAGACTCAAACTACTTGATTCAAATCCTAGCTCAGCTATGTAATTTAGACCAGTTACTTAGTATCTTTATGCTTAAATTCCACATTTGTAAGATGGAAATAATAGTAGCACTGTATTTTTAGCGTTACTATGAATAAATGAGATAAATTATTGAAGGTGCTTAGAACAAGATCTAACACAAGGTAAGTGATCCACTAATAAAGGATTACTCTAGAAATTCTATAGTTTAAGAGAATACAAGCATTTGGAGCTTACAACTTTAAAGCACAGACTTAGTTAAATTAAATTATTTCCAGAGGCTGTAAGTTTCAGTAACAAGAGCCTAGAGATAATGAGAATCTGAGCAGTGGACTCAAGCATTTTTGAGAATGGGAAGCATCTTCTAATTATTAGCTATGGCTCAGATAAGAAAGAAATGTGGCCAATATTTATATAAAAGTTATTATTATATTTCATTTACAACCACCACTTCTATATCTTGTTATTATAAAATTTCTTTTTAGTCTATTTACAAAAAGTTCTTCTCTAATGCTGAAGAGTTCAGTTTAAGAGTTTCAAGAATTAGTGATAATTAGTCATGAACATGAGTTATATACATTTGTTGTAGAAAACCTTGTTTGTCCTAGGTGACTGACTTCACGTATTGACTATGATGATACTGATAGTGTTTTTAACTCAAACAATAGGAGAGATTGGGTAGATCTTATTAGAATTAGAAACACATACAAAAGATTTCCTACTTGTAAAAGTTATTTTATAAGCAAAATAAATAAATGACCCTGGCAGATTAACTTTAAAACATAAGGCGGAATCTCAATTTCCTATGACAGTTCTATGATTGAATCTTTATTGTACAATGGGAAAAAAATGTTCATATAGTGTTTCCTGAAGCTTTGAATGTCAAATCATTTGCTGGTTTGAGCAGATTGATTTGAGGCAAAGGCATTTCTTAGAAATCTCAGTGCATCATCAAAAGGCATTCATTATACACCTTCGTGCAGTATATTACTTTAGATGCTGTACCAGTGAACTATATGAGTGCCCAGAGGAATTTTTACATTTAAGTTTAAGAACATTCCTTATAGGCTAAAAACATTTGACATAAATTTTTCAGTATGAACCTAGTTTCTACAAATAAAGCCCATGTTTGTGGAATAAATATTTGTTGTTGAAATATTTAATGGTCTCAACTTGAGAGCAGGGCCAAAGATAATAAAATGATAAAAACAGTAATTCAGAAGACTGTTCGCTGACTTAATTTTTTAGTATAATGAGATTTTTTTTTTCTATCTGGCTTTGTAAAATGGCCCTGGCAATTGCTATAGCATCTGTAAATGCATTAAGAATTCCTTATTTAATTGTAATTTTGTATGTCAACTGCATAAAAGAAATGACAATAATTATTTGTTGTTCATGCTTCACTAATTGAATAAAGAACATATATAAAGTAAGGGGGAATTATCTGTGTTTTATTTTTAGGAAGAAAAAGAGTCAAAACCTACTCTTAAATGGGTAACAGTACACTAAATTTAGGCAGAGCAGATAATCAAGCTGGAGAGTATAAAACTAAAACTTTACTCTGAGGTCTGAGTTACCTTGATCACTAAATGACATGTAAAAAGTATGCTTATAGGATACCAAATTAATGAGCTATAAATTTCAAAATGCAGTCAAAACCATTTGAAGGAAAATTATTTGATGAAATCCAGCAGGTTTGTGTAAATTTGTTTTGTATTGCTTGCATATATATGGTCACCTGCCAGTTCCCTAAGTGGGCCAGCCATTCTTTCGGTACCTGTGTGCACCTGCAATTTGTGTAACACACTAACTGAATGGTTAGTTGGGCCCATCTGAGTTCCTGTATGTATGATGAGGCTTTTCAATATTAGAATGATATCATTCAGTTCAGGCAAAATTTGCCAAGCAGAAGAATTAATTTAAATTGACTAAAATGAGGGGCACCTGGTTGGCTCAGTCAGTCAAGCTTCTGCCTTCTGCTCAGGTCATGATCAATCTCCAGGTCCTGGGATCGAGCCCCGGGTTGGGCTCCCTGCGTAGCAGGGAGTCTGTTCCTCCCTCTCCCTCTGCTCCCCACCCTGCAAGTGCTCTCTCTCTCTCAAATAAATAAATAAAAATATTTTTAAAAAATTGACTAAAATGATACAGAGTGTACTCTCTGGGTCTTCTGAACAAGTAGTTGGAACTCTTTGTACTATTTGGAATATCTATCATGTGATATTAAGTCTTAACCACCAACACAAAACTCTTTCTACTTAGTGATGTGTAAATAGTTTCTGTTTCTGCCATGGACTCCTTTCCTGGTCCTTTTTGTTGTCTGCTTCTACCTAGACTCTTTTTTTTTTTTTTTTTTTTGGCCTGGTCATCATTTCTATTTATAGAAATATTTCTATAGTCTGTAGAAATATTTATTTACTTCTACAGAATTTACATCCTTTTCACCTTCAGAGTATTTGAAGTGGCTTACATTAGAAATGCATATACACAAGATAAGTGAAAACACAAAACTACAAATTACAGAAATGTGGAGGAGAATAAATTCTGAAAGTCTGGCTAAAGAAAGCCACTATAACTGAGTTTTAATATCATTCTAGCTTCACTACAGTCAGGGTGAAGAAGGCTGTCTGCAGGGTCTTCTCAAGTTCCATCATCCTTCACCTAATCTCACTCACTTGTTAATGCACAAGGCTGTCAATCTTAGCTGAAGAGTTTGTTTTTAATTTTTTTTCCTAAGTTATTCCTCTTCGTAGTTGCAGATTTCTATGTTAAGAAGATACTTTTCTCTATCTAGTCAGAGAAATCTGTGAGTCTCATTTTTTATCTTTTACATTTAGATTTTCATAAACAGAGGTAACGACATGCCCGTGTTATGGTATCCAAAGTAAAATGCTAACAGATGATTCACTGACCCCTTAAAATGAGCCAGGACTTACTATAAGGTTGAGGTTTTACAAACATTATGTCATTTAGTCAAATAATCCTATATGTTAAATATTATTATTATCACCATTTTACAGATGAAGTACAGATGAGGCTTAGGGGTTGTATTTTCTCCACGTTCTCACAGCTATCAAGGGCAAGTAGCTGGAGTGTCACACCCAACCTGTCAAATTTCCAAACCTACTCTTTTAAACAGTACAGCATTTGGACTCTCTAGAAGTCCCCAAAGTTGGTGTATTAATGAATTCAGAGATCTTGACTGAATGATCCCCGGTTATGTCACCAATGTGACAACAAGCACCAAGAGTCTCAATGCTCGTGAAATCTGAATGGTCCTACCTTGACCCTCAGATCTCTGGGTGCTGCTCTGACCCCAGGACCCAAAAAGATCTCTGTTGTCTGCTCTCCACAGCACCCCGGCAGGCATAGATGTTTCCTGGCACTGCAGCTTTGAAGAAGGGAGAATCGCTTCCAAGTACATTGCTTTGAGGAAAAGACCACAACCTCTACTTTATGGTCTCTTCCTAGCAACACTTTGAAAATTTCTCTTTTCCCCTGCCGCTGAGGGACAAAGAGCAAAACAACTGTGCTTAGAACTTGGCAGGTACTGTTTACAAACAACCTGCTGCTGACCTGTTTTCAGCCATTGAAACCCTTCTGTCCATCTTGTTCTACTCCCTACTATGTGTGGTTTACAGAGGCCTAAAAGGGCTTCAAGGGTGTCAAGAGTTAACAGTCAATACAATCACTGCATGACTCTTTGAGAGCTGTCTGCCAGGAGGAGCCTCTTAGCTTGACAGATACACTGCAATTTTTTATCCTTTCAGCCAGTGTGAATGATCTTAAATTGCTCTTTTTTGACTACGGCTTTTGGATTTCCTAGGAACAGACAGATGAAGCTGTTATCTACATGAGCCCGCTAAGCACTCTATTTTTCACATTTTCAAAGGTAATTTATTGGTTTACTTCTTAAATATCTTTACTCTTCAATAACTATCAACAGGTTTCTAGAAACTGGAAGTGCTCTATCGTAAAATTCATATTGCTGTTTCCTAAAATTGTAACACAAAAAGACTCTTTGAGGCCCAGGGTAGTAATCTAGTGTATCCAGAATCTGTGCTTTTTATTTTCTGTAATGGCTCTTTTCACAATGTTTCTTTAGTATGTTAACAGGAAAAAGTGTTAATATATTGTGTTATCGTGATTAACTGGTGGGAAAGAAAGCAGCCCAGGAAAACACATTGGTACAGTGTATTTATGTTACTATGAAAATATGTATCTTATGAACCATTCCAAATCTTACTGGATAAATTCTGGAAATCTATTCTTTAGCTAAAGATCACCAAGGAAGATCTAAATGTAAAAATTTTAGTATTCATCTTCCAAACTAATAGACCATGAGCTAAAGAAAATTAAAATTGGTGATTTAACCCAAAATAATACAATGATAGGAATTCATTACACTTAATAGCATGGTATGGTCAAAGACAAAGATTATATATAGTAATTCATTTAATCTTAGGGCTAAAAATTAGTTTAAGTGAATTATGATGTTGGACTAAGTAGTAGGAATACATTAATAGGAAGAAAATCAAGAATTGTGAAGCTTTCAGTTGACAACTGATGAGAGAATCAAGACTGAAATGCTTTCAAGAATTATCTCAAGCAACTTAAGGAACAAATTATTCAAAATTTTGCTATTTTTTCTTACTGTCTAAAATGCCATATCATAACTACATATATCTGAAGCTAAACAAGGATATATCTTTACAGTATTTTATTCTAGGCCTCACACTGATACAAAAATGGAATTTTATCTAAAAAAGGTAACAATTATTATTTTAAATTATGAAATTCAAGTGCTTTCTATAAGTGACCTTTAAGTATGATAATACTAATAACTGCTAACTTTTTTGATAAAAAAGCATGTGTGTATTAAATAAGAAACAGGATGAGGGCGCCTGGGTGGCTCAGTTGGTTAAGCGACTGCCTTCGGCTCAGGTCATGATCCTGGAGTCCTGGGATCGAGTCCCACATCGGGCTCCCTGCTCGGCGGGGAGTCTGCTTCTCCCTCTGACCCTCTTCCCTCTCGTGCTCTCTATCTCTCATTCTCTCTCTCTCAAATAAATAAAATCTTTAAAAAAAAAAGGAAACAGGATGAGAAATACTATAGCAATATATTACATCTGTGTGACAGCTTGAGAAGTTAATTTTTATTACAAATTTACATATCTGCTTACTAATTGTTTTAGGTAAATTAAAGCAACTAAACAATTTACTGAAAACTATATTGGGCACTGCTTATGTCATTTATATTTTATTTATGAACAGGAGTATTATAAAAAATGGAAGACCTCCAATGGCACATAAAAGTAATGCTGATATGAAATTAAATGTCAGGCAAAAGGCATGAAAATACAATATTCACAAAGACATTAAATGTAAAACATTTAACAGAACTTTTATATAATTGACACCATTGAAAGGTAGTTTATTAATGATAATGCGTGCAAAATTTTAAAATTCACCTAGCACTTCAGTTTTAAAATGTCAAATATTATTACTTTACCAACATGAATTTTAGCTTCCTTTCCATTTTCTTTCTTCCCACAATGCATCCTTTATCTTTTTCTTTATATTTTTCCTTCCTTTCCCATTATTTCATTTTTTCTTCTCCATTCTTATTTCACTATTGATGTCTCAGGCATTCAATGAGAAATAATAAAATAATAAAACATAAAGTTTGTTTCATTTTTTTCTCTGTATTGAGAGTGATATATCCTGAACTATAAATAATCAATGGATTCTTTTTATTTGAAATGATTACCTGATGACCAAGCCAAAGATTATGTTTTCCTCTAGCATTCCAGGTATGCTTAATCTTTAGCCTTCAAAATACTAGTAAAACTCAATTTATCCTTAATCTGCTGCTTGGGAGTTCCATAATCTGACACTCTATAGGAAAAACTAAAGACCTTTCTCCCTAACATTTCTATAAAGACTCCCTTCAGCTATTATGACTGGTGAGATTTTTCATTCCCATCATCTTCCATAACTATAACCTACATATTACCCCCACAAAATCTTTTTCAATCATATATCTTAGAAACAAAGGTATTATTTTTTTTTTCTGCCCACCACCTTCTCTCTTTTTAACCCCGTAAAGGGTTGAGGTTTTTAATCATTTCTTGAGTAATTTAAAACTTGAAGGCCCCAAATGATGAAAATATTATAGTTTTTTTGCCTAAAAAGGAGAAGAATCTTTAAGGATGTGGAAAATAAAAATTAAGTTCAGAATTAATATAGGAACATACATTGCATCAAAGTTGTAAACAGTAGATGACCTTGACTAGTTTAATTATGTTAGAGTTTTTTTCCTAAAAATAAAACAGCAAGCATTTATGTACCCTCTACATATATCAATTTATTTAATTATAGAAACAACACTATGAGGTTCCTATTGTTATCATCCCTGTTTTACAGACAAGGACACTGAAGAGAGAGTTGTCATTTGTTCTAGATCACACAGCATTTGAACCTAGTTAATGTGGTTCCAGATTTTGTGTTCTTAGTCTCTCTGCTATAGTGACAGAAAGCAATCAAATGAAGGCATATTTTTAATTCTTCTAAAATTTTTTTTAAAAAATTTAAAAAAAATCACTCAATTTTCCCACAATCAATCCCTAACAAAATTTTTGTAGTATGACCTTTTCCTATAAGTTCCATCCCTATGTAGTCTTTTGGGAGAAAGAAAAAAAAAAGTAGAGAGAAGAAATGAGTAAGCTCACACCTTCACACACAGATACAAGTCTCCACAACATGACCTCATTAAAGTTGCCTGTGGCTTCCCCAAATATACTTCACACCCATGCTCATAGCTACTGGATACCAGTGTTCATGATTTTAATTTCTAAAAATCTCTTTTCAATAGACTTTTCCTCTCTGACTCTGACTCCAAGAATTAGGCCTTATTCATATTTTTATTTCCCACCGTTTTTGTAATGATTAGTTAACCCAGTAAATATATGTTGGACTAAACCCATAATTTTGCAGCTCCTAAATATTCATGATCTCCTCACATTTATATCCATGCTCGTTCAGAAATACCCATGTATCTTAAGATCAATTGTTTAACTTAAATCTGACAGTTTTTAAATATACAGATTAATGATAGTGTGATATTTATTTGCTAAAGTGTCTTCTGAGAACTGTAATTAAGGCATGAATAACTTTAACAGGGAAGGAATTCTTGGAGCCCTGAGTGCCAAGAAGTCGGTCTACCCTGACTGGGAGAGACTATGTGGAGAGGCCCCCAGACCATATGGAGAAGAAGCTGAGCCCAGGCATCCAAACCAAAGTGCCACACATGTTAAGACCAGACCGGCCCCCAGCCGACATTCATCAAGTGACAAGCATGTGGGGCAAAAGAATAAGCTATCTGAGACCTGTCCATATTCTTTATCAAACACATATAACAAAATAGCTGTTGTTCAAAGCCACTATGTTTGGGAGTTGTCAGCAATGAGTAAATAACCAGAATGAATAATCACTGAAGCTGTTTTTCCCAAACAGAAATCTGACCAGGTGACTTGACAGCTTAAAATCATATGAGATGTTTTATTCTGAACTAATATGACATTTCACGGACTCCTTTCCAAGACACGTAAGACCTTTATTATGCCCGGGCCTAAGCTACCATTCCTATCCTTCACATATATGTTTCAAGCCTCTTTTAGGCACACATTACACACATTCTTCCTCTGCCTCATTTGGTCAGGTTCAGATTCTTGATTTTAGTTAATTTGTCTAGTTACCTTTTATCTTTGCAGACTAGCACAGTATCCAGAACTCTGTAGCTCTTCAACAGATGATAGGCTGCAAATAAGCATGGCATCTTGAAGAGACTATAGAATTTAGGTAAGATAACTGCGATTTTACCAGCAATGTGTCTTACAGTAATTACTTCAGTTCATTCAGCTTTTAAATGAGAATATAATACCTATCATATATACTTCTAAGAGTTGAGTAATGAATAATGTTAACTATTATAACCAAAGAAAGCTGATAAACTGTAAACCCAGTATAAATGCTATTGTTTTAAAATTATAAACCACTAGGAATCAAGAAAGCTAGGTTTGAATTCTGAATCCACAATTACTAGCTATGCTCCCAGGGCAAACCACTTTTCTTCACAGGTAAAACTAGATTTGTGTGTGTGAAAACCAAATGAAGTAATTCGCAAATGTGTGCTTTAAGTACTATTTATCGATATCATATAATTAATGAGATTATTAATAATGAATAAAATTCAGTTAATACTAAATAAAAGAAACACCCTCACGTGTATACCATACTCAGTCACCCCAATTCCCGAATATTGCTGATGTAATTGCTTAAGGTAAAGCCACAAGTGAATTTACACTACAAGTGCCTGAATTTCTCTTTTCCCTGAACAAAACAGAGAGCCTGGAATGAGAGGATGGAAAAGGAGACTTTGGTGTGCCAGATGTGAAGATTGTATCCAGGGAATGGAGGACACAAGAGCAGAAGGAGAAAGGAAGAAGCCTATGAAGAGGTAGCTCCTGGAAAATCCATCCCAGAACTTACCAACTTCAAGTCTCTTAAACACATTATAAAGGCATTTACTTATGCCATTCAGAACTGGTGTCTGTAATGCGGGCATACACAGAGTTAAAAACAAATCAGGTCTTCTATTTTGAGGTGGGGGGGATATGAAGAGATCTATAGGAGAAGATTAATCCAACTCCCCTCCTGCACATAATACATTTCTGAAAGGAATCTATCCAGAAAAATCTATTTAGCTATGCCCAGAACAATCAAGACTGACTGTGTAGAGATTGAAGTG
This sequence comes from Eumetopias jubatus, assembly GCF_037043125.1. Lineage (NCBI taxonomy): Eukaryota > Metazoa > Chordata > Mammalia > Carnivora > Otariidae > Eumetopias > Eumetopias jubatus. The sequence goes on from NW_028274807.1 coordinate 89,609,966, forward strand.
CCTCAGTCCATCTGCTGATGATATTTATTGCTTTTTGGCACCTTCTACATATTTACCAAGCCTATGTAAAAGAAAGCTATGCTTCTTATTTCTAGGACAAAAACAGATGGTGCTCCAGCAGGTAATAATTTAATTAAATGGCTCCTAAAGCATGAACAAATTGTTCCAAAGAAAAGAAAATATTTTTATTTATTCTTTAAAAATAAGGAGGGGGACAAAAAACTAAATCAAGTTTGACTTTCTTAAAGCAACAAAATTATGGTTTACTAAATCTCCTGTTCTTAAAAACAGAGTGCTTCTCCCTCTCTATCTTCCTCCTAAATCAAAATCAAAATTATAAATAATATTGATGTTTTTCCTCAACTTTCATTAGATCTCTAAAAATAACTTCAAGTTAAAGTGAAACATTTTTACTAAAGTTGAAATCAGATATTCGTGGGATAGGAACAATTTTTGTGAGATTCAAATTAAGTTGCATAATATATTTTATGGACTAAATGGGATAGAATAGCTACATACCTAAAATGTAGATTCTAATAATTGAAAACAAAATTTACCATTCCAGTTAGAGCCAGAAAGCCCTCTGAAGCCCCTGTGATACATACATTAAAGATGTCACAATACTAGAAAGCAGTAACAATTTTGCAGCGTAACACAGTAAAGCTCAGTCACTTGAGTTTAGGATGGAAATGGTAAGAATCCCAGTACTGCCACTGCTACTTACAGACTGCATAACTTTAGGAAAGGAGATTAAGTTTTCTAAGATTCTGTTTCCTAGCCTGTACATATATGTATATACCCAAACACTGAATGACAGTAGTTATGGAGTCACTCAGAACTCAGTGGATAAATTCCAAGTACTTAGCACAGTTCTTAAGACAGAGTAAACATTCTACAAATGGCTGCAAATGACAATCACCTTTAAAATTTATTAAGCAATAAGAATATGCGTATAGTACTGGGGCTATAAAAATATAAACCAAAATAGGGTTTTGGGAGCAAGATGGTGGAGGAGTAGGAGACCGGGATTTCATCTGGTCTCAGGAATTCAGCTAGATAGGGATCAAACCATTCTGAACACCTATGAACTCAACAGGAGATCGAAGAAGAGAGTAGCAACAACTCTGAACAGAAAAGTGACCACTTTCTGGAAGGTAGGACGTGCGGAGAAGTGAATCCGAGGCAATATTCAGGAGGATAGACGGCGGGGGAGGGGGCCTCCGTCGGCCACTTCTGGCAAGTGATAGAGCCGCGGAGCACAAAATCGGAACTTTTAGAAGTCGGCTCCGCTGAGGTACGTTGCTCCAGTGGCTAAGCGGGGGGGTGGAACCCTCGCGGGACAGTGTGGTCTCAGGACCCTCGGGGTCACAGAAAGACTGGGGGTGCCTGAGTGCGGCAGAGCTCCCAGGTATCCAAGTGGGGAAACCGGCTGCAGAGATGGAGCTGAGGCGCGGGCTCTCAGCTCGTGGTTGCCATAAACTGTGATGGATGAAACAGTCGGGCCACTGCTCCTGCAGCAAGGACCCAACAAGCGGCAGATCCGGGGAGACGCCCCTTCCTCCCCGGGGAGGAGCAGCACGGGAACGCACCACAGGGATCTACTGGGTTTGGAGACTCCACACAGGGTCGGGTGACAGAGATAGAAATGCTCGGTCAGAGGCCGAGTGAGCACGGAGTGCGGCCAGAGACCGGGGAGACGGGAGTGACTGACTGCTTTTCTCTGGGAGCGCACTGAGGAGCAGGGTCCTGAGTTCTCGGCTCCTCTGGGGCGGAGATTGGGAGGCCGCAATTTTCACTGTTGTCCTCCAACGCGGTACAGAAAGCTTGCAGGGAACAAAAGCTCCCGAGAGCAAACCTGAGCAGATTGCTTAGTCCGGACAGGCAAGGGCAGGGCAATTCTACCTCTGGCAAAGACCTTTGGGAACCACAGCAACAGGCCCCTCCCCCAGAAGATCAGCACGAACAGCCAGCCAAGACCAAGTTTAGCGATCAAGGAGAATTGCAGAACTCCAGCGCTAGGGGAATACTGCACATAGAATTCATGGCTTTTTTACCATGATTCATTAGTCTTTCAAAGTTAATTTTTTTAACTGTTTTTTCTTTTGAACTTTTTTCCTTTTTCAACCAACATCTTATCAATCCCTTTTTTTAAAAAAACGTTTTTATTTTTCATTAGAGTCATACTCTATCCCTTCATAGTAGTTACCCTTATTTTTCGCAGATATATATATATATATATATACATTGTTCTCTCTAAAATTTTGAGATACAGTTTCTTCTAACATATCAAAATATACCCTAAAACTCTAGTGTGTGGCTTTGTTCTAGTCTCCTGCCTGATCACATTCTGTCCGACCCCTTTGTTTTCCTTTCTTTCTTTCCTTTTATTTAATCCTCTTCTTTCTTTTCTTCAAACAACTTCTTATCAATTCCTTTTTTAAAATTTTTTAAATTTTCATCTTTACATTCATATCCCATCCCTTCGTCGTATCAACTCTTATTTTGTAAATATATAAGTCTTTCTTCCTTTAAAATTTTAGGAGGCCCTTTCTTCTAACAGACTAAAATACACCCAAAATCTAGTGTGTGGCACTGATCTATGCACCAGCCTGATCATATTTGATCATATTCTGTTTTTTTTGTTTTGTTTTGTTCTGTTTTTGTCTGTTTTTATCTTTTTCTTTTCTTTTTTTTTTTCTTCTCTTTGTTTTTTCTTTCTTTCCCTTTCTTTTCCCCTGGTTTCAGGTCTTCTCTGATTTGTATAGAGTATAGTTGCTGGGGACATTGTTAACTTGTTAGCATTTTGTTCTCTCATTCATCTATTCTCCTCTGGACAAAATGACAAGATGAAAAAAATCACCTCAACAAAAAGACCAAGAGGTAGTACCGTCTGCCAGGGACCTACTCAATATGAACATTAGTGCGGTGTCGGACGTAAAGTTCAGAATCATGACTTTAAAGATACTAGCTGGGCTTGAAAAAACCATGGAAGTTACTAGAGAAACCATTTCTGGAGAAATAAAAGAACTAAAATCTAACCAAGTCGAAATCAAAAAGGCTATTAATGAGGTGCAATCAAAAATGGGGGCACTAACTGCTAGGGTAAATGAGGCAGAAGACTGAATCAGCAATACAGACCAAATGATGGAAAATAAAGAAGCTGAGAAAAAGAGATAAACAACTACTGGATCATGGGGGCAGAATTCAAGAGAGAAGCAATACGAAAGATGAAACAACATTAGAATAATTGGGACCCAAGAAGAAGAAGAAAGAGAGAAAGGGGCAGAAGGTGTATTGGAGCAAATTATAGCAGAGAACTTCCCTAAAGTGGGGAAGGAAACACGCATCAAAATCCAGGAGGCACAGAGAACCCCTCTCAAAATCAATAAAAATAGGTCAACACTGCGACACTTAATAGTAAAACTTACGAGTCTCAGAGAGAAAGAGAAAATCTTGAAAGCAGCTCGGGAGAAGAGATATGTAACCTATAATGGTAGAAACATTAGATTGGCAACAGACCTATCCACAGAGACCTGGCATGCCAGAAAGGACTGCCATGATATATTCAGAGCACTAAATGAGAAAAATATGCACCCAAGAATACTATATCCAGCTAGGCTGTCATTGAAAATAGAAGGAGAGATAAAAAGCTTCCAGGACAAACAAAAACTAAAGGAATTTGCAAACATGAAACCAGCCCGACAAGAAATATTGAAAGGGGTCCTCTAAGCAAAGAGAGAGCCTAAAAGCAGCATGGACCAGAAAGGAATAGAGACAATATACAGTAACAGTCACTTTACAGGCAATACAATGGCACCAAATTCATATCTTTCAATAATTACCCTGAATGTAAATGGGCTAAATGCCCCAATCAAAAGACACAGGCTATCAGATTGGATTAAAAAACAAGACCATCGATATGCTGTCTGCAAGAGACTCATTTTAGACCCGAAGACACCCCCACATTGAAAGTGAAGGGGTGGAAAACCATTTACCATGCTAATGGACACCAGAAGAAAGCTGGGTGGCAATCCTTATATCAGACAAATTAGATTTTAAAACAAAGACTGTAATAAGAGATGAGGAAGGGCACTATATCCTACTTAAAGGGTCTATCCAACAGAAGGTCTAACAATTGTAAATATCTATGCGCCTAACATGGGAGAAGCCAATTATATAAGGCAATTAATAACAAAAGCGAAGAAACACATTGACAACAATACAATAATAGTGGGGGACTTTAAGACCCTCCTGACTGAAATGGACAGATCATCTAAGCAAAAGATCAACAAGGAAATAAAGACTTTAAATGACACACTGGACCAAATGGATTCATAGACATATTCAGAACTTTCCATCCCAAAGCAACGGAATACACATTCTTCTCTAGTGCCCACGGAATATTCTCCAGAATAGATCACATCCTAGGTCACAAATCAGGTCTCAACCGGTACCAAAAGACTGGGATCATTCCCTGCATATTTTCAGACCACAGTGCTTTGAAACTACAACTCAATCACAGGAGGAAAGTCGGAAAGAACTCAAATACATGGACGCTAAAGTGCATCCTACTAAAGAATGAATGGGTCAACTAGGAAATTAAAGAATTAAAAAAATTCATGGAAACCAATGAAAATGAAAACACAACTGTTCAAATCTTTGGGATAGAGCAAAGGCAGTCCTAAGAGGAAAGTATATAGCAATACAAGCCTTAATCAAGAAACAAGAAAGGTCTCAAATACACAAGGTAACCCTACACCTAAAGGAGCTAGAGGAAAAACAGCAAAAAAGCCTAAACCCAGCAGGAGAAGAGAAATAATAAAGATCAGAGCAGAAATCAATGAACTAGAAACCAAAAGAACAGTAGAACACATCAACGAAACTCGGAGCTGGTTCTTTGAAAGAATTAAAAAGATTGATAAACCCCTGGCCAGATTTAGCAAAAAGAAAAGAGAAATGACCCAAATCAACAAAATCATGAATGAAAGAGGAGAGATCACAACCAACACCGAAGAAATACAAACAATTATAAGAACATATTATGAGCAACTCTATGCCAGCAAATTAGATAACCTGGAAGAAATGGATGCATTCCTAGAGATGTATCAACTATCAAAATTGAACCAGGAAGAAATAGAAAACCTAAACAGACCTATAACCACTAAGGAAATTGAAGCAGTCATCAAAAATCTCCCAACAAACAAAAGCCCAGGGCCAGATGGCTTCCCAGGGGAATTCTACCAAACATTTCAAGAAGAATTAATACCTATTCTCCTGAAACTGTTCCAAAAAAATAGAAATGGAAGGAAAACTTCCAAACTCATTTTATGAGGCCACCATCACCTTGATCCCCAAACCAAAGACCCCATCAAAAAGGAGAATTAGAGACCAATATCCTTGATGAACACGGATGCAAAAATTCTCACCAAAATACTAGCCAATAGGATCCAACAGTCCATTAAAAGGATTATTCACCATGACCGAGTGGGATTTATCCCTGGGCTGCAAGGCTGGTTCAACATCCACAAATCAATCAATGTGATACAATATATTAACAAAAGAAAGAAGAATCATATGATCCTCTCAATAGATGCAGAGAAAGCATTTGACAAAGTACAGCATCCTTTCTTGATCAAAACCCTTCAGAGTATAGGGATAGAGGGTACCTACCTCAATATCATAAAAACCATCTATGAAAAACCTACAGCCAATATCATTCTCAATGGGGAAAAACTGAGAGCTTTCCCCTTAAGGTCAGGAATGCGGCAGGGATGTCCACTATCACCAGTGGTATTCAACATAGTATTAGAAGTCCTAGCCACAGCAATCAGACAACAAAAAGAAATCAAAGGCATCCAAATCGGCAAGGAGGAAGTCAAACTCTCACTCTTTGCAGATGATATGATACTTTATGTGGAAAATCCAAAAGACTCCACCCCAAAACTGCTAGAACTCATACAAGAATTCAGTAAAGTGGCAGGATATAAAATCAATGCACAGAAATCAGTGGCATTCCTATACACCAACAACAAGACAGAAGAGAGACAAATCAAGGAGTTGATCCCATTTACAATTGCACCCAAAACCATAAGATACCTAGGAATAAATCTAACCAAAGAGGCAAAGGATCTGTACTCAGAAAACTATAAAATACTCATGACAGAAATTGAGGAAGACACAAAGAAATGGAAAAACATTCCATGCTCATGGATTGGAAGAACATTGTGAAGATGTCAATGCTCCCTAGAGCAATCTACACATTCAGTGCAATCCCCATCTAAATACCATCCACTTTTTTCAAAGAAATGGAACAAATAATCCTAAAATTTGTATGGAACCAGAAAAGACCCTGAATAGCCAGAGGAATGTTGAAAAAGAAAAACAAAGGTGGCAGCATCACAATTCCGGACTTCCAGCTCTATTACAAAGCTGTCATCATCAAGACAGTATGGTACTGGCACAAAAACAGACACATAGATCAGTGGAACAGAATAGAGAGCCCAGAAATGGACCCTCAACTCTATGGTCAACTCATCTTTGACAAAGCAGGAAAGAATGTCCAATGGCAAAAAGACAGTCTCTTCAACAAATGGTGTTGGGAAAATTGGACAGCCACATGCAGAAGAATGAAACTGGACCATTTCCTTACACCACACACAAAAATAGACTCCAAATGTTTGAAAGACCCAGATGTGAGACCGAAGTCCATCAACATCCTAAAGGAGAATACAGGCAGCAACCTCTTTGACCTCAGCCGCAGCAACTTCTTCCTAGAAACATCGCCAAAGGCAAGGGAAGCAAGGGCAAAAATGAACTATTGGGATTTCATCAAGATAAAAAGCTGCACATCAAAAGAAACAGTCCACAAAACCAAAAGACAACCAACAGAATGGGAGAAAATATTTGCAAATGACATATCAGGTAAAGGGATAGTATCCAAAATCTATAAAGAACTTACCAAACTCAACACCCAAAGAACAAATAATCCAATCAAGAAATGGGCAGAAGACATGAACAGACATTTTTCCAAAGAAGACATCCAAATGGCCAACAGACACATGAAAAAGTGCTCCACAATCCTCGGCATCAGGGAAATCCAAATCAAAACCTCAATGCGATACCACCTCACACCCGTCAGAATGGCTAAAATTAACAAGTCAGGAAATGACAGATGTTGGCGGGGATGTGGAGAAAGAGGAAACCTCCTACACTCTTGGTGGGAATGCAAGCTGGTGCAACCACTCTGGAAAACAGTATAGAGTTCCTCAAACAGTTGAAAATAGAGCTACTGTACGATCCAGCAATTGCGCTACTAGGTATTTACCCCAAAGATACAAATGTAGGGATCCGAAGGGGTACGTGCACCCCAATGTTTATAGCAGCAATGTCCACAATAGACAAACTGTGGGAAGAGCCAAGATGTCCATCGACAGATGAATGGATAAAGAAGAAGTGGTATATATACACAATGGAATATTATGCAGCCATCAAAAGGAATGAGATCTTGCCATTTGCAACGACGTGGATGGACCTGGAGGGTGTTATACTGAGTGAAATAAGTCAATCAGAGAAAGACATGTATGATATGACCTCACTGATATGAGGAATTCTTAATCTCAGGAAACAAACTGAGTGTTGCTGGAGTGGTGGGGCGTGGGAGGGAGGAGCTGGCTGGGTGATGGACATTGGGGTGGGTATGTGCTATGGTGAGCGCTTTGAATTGTGCAAGACTGTTGAATCACAGATCTGTACCTCTGAGGCAAATAATGCAATATATTTTAAGAAAAAACAAAGAAGAAGAAGATAGCAGGAGGGGAAGAATGAAGAGGGGGAATCGGAGGGGGAGATGAACCATGAGAGATGATGGACTCTGAAAAACAAATGGAGGGTTTTAGAGGGGAGGGTGGTGGGGGCATGAGTTAGCCTGGTGATGGGTATTAAAGAGGGCACGTTCTGCATGGAGCACTGGGTATTATGCACAAACAATGAATCATGGAACACTACATCAAAAACTAATGATGTATGATGATTAACATAACAATAAAAAATTAAAAATATATATATAAACCAAAATATATAAGATATTGCTTCAAGTAAATTACAATCTATCAGCAAAGATGAAACTAACGTATATACACAAATTGTAATCAAGAAGTAAACTGTGGGATTTAAAGTAAGAATTCAGTAATGTTGAAATTAAGGAGGATTTTGATGGGAACTAAAGCTGTAGCTTGAAAAATGGATAGGGCTTGAGAATGAAGAAGCCACTCAAAGAAATAAGAAGATGAGCTCAAGCAGGAAGTCGGGAATGAGTCATCTGCATGTAAGAGTCAATGAAGGGACTCTCTTAATTGAGAAAAAGGTAAATACCAGGAGCTGGAAGAAATAAGTTTAGAATGATGGAAAAGGAAATAGTCTACCTATGTAAGGGTAAGTCCTTCCAGGATAAAGGCACCATGAGATTTGTGCTTCATAAAATGATGACACAGAGCAAGGAAAGCTCACATTATTACAGTGAAGTAGGATAACCACATAACACAGTGAAGACTAAAACCAATTATACTTTTAGCAAAGTTCGTTTACTTAGAGGACTCAAAGTATATATTCTCACCTCAATAATTTTATGATCATTTATAATTATACTAAGTTACATTTATAATATATTTTATATTGAATACATACTTATACTTGATACTATATATAATTCTGTACTTTAATTACTAAAAATTATAATCTTGAGAAAAAATAAAGTTAGAGGCATCATACTCCCTGATATCAAATTATATTACAAAGCTATAGTAATTAAAACAGCATAGTATTGGCACAAAAATAGACACATAGATCAATGAAGCCGACTAGAGAGCCCAAAAATAAACTCATGCATTTATGGCCAATTAATCTGTGACAAAGGAGCCATAATTTGTGACAACGGTGAAAGGACTTTAATAAATGGTGTTGGGGAAACTGGACAGCCATGTGCAAATGAATGAAACTGGACCACTATCTTACACCATATACAATAATTAACTCAAAATGGATTAAAAGACTTCAATGTAAGACCTAAAACCATAAAAATCTTAGAAGAAAACATGGGGAGTACATTCCTTGACATAGGTCTTGGCAATGATTTATTTTTAATGTAAAAGCCACAAAAGCAAAAATAAGTAAGTGGGATTACATCATACTGAAATTCTTCTGCACAGGAAAAGAAACCATCAACAAAAGGAAAAGGAAACCTATTGAAACCTATTGAAAGAGAGAAAATATTTCAAGTAACATATCTGATAATAGGCTAATAACCAAAATATATAAAGAGTTCATACAACTCAATAGCAAAAACAATCTGATTTAAAAAATGGGCAGAAGATCTGGATAGACATTTTTCCAAAGAAGACATAAAGATGGCCAATAGGTACATGAAAAGATCCTCTACCCATCATTAATCATCAGAGAAATGCAAATCAATACCACAATGAAATATCACCTCATACCTGTTAGAATGGCTATTATCAAAAAGGCAAGAAATAACAAGTGTTGGTGAGGATGTAGAGAAAAGGGAACCATCATATACTGTTGCTGGAAATGTAAATTGGTGCAGCCACTATGGAAAACAGTATGGAGATTCCTCAAAAATTTAAAACTAGAACCACCATATGAGCCAGCAATTCCTCTCCTGGGTATTTATTGGGAGAAAACAAAAACACTAATTCCAAAAGATTTATGCACTACCATGTTTACTGCAGCACTATTTACAATAGTCAAGATATGGAAACAACTTAAGTGCTAAGTGCCATTGATGTATGATGGATAAAGAAATTGTGGTACACACACACACACAGGAATATTATTCAGCCATAAAAAATAAAGAAATCGTGCCATGTAAGATGCTAATCTATATCAAACTAAATGGCAGATTGCTGGTTGTCACAGGCAGGGTGTGGGAGGTGGGAATGAATGAATGAATTATAATCATATTTCTATTGTATATTATATGTACACATGAACTTTACCTTGTGCTAAGTGATAATGATAACAGCAATACATTTTCCTCATTCATATTCTCAGTCATTCATCTGTTCTCTAAACTCACTGTCAAAATGGTTGGAAAGATAGGGGCGTTGTATATTATATTGCCTTAATAGATGGGGAAAACCACTTGCTGATGGCTGCTATCTCACCTCCCAACTATAGAAGTGGACCCTGAGGGAGAAACTAAAGGATAGGAACTATGTTTGAGGCACTGTCATTATCTTTAATCTCATGTCCTGAATGGTAAAGAACTACTGACACTAATTTAAAAAAAAAAAGACAGAGAGATAGACATCATTCTAAAGGCAAAATTCAAACATATTTTCTTTTGGAAATTACACAACAGAGTTATGTAAGAATCTGTAAGATTTATTTTTAAGTTCTTTTTTTTTAAAGATTTATTTATTTATTTGAGAGAGAGAGAATGAGAGAGATAGAGAGCACGAGAGGGAAGAGGGTCAGAGGGAGAAGCAGACTCCCTGCTGAGCAGGGAGCCCGATGTGGGACTCGATCCTGGGACTCCAGGATCATGACTTGAGCCGAAGGCAGTCACTTAACCAACTGAGCCACCCAGGCGCCCTATTTTTAAGTTCTAATGACAGAGTTGGCAGAGTTTAATACATAGAAGATATTATTAGGCATTGGACCAAGGCTTAGTTAAAAAACACAAACAGGATATCCAAGGTATTAAGTCCCATTTAATTTGTTCTTTCCACCTTGATAAGCAGTAATCCAAATGATTCAGTAAGTAAAATGAATTTCTGATCAAGGAAACAGACATTCTAGGGTGGGAGGGATGGGGTGGCTGGGTGATGGACATTGGGGAGGGTGTGTGCTATGGTGAGCGCTGTGAACTGTGTAAGACTAATGAATCACAGACCTGCACCTCTGAAATAAGTAACACATTATATGGTAAAAAAGAAGAAGAAGAAAAGAAGAAGAAGAAGAAGATGATGATGATGATAGTAGGAAGGGAAAAATGAAGGGGGAGGAAATCGGATGGAGAGACAGACCATGAGAGACTATGGACTCTGAGAAACAAACTGAGGGTTTTAGAGGGGAGGGGTGTGGCGGGTGGGGTTAGCCCACTGTATTAAGGAGGGCATGTATTGCATGGAGCACTGGGTGTTATACGCAAACAATGAATCATGGAACACTACATCAAAAACTGATGATGGGATGTATGGTGATTAACATAATAAAATAAAATTAATAAAAATAAACAAATAAGAAAACAGATATTCTAGTTTCCTATAACCAATAATACCCTAGATTTCAATGTCTTATCTAGAAAAACCACAATACTAGATAGCTCTAATTCTGCCTGGATAAGTTTATATTATGATATATAAGCAAACATTGCTAACTTTGGGAAAGTATATACTTTATGAATACATTATGCTCTAGTTGTCTTACTGATATAATAGACCCTCAACAACTTGGAAAATTGGGGTTAGAATTAAGGTAAACATAGAAATCTAAAAACTACTTTGATAGCATAATATCTAGTTTAAGAACTCAAGACCTTAAAGGAAAAATCAAGATTAGATTAACTATAACACCCACATAAATAACTTCTTAACGGTTATTGTAAAAGGAGTCTGTGTATTTCTGAGATATGCAAAATGCTGCCTTCAAAGTATAACAATTCTTATATTCACTAAAAATGAAATGGTAGAGACAGCAAGCTAAGTAAAGAAAATATCAAAGGCATCCTACACAATTTAAATGAATAATAATACTTATTTTGAAGTTGGCTTTTTGTAATCTTTGGTTCTTTAGGGATCCCTCTTCTAGAATTTCAGAAAGAAGCTTACACATTCATTTTACTTTGTTGACTTCAACATCCTACCTCCTGCTTTAGTCCCAGACATTTAGTGTAATCCAGATGCTTTATATCCAAAAAACACTTTTAAAAAGCTTTTAATATACTTAAGGCCCAGTGTATTTTTTCTCAATATTTCTCTCAAGACTTTGTTGCAAAAAGTGCTATCAACTAAATAAATTAAAATAAAGACAGATAAATAAATAAATTGTACTTTATCAAAAGCACCCTTGTACTTCAAAGAAAACCATCAAAGTGAAAAACCACCCACAGAATGGGAGAAAATAATCCTAAATCATTTTTGACAAGGGACTTTATCTAGCATATATAAAGAACACTTACAACTTTATAATAAAAAGACAACCCTATTTTTTAAAAAAGGCGACGAATCTGAATAGACATTTCTCAAAGGAAAATGTTAAAAATGGCTAATAAACACATGAGAAAATGCAAAAAGTCATTAGTCATTAGAGAAATGCACATCAAAATGACAATGAAAGACCACTTCACAGTTATCAGGGTAACTATAATAAAAAAAGACAGATAGGAAGTTGATACGGATTTGGAGAAATTGGAGTTCATAGCTGTGGGAATGTAAAATGGTGCATCTGCTTTGGAAAGCAGTCTGGCACTTCCTCACATGATCAAATATACGGTTACCATATGATCTAGCAATTCCACTTCTAGGTTTATACCCAAGAGAAATGAGAACAAGTATCTACACAAAGATTTGTACACAAATGTTTCAGCAGCATTAGTCATAATAACCATTAGGATGAAACAACCCAAACAGCCATCAAATGATGAAAAGAAGTATACCTATACAATGGAACATTATTCAGCAATGGAAATGATTTAAGTATTGACATGTACTACAACATGTGAATCTAGAAAATATACTGTGTGAAAGAAGTCAGTCACAAAAGACAACATATTGTAAGATTCTATGTATACAAAAGGTCCAAAATAGGAAAGTCTACAGCAACAGGAAGTAGATTAGTGATTGCATAGTACTGGGGAAGGAAGACGGGAGGAAATGGGGAGTGACTAGGTGACTACCTAATGAATAGAAGCTTTATTTTTGGTGTGATAAAAATGTTCTAAAATTGATTGTGGTGATAGTTATGTAACTCTGAATACATTAAGATCATTGCATACATCATATAGGTGAATTTTATAGTATGTGGTTTATACATCTTAACGAAACTATTCTTAAAAAGAAAAGTTTATTGCAAACCCCTATTATTCTTGTTCTGCGTTTTGCTACAACTTCCTTTTTCTAAACTCCAGCCAAAATTCCTTCATGTTATAAGTTGGTCCCACTAAGAGTGCTGGTAATTTATATAGGCTAGAGTCAAAAAGTTGCCAAAAAGTTATACAGAAGTAAAACTGTATATTCCAGACTTACACCAGGGAAACTTTCACATAGGAAATGTTTTGTCTTCAAGATGCGTTGTTCATTGGTAAGGTTAATGATTCTTCCCTTCTCTATACACATACTCATGTTTGCTCCTAAAAGAAACATGCATACCTCTACAGTTTTTTGTTTGTTTGTTTTGGAAAAGTAAAGCCTGTTCTTAAACATAGGGTGTTAGAATCAGAAGCATTTTTTTTTTTTAAAGAGCAGCTGGCTCTATTAGCAAGTATTTATGTAAAAAATTGGAATGCTGATATTACATTTATAATAATAGTACTAAATAAATAGCATCGCCCTTATCTACATGCTTAATAATGCTATTAGAATGGTAAATATATGAAAAAGCTCATTACATTTTTGTATTTTTAAATACCTTCTTGACACCTTTAGGAATAAGGATCAAAGTTAGAAATATTCCCATCTGCAATTCTCTCTGACTTCCTATACAAACTTCAAAGCACAATTCTGTTTTTTAAAGAAGTTTAAATGCTGGCTAATGTGAATGGAAGAAAAAATACTGCAGATGTTTTGTCTAATTCCACTGCATACATTATTGTTTTCCTTTCTGCTTGGCTTTTTCTTTAAGACACCAGAACATTAAATAAAACCATACTAAAGGTCACTCTGATGTAGAAACAGCCAAATTTCCAGTGTTCTCCCCAATTGTTCTACACATTTAAAGCTCAAAATATTAAATAAACTGAAAATAAATGTTCTTTTTTTATATAAATTTCTTAAAACACTCCAAATACTTTGGGCTAGACTTGTCACTTGGAAAAAAAATCCAAAAAACAAAAAAAACAAACAAAACAAAAACAAACAAACATTAAGATATCTTAATAAAATTCATTTAACTTCACAGTACATCTACCATTTGAAAACATTTTTTTTTCTTCTGAACACAGCTTAATGAACCTTTAATTTACCTTTCATTCAGTATCCACTGAGGGTTGTTAAAAGACAGTCTTAAGTCAGTGCACTTAATTACCATCATCATATGTTATTATGTACTGTTATATAACACCATATGCCAATTATCACGGGACTTTAATAGATACTGAATAATTACACATCTGCACACACATATCACTTGTACTATACATCTACATTTGAACTATATCTTTGAAAGTAAACAGTAATTTTTAAATATTTGTATTTGAGACATTAACTAAATGATTTATAGATTTCAAAACTAATATCGTTTCAAGTATATTGTTCCCTAGTTATGTCTAGATATCAGACATCTTAACTTAGAATCTCTACAATAAAACAGACTTATTGTATTTAAACATCAAAACACGTTATAAGTCCAAAATAATTTATTTTAAAATAAATTATTGACTTTTAGAAAGAAGAGGTAAATAACAGCGTATGCTAGGTATTTATTCATGAACTATTAGAGGATTTTTGTCATTTATCCAGTTCCCTGTCCTACTTTTAACAGTCACCCAAATTCACCCTGTCCTGTCCCCCCTGTGTTTCTCTTAGTCCTTAACACTACTTCCAGCTGTGGGGCGCCTGGGTGGCTCAGTCGTTAAGCGTCTGCCTTCGGCTCAGGTCATGATCCCAGGGTCCTGGGATTGAGTCCCACATCGGGCTCCCTGCTCCGCGGGAAGCCTGCTTCTCCCTCTCCCACTCCCCCTGCTTGTGTTCCTACTCTCACTGTGTCTCTCTCTGTCAAATAAATAAATAAGCAAATAAATAAATAAATAAATAAAAAACACTACTTCCAGCTGTAATTGGTCTATCATATACATTGTTATGAGAGTTATCTTTTAAAATTAAGCATATTTGGCTTCATTTCTGCCCTTTGTAAGAACTTTATTTAGACACCCATTCCTAGAATAAAGTAAAAAATCTCTTTAGCATGAAATATAAGGTTTGGTATCAGTAAGTAAAACTTTCAAAAAAAAGTTCTCAATTTCCAGTCTCATCTAATCTTTTTTTAATGACACTGTTGGTTTGTAAATTGGTCCCCATACATAGAAAACAAGGAGAAACCAAAGAAAGAAACAAACCACTCCAGGTAGCAGCCTTAATAAACAAGAGAATGTACATATGAGGCTTGTCTTGGGCAGCCTCAAGACAAGTAGATCTCCACATCTGCCTGTTGGAATCTTAAAAGTTTATATAGAGGCCTTAAGTGGGTTTAGTCATATAGGCCATCCAGAGGGTCTCAGCAACGTATTGCTCTCTCAAAGCTGTGTCCTTTAAAATGGTTCCCATGGGGAGAATGGTGAGCATAACATATTCCAAGGACAGAGGAAGGGATAAGAAGCCTTTAATTGCTCAGGTCCAGCTTGCAGGTCAACTGGCCAACCGATGATCATGTCCTCTGATGACTTTCTCCAACAATCATATTTTATATACCCATAATGAACACCTGTACACCCATTACCCAGCTAAGAAATCTACCTTATTTTATATATTCTGAGATGCTTACTTTTTCCTCCATGTTTTACTATCTCTGGATTCACAGTGAGTATTTACAATCACCCTAGTCCAGGCGGCATATGACATATTTTTACTTGTTTATGCATGTGCTAACTCATTATTATTTGGACCAACTAGACAACCACAGTTCCTCTAGGTTTCAAGTTACTGGGTCATGCAAAGACCATTTGGGGAAAAAGTAGGATCCCGGTCATTGTTAAAAACACTCTACTTATACCTTCTGATAGGTCAGGAAAATGCTGGCATCAAAAGTTGCATTATACGGGACTGGGTGGCTCAGTCGTTAAGCGTCTGCCTTCGGCTCAGGTCATGATCCCAGGGTCCTGGGATCAAGCCCTGCATCGGGCTCCCTGCTCGGAGGGAAGCCTGCTTCTCCCTCTCCCACTCCCCCTGCTTGTGTTCCCTCTCTCGCTGTGTCTCTCTCTGTCAAATAAATAAAATCTTAAAAAAAAAAAAAAGTTGCATTATAGGTGTCACTGACTTAGAAGAAAGTCCCACA
Source organism: Eumetopias jubatus (assembly GCF_037043125.1). Classification (NCBI taxonomy): domain Eukaryota; kingdom Metazoa; phylum Chordata; class Mammalia; order Carnivora; family Otariidae; genus Eumetopias; species Eumetopias jubatus. The sequence continues at coordinate 89,626,190 of NW_028274807.1, forward strand.
GACAACAATGGAATATTATACTAATCACTATTGCATCCCTACTTCTCTTCATTGCACAGAGGGTGATACTGCATTGGAGAAACATAGGCATTAATGACTCTGAGTCAAAAAGAAATATAAATGATTCATCCTCTGAATATAAAATATTTCAGGAAGAACTTACCTATACTTTCTTTTTTATGTATGAAGAACAATAGATAATAAAAAAAGATGTAAAGAAGCCTAAAAGAGGGCCCCTGGGTGGCTCAGTTGGTTAAGTGACTGCCTTCGGCTCAGGTCACGATCCTGGAGTCCCGGGATCGAGTCCCGCATCGGGCTCCCTGCTCAGCAGGGAGTCTGCTTCTCCCTCTGACCCTCTCCCCTCTCATGCTCTCTATCTCATTCTCTCTCTCAAATAAATAAATAAAAAATCTTTAAAAAAAAAAGCCTAAAAGAGTTCTTTCAATAAGTTTAAAATTTAAAAAAAAATCGTAATTTTTCTTTCTTAGAGATACATAAAATAATAGTGCACTTTATAAATAAACAGTTTGACAGCTTCATGACTTATATTTTGGACAAGTTGCTTAACCACTGAATTTCAATTTCCTCATCTGAAAATTGGTAATAATAATAGAACTCAGCTCATATGGTTATTGTGAGGATTAGAGGATTTAAAACAGCACTTAACATATAAGCGCTCAATGATGTTAACTACCCCTATCTTATCAAATTGTTTTTAAGATTTTATTTATTATTTTGAGAGAAAGCACACGCGAGCTGGGGCAGGGAAAGGGCAGAGGGACAGAGAGATCTTGAATGGACTCCATGCTGAGGGCAGAGCCCATCAGAGGGTTGGATCCCAGGACCCTGAGATCATGACCTGAGCCAAAATCAAGAGCCAGATGCTCAACTGACGGAGACACCCAGGCGCTCCTATCAATTTTTTTATACAGAGTTGCTTATATGTCTCTCTAATACCTACTCTATTCCTTCATAAATACATTTGTCTTCTTACATTCTTCCTCTCCCTCTTCTTCTTTTTCTCCTTCTTGTTTTTCTTCTTTTATGCAGAATATTTAATATATATGGGAGTAGAAACAGTAATATATCAACCGTGAACTCCTGGTAATCATCACCCAGTTCTACTGATCAACGATCTACCCCCAACCACATTTCCATCCATATTCATTCATATTATTTTTTAAAACAAACAAAAACCTCAGACTTACCATTTTACATGTAATTATTCTAATATGTAATTCTAAATGATAACTATTTTAACATAACTATAATACCATTATCCATTTAAAATAACAAATATTAATTTGTTAATATTATTAAATATCTAGGGAATGTTCATACCACAAATGGTTTTGAATAAAATATACTTGAGGTATTCCAGTTAAAAAGGTTGGGAAGTCAATGCACTAAGTTAACAAAAAGATTTTCAATAACAAAGATTGAAATTATTGAGTGGAAGGAGGAAATAGGTAACAGTAGTACTATGAATGCCAGATTTCCCTAACTTTAGTGGTGGCAAAGGGTGGTATTTAACAGGTACCAAAAATCTGGTTTGGGGGATATTTTTGTTATATAAAGAAAATTTGACCTAAAATATCTTAATATCACCAGATACACTCTTGCATTTTAATAGCTTTCATTAGCATTATGTTAGATTGCTATACCTTTGAGAAATGTGAGTCAAAAGTTAAACACAATTTAGCATTTATTATAAAAAATTAGTCACATCTATTTCACTTTGTTTTTCATTGCATTTTCTAGAGATACAATTTTTGGTAAATTCAATAATTAGTTTAATAAATGCTTCTTGAACATCTACTATATGCTGACAGATAGTCTTCTAGACACAGGGGATGGAGCAGTGAAAAAAACAACAAATATCCCTGTCCTCATGGAAGTTACTTCTAGTGGGGAGAGAAATAAATAACAAAATTAAATTTATATATAGTTGAGACTTGAACAACATGGGAGTTACGGGTACCAAGCCTCCAGTCTAAAATCCACATGTAACCTTTGACTCCCCAAAAATGTAGCTAATAACCTACTGTTGACCAGAAGACTTACCAATAACAAAACAATAATTAACCCATATTTTGTAAGTTAAATGTACTATGTACTATATTATTTAATATAGTAATCTAGAAAAATGAAAGCGTTAAGGGAAAAAAAAAAAAGAAGAGAAAATACATTTGCAGTATCATATTATACTTATTGAAAAAAAAATCCATGTATAAGTGGACTTGTGGAGTTCAAACCCATGTTGTTCAAGGGTCAACTGTAGTATGCAACATAGTGCATTGAGGGAAAAAACGCTGAACAGACATAGGTGTATAAGGGGGTTGGGAAGGTCGGGAGAGAGGTTCAGTTTTAAATAGATGGTCAAAGTCTGAACTGGTTTTTCTCATAACCATCAATCTACTCTAATCACTATCTTATATGAGTAAGATGTCTACTAATAATGAGTATTCAATGGCACAATAACCTTTGGTCCACCATTTAATTCTCCTCTTGAGTAACAGTGAACATAAAACACTGAAATTTAGCTGTAGGTCAAGCAGGACATCTAGGATTTATCTGTGAAATAAAACCACAGAACTGGATTTAAATACATCCTTTCAATACTTCTGAATAAATAAAAATATAATTCATACTACTAAGATTAAAAATAGCAATTGGACATTTTCACTTCAATTCAAATAAGTAATTGTATTAGTACAATGAACCCAGGAAGAAGCCTCCAGTCACATGCTCCAGGTAACCGTGGTAACCTTTCTTTAGAGCTATTGCATTATGCTATCTATATGACTCCCTTCAAAATGACTTAGGATGATGATTTAGAAGAGAAATATAGAGCTTCTCTGTATTCTCATGACCAATCTCAAAACTGTAACATCACTGCTGTTGCAATTACTTCTTTGTTAGAACACCAAGTGAGCCTTTTTCAAGGCAACTCTAATAAGAAATAAGATAAACTTTAATCTTGTATAACCCTTTCAAATATAAAACAAAACTTAGCTTTAGGGGGAAACAATAGTGACCAAATAGTGTTTCATTAGTAACTGAGAGGTGAAGGCAACTGTGCTATTCAATTTATGAGTCCGGCCTCAAATGGTTTTTAATGATATAAAAATAAAAATCACTGAGTGCCAACGACGTTGTGAACAGTCCAGCAATCTCAAAACACAGTTGATATAGTAGGAATAAGCACAATACTTTTGGAAATCAGGCTAAGAAAATGTATCAAATGTCTTAAAATGTCGAGAGTCAGCTTCTTATAATCTAGCTAGAGGAATTAAAAGGAAATGAAACAAAAATGCATACATAAGATTGTCATTGTAATTGTTTATAAAGAAGTAGTAGGACATTTGTTTTAAACTTGTATTTACCTAGTCAATTTTAATGACTATAATCAGTTGTAAAAAGGCAGTTGGGAACCTTAAAATGACACTTGTAACAATGAGCATTCCAGTAGTAGGTATTTGTTCAAAATGGATAGGCCAACCTCATTTTTTTAAAAGATTTATTTATTAGAGAGAGAGAGATAATGGGACAGAGAGAAATTGTTGGGGAGGGGCAGAGGGAGAGAATCTTCAAGCAGAATGCCCACTGAGCATGGAGCTCCACACAGGGCTCAATCCCACAACCCATGAGATCATGACCTGAGCTGAAACAAAGGTCAGGATACTCAACCAACTGAGCCACCCAGGTACCTCAGGCCATTCTCATTTTTAAGCTGAAGAGCTAACTCAGATAATAATATAGAATCAAAAAAAAAGGAATAAAATTTTTAACAAAGGTTTTTAGTATGACTATTTTTATTCTAGACGTACTTAGACACTTTGACATGGCCTCAAATGTTGATATCCAATTATTTGCTGTCTAATAAAATTAACTATAAAAATAACAGCTAGCATTTATTTAGAGTTTACACTACGCCATTAGTCTTAAAACCCTTCAAAATTTGTTTTTTAATAATCCTCACTTTCAGACGAGGAACCAAGACTTTAAAAGGCTAGGTCATTTGCCTATGATCACAGTTACTAAATGGCAGTGTGGAGATGCAAATTCAAGATATACGATTCCCAGTTCCTAACCACAATGCTACACCATCATCCTTCGTGTAAAGGCTCTATCTCTCTCAGTATTGTGAAATGGCAGCTGAAGTAAATTCTCCATGGAAAACTCTACAGCCTATTTTGATACCATGGCTTTTACACTGTGACTGTATTTTCTGAATCACAAATCATGTCTATATGGTCTGACAAGTTCAAGTTTCTTACAAGGACAAAAATGTCAAATATATGAAGTGGAAATAGTTCTGGAAAAGACAGAATATACAACTGCTACACCATATAGTTGAAAACATAGCAGTTGATGGGGCGCCTGGGTGGCTCAGTCGGTTAAGCCTCTGCCTTCGGCTCAGGTCATGATCCCACAGTTCTGGGAAGGAGCCTTGTGTTGGGCTTTCTGCTCAGCAGGGAACCTGCTTCTCCCTCTGCCTGCCATCCCCCCCGCTTGTGCTCTTTCTTTCTCTCTCCGTCCAATAAAAAAATAAAATCTTAAAAAAAACAAAAACAAAAGCAAAACACACATAGCAGTTGGTATGAAGAATATAAGAAAAGTTAAGCGTTCAATGCTAAGTGAGGACCAGACTCAAGAAATTACCTGGGACCTAGTAATAACTAGTAATAACTAGTAATTTCCTTTCTAGTATTTTGCATTCCTCAAACTTTCCTATTCTTTTTCTTTATCACCCTTTTGTTTTTGTTTCTCTCATTTTTCTCTCAAATGTTTTACAAATCTCATTTCTTTCAAATACACACCCTGACCAATGTTGCTATCAGGCATAGGTGGCTGTGTACATTTGGCCTGATGACATTCTGTAGTCAGCTAATACAACCAAGTAATTAATGCATGTTCATACACAGACACCAAACCTGACAAGCCTATTAGGCATGAGAAATAGTTTAAGTATATTACCCATTTTATACAGGAGTATTAGAAATGTGTTAATCTCCCCTAGAGGTATGTAAATATATGTAAATATTCACAAGTATATAAAATATATGTACATATATGTAAATATCATAGATTTTTATGTGAAAAACTGTATGTACATGAGTGATATAAATACAAAAAGAAGAAAAAGAAAAAAATGACTTCCTTTTTAATTGATATTGGACAGATACAGGTGAAGACAACACAGTAGCCTTTGAAAAGAAAATAAGATTATGTTTCCAAAAATAAATGTGGAGGAATTAATAATGACGTGTGTTTAAAACACCTTAAGCCAATTCACAGAATTAAAAAGAGCTGAAAACATTTACACTAAAACAAGTCAGACTCTCTCTGTGACATTAGTCTGTGGTATTGATTGGGACCTTTAGAAGGCACTTGAACTTATTTAGAACATGAGAAATTATATGTCTGGGCATTTGTCCTGTGGTGCACAGAATGGCATTCCAGTGATCCAGGAAGAATCCCCATCCTAGGGCTATCATGACATCAGAAGAAACCAACTAAATCCTCAATACAGGCACATTTCAGATTTTAGACACAGTTTTGACTCACCATTAGAGCATCCTCTTTGATGCTTTTTTTTTTCCCTAATGACACTGACACTGTATATGTTCTTAAACAAGGTCTAGAGCACTGATCCAGCAAAAAAATCACAAACTTCTAATAGGGTAGTAGATCTATTGTAAGAATTATAAAAAAAAAAAGAATTATTCGATCATAGAATATATATCACATTATTAGTATATACACTGTGTACTCATTTTTCAAATGAATGTAAGTGCTATTTAGATTGATAAATACATATTTACTTTAAGTCAATATGAGGTTCATAGTAGCTTTGCATCACGTATTTTATCAACAAATTTTAAAGGCCAACCATAATGATATGGGTCTACAACCACACAGTTTGTCATAGAAAGTGTCTTCATACTTGAAATGTTTGAGATTCACTGTACTATAGCATACTTTTCTTTGGGAGTGGGGACTCACTAAACACCTTAGGCAAAATGAATGTGTTATACTTTAATAATTATACTAGGATTACCAATTTTAAAAAGCCAGCCACTTTACTTCATCAATGAACTGGAGCAACACTAGAAGATTAAGAAGGCTTATCAGTTTAAGACATTTTAAGACAAGTCCAGTGGTTATAAAATTAATTTTTAATGATTTCTGCACCATCTGGGAGATTCTCATTATGTGTAATAAAAGCTAACCTAATAGTATTTTAAAGTTCCCCATTTCACCTAATCATCAGAGAGGTCTAATAATTTTATGTTCAAGTTCTAATAAAAATTTACACATTTGGGTGAATTATATAGAAGGTTTAAGATAATATTTTGAAAATTTACAGATTTAAGATTTTCTTAATAAAGTTTTTAGATGGCTCTGCTCTCCAAATAATTAAAGCATGTGTGGCATATGGCAATTTTAGCCAACGAAAATTTGTTAGCAATTTTCTTAATGCTTTATCCATATTAGAGAGGCCCATGCTTCCAGTGAAGTTTTGCCTGGAAGACAGCAAGCACCGCCTTTTCTAGAGGCCTTCTGATTGCAAATTTTCTGTATCCACTGGATGATTATTTGACATGCTAAAATATAACTAAGATAATGTTTACAAACCAAAAAATCATAACTCGATCTCTGGGACTGTTTTTTTCAGACATTTTTACTTTCGGTTCAAGTACTAGAGCTACCTCTCTGATGCCAATTTTTTTTTTTTTTACTTTATTACCAAGTAGGCTTGATAACAAGAACTAGATTAAACTGAGTCTGCCCTCAGTCGAAGAGAACCTTTGAAAACACTCGTTCCAAGTTTGTCAGTGGTTAACAGTGCCAAGAAGAATCTCCCAGCCTCCCACAACCTTCACAAATTATCTTTATTATGGTATCACTCTTATTTCCAAAACTTTTTACATATTCAAATAGTGTCCATTCAAAACTTTTAAACATCCATTGCTTCAAGGAGTTAGGAATGCAAGTACGCATTTTATAAGGTGAGGAAAACTGTCAGCGCATTTCTTCCCAGATCTGTCAGCATATTTCTATCAAGATCTTTCTTTTCTCCACCCAAACCAGCAGTCAAAAACTTCCTTGTAAGCAAACAGGATTCAGTGTTGAAAGTTGCTTAGGTTATCAGAGTTTAAATATCGAAGGGAAATGTATCACATGTGCTTCCATATTCACAAAGATTTACAGGATCCTAGCTAAGTTGCTTTTGATTCTTAAACGACAGCACAGGTTTCAGGAAGACTTTTGGCTCTACTGTAGGTCAAGACAAGATGCGTTCCTATGATCTCACATATGTACTTGGGAGATTGCAACCAGGTACTAAAAAGCCTGACTAGGTCTTTACCAGGGACATGCATAAAGGATAAACTAGAGTGGATACACTTCCTTCCTATCAGAATAAATTCTGAACTCAAAGGTGTGCTCTTGAAACAAGAATTTATCAGGAATATTTTCCATAAACAGGGTCCAAACTAAGCAAGGAGCAATTCCGCCTCACCCAAAACCACTCAGAGTGAAAAAGTCAGTCTTTACAAGTCTATAATTCTGGCCATCAGAGAGTCAATGAGTGAGTGAGTGAGTGAGTGAGTGAGTGAGTGCGTGTGCTTCCCTCACCTCAAGGCCAATTCCAGGATACTAGGTGGGTGTCCTAGAATTCAACTTAATTCTGACACTATCTACTTGAAGAAAGTGTCAGATTCAACAGGAAAGGGTTTTGTCCTACAAGACTGCTCCCGCACTTCAGACTCCAAGCCTAAGTCCAGGTTGTCAGCTGTGCTTTTGACCAGGTTAGTGGAGTCAATTACCCCTCTTCAGGTTTGATTAATTTGCTAGAGTGGCTCACAGAACTCAGAGAAACATTGTACTTACTAGATTGCCAGTTAATTATAAAAGGATATAACTCAAGAACAGCCAGGTAGAAGAGACATATAGGGCAAGGTCTGGGGAAAGGACTTGCCCTCTCCAGAGTGTGCCACTCACTCTCCCTAAGTCTCTACATGTTCATCCACCCAGAAGCACTCCAAACCCCATCCTTTTGGGTTTTTATGGAGGCTTCATTACATAGGCACAACTGATTAAATCACCGGCCATTGGTGACAGAAGTGAACCTCTAGCCCCTCTCCCCTCCCCAACATTAGGGGGGTAGATCTGGGAGTTCTAGCCCTCTAACCCCATGGTTGTTTCTCCTGGGAACCAGCCCCCAACCTCAACTTTGATCCTAAAGCCACCTCATTAACAATGACAAAAGACATCTTTTTTTTTTTTTCTTCTGTTTAGGAAATTCCAAGGGCTTTAGGAGCTCTGTGCCAGAAACAGTGGGTAAAGACCAAATATGTATTTATCATTAATCACAGTATCACACAGCCTCAAGCGTTTTTTTTTTCCCTCTTTTCTAGTTACAAGCACTTTTGATTGTTCCTACTGTTCAACAAACACATACTGAACATTTACTTTGTTCAGTGCAAGGCACTGGATAGAACACAGAAGAGACTGACAGTCCCTGCCCTAACGGATCTTCCACTCTAGTGGGGAATGTAGATAAATAACTACACACAGCACAGCATGATAGTAATATGGCAGTGCAGGGAGGCATGAGAGTCCTCAGGAGCCAAGTCTAACCCAAGGTTAGAGGGTCAGGAAAGACTCCTCAGAGAAGGTGACAGTTAATCAAACTGCTTCTCTCCTGATGGTGGCTGCAGTGTCACTTGATCTTTGTGAAAACTCCAATTTTGTATCTTTCCCTGTAACGTGAATACCCTCTAATCAACCTCTCCTTCCACACACCCACCCGTAGAGCCTGGTAGAACGTCCATCCTGTTTCAGCCATTACAGGGTGGCTACATTTCAAAATGTCCACTTGTTCTCTGGAGGACAGTGAATATGGGAGCTTGAGGGACTGTGGCTGAATCTCAAAGCACATTCTGTCACACTATTCTTTGTTATTTATACCTTTCTCTTGATTTTAATTTCTCTGGTGCTTTCTGATACATAGAAACTTACATAACTAAATGCAGATTTAGCTTTTAAGCCACTCTCCATTACTGATGAGAGGAGTGAGTTTTCTCTAGTTAAGGGAATATGGTTTATAATGATGCAGTTTCCTGAATGTGCTTTTGAAGCACCTAGCCATTTCCTACTCTATGTTTTTTTATCTCTATGACCTTTGACAAAGATTGCAGCCAGCTGCATTGGAAGAGCTTACCATATGTTAAAAACTGTATTCTGACACCTGCTCTTACATTTCTTGTTTCAAACATGAACATGTGCCTAAAATGATTTGAGTTACACAGCCTTCATTCTCATCACTGGTGACAGGGATGGGTCTGGCAGGGAATCAGCCATTTGAACTGGGATTACCCGTATCTTGTGCCGTTTTTGAAAATTTTAATGAGTATCACTGAATCTGATCATAAACATCTAACAAAAGTAGATCCCCTTGTAAATTCCATGTAGATACACTAATTTTTTTATTCAAAAAGGAGTCTAATAATAGGCATTAATGTTTTTAAAGCAAGATTACAAGTTTCAGTGGTATGCTAAAATGGTTATTATTTTCATTTTCAGTGATAAAACTTCAGCAAGGGAGTCCTGATAACAGTAAGAGCACTAGGGTGTTCCCCTGCTGCATTTGAATCCCTCAGGCAACAGTGCCTGGTGGTTAATTACTTAAGTTCTCAGTAGTGGTAATGCTCCAGCCAGAATTCAAACTCAGCTCTGACCTCAAAGTCACTTAATCCTCTAAGTCTCCTCACTGCCTTTATCATGACTTTCCCTTCCTATTAAGTCTCTTTTGAAGACTTATAATTTTATCCTCACTTCTTACTCCAATATGTATTGTTGATATGTAATAACTGTTGAACAGGAATCTTTAAATCAATAAATGATTAGCTGAAGTACTTGTTCATACTATATGTTATTAAATCATATTCTTAAAATAACAAAAGGCTTCCGTACACATGAAGCTGAGTCCATTTAGTTTGAATTTTATGAACACAGCTATAGCAGGAATGGATCATATACAGAATTTTCATTGGCCCTCCAGATTGGCATTCCATCCCTTCTTCACCTCTCTTCATGCCCTGAGAAACTGACCTGTGCAGGCTGCATCAACAAGCCCTGTTGCCCTCACTTTTAGTTGGATTTGGAGAGTGAGATCAGAGTGTTATTTCCTTAGCTTCCTCTCTGCCTGGTCACAGCAGGCTGGCTCTGTCCCTCAACGGAAGGCCCCGGCTCCTCCAGTAATTTCTTCTACACAATTCTCTCCTTCCTGGCTATTTCTCCATCTTCCCCCACCACCTAGGCAAAGGGTAGTGGAGGTCCCTTGCTGCTAGTCCTCGGACAATTTTCCCTAAACCTGTCTACATATTTACCCTGTCTGAGCATGCCCTGTTTCCTAACTGATACAGCTGAAAATAAATGACATTCTAGACTTGGGCCTTAGAGAAATGAATGTGACTAGTATCATCACTTAATTTCTTAATATGTTTGTGGACCAGAAACTATATTGTTTGAGCCTTTTTTCTTTTCCCAAGTTTAACTATTTTCCTCATGGCAGATCTCTACCCTAACCCTACCAACAATGCCATCTCCACAACAGAACTTCCTAACCTGGTTTTCCTGCCTTTAGGGAAAGTCCATGTAAGATTCAGACAACTTCAGGGTGAAGAGAGCTAAGGTGGATTCTGGGGTGATCATGGTTCCTAGGCATACAGGATTTCTGACCTTCATACTGCTTTAACAGTCAAAGAACTCTAACTATTAAATGGCAGCTGGGCTGTTGAGGTATCACAGAGTAACTCTGCAGGACTGGGGATTATAAAAATATTTGGATCATTCTTAAAAAGAGTTGTTGAAAAATGGTGCCACATAAAATTTACTAATTTGAATAAATTTTATTATAATTGCTAATATAGACGATCTTATTCTAGAGCTGTTTGTTTTAAACTGCTGAAAACCTTGAGGAACAAGCTCTTCAAAAACAAATTATTTTGTTTTATTATTCCATTATCTCCTTTCCCTGAACTCACCTACTAGTTTGACTTTATCAATGCTGTATTTATATTACCTCAACAAACAAAAAAACATGTCCTGCTCCATTTCTCAAAAAAACATAGAATAAAATAATTTTAAATATTTTTTTTTTTTTAAGATTTTATTTGAGAGAGAGAGGGCGCATGAGCAAGGTGAAGGGCAGAGGGAGAAGCAGACTCTCTGCTGAGCGGGGAGCCCGATGCAGGGCTTGATCCCAGGACTCCAGCATCATGACCTGAGCCAAAGGCAGACACTTAACCAACTGAGCCACCCAGGTGCCCCTATTTAAAAAAAAAATTTAAACACACTAATATATATATATATATATATATATACATACACACACATACAAATACATATTTGCAAGTTTCCTAGGTTAAAAATTAAGTGAGACAGCTAAAGAGATTTCACCAAATGATTGGTTAAGATTAGGCCTATGGAATCAAATTATCAAAGTAGCCTCATTTTAGCTAGAGAAAAATGGTTCAGTAGCATTTTCTTGCTCTAAATGATAAAAATGCATTTATAGTTCTATGATAGTAGTGATTCTTAGCCACCATTTTTGGAGAAATAGCTGGGCATTTTAAATGTCATTCACAGTTGGAAAAAAAACACACACACATAGCCAAACTTTGCTGCCCTCTAAACAGGATGGAGAGACACTGATAACAATCATTATTACAAGTTAAGTGGTGTCACAAGCCCAAGTTCAAATTTATCTTCCCAGCATCTAGCTAAGAACTAGCTGAGCCAACAATCTCCAGAAATAAGATTACCATAGAATGAGCAAAACATCAAGGCCTATGACCTTGAGTTTCTTTCTCTATCAATAATCCTGTCAGGACGGCAAAGTACATTTTGTAGCCAAAACAAGCTTCTGCACCTTTCCTTCAAGATGAAGTCAGTATTTCTATTACCTCCGAAAGTTAGGCTAAATTACAAAAGAGTCAAAGCACTGGATGTTGATTCTCTCTTCCTTCAAAAGTTTTTTTCTACCGTTCCCACAGTAATTATATTTTTAAATGTTAAATAGAAAATAAAGAGTCCTTTTCTACTTTATTTTTCTTAAATTTACCCAAAAAACTCCTATGTCTCTCACACCTGTGCTCCAGCTCTTCCATTACCATGATGTATGAGCACAAACTGGTTAAATTCCATCTGTCTGAATGTAGCTGGAGAGTTCTGTATTTACCCAAGTGTATCTATATATCTCCTTTAATGCGAAGCTTTCATTAGAACAATTTAGGAATGGTCAAAACAAGCAAAATTACATAAGCACTAGCTCATGGGTTTGCAACAACATGTAATTTTGTAGTTTTAAATATATAGAGATATATGTTTTCACACAACCGGCCAGAATAAATTGAATTACTGATTTTATTGCATATCTGTGAGAAATCAATGCAATCATCTAAATACCTTGAGACTGAAAAAAAGTCTAAAGTTTAGATGTCTCTTGAATCCAATATGGGCACTACTAATACTCTTTTCTCTTGCATTCTCTTTCCCCACATATGAAACAGTCTGAAGTACCTAATTCCTTTTGCCATCACTGTAGGTCGACCTAGGAGAAGACCATAAGGCTATGCATATAAGGTGTTCGTGAAAAAGGACTTAAAACAGGAAAACATATATAATAGCAATGGACATCTGCAATAGACAGAATATTTCCCTATATAAAATTCCAATTTAGATTTATTTTCTCATACTTTATTATCACAGAATAATAAAACCAGCTGATCACAATCCTGCTCATAAAACGCTTTCCCTGCTGCTTAAAATTATTATTGACTTATGAAAAGACCATTAGCTTTTTCATCTGCACATGAACTAATTCCAATTCATTTAGGCTTTTCCCATTGGTAATATTTTCCAGCATTTTAATGAGTGCTATTGCCCTGCTCTGCTCATTTCTTAAATACTTCATATTCCCAAATTGAAAAAGAAAAAAAAAATGGATTATGACTGCATGACTATGTATAAAACTTCAAAACTATTATGACTTTTTAAAGGATTTCTTTATAAACTCCCAGACAAGCTTGTGGTCCAGCTTGGTGCCAGATCTTGTTCTAGTACTATACCTTGTAACTAATATAATGTAATAGCCAGTGTAATACAGCTAATTAACTACAATACTCACATTTTAAAGATAATTTTGAGCTGTATTTGTTTCATTTTTCCAGTTATATTGTATAAATATCAGCACTATTAAATATGATAGCATTATTAATATAATTAGGACTTCTCCCTCTGCCTGCCACTCCCCCTGCTTGTGCTCGTACTCTTTCTCTTTCTCTGACAAATAAATAAAATAAAATCTTAAAAAAAAGATTAAATCAAATTTCCAGAGTAAAAGCATTAATTGGTAATCTTTAAAACCATGCCATATGTAAGATCTAGCATTTTCCAGCTGTGGGTTATCTGACAGATACTTTGTAACTTTTTTTTTTGTAAGTGAAGCCTACAAAACATAAATTATATCACAGCATTTTAGAACAAAAAGATGAAAGTCTATTTGTACTAAACAAGTTTTCTTCCTTTTTTCCTCCACAAATATCTTTATAACTGAAATAATTAGAGGGAAAGAGAGTTATATGTATTGAACCCTGACTATGATTTCCCTTGTAGCTGATGAGTCTCCATCTCTTTCTTAAAAAGAGAGCTTATAAGTGTTTGATTAATGCAATCAGGTAAACAAAATTAAAACTACTTAAACACATCTTAACCTCCATTACTGACATATGTCATCACCAAAATATTAATTACTATTATATTTTATTATATATGTTATAATAAGTACTATTATTATTACAGAGAGATAACAGAATATTTCATTTGTAGAATGGGGAAAAAAGAGTTTAATAAAAAATGTTTGAAGAAAAAATACAGAAAGAGATAAAATAGCTTTGAAAAACTTTGTCTTCACAAAAGGTATAGTTATTTTAATTAAAGCTTAATACCAAAAATTATTTCAGGCCCAAACATTTTGATAGAGTACCAGAAAAAAACCAATTTTAAAGCAATGCCACCAACAACTCCAAGTTCACTGTGAAGATTATGAAGATTCATAATACCCTTTATTAGTCAAGACTGCTAGGTGTGGAAAGAAGTAAAATTGAGCCATTAGTGTCTTCACTCTTTCTCTTTTAGAAAGAGACAGGGTTTGGGTGCCTGGGTGGCTCAGATGGTTAAGTGTCTGCCTTCGGCTCAGGTCATGATCCCAGGGTCCGGGGATCGAGTCCCGCTTCGGGCTCCCTGCTCCTTGGGAGCCTGCTTCTCCCTCTGCCTCTGTCTGTCTCTCATGAATAAATGAATGAAATCTTAAAAAAAAAAAAAAAAAGAAAAGAAAAGAAAGAGACAGGGTTAGACAGGCTGAGGAAAATAGTATAGGTCCTGATGTTAAGGATACTCCTGGAAGGTGATTCTCTAGCTCCAACAGATAAAACAGTTTAAGACTAGCAATCTAGGTAGACTCAGGAAGCCTTTCCTTAGACTTCACACATTGTACTTCCCTTTCCTCTCTGAAAACTAACTTTACCTGCCCTCTTTCAGATGTGCCATGCTCCTCTGACAACAGGGCATCTGCATGTGCTTCTTTTTTCAGAAGCGTCCCTCTGTCTCTCTCCCCTAAATGTGGCCTAGCTATCCCCAACTTATCAATCCTATTTCATCATTTCAAACATATTCCTCAGGGAATAATTCCTTGTTCACCAGACTAAGTCAACACTGATTATGAGATCTCATGGAAGTAGGTATGTTTACTTATCACTGTTGTGACTGTATTTTGTTTTCATGATCATTTGATTAATAATTGCCTCCCCCACTAGAATGGAGACTTGTTCTTTGTCTATTTTGAGTCACCATTATATCCATAGCACCTAGCTCAGGGCCTAGTAAAAGGCAAATGATCAATAAATACTTGATGAATGAATCAGTGCATGGATGGATGGATGGATGGACGGACAGATACTTAACTCTACCAATAAATACTAGAGTTGGTTGATAATATATTTGTGATGGTTCTGTCCCCTTGGAAAACCCTAAACTGACATATTTTGCGTAATTACTGTTTTCTTTTTTTTCTTTAAACTAGTGATGATTAGAAAATGTTTATTCAAATGAAGCGAACCATTCAACTGAGAGGTATTTTTCTTGCAATAGAACTTTAACAATTTGGCATTTGAAAAGGAGACCATTTATTCTACTTAAATCCAATGCAACTGGAATGCTAATACTTTCAACAATCTGTCCTCAGAGAATTTAATTAATCAGATGCATTTACTTATGGCACATAGAAATTTCAGTATTGGGTTTGGATAGTACTCTACAAACACTATTGACTAGTTTGGACAAGAAGGTTGGCCTGAAGGCCAGACCCGATGGTCTAAGGGTTAGAACATTGTCAGACACAGTAGTGACAGCTGTGAATTCAGTGGCGGATAACTCAGTGTCTCAATTAACAATGGAAAGTCCCCTTTAAGGTGAAGTCACTGATGATTTGGATTTAGCAGACAACGATCCGGATTCCCTTTCTTGTATTGAGTATAAGCAGGAATCTTAGTGACCTTGACATCTGAATGCATGGAGTCATGGATTTGTTACACAGCCACCTAAGGCTCATACTGCCTGAATCCAGCAGACAGCCTAATTAAACAGCAAGAGTTCCTGGAGGGGAATGTTAATGAGTCTACTTGGCAGCGAACAGTCTGTTCCCCAGATGGTGCAGGGGTTATAAATTGTCAATAGGGTATGAATACTGAAGGGAGTCAGGGAAAATACAGAAAGACTCCTACATTACTGGAACTTTCTGAGTTACTAGCTCCACCATAAAAATATTTGGAAATTTGGCAGCAGGGGCTTGGGTAGAAGAAGTACTAGCATACTCCATTTACTTAAACTATAAGAATACAGCTAGAGTCACTTTGGGTTTTCAAATGGACATCACTCAATCTATATAAATTTAATATTGGGATGGTTATTGCAGGCACTTTTGTTTGGTGATAATGACTAGAAAAATAACAAAATCAGGGCACCTGGGTGCTTCAGTCAGTTAAGCATCCGACTCTCTTTTTTTTTTAAAGATTTTATTTATTTGAGAGAGAGAATGAGAGAGAGAGCACATGAGAGGGGGGAGGGTCAGAGGGAGAAGCAGACTCCCCTCTGAGCAGGGAGCCCGATGCGGGACTTGATCCCGAGACTCCAGGATCATGACCTGAGCCGAAGGCAGTCGTCGAACGAACAGAGCCACCCAGGCACCCAAGCATACGACTTTTGATTTTGGTTCATGTCATAATCTCAGGGTTGTGAGATCGAGCCCTACGTGGGGCTCCATGCCCAGGGTGAAGTTGTGCTTGGGATTCTCTCTCTCTCTCTCTCTCCTCCACTGCCCCTCCCCCTGCTCCTGTGCATGCATGCTCTCTCTAAAAATAAACAAACAAACAAAAACAAAAAACAACCAGCATCATTAAAACCCTATGGTTGTAGTTTGTATTTATTACTTTCTGCCTTTTTATTTTTCCTAATGGATGGAACCTGGAACATGAGAGCTCTTTCCTAATTAGGTTATTTTTGAATGAGTAATATCTCGATGAGAAATAATCTCCCATGACCTTAAAGTCATGTCCTCACTACTCCAAAGTAGCCAAAGAAACCTCTATTAACTACAATTAGGAGTGAAAATACCTCTTCTCTTTTGTCAAAATTCCCCTATTTGTTTGGTTGGTCCTTAATTAAGCTTCAGAGGATATATGAAAGCCACAGTCAAGTGTAACCTTCACTGTACTTCAAAAAGTCAATTCCAAGAACCATCTGTGGTAGACAGATTCTTGGGTGACCCCAATAATTTTCACTTCCTAGTGTCCATACCTTTGTGCACTCTTGCTTCCATTAGTATGACTAGGTTGTAAATAATAGAATGTGACAAAGGACGTCACTCCCATGATTAGCTTATGTTATATAAGACTCTATCTTAGCTGACTGGACGAAGTCTTTCCTGCTGACCTTAAAGAGGCAAGCCACTATGATATTAACTGTCTGATAAGAGGTCACAGAGCAGGGAACTACAGGTGACCTCTTAGGAGCTGAGGGTGTCAGTTCTACAAACACAAAGAACTGGATTCTTCCAACCACCACCTCTAGAGGACCACAAGCTCCAGAAACAAATGCAGCCTGGTTAATCTTGTTTGCAGCCTTTTGAAACCCAGAGCAGTGGACTCCACTAAGCTATGACCTTCCTGATCCATGGAATTAGATAATAAATTTATTTTAAGTTCATGGTAACTTGTTATGCTGCAGTATAAAACTAACACACCGTTGAAGAATTATCCATTTTTGGCTATATGATGGTTAATTTTATGTGTCTACTTGACTGAGCCACAGGGTGCCCAGTCAAAACTTACTTGGGGTAAGGTTTTTGTGAAGATGTTTTTGGATGAGACTAACATTTAAATAGGTAGAATGAGTAAAGCAGTTGCCGCCCCCCCCTCAGCCCAGTATGAGTGAAACTCATAGTTCAAGGCCTGACTAGAACAAAAAATAGTTGACCTTCCTCCAGATAAGAGAGGATTCTTCCTGCCATGACGTCCACTTGCAGTAGACACCAGTTTGTAATATTCCCCCTCTCTCTGTTGTTTCTCTGAAGAACTCTGATACAGGCCATAATAAAAAATGGAAACAAAAAAAATCATCAAATCTTAGGGTTGGAGGGGACTATAAACATTTATGAGAATTTCCCATCCTCAATCTACAGGAGTCAATAGATTGTTAGGCCATTTTTAATTTAATAGGAGTACATTTTATAGCCCTGATTCTTAGGAAGTTCTTTTATACTGACACAAAATCTGTCTTCCTCAAGACTGCTAAATTTAATAAAATTAATGCTAATAAACATATTTCCCCTTTCAAACATTTGGATAACTCTTAGGTCTCTACTAAATCTTATCTTCTCCAAGTAAAACAGTCCTACTTCCTTCAGCACTTCCTTACATGACAATTTCAACACAACTCACATCCTCTCCACATATTTTTGAAGGTACATTAGCTCTTCTATGTACTCAGAACTAAAAATAACATTCTCAATTAGGTGTAGCCATAATAAAATATAATGGCAATATTAACTCCTTTCAACTGAATTTATACTATTTCTAGAACCTCAGAACTTCAATATATAAAGAGACTTTACATATATGGTATTTAATTGTGGCCAATATTATAGATTATTTTAATCAACATCCCTTCTCAATAGCCTTTTCCCTTATCTTCCTCTATTATAGAGTCCAAAAAGCTAAATGCTTGATTTCCCAGCCTCTCTTGCAGTTAGAAGATACTAAATGATAATAATTCTGACTAATGAGATATAGAGAAATGTCTGCAAGGAATGAATCTCCTTTCTCAATGAACAAGCAAAACCGCATCAGGAAAAACACTGTCTTTCCTTTCTTCCTGCCTGGAAGGCAGACGTGATGCATGGAACTTAAGCAGCTATCTTGCAACAGTGAGGCCACAACCACAAACAGAAGACAGAAATGATGGAGTCTCCAATGACAGCATTAAGTACTTACATTAGCCCAAGACCCCCCACTTTCCTTCTAGTTATATGAGAAAAATCAACTTCTATTTTTAAAACCCCTTTAGCTAGGTTTTTACTTTCTAACACAACGTTATTTTTTTTTTTCTGATAGAGAAACTGAAGTTTGGGAAGCTAAATGGTTTGTCAAAAGTCACATATCTGGTAGAAGAAACAAAAATTCCCTCTTCAGATTTCTTGCCATTATTTGGCTCTGCCAATTTACATAATATTGCCAATGCCCAGAGTATAATATAAATTCTCCATTTTAAATATAACACAAAGATAATCTCAATGTTACACCTGTCAAAGCTGTGATTAAGAAATACATGCTCTGGCACATAAAAGTGTCTACAAATTAAAATAGAAATAACACTTGGCCATAGATATATTTCAAGACACTCAAGTGAAATATTCACTTATGACCATATGATTCAATCCTATAAATTAACCAAGTGAGACATAAATGGTTCCTGAGAAATGCTACTTCTGGCCTAACCAGAGCAGAGCTTCTCCCCTTTCCATTAAATTGCCTACTTTGACTCCTCCATACAAGTGGTTTTATAAGTTGAATTTCCACTTTCATGATGGCTCTAAATGAACAATTTTAAGTTACCACAGCAAGTACACTGAAAAAAATAACATCTCGCTATCATCATGAAACAAGAGAAAGGTTTTCGGGACCTTTTAAAAAAAATGTAGTAGAGAAAAGAACAGTTTTTGCTTTCTTAGCCATTTTCTCCTTTTTTTCCTTTCCACAATAGGCATAAACTCACAAATTTGATCTTAACTCTAAAAGATGTTTTCCTGGTAGACAATTCTTAGTTCAAACAAAAATCCTTTACCTGACTTTTTTGCCATTTTTGGAAACACACACACACACACACACACACACACACACACACACACACACAATGTATAACTGAAAGGAAATAAAAAATATAACCTTCAATTACATTTTATTTTTAACTTATCAAAAAACCACAGAAATTAAAGTACAAATCCCACTACCAAAGACATAGTAAAAGGTTGGAAGAATATTCTAAAGGTCACATTATCTTAATGAAGTGCCACTTCCTGACAACATGGCCGTGATATTGGAGTAATATACTCCATTTAGTGGAAAATGCTCTGTGAAATCCATGCCCTCTGCACTCTAAACAAAGACATTGGTAATTTTCTTAAAAGGTCACACACAAATGTGTTATTTAAAACTAGGCATTTGCCAGTTGTGAATATATGAAAGTGAATATCAGATACAGGAATTGGCATAGACTATTTGTAAAATGCCAGAGCTTTTCACCTATGCTTTAATCATATAAAATTGTGTCAGGTAATTTCATCCTTTGATCTATATCATTTTGTGAAAATATTAAAGGAAAAAGTATGCTAAAGATATGAATACAATTTTATCTAAAACCTCTGACTCACTCAAATTTAAAAGTGGGTTGGGGTGCCTGGGTGGCTCAGTTGGTTAAGTGACTGCCTTCGGCTCAGGTCATGATCTCAGGGTCCTGGGATCGAGCCCCGCATCAGGCTCCCTGCTCGGCAGGAAGCCTGCTTCTCCCTCTCCTACTCCCCCTGCTTATGTTCCCTCTCTTGCTGTCTCTCTCTCTGTCAAATAAATAAAATCTTTAAAAAAAAAAATTTAAAAATGGGTTTGGGTAAATTGACAAAGTTTAATATTTGTTTTATTTTACATTTTTCAAGGGGAAGTTGCATGTTTACATATGTGCCACACCTTTAAAAGACATGGTATTTTTAGAAAATGGGTTCTCAATATGAGAAACCCCCTGCCCTGTGATATTTTTCATTTAGGTGCACTCATAATAATTTCTTAAAGAATGAAATTGTTACAGACCTGTCAACCAGAGGGGGACAAATTAAAAAAAAAAAAAAAGGAAGAAGAAGAAGAACACCCAGAAACTTTACTTATCAAAGTTCCTGATAACAATAGCCTCTGCCACACTGCTAAAGAAAATACATGTATTTTCTTTTTTCATTTTCACAAAGTTCACTTAGCATAGGTAGATTAAGAGGTTAAGATAATCAATTCATAGAGTCTTTAATTTTATAGAATGAAGCTATAGAACTATGGCCAAAAAAATTTATGATACTAACATGAGAAAGGCATTATTTTAAAACTTAAAAATAGGTCTATATAATAAGTAAAACCTGGAAAACTGGTTAGTAACATCAGAAACAAAAAAAATAGTCATCTTAAACACTTAATTTATAACAGTCATAAACATAAATCCCAGCTGGATAAAGACCTTGTATGTAATACTATAGAAAATTATACTTACAAATTAATATCCCAGAATAAAGAGAACAAAATGTAGAAGAAAAATATGGTAGTTTATGAATATAAACATAGACGTTACATAAAATACAGAAGAGAACAAAAGTACTTTAAAAATGGACAGATGTGGGGTGCCTGGGTTGCTCAGTCAGTTAAGTGTCTCACTTCGGTTCAGATCATGATCTCACGGTCCTGGGAGCCCCATGTCAGGTTCCACACTCAGCGGGGAGTCTGCTTCTACTCTCCCTCTCCTTCTGCCCCTCCCACTGCTCATGCTTTCTGTCTCTCTCTCAAATAAATAAGATCTTTTAAAAAAATGGATAGATTTGATAAATCAAAATTTAAATGTTCTACATACCAAAAAAGGTAACCAAAATTAAAAAGCAAACAGATTAGATAAAATCTTTATAGCAAAGTTGAAAAATAAGTGATTATCACCTTATGTTAAAAAATTTCTAAAAAAAGCGGTGCCTGGGTGGCTCAGTCGTTAAGCGTCTGCCTTCAGCTCAGATCATGATCCCAGGATCCTGGGATAGAGCCCCACATCGGGCTCCCTGCTCGGCGGAGAGCCTGCTTTTCCCCTTCCCACTCCCCCTGCTTGTGTTCTGTCTTTCACTGTCTTTCTCTCTCTCTCTCTCTCTGTCAAATAAGTAAATAAAAATCTTAAAAAAAAAAAAAAAATTCTAAAAAAAATCCTAAGGAAAAAACCCCAAGAAACCAGTACAATAGACAATTCATTCAAACAGACAATTCACAAATACAATTGGAAAACATACATATGGGAAAGTAATCAATCTCACTAGTAATCCAATATATTTCCAATTCTGCTTTGCTTTATCGAATATAATTTTAAAAATCATAAAAGACTTTTAGGTAAAGATGGCAGAATGAAATGTGCTTCTATATTCCTTCTTAAAATCTCAGTTAAATTACAGGAAATAAAAATGAAATAATGACAACAACAAAAAGGAATTGGGACAGCAATGGTAAGTAAGAAACAATAGCACTTATGGATCTGAAATCTTGCATAAATTAAGATACAATTAGATTGACAGAGGGGAAAAATTAGGAAATTAGGTCCCCAAATCCCAGAGGTAAGGAAACATGGGGCCTTCCAAAGAGAGGTAAGAAAAGCATCTCCAAGCTGAGAATAAACAAAAACTAGGAACCAATATGAATATAAACTTGCTACACTTAAAATTTTCATTTGAACGCATTTGAATTTAAAAATATCATTTGAAACAGCTGAGACATTTGGGTCTCTCCTCTTCTCCTGGGAGGAAATAGAGCAACTGGTAATCTGGTCTTCTGCTAAAGTCAGAAATGTGCCATCAAAGGAAATATACACTGTATCTGGGTTGGGTTCCTAGTAGGGAGAATTTGGGCCTTAGAAGCAGAACTGAATTTAAGGTAACTGCATTCCCAGAGGAGAGACAGAGGAAAATGGAAAGCAAGCCAGGCAGTAAAACCACTAAGGAGTCAAAGGTATCAAGGCCTTGTTTCTCAGACTTTAATGTACCTAAGAATCTCCTAGGCATCTTTTTAAATATAGTATTTAATTCAGTAGGTCCAGGGTAGGGCCAAAGATTCTGCATTTCAAACAAACTCCCAAGGGAACCCCAAACTGCTGATCTTGGGACTTTGATTAGCAGGGTAATTTTTTGTTTGTTTGTTTTTTACATTTCCATCCTAACACTCTCCATACCCCAGAAATTAAGAGATTCAGTTCACTTCTCCACCTCTGGAAAGCTTGGGAAGCATATTTTTCTTTTTCACACATTTTTAATTTGACAGTTTTTATTGCAAATTTAAGTAATTACAGAGATATAATTTCCTGTCAATTGTATATATTGCCATAAAACAGATATATTTCTATTTTAAATGAAATCTAAATACCCTAGTAATTTGATAGCCACTGTCAGACATTTAAAAGTTAAATGGCATGCTCTCTTTAACAGACATTTTTCAGTCCTCTTCAATTCATTCATCTTTCCATTACATTTTTATATTTTTTTAGATATAATTCATACCTTGACATTCACCTGTTCAAGTGTCTAATTCAGAGATTTTTACTACATTCACAAAGTTGTGCAATCATCTCAGAACATTTTTTTAAAAGATTTATTTATTTTAGAGAGAGAGAGAGTGCATACATGGGGGGGGAGGGAAGGGGTGGCGAGAGTTTTAAACCGACTCCACACTGACCCCAGAACCCAACATGGGGTTCAATCTCACAACCCTCAGATCACAACCCTATGATCACAATCTGAGCCAAAACCAAGAGTCAGAGGTTCAACTGACTGCACCACCTAGGCGCCCCTCTCAGAGCATTTTTTATCAATCCAAAAAGAAATGCCTCACCCATTAGCAGTTACTTCCCATCAACTTTTTTTTACTCTAATAACAATGATGTCATCTATGAATACAGTTTTATTATTTCCCTACCAATCGAGATGGCTTTTCTTTGTCATGCCTAATTGTTCTAGCTAAAACCTCCAGTACAATGCTACAATGAAGTGGTGAGAGTGGACATGCTGGTCTCTGTCTGGATCCTAGGGGAAGAGCATTCAGTCTGTCACCATTAAATATGTTAGCTGTGGGTTTTTCATAGATATTCTTTATCAGGTAAAGGGAGTTCCCTCTTATTCCTAATTTGTTAAATACTATTATCATGAAGAAGTGTTAAATTTTGTCATATGATTTTTGTCCATCTACTGAGATTATCATGTGTTGTCTTTTATTCTCTTAATGTGGTATATTACATGTATTCATTTTCAAATGTTGAACCAACCTTACATTGCTTGGATAAATCCCACTTGGGTCATCGAGTTTAATCCTTATTTTATGTCACTGTATTTGGTTTGCTAGCATTTTGTTGAGGATTTTTGCATCTATATTCATAAAAGATTTTTTTTCTTTTAATGTATTGGACTGATTTTAAAATCATGGAATGGATGGAGAATTACTCCCTCTTCTTAGTACTTTTTGGAAGAATTTGTAAAGGACTGGTGTAAAGTCTTCTTTAAATGTTTATTACAATTCACCAATGAGGTCATCAGGGCTTTAGCTTTTTTTTGTGGGAAGTTTTGATAATTAATTCAATCACTTTATTTTATATATGCCTCTTCCAATTTTCAAATTCTTGAGTTAGTTGTAGTAGTTGTCTAAGAATTTTTCTATTTATCTAATTTTTATATATACGGTTGTCATCTTTAATTTCATAATGTCTATAGCAATGTCCCTTCTTTCATTCCTGATTTAGTAGTTTGCATTTTCTCTCTTCCTTTCTTGGTCAGTTTATGGTAAAATACAAAAGGATAGAAAGGAATTGTTAAACAAACAAACAAAAAAAGGCCATGATGATTTCGGAAATTCTAAACCCGTTCTGCTTGCAAAAAAAAAAAAAAAAATCTAAAATTAGAAATTTATTATTAGGAAAGCATGTTTTAGAGAAAAATCCAACAGTGTAGCTATATGATTTTGTGTGTGTGTGTGTGTGTGCTAATATCTTATACCTTTGAATGATATAAACCTTTTCTCTTTTCTTTGCATGTCTTATAATCTTTTACTGAAAATAGAGTATTTTATATCATTTAATGTGGCAACTTTGGAAAACTGGGTTTGTTGTTGTTGTTTTATTAGTGACTTTCCTGATTTTATAAAGTCTGTATTCTTCATCATGTATGGCCACTGAAGCTTCTCCTTGGTTAGCTTAGTAGTCATCTAATGATCATAAAGAGATTTTCTTAAAGGCCTGGACCCAACATGTTCCCCAGACTTGGCCAAGGGGTTATATGTGTATGTCTGGTTATACCTTTAACACTCAGGCAGGCAGTTTACAGTATGGCCTTAACTTTCACTTCCTGCTTGTATAGAAACTCAAAGTCAGCCAGAAGTGAGAGTTCGGTCCTTCTTGGATCTTTCCTGGACATTTGCATAGTCATATATATATGCATGGCCTTCTAGATTTCCAGAAATATGTTGGAGCTTCCTGAAAGTCCCCAATAAATATCTCATTCCCCAGATTTTCCTTTTAATTCTTTTGGTCAACTTCTTGTTTCCCCAGACCTTACTACTTCCTTGAGTAGCTTTGATATTAAACAGTTGCCACTGATTGTTTCTGAGCAATACCCTGAGAGAAAGGTTGTTTGCACTGAGCAAGCTCTAAATGCAGTTAAAAAAAAAAAAAAAAAAGCATGCCCTGGTAATTCAGGTTTCTAGGATGACCAGAAAGGCCAAATAACAATTCTCTGAGACTGTTGTTTCTAGGGCTCCAGAACAAGTTTTTCCTCTTCAGTGACTGCTAGGCTGCTGGTTTTCATTGTGTTTACAGGGCTGACACTTTTCAAGGCTATCACAGCGCTGGAAAGAGAAGGATGAAAATAGCTGAAGGATTAAAAAAGCTAAAATGTCACAAAACTTGCTGCTGTTACTGAAATTCATCTATTTTTCTTGAATAATGATCCCTGGATTGTTGCAAGTCTTTAGATATATTTGGAGTTCTGAAAAGAGTTGACATTGACACTTTTTGACATTGTTCTTATTATTTTTATGGAGAAACAAATTTTTGGAGGTCCTTACTCCACTGTTGCTCTCTAGGAAGCTTTCCTTTTCTGAGAAGGAATCTAAAATCAGTTCTTCCACAGAGAGGAATTTGGGGAAAAGACTTTCACTTGTGCTTAGATCAACTGCTACTCATCTGAGACCTCCACTCATAAGTATGGACCTCAGATTTGTGATGAAAGTTAAAAGCAAAAAAAAAAAAAAAGCTAAGGTAAGGTAAACAAACAGAACCGGCTCCTGAGGAAACAAGGATAACAGATCTTTCCTAGTCAAATTGCTATCCAAGGACCAACAGCATGGCATTGTCTGGATTCTGTTAGGAATTTAGAATCTCACATCCTGCTTCAAACCTACTAAATCAGAAACTGCATTTAAACAAATTCCCCAGGTAATATATGCACATGAAAGATGCGCTGACCTAGAGAACAAAAGATAACTCTTAGAAATTACCTTAAAATGTTTTGAAATGATATTGTATATCCCCACCTCTCAAAAGAGCAGGATTGTAAAAAAATGAGTCAGGGAATAAACATTAGATTCTGAAAACTAAAAATTAGTGGATGGCACATACTTGAGTTTCTCATATTTCTGTACATCTTGTGAAGCAAGGCACTGATTGCAGTTTGTTTTGGACTACTGTTTCAAGGTTATTTGAATACTAAGAAGCCTTGGAAAATAGTTATAGTGATTCCCTCCAGAGCAAAAGGCAGGTTTGCTTATGGCCTTGGAAGAGAGAGATGGTGTTTGCCTCTGGAGCAGAGGGCAGGCATGCTTCACCACTGTAAAAGATTCCAGTCTTTAAGCTCAGGATTTCTCTCTTACCAGGTCTGAACAGTCACCCCATGGGACTTACAAGCAATGGAACTGACACAAATATAATGATGCCCACATGCTGCCTGCTATGCTGTGGTTAATACACGTCTTTGTCTCCAATGCAAGTGTCTCATGTCTTCCATCAGTGTCTATGAAACACTGGCAGGCTAACTTGTTAGTCCTCAAGTAGGTACAAATCTCAGACCATTTGCAGTTTTTGACAGTAATAAAATAGACACTGGTAAAGACCAAACTAGTAACCTAATGACAAATAAACAAGGTGGTAACTCCATATGTTAGAAAAAAATGATAATAGAAAAACCATATCAAAGAAAATAAAAGACCTCCAAAATTCGATAAGAATATTAGAAGAAAAACAAGAACAATGAGGAAGAGAAAACATGAACTTATTGAAAAGGGCACTCATATCTTTAGATTGAGTTTGTTTGCAAAGTGCTATGCAGTATGAAAATAGGACTTATATGGCTGGGAAATTTCAGGACAGAGGAAAAGAGAAAATTCTAAAGGCTTTTATAGAAAACACAATTTTCTACAAAGGAACAAAAACAAATAGAGGTCCTAGCAAAGTTTTATGTTAGAAGATAATGTCTTCAGAGTTAGAGTTGAATAAGGAAATAAAATATAAACTGAGATAAATATCTAAACCATCAGTCTATTATAAAGTAAAAATAAAATAATCTTCAAACATCAAAAATAGATAGATAAAATAGATCTTACATGACTAGAATCACTCAAGGAAAAACTCCACCAAAATAAACTTTAACAAAGAGAAGATTTTGGTCTATAAGAAGCAGTAACAAGGGAGGTGGAGCAAGATGGCGGAGGAGTAGGAGACCTGGATTTCGTCTGGTCTCAGGAATTCAGCTGAATAAGGATCAAACCATTCTGAACACCTACGAACTCAACAGGAGATGGAAGAGGAGAGTAGCAACAACTCTCTGAACAGAGAAGCGACCACTTACTGGAAGGTAGGACGTGCGGAGAAGTGAATCTGAGGCGATATTCGGGAGGAGAGACGGCGGGGGAGGGGGCCTCCGTCCGTCGCTTCTGACAAGTGATAGAGCCGCGGAGCACAAAATCAGAACTTTTAGAAGCCGGCTCCGATGAGGGACGTCGCTCTACTGGCTAAGCAGCGGGGGGAACTCTCACGGGACAGTGTGGTCTCAGGACCCTCGGGGTCACAGAAGACCGGGGGTGCCTGAGTGCGGCAGAGCTCCCAGGTATTGGAGCAGGGAAGCCGGCTGCAGAGATGGAGCTGAGGCACGGGCTCTCAGCTCGGGGTTGCCATAGACTGTGATCCGCGGCCCAGTCGGGCCACTGCTCCTCCAGCAGGGACCCAACAAACGGCAGAGCCAGGGAGACGCCCCTTCCTCCCCTGGGAGGAGCGGCGCGGGAGCGCACCGCAGGGATCAGCTGGGTCTGGAGACTCCACACAGGGTCGGGTGCCAGAGATAGAAACGCTCGGTCACAGGCCGGGTGAGCACAGAGTGCGGCCGGAGACCAGGGAGACGGGAGTGACTGACTGCTTTTCTCTCGGGGCGCACTGAGGAGCGGAGCCCCGAGTTCTTGCCTCCTCTGGGGCGGACATTGGGAGGCCGCCATTTTCACTGTCGTCTTCCAAAGCCGTACGGAAAGCTTGCAGGGAACAAAAGCTCCCGAGAGCAAACTCGAGCAGCTTGCTTAGCCCGGACCGACAAGGGCGGGGCAATTCTGCCTCCGGCAAAGACATTTGGGACCACAGCAACAGGCCCCTCCCCCAGAAGATCAGCACGAACAGCCAGCAAGCCAAGACCAAGTTTACCGATCAAGGAGAACTCCAGCGCTAGGGGAATACTGCACATAGAATTCATGGCTTTTTTTTACCATGATTCATTAGTTTTTCAAAGTTAATTTTTTTAACATTTTTTAAATTTCTTTTTCCATTTTTCAACCAACATTTTATCAATCCCTTTTTTAAAAAAAACATTTTTTATTTTTCATTTTTAGAATCATATTTTATCCCTTCATAGTAGTTACCCTTATTTTTGGCATATATATAAGTTGTTCTCTCTTTAAAATTTTGAGATACAGTTTCTTCTAACAGATGAAAATATACCCTAAATCACTAGTGTATGGCTTTGTTCTAGTCTCCTACCTGATTACATTCTCTCCCTTTTTTTTTTAAATCTTCTTCTTCCTTTTTTCAAACAACTTCTTATCATATCAATTCCTTTTATAAAATCTTTTATAATTTTCATCTTTACAGTCATCTTCCATCCCTTCATTGTATCAACCCTTATTTTGTACATATATAAGTCTTTCTTCCTTTAAAATTTTAGGAGGCACTTTTGTCTAACAGACAAAAATACGCCCAAAACTAGTGTGTGGCACTGATTTATGCACTAGCCTGATCAAATTTGATCATATTCGGTTTTTTTTTGTATTGTTCAGTTTTTATTTTTAATCTTTTTCTATTTGTTTTGTTTTTCTTTCTTTCTTTTCTATTTCTTTTTTCTTTCTTTCCCTTTCATTTCCCCTGGTTTCACGTCTTTTCTGATTTGTATACAGTATATTTGCTGGGGACCTTGTTAACCTATTAGCATTTTGTTCTCTCATTCATCTATTCTCCTCTGGACAAAATGACAAGACGAAAAAAATCACCTCAGCAAAAAGAACAAGAGGTAGTACCGTCAGCCAGGGATCTACTCAATATGGACATTAGTGTGATGTCAGACCTAGAGTTCAGAATCATGACTTTAAAGATACTAGCTGGGCTTGAAAAAAGCATGGAAGTTATTAGAGAAACCCTTTCTGGAGAAATAAAAGAACTAAAATCTAACCAAGTCGAAATCAAAAAGGCTATTGATGAGGTGCAATCAAAAATGGGGGCACTAACTGCTAGGATAAATGAGGCAGAAGAGAGAATCAGCGATATAGAAGACCAAATGATGGAAAATAAAGAGGCTGAGAAAAAGAGAGAGAAACAACTACAGGATCACGAGGGCAGAATTTGAGAGATAAGCAATACGATAAGACGAAACAACATTAGAATAATTGGGATACCAGAAGAAGAAGAAAGAGAGAGAGGGGCAGAAGGTATATTGGAGCAAATAATAGCAGAGAACTTCCCTAATGTGAGGAAGGAAATAGGCATCAAAATCTGGGAGGCACAGAGAACCCCTCTCAAAATCAATAATAATAGGTCAACACCCCGACATCTAATAGTAAAACTTAAGAGTCTCAGAGACAAAGAGAAAATCCTGAAAGCAGCTCGGGATAAGAGATATGTAACCTACAATGGTAGAAATATTAGATTGGCAACAGACCTATCCACAGAGACCTGGCAGGCCAGAAAGGACTGGCATATCTTCAGAGCACTAAATGAGAAAAATATGCAGCCAAGAATACTATATCCAGCTATGTTCTCATTGAAAATTGAAGGAGAGATAAAAAGCTCCCAGGACAAACAAAAACTAAAGGAATTTGCAAACATGAAACCAGCCCTACAAGAAATATTGAAAGGGGTCCTCTAAGCAAAGAGAGAGACTAAAAGCAGCACAGATCAGAAAGGAACACAGACAATATACAGTAACAGTCACCTTACAGGCAATAAAATGGCACTAAATTCATACCTTTCAATAGTTACCCTGAATGTAAATGGGCTAAATGCCCCAATCAAAAGACACAGGCTATCAGATTGGATTAAAAAACAAGACCCATCGATATGCTGTCTGCAAGAGACTCATTTTAGACCCAAAGACACCCCCAGATTGAAAGTGAAAGGGTGGAAAACCACTTACCATGCTAATGGACACCAAAAGAAAGCTGGGGTGGCAATCCTTATATCAGACAAATTAGATTTTAAACCAAAGACTGTAACAAGAGATGAGGAAGGACACTATATCCTACCTAAAGGGTCTATCCAACAAGAAGATCTAACAATTGTAAATATCTATGCCCCTAACATGGGAGCAGCCAATTATATAAGGCAATTAATAACAAAAGCAAAGAAACACATTGACAGCAATACAATAATAGTGGGGGACTTTAACACCCCCCTGACTGAAATGGACAGATCATCTAAGCAATGGACTTCACAGACATATTCAGAACATTCCATCCCAAAGCAACAGAATACACATTCTTCCCTAGTGCCCATGGAACATTCTCCAGAATTGATCACATCCTAGGTCACAAATCAGGTCTCAACTGGTACCAAAAGATTGGGATTATTCCCTGTATATTTTCAGACCACAATGCTTTGAAACTAGAACTCCATCACAAGAGGAAAGTTGGAAAGAACTCAAATACATGGAGGCTAAAGAGCATCCTACTAAGGAATGAATGGGTCAACCAGGAAATTAAAGAAGAATTAAAAAAATTCATGGAAACCAATGAAAATGAAAACACAACTGTTCAAAATCTTTGGGATACAGCAAAGGCAGTCCTGACAGATGCTGGCGGGGATGAGGATAAAGGGGAACCCTCCTACACTGTTGGTGGGAATGCAAGTTGGTGCAGCCACTCTGGAAAACAGTATGGAGGTTCCTCAAACAGTTGAAAATAGAGCTACTGTACGATCCAGCAATTGCACTACTGGGTATTTACCCCAAAGATACAAAGTAGGGATCCGAAGGGGTACGTGCACCCCAATGTTTATAGCAGCACTGTCCACAATAGCCAAACTGTGGAAAGAGCCAAGATGTCCATCGACAGATGAATGGATAAAGAAGAAGTGGTATATATACACAATGGAATATTATGCAGCCATCAAAAGGAATGAGATCTTGCCATTTGCAACGACGTGGATGGAACTGGAGGGTGTTATGCTGAGTGAAATAAGTCAATCAGAGAAAGACATGTTTCATATGACCTCACTGATATGAGGAATTCTTAATCTCAGGAAACAAACTGAGTGTTGCTGGAGTGGTGGGGGGTGGGAGGGATGGGGTGACTGGGTGATAGACATTGGGTAGTGTATGTGCTATGGTGAGCACTGAATTGTGCAAGACTGTTGAATCACAGATCTGTACTTCTGAAACAAATAATGCAAGATATGTTAAGAAAAAAAAAAGAAGAAGATAGCAGGAGGGGAAGAATGAAGGGGAGTAAGTTGGAGGGGGAGACGAACCATGAGAGACGATGGACTCTGAAAAACAAACTGAGGGTTCTAGAGCGGAGGGTGGTGGGGGGATGGGTTAGCCCGGTGATGGGTATTAAGGAGGGCACGTTCTGCGTAGAGCACTGGGTGTTATGAACAAACAATTAATCATGGAACACTACATCAAGAACTACTGATGTGATGTATGGTGATTAACATAACAATAAAAATTTTTAAAAAAAAGCAGCAGTAACAATTAAGTAAGACCCAGAAGTAAATGATACTAGAAAGAAAACTTGTTAGACTTTGATACATTTAAGATTCTTTATCAACATTCTTTGATGTATCCAATCAACCTACATGGTCCTACAGAAAAAGGTATTTATATAAACATAGTATTGTAAGATCTCTTTACAAGTTTTCAAGAGTCAAACACACAGAACCAACTGCACCTATAAAAAATATCTAAAATGATAGAGCCATGGTACCTTCTAATTTTACATCAGTGCATTCCTAGAAACCAAAAATATCTAAAGCTATCTTGCAGTAGATAAAATGGCTTTAAAAATTGCCAACAATCTACTTGTCACTTGGAACACTGTCAACAATCGAAACTAAAATTTCATCCCTTCATAAATGCTCAAAGATGTCAGATTTTATGTTCTAAAAGCTCCAAGTGACAAACATATGCAGCTTATTTTCTAGGCCTCATATTATATGGACATCCACGAACATTTAAATTGAGTCTTTCGTGGCAGCTCAAAACTCTCATGATTAAGGAGTTACCACAGAGATAACAGTCACAATATCTTCTTACAAAACATGGGATAGATAAGAACTACCTTTATGTCTGAATATCTGAACAAATATAAGCTAACAACAGATACAACACAAACATCAAAACAGCAGGATGGTCTCAGACTGGAGAGGAAGGAGGGAGAGATTGCGTTCTACCCATTCTTCTCATCTCGAACATTTGATTCCTGTTCAAGATCTGATATTGAACCTAAAATGGATACACAAAACAAAACCCTCCCTGGGGCAAATATAAATATATAATGTATTCTTTACCAGTAATTCCTATGTACTTTGAAAGCCTAGTGTGTACATAAAATTTGGAAGAAATGAAGGGGGCATCTAACCAAAGCTACAATGTCATTGGGTAACCAGTTAAGGAAATGCATGGAAACCACACTTACAAGGCTACTACTCTCTTTGTATTTTATTTATTTGTTTGTTTATTTATTTATTTATTTTTATTTTAAGATTTTATTTATTTGTTTGACAGATAGACACAGCGAGAAAGGGAACACAAGCAGGGGGAGTGGGAGAGGGAGAAGCAGGCTTCCTGCCGAGCAGGGAGCCCGATGTGGGGCTCAATCCCAGGACCCTGGGATCATGACCTGAGCAGACGCTTAACGACTGAGCCACCCAGGCGCCCCTCTCTTTGTATTTTAAAAGGATGCTTGCCTGGGTGTCATCTGTCACCAAAGGTTTACTAGGACTCACGAAGGAAATGAGTTACAACTTTGACCCTTATATTGGCTTCCAATGATCTTAATGAAATTCCAAACACCACAAAGTTTTGTGTAGTTGATGACTATTTAGAGAGTGCTTAGAGAAGGGAGAGGATGCTCTGAAGAAAACTTTAAATCATTTTGTAAACATATATTCCTAAAAACAGCTAATGTCAAACATGGTTTCCTCAACTTCCAGTGAGAATGTACATTTCCTTACATATCAACATCATAGAGACACCAATAATATTAATTATACTGGATATATTTTGAAAAATCTTGAGAATTAGAAGTGCCAAGTGAAAAAGAGTGGACTCCAAAATGTTGTTAATAATATATTCCAGACTCTAGACCTAGAAAACATAGCATCAGCATGAAAAGTGAATTTTCAGACTGAAAAGTGCTATCTCCACGATATGCAAAATATCGATAATAATGTATTCCAAGAGGCAGTCGCAGAAAATAAGGCCATGGCATGAATAAAAAGCAACTTTTCAGGCTGACAGAAAAATTAAAGCAGGAAAGAAAGAATGAATAAAAATGTATTGTAAATATGCAGTGGCATGCAGACACTGTCTACAGTTACTTTGTATATGCCCAGGCATCAACATTTTCTGGGCCCTGAGTTGATACATGCTTTTTTTAATATGGGATTCTGCATATCTTAGTGCAGAAGTAATATTGCATATCTTGGGGGGGAAGAGAAGAAGAATGAACATCCTTCATGGAGACTGAATATCATCTTGTTGACTTCCCTATAAAAGTATGATAAAAGACTTTAAAAACAAGGAGCTTTATTATTTATATATAACTTCACCATTTAAAAAACAGTTCCAAATTTATTATCTCAATTGATCCTTGAAGTAATATATTATGGTAGGTAGAGAAAGGCAGGTCTTCCGATTCTAGCATTTGTCTTTACATCACACTGACATTCTGAGGAATCAGCACTCATAAGTATGCCACCATAACATTAGAAGTTTTTAGGATAGGTGAAATTACATGTCTAGCTTTTTTTTTTTATCCACAAATACTGAGTGTTCATCTTGTACTAAGCACTCTGCTAAACGCTGGAAATACAAGGAAAAAAATAACCAAAAAACACAAAACATGGTCTTGTTCTCATAAACATCCCAGATAAGTTGAAAGAGAAACACCTTACATATTCTACCAATTAAAGGGTTTCTG
This sequence comes from Eumetopias jubatus, assembly GCF_037043125.1. Classification (NCBI taxonomy): domain Eukaryota; kingdom Metazoa; phylum Chordata; class Mammalia; order Carnivora; family Otariidae; genus Eumetopias; species Eumetopias jubatus. The sequence goes on from NW_028274807.1 coordinate 89,660,299, forward strand.
AGGTTTGGGTATTTGGATGGACAATGAGGCAGTTTATTAAAAAATGGTACACTGGGGGAAGAGAAGTTTGGAAGGAAATCACTGTAAATTCAGACTTGAACATGTTAATTTAGGAGTCTTTGAAACATCCAAATAGAGATGTTAATAGGCAAACTGGTATAGGGTAAGAGCTCATAAGAGAGATCTAGGCTGGGAGTGTGAGAGTGTGTGTGTATGTGTGCACACGTGTACATGCAGACACATCTGTGCATCTTTTTATAAATGTAAGATCTACAGAACTTTGTAAAGCCAAATTAAGAAGTGCTGTCAGTACAGAATGTTAGGTATAACCTTGCACAAATTTATTCGACCCTGAATTAAAGGAATTAAAGAATTCATGAATAAATGAAAGAACACCCTTCATGGAGACTGAATATCAAACCAAACATACCAAAGCCAGGTTTATTTAAATGAAAGTGGCATGGGAATATGGAATATGCTTTCCTGCTCTACACTAAACTCTTGGTATTCAGTAAACACTTCACAAATAGAACTGCCAAGAGTTAGAGCATCATGAACTCTCTTCTGCTTCACCTCTCCAGTAAGTTTAAAACTAGCAAAATAACAGTAAATAGTCAAAATACTCCAGCACAAAGAGTACAAAGCAGAACAGCATGTTACCTATTTTTTATGATTCATGATATTCAAGTATAAAAGTCTCCATGAAAAGTATGTTACATTTAAAATGAAAAGCCTGGGGTGCCCGGGTGGCTCAGTCATTGAGTGCCTGCCTTCGGCTCAGGTCATGATCCCAGGGCCCCGGGATCGAGCCCCACATCAGGCTTGCTGCTCAGCAGGAAAAGCCTGCTTCTCCCTCTCCCACTCCACCCGCTTATGTTCCCTCTCTCTCGCTGTCTCTTTCTCTCTGTCAAAATGAATAAATAAAATCTTTCAAAAAAATAATAAAATAAAATAAAATGAAAAACCTAAGAGCTCTAGATAATTCCTTTCAAAAAATTATAAATAATGTACTATAAGACATCTGTGCAAAAAAGAGCAATTTTTTTTCTTTCTTCAAAAAGAATGATCAGTGTTTTCCTTGGCTGAGAAAAAAAGACTGTTCCTAGCCAATAATGTGATCTTACCATGTGATTAATTCAACTAATAGAAAGTTGTTTGTTTTGACTAGGTAACATATTGCAATCACCTGTAGACAGAATCCCCATATGTTCTGATTTCGATAGTCCCAATTTACACCTCTTGTCCCAGAACAATTGTTAATATCACACTTTCACTTTCAAAAGTGTCCAAGTTTGCATGATAAATTATTTGGTCATCATATATGTGAAACTTTTAAAAAATGAAAAGTGTTGGTGGCTCAGTCAGTTAAGTGTCTTATTCTTGGTTTCAGCTCAAGTTATGATCTCAGGGTCATGGGATGGAGGGCCAGAGTCGAGCTCCGTGTTTAGCTGGGAGTCTACTTGGGACTCTATCTCCCTCTCCTTCTGTCCTAACCCCCTACTCGCTCTCACTCTCTCTCTCTTCCTCTAAAATATAAATAAATCTTTAAAAGAAAAAATAAATTAAAAAATAAAAATGTTAAGTAGCACTGGGTGTTATACACAATGAATCATGGAACACTACATCAAAAACTAATGATAACATAACATAATAATAAAAAAAAATGTAAGTCTTCAGTTCCTAAATCTGGATATTGTGAGTCATTGGTCATTCAATTTGAGACCAATGATATGTTTATTTTAAAAGGTCCACAAGTGTTTCTGATGTGTACCTAGTTAAGAACTGCTAACCTAAAGTTCATCAAGACTTACTAGAAATAAGGGGTGCCTAGGTGTCTCAGTTGGTTAATTATCTGCCTTCAGCTCAGGTCATGATCCCAGGATCCTGGGATAGAGCCCCGCATCGGGCTCCCTGCTCAGCGGGAAGCCTCCTTCTCCCTCTGCCTGCTGCTCCCCCTGCTTGTGGTCCCTCTCTTGCTGTCTCTCTGTCAAATAAATAAATAAATAAAAGACTTATTAGAAATAAAAAAAAAAAACACTTAGTGGCAGATGTTCAAATACTGAATTTGCAGCAGTCTTAAAGAGAACTAGATGGCTAGCCTAAAAATATAATTTCTATATTTTCATGAATGTTTAGCTTTGAGTATACACAGGGGATTTTACCTTATCAAATATCTATGCTGGAATTTGTGACTACTGTGCCAGGTATGACCAGATGGGTTGTGCATGGGGACATAATAATAGGGTTCAAACAATAAACTTCTATCTTAGGTGGGTCTTACCTAAAATGTCAGTCAACTTACTTTTCCTTATTCATTTTCTCAATAAAGAGATCATTAAAATAACTCCATGTAAACAATCTTTTTTATTCTTTAAAGTATTGTTTTATAAGTTTTCCAAGAATATAAATATGCAAGATTTTTTAGTATCCTCATTAAATCCTTTTTTAAAAAACTATTTCACTTCATGTTTCTGTTAAAAAATGCTATCTTCATATTTATTGGCTTTGGCTCTAAACAAAAATGACAGTCAAAACCCCTTGCCTGCTTTCTCCTCATCTGAGAGCAGCCTCTTTCCTATACGGAGAATCCACATTTTTCAGTGGTTTATCAGTGGTTCAGGGTTAACAGGGGAAGCCAAGAAAGGTTTGACTTTCACTTTTCATTCTCTCTGTCTTCCTTAGGTTTTTCCCCCCAGACAGCAGAAGCTTCATTCATTTGTACAATCAGATTCTGATTTGGTAGCTCTGTCCAGCACCCTAAAGGGCCTTGCAGGCATACATATGGATACCCTGGCATGCTTAACCAAGCTCTTTGTTGACCCAAACACCGCTGCTTAGTCACTCCTTAGGACTAGGGCATGCATACCAGCATATAGTCTACCTTGGAAGGGCAGACCTAGGATAGAGGCTCCAACAGGATGCAGAAGCAGGCATGAGGTCACTTGGGCAAGGAAGTCCAGGTCCTGGTCTTGGGGTGGGGGATCTGGGGGATCCAGGTGGGCCCAATTTTAGGGGAAATCACTTGGCCATGGTGCCCTAGTAACCTTGCACATCTTTATATAGGCCATGCAGACAAGGCTTAACCCTGGCTGATCTAAGTCTTGGTAAAATGCCCTATGATTCTTAGAAAACATAAAAGTATAGGAGGCTTTTGAGGAAATACTACCAGGCCATTTCCTTCCATCTCTCTATTTTTCAGGGATGCTGTCATGAGATAATTTATCATTTTCTAGGTTCTGCTGAATTATGAAGCTTTCTCTCCCCTCAACTCCTATACTTAGGGTACAGCTGCAGGCTATAAACTGCTTACTTGCAGCATGGAAGGAGCATCTCAGCAACAAGGTGCTCCCACTTACGTTGTTTCATCATATCATCCAGTCCCTTCAATTTCAGTGTTGTCCTGGGGGGCAAGGCATATGGGGAGCTGGCACCTTGGTTCACCTTGCTTTCGTTACTTAAGTAATAAACTATCTGAATCTAAAAAGAGCTTGCTCTTTGTTTACTGGCTGTCTTTTTCAACCATGTTGACTCCTTGGTGAGAGGAGTATGGCTAGAGGAAGGTGGTTATTGTCAGGTCTCAGGAAGTACTGCGAGCCAGGAGGACTTAGAGATGGCAGCCCTGAATGAATGAGAATGAGCTGGGTAGAGAAGGAGTGACTGTGTGTGGATCCCATTCAGAAAGAGAACTGAGGAGACAGCACAATTGAAGGCCAGGAAAAAATAAAAGTTATTTGAGGTGGTGGTATTGTTGAGCAGCAAGTAAGGGAAGGCTGAAAAAGAATGGACAGTAAAATAGAATATTGGCCAGCAGGAGCATTAGGGAAATACTATAACATGAGAAAATACTTTTTTTTTTTTTAAAGATTTTATTTATTTGACAGAGAGAGACACAGCGAGAGAGGGAACACAAGCAGGGGGAGTGGGAGAGGGAGAAGCAGGCTTCCCACAGAGCAGAGAGCCCGATTTGGGGCTCGATCCCAGGACTCTGGGATCATGACCTGAGCCAGAGGCAGACGCTTAACGACTGAGCCACCCAGGCGCCCCAAGAAAATATTTTTAAAAGTATTTAAAAACAAAACAAAACACAGGTTACACAAGAGTATGTCCTATGAGGTCCAGATTTTATAGAACAAAGCAAACAAAAGCACAGATTGGAAGTATTTTTTTTTAAATTCTATGCTGTCAAAAATGAGCATAATTACATTTATAATTAGAAAAGAGACAAATATAAAATGATAAGTATCAAAGGGGTATTAAAAATGGTCAGAAGATACTCTAAAATAACAAAGATAAACAAGGCAATGTTTAGACAAAATATTGAAAGCGAATTTAGAGGCATGTTTATTCTAATTAAGATTTTTAACATTTATTTACATGGGTGCATTTTACCATAAATGAAGTGAAAAATGAAAGAATTTACATGCATTCCAAATTACTGACCTAGTGAAATTGTTGCAAATCCATCTTTTAATTAGCTTCCCCTTTATGTAGGACCGCCTGCTTTTCCTGCCCTATCTAAGCAAGTAAAAGGCATTTATTCTTGAATGTTGGTAAGTAAAGCATATGCTGGAAGAGATGAAGAGACTTCTTAAAATGTAGGTGCTTGAGCTGTACCCTAGAAACTCAGGTATGATCAGTCTGTGGTGGGACCTAGGAACCTGCATTTTCAATAAGCTTCCCAAATGATTCTGATACCGGAGATCTGAGAAACATGCTTTGAAAGATTTTTGAACGAACAGAAAAACCCTAAAGATAAATATACATAATTCTACACCTTTTTGTTTAACCAAATGTCTAAATTTCTTGAAGTCAGATACTTCTAACCAGCATCTATACTAATTTCTTCATACTATGATATATTCAATGCTGTATTCATGTAAAAACAACCCCATTTTAAAATTTTATTTTCTTGCTAAAGGGAAATAACAGCCTAGGGAATTTAGAAAACCACATGCACTCCCCTTAATGAGTCTTGATGCTTATTGAGCTACTTTTACGAACAGGAAACTATTGTATCTCTCTTGAGTGCTGAGGCAGGAAAAAAGGCTCAGTTAATAAATTCAGATCTCTCTAATCCCTGTCCCGGTCCCTGCAAATCTGGTCTTAACCTTACTCCCTTACAGAAGACACTCTGAATTGGCTCACTGACTTATCCCCACTTTAAGTTATTTTCAGGTCCATTTTCTTTTTAAACATTGCCTATCTGCCAACTCTCACCCATTTCTCCTACAGCTGAACTCTACAGCATTTAACAACTTCTGACATATGCATAAGTCATGAATAATGTATGTGCTCAAATAAACAACCATGGGTAGAGTTGGACGTGGGGAGTTGTGGGGAGGGGTTGGTCATGAGAAACTTATATATCCTTCATACCTTTCATGTATTATGACTTTATTATTTATTCATTCGACTATTTAACAGTTATTTCTTAAACACTTACAAAGCACCAGACATGTTTTTAGGTGCTGAGAACATAGCAGTAAACACCCAAGGAACTTATATTCTAATAAGAGAAGACAGACATTAAAGAAATATATAAAATTTAGTAATAATACAATATTATAACGAACACTTATTGAATGCTTACTGATGCTGGGTATTGTTCTATGAGCTTTATGTTAACTCACAACAATTTAAGGGGTAGGTATTATTATTCCAGTTTTATAGGTAAGGAACCCAGGCACAGAAAGTTTCATGAAGCAAGCAGTGGGAGACAAAGATTTAATTCCAGACATCTCGCTCTAGCATTCACCCTCTTAAGTCCTCATGTCTTGCCATCAGTAATAAAAAAATAAGTGCTATGAAGAATAAAGCACAGTAAGTGGGATAGAAAGTAATGGATAAAGGTGTTCAGGGAGGGCGTCTCTGCTGACATATGAACAGAGACCAGAAGGGACCTGGGCATGGGGATAAACAATTCTAATCAGAGAGGATGACAAGGGTAAAATTTCTGAAGTGCGGTTATGTTTGGCATGATGGCCACTTAACAAATGAGGTTTCATTTCAACTTCAGTAGAAAAGGATTCAGCTACATTTGACTCAACACAGAATTTGTATCCAGCTGTAACAATGAGTATGCACATGTGTTGTACATTAAAAGGCTAGTGTGGCTAAAGTACAAGATATGAAGAGGTGACCTGGTAGATCAAGTCCAAGTCTGAGAGGTAGCAGAGTAGATAGAAACTGACTTCAGTTTTGCTTTTTGTTGTTGTTGTTGTTGTTGTTGTTGTTTTTTAAGATTTTATTTGTTTGACAGAGAGAGCAGAAGCAGGGGGAACAGCAGAGGCAGAGGGAGAAGCAGGGTCCTTGCTGAGCAGGAAGCCTAATGCGGGACTCAATCCCAGGACCCTGGGAACATGACATGAGCCGAAGGCAGGTGCTTAACTGACTGAGCCAACCAGGCGCCCCTGTGAGAAATTATTAATGTCTATAGGATGTAATAAAGGATCATAGAGATAAATTAATATAAGATGACATTTCATTTAAAAACTTAATGAATTAATTTTGTTCTAATGTATTTATTCATCTTCTAGATGATTTTTAGATATTTAAAATTATATTAATTTGATGGAATATTTTGAAGTCATTAAAATCACATATTTGAATACTGATATGGAAAATATGAATATATTTATTGAAAAATCAGGACATAAAAATATAAGAAAAGAATGGAAAAATATTAACAATCATTACCTCTAGTGTCTGGGAACCTAGGAAATTCTGTATTTTATACTTCAAATATTTCAATACTTTTCAAATTTACTACAGTGAATTTGTATTACTTCTATAATGGGGGAAGCACAATAAAGATACATATGTATACTCCATTAACTATCCCAATTTCATTAACTATTCACACACAATCATTCTTTGGTGAAGCTAAATACATTCAACAAATATAGCAGCTTGCTAATAGTAAACTCAGCAATTTTATGCTCTTAAAGATTTATACTACTAGAGGTTTTCCTTTAAGTTTCTTAAACCTGATTTACAAAGTTATTCAGAATTTACAAACTAATTTTGCAAATTCTATTCAGTGCTAATTATAAATCAATAACTCTTATCTTAAAGGAAGTAGAAGCAGCTTGTTTTAACTCTTTGCTTTGCCCTTGGGAATGTGGAAACTAAAGTCCCATCAAATCTGCCCTGGAGGCTTTTAAACTTGCTTTTATTTTTGGCTCATATTTTATCATTTGCTAATCTACAAGATACAGAGCACAACTGTCAAAGTCAGCCCTGTATTTCAGGTGGGTCATTTGCCTCACTGTGAAATGCATTTAGAGGAACCAAACCCAAGATTAAAAACATAACATTAGGATGTATTTTAATTTTCAGGAAAGCAACAAAATCTGTATATAAGCAACTTGTACATAAAGGTAATACCTATAATAGAAAACATAATGGACTGAAGTACCATTCTCCTTAAAGGTACATTTTTTAAATCAGAGGAAAGCATAGCTAACAGCAAACATCTTATTAAACAACAAGTGTGCAAATGCAAAAGGCAGAAGCCTTTAGGGCCATGTTAATTATCTCAGGGTCTGAGGCATTAAGAAGACTGTCTGGCAGGTTCTAAGGCAGTCAGATGGCAATGCCAACACACAAGCCTCCCCAAGGTCTTGCAGTTACAGCACTGTCATATTTCAAATGACAGGTAATACTTATGAACACGCCGGCACTAACCTCCTCAATTATAGTCAATGTCAAGGTTTTACAACTGGAGGAACTACTAATTTCTAACATATATATATTGCCTGACAAAAAGAACTTTATAAAAATAAGTGTTTAAAGGACCTATTGCAAAATGCTAAAGAGATCTTTGGAATGCTCGCACAAAGATTCTTTGGGTGTTTTTCTTCTTGTGGAAAGAGATACATCTTCTTTTATAATGAGGATCACTTTTATAGCACTTACAGCATAAGGAAACCTCAGTGCAGTTCAATGGGTCTGAATTCCATTCTCCTTGACTATAGTGACATTTTATCAAAGGTTATTTCAAGTTAGATCTATTTCATTTTTCAATATAACCATATTATCCTATTAAAATACAAATTCATACTTACAGGTGTGATGTTATTTCAACAAGTTCCATTTTTTCCTACTTTTTGCTAGAATGACATTTTTCCATTTGTTTGCATATATTTGTAGTTGATGTGCCAGCTCTGTCACTGCCTACTGTTTCTAGTTTTTCTTTTACTTGTAAACCTCCCAATAGACCACAGAGAGCCAGTCAGATGTCAATGTGTGTTTTTGGTAAAACTTGTGTGGTACAACCTTTGACACAAAACCAGAAGTCTCACTCAGGCTCAAGCTCAGTATCCCAACTTTTAAAATCACAATAATATGTCTAAGATATTAAGTTCTAGTGGGGACTTTAGCTTCACCTGGATGGAGATTGTTAAGGGAAACAGTTCAGCAAAGAAGAGACATGGGAGAATGAGACAGACACATGACTTATACTCCAGGAAGGCTGAACTAGGAAAAAAAGTGGATTAGCAGCTCTTCCATTAGACATCTTTCCTAAAACTTTCTCAATCATGGGTTATTAGACCATTGGTAGGCTTCACTAAAAGGGGGCAGTTTGAAATTGCATAAAAATTTCAATTTAATATCCATCCATACATTTTTTTTTTCTGGAGACAGTATATCATATCCATCTACTTCTTAAAGGTACGTATAACACCCAGATTTTAAACCATTAAAATATAATATTTTATGGAACTTTTTATTCCCCAAAATATCCATGTATAGGTGGAATACACAGAAACACACTGAAGTGAAAGACTCATTTAAGACTTAACCAAGTTTTAACTTGCAGTAACAGAATATTTTTATTAGCCAAATTTTGACAAAAAAGTGTTGAGTTGTAATAGTTAAGTATTATACTCATTTACATTCTAAATATATGCATATATGTTTTTTGATGATTTATCTTATGAATTTAATACTATTTAGGGGTTACCATCAATGTATCTTTTAGTCATTTAGAAGACATTTTTTTTTTTAAACTTTTTTTTTTTTTTAAGATTTTATTTATTTATTTGAGAGAGAATGAGAGAGAGAGAGAGAGCATGAGAGGGGGGAGGGTTCCGAGGGAGAAGCAGACTCACTGCTGAGCAGGGAGCCCGATGCGGGACTCGATCCCGGGACTCCAGGATCATGACCTGAGCCGAAGGCAGTCGCTTAACCAACTGAGCCACCCAGGCGCCCAGAAGACATTTTGTTTTAAATGTATAGAAATGTTTAGATGGTAGGGAAAACATTGAAGTTCTGAGGTAGAATTTTCATAAAAATCTTTACTAGTATTTACTTATTAACACATTTAAAGTATCTGAAACTTTGGCTGTTTTAATGTCCCTCAAATAATTACTTCTGATCATTAAAAAAGTAATGCAAAATTAGCTTCCAAATTCAGTTCTGTCAAGGACACATTAGGAATCTGAATCCTTATTTTGATTCCATGTCAAATGTGTGGCAATCATACTTAGGTATGTATGTATGTACATATGTATTTATTTACTTATTTTTTAAAGATTTTATTTATTTATTTGACACACAGAGAGAGATAGCGAGAGAGAGAGAGAGAGAGGGAGAGAGCACAAGCAGGGGGAGCGGCAGGCAGAGGGAGAAGCAGGCTTCCTGCATGAGCAGGGAGCCCGATGTGGGGGTCGATCCCAGGACCCTGGGATCATGACCTGAGCTGAAGGCAGCGGTTTAACCAACTGAGCCACCCAGGCGCCCCCCTTAGGTATGTATTTAGAAACTTTCATACTTTAGAGTAAAAACAAAAATGAGGGAAATTATTAAATCATAACAGTACACTTGCTATGTTTGGTATCAGTGTTCCGACCGTGTGATACATCTTTCAGACCAACTTCCCCTCAGAGTAAAAGATGCTTTTAAAAGTGTCTCAGTTGTTGAAGCGGAAGGAATCAGTGACTCCAACATATCAAAAAAGAGGATGAGGATCATCTCGCCTTGTTTACTTTGGATTGGTGCAGGAAACCTTCTACTCTGTTAAGTGGTATCTGCTGTACTTGCTGATACATGCGGAGCAGCTCACGTCTGGGTTGCAAAGTTTCTGAAGGTGATTTCAGCTTCTAGCTAAAAGGCCCTTGTTTGTATTGACTTACGTTGCCTATTTACAGGCGAATAATTCCAGATACAATTTTAGGTCAGTTCTATCTAGATAGAAGAAAAAAAGGCTTTACAACTGAATAAAGGTGAATAAAATTGCTCCTTCAAACAAACAAACAAACAAAAAACACATAGAAGCCACTGTTCTGTAGGTGTTCAAAATAACTACCTGCTCTGACCTGAAAACTTAAAAAAAGCGACCATTTGCCATTTCAAGGTATTGCACATGAGCTGGGTCACTGCAAAAAATGAAATTCTACATAAGAGCAAGCAAATTGCTCTCAACCTGTGTTTTATAGGTCTCTTTTTCTGGGAGGGCGGGGGAGCAGGTTAGAAAATTCACTGTATTAAGACCATGGTAACTTTCAACAGCATATATCTTCTGTTGGTTGGAATAATGATACATGGATACATTTCCATTGTTAATTTAAAAGTTAGTTTGTTAGAATGGGTAAAGGGAGATAAAAATCAAGATGGAGAGATGGCTTACAGACTCAAATTTTCCCCCAAACCTTTCAGATCCTATATTTTCCTCATTTAAAAGAAATATTTCTAGTGTTTTTTTTTTAAATCTTATGCACTCAACATTTATGATTCATTTATGTGTTTGAAGATGTTCTCATGACAAGTTGGGAATATATACAGCTGAACAACACAGGGATTAGGGGTACTCACCCCGTGCAGTTGAAAATCCACACATACCTCTGATTCCCCCAAAACTTAATAGCCTACTATGGACTGGAAGCCTTACCATTAACAGTCAATTAACACATATTTTGTATGTTATATGTATTATATATTGTATTCTTAAAGCAAACTAGAAAAAAGAAAATATTACAAAAATCATAAGAAAAGGGTATTTACACTGCCAAATCTATATTTAAAAAAACACATATAAGTGGACCAATGAAGTTCATACTTGTGTTGTTCGAGGTTTAACTTACAAAGCTTTTTGAAGGTTTTTGCAATTACAATAGCGGTTGCCGAAACTGTGCACTTTAAACACTGCATTTCATCTAGTACACACAGTGACCCTTTGGGTACACGTTCTCTCTCTCGGATTGATGAGGAAATAGAACCAAATCATGTAACTTGGTGAAGATCACATGGTTACAATGTGGTAGAGCTGAGATTTGTGCATGTTTGATTTTTTAAAATTTTTTAAAGATTATATTTATTTATTTGAGAGACAGAACACAGAGGGAGAGGGAGAAACAGACTTGTCGCTGAATGGAGAACCTGATGCAGGGCTTGATCCCAGGACCCTGAGATCATGACCTGAGCTGAAGGCAGACACTTAACTGATTGAGCCACCCAAGTGCCCCAAGTACCTGTCTGATTTTAAATGTGATTCTCTCAACCACCCATTATCCTGTCTCATCATTTAATAGCTTTCCAGTGAGTAATGCCGTCCAATCTTATCCATCACTGACACAAGATAAAATACATACACATGAAACCATTTCTCATATGTTCTGCTCAACTCTGGACATTAAAACCCTCATCACAACCTAGATTTGAGTGCACACATTTTGCTACCCTCCATTGGAGACACTCTAACACAATTTTAAAAGCAAGACACCAGATTATTCTTTGAGTATTTAGAATAAAAAGCAATCATTACTACCAACCAAAGCGAAAAAGTAAGAATTTGATTCAAATTTGGGTTTTTTTTTTTGAAATGCAGCATTTTAGTTATCTAACTTAAATCATCTAAAAAGGTAACAGATGCTCTTAGACTCCCTCATTTTCTCTCATTTTTATACCCAATAAACATTTTTATACATGAAATGCTATTTGAATCCCTGGCGTGGGTAGCAATACCACGCTCAGACTCATCTCCCTTATTGTTGTGTATCATTTAGAACCTCAGCAACTCCATTAGATCACCCGATTCTCTGAAATGTATATGTTGCTCTGACAACTGAAAGCTGCTCCCCTCTGCTAGAGTGTATGTAATTTTGTCAACTTGTCTTCAGCTTATTAAAAAGTAAAACCACAAAAAATAAGATTACTGTTCTTTTTCACTCTAATATCTTGTTCTACACTACTAAAGAAAATGTCTCAGATTTTTTGTTTGTCTTTTTCACTGCAATATACCCAATAATGTGCTGAGAAAATTAAAAAATTTACCCATAAGCCAGTTAGTTTTTCTCATCCCTCTTATCGATGACTTCTAATAAAATTTAATCACTATAAAGAAAAACGAATTTTTCATTTTCTCTTTAGGAGATGACTTGGGGCACCTGGTTGGCTCAGTCGGTAGAGCATGCGACTCTTCATCTTGGGGTTATAAGTTCAAGCCCCATGTTGGATGTAGAGATTACTTAAAAATCGTTAAAAAAAAAAGGCACTCATCTATCAGGTATTTCCTATTTCAGGTTAAGAGGCAAAAAGTATCCAGTTTGGCCTTTTTGCAATTTAGTACTCCACTCCTTGATGCCATTTGGTTATTGTCTCCTTTTTTTTCCCCCTTATTTTTCTATTACTTGAGCTTTTGACACTCTACAAAGCACGGGTTTTTATAACTAGACATGGACAATCACCATAGAGAACCTGGGCAGTCAAAATTTTAACACTAGTTGATCCAGTTTAATATTTTATTATATAAATACATATACATTTATATCTAACTTACACATACATATTCTATATTTTAAAGTGGTATGTGGTTTGTAAAAATCATACATATTATTTATCTTCAACTTCATAAAAATATGTGACAGAGCAGGTTATTATTATCCTCATGTTTGTGTAGGGTGAAAAAACTAATGGAAAAGAATATAGTAGTTTATAATAATAACCAATAATAATAAAATAATAACCAAAAATGGTGGAAGTGTTTTCTGACATTAAGGAATCTTTCCACAGCTACCTCATAGTCCCACAGATTTTATAGCCTCCAAATCGGGTTACTTTTGCGAGGTTAACTTTGTATACCTAGCATTTTATTACAAGCCCTTATCAATGAACTGGCTAAGATAAATAATAGGAAAAATAGAAAGGGATATGAACCCAAACTCACATCTAAGAAATCTGAGTTCTGTTCTTCAATAAAACTGTAATACCAGAAAATGCCATATTCTGTCCACAGTACCTTGGTCTCTTATTGAGTCACATTGTCTTGCATTCTCCCACAAAACGTTTCATTTTTATCATTGATGTCAAGAAGCGAACACATATGTTATAAGCTTATTTTAGTGTATAATAACCATGTTATTCAGCATGTCTGCATGTTGAGGTCCAAAGTATTTCTAAAATTTTGTGCCAGAAAAAAGTAAGAAACTGGTTAAGTTTTCTACTTTCTGATAATGAAAGCTCTGTAGCCAACGATGTTTCTTATTTTCTTATGGCCAACAGGAAGCTCCAAATCAGATAAGTTTCTCGGTTATAAAAATACTAAGTTTATGATAGCCATACTCCTTCCTTCTCTACTAGTTTCTTTTCTCTCTTATTAGATGAGTGCTCTTTATAAGATACTCCAATTTTCAGAATAATGAGGCATGAATTTAAATATGAATAATTACACTATAATCACAGAAAGTCTACTGTGTTTGAAATTTCAAATGTCTTGTATATTTTGTGTGTATGTATAGATAATGTATACATTATATATATAAATTACATATATAATGTATACATTTATATATATATATATAAAATTCTGAATGGATGCAACTGTATAATTTGAATGCTGATTTGTATGCTTCTTAAGGTTGGGAAACTATATTTGCATTATATTATCTCCCAAGTGCCCAGATTAGTATCTGATACATGGAAACAATTCAAAACAACATAACTGTTGCTTATTTGTATTGTTCTTTTTAGAAGATCCATTTGTGAGCTTGTAGTAATATATTCTACTTGTTTCTAAACAGTAGCAAATTTATTATATTATCATCAGGCTTCTCAAGTGGTTCAAGAAATTTACAAAGATCATAAAGGCTATTTACCGAAAGAACTAAATGTTACTCATTTTTTTAGGCCTGGATAGTATTTTGATAGGATAAAGATCATGTTGGAAGACTTTCAGATAAAAATAATGGCTTAAGTCCAAATATCTTCTAACCAACCAACCAAAGAAAGAAAATCTCACAATCCTTTTATCAATCAAAACAACCAATTCTAGGAAATTTGAGATTGCCTGTGGTCTAAATGTTTGTGTCCCTCCCCTCCCAAATTCATATGTGAAATCCTAATGCCCAACATGGTGGTGGTGGAATGTGGGGCCTTTGGAAAGTGATTAGGTCGTGAAGTGCTACCCTCATGAATGGGATTAGTGCTCTAATTAAGAAAGAGCCCACAGAGCTCGCTAGCCCCTTCCAGCATGTGAGGATACAAGAAACATGCAACCGAAAATTGGGCTCTCTCTCGACCATGCCAGCACCCTGATCTCAGACTTCTAGATTCCAGAACAGGGATAAATAAATTCCTTTTGTTTATAAGCTATTCAAACTGTGGTATTCTGTTATAGCAGCCTGAATGGACTAAGACAAGGTCCTTAAAAGAAAAATCTGAGAGCTCTTCCAGAGCAGATACAGCGTCGCACTCATCTTTATATCCTCAAGGTCTGTTAGAGAGTTGGACCCAAGGTAGGTGCTCCACAAATTTTGAATGGATCATTTAAAATGACGCTAGTAGAATATGTGCTCTGAGCTGCTTTTCCCTACTAAGATTGATTTCTGCTGATCCATCAATATGTTTGCAGCCAATCTCATTCAGCTAAAGCATGCCTTTGAAAGTTGGCAGGCTAGGATTTGGTGTTTAGTCTCCGGCCAGAAATAGAATAAAAGGTATCTATCTAGACTGCAAAGGGTATTAATCTCTTGACCCTGGCCTTATTAACTCTATGCTTTAACCAAGTTAACCAGCCATGGCTATAGGGAACAGCAACATTCATGTCCTTTAATTGCACCATTCTAACTATCCAAATATTATGGACTTGGATGAGAGGCACATTTGAAAAGACATTAATAGCACAGCATATGCTACATTGTATGTTTGTAATCTGAGCCAAAATCAGAACCCATTTTTCAGATAATTGTTCAATGTTCTATTTTCTGAAATCAAGTAGCCTATTAAGGTCCTTAAAATTTCTCTATTAAAAACTCTAGACCCCAGTCCAAGAACATTCTATTAATAGTTACAAGGCATTTATTAGTACCCTTACAATATCCAAGTTCTTCAAATGCAACATTTTTATTTTTTCAATCTTTAGCATTCAACCTATCAATTGGAAAACAATGATCAAATACCTATTATGAACAAGGTTCTCTTCCACAGTCCCCAGAGGTACAAAATATGACAGTTGTTGCTTTCAAGGAATTTGCAACTTAATCTAAAAACTGAGCTGTACATACAGAAATATGCGCCCCCCCCCAAGGATTAAAGAGTAATGCAACATGAAAGAAGGCACAGAAAGCAGTTTTGCAGATAAGAAGGGCTGAACTCTGAAGATTGCAAATGAAAGTAAGACTAAGCGAAAGAGACCCAGCAGTTTTATTTGTCCCCAAGTTCAATATGAAACACTTCAGGGCAAAGACTGTCAGATCTATTACTTGAGCTTTTGACACTCTACAAAGCACAGGTTTTTATAACCAGACATGTACAATCAACATAGAGAACTTGGGCAGTCAAAATTTTAACACTAAGTCTGTATGTCTCTTTATTATAGCACTTATATTGATTTTTAATTATTTTTACCATGTTTGTGGTCCCTAATACCTTGTGAGCTATTTGAGGATCAGAGTTGTATGCTTTTTATCTTTGTATACCCAAGATGTAGCATAGTACTGTGTATTGCATTAGCTCAGGAAATAGGTGTTCAAATATTTATTGAACACATATACTTTGCGTCAGGCCCTGGCAACACTGCTTAACAAAAGAGACATGGTCCCCACCCATATGGAGTTTACGGTCTTGTGAATAAGGAGCAAATAGATGAAGGAAAGCATGGACAGAGGAATAAATGGATGAACTGGGCATGTCTAGTGCATAGCAACTGCTTGTCAACTCTTTCTCCTTCTGATAAATTTCTTTCACTTGCTAGAAATGCTGGTACACCATCCTCCCACTGATAATTACAAAAGTGCCAAAGAGTTTATCTCCTGCTCTTCTGTTTATTCCTACCAGTCAAGAAATTTTGTCAAGTTTTATGTTCTGTAGTCAGGATTCTGAAAATGATAGTGTTTTCTCCAAAAGACAAAATGCATTACAATACTGAATTTGCTTTTACAAACCACACTGCCTGGTGGTTTATGCTTTATTTATGCTGAGGTAGGCAGCCCTGGTCCGGAGCCCTAGAGACAAAGAAGATGTGGAGAAAGTGACAGGCAGACAGGAAAGAGAAACAAGAGCCCATTATAATGGATTCTAAAGGCAGGTAGTTTAGCTAGCCACCCTGAAGGGGCTGAAGAGCCTTTGGGGAACTGTGAACTGGAGAGTGGCAGAATCAAAGTGATATTTTGAGATGATAACCCAGCAATTAGACAGGGTCTATACTGTTACAGAGATAAACTTAAAACCAGGAGGACCAGTACAGATAGGACTATAATAGCTCAGGTATGAACTCTGAATTGTCTAAACAATGGTGGTGCCAAAGGTACTAGACATATAACTGAGGGTTTCAGCTTGGAGATGTGGGGAGTGGTATTGGCAAAACAGGATCCGGTCCATCAGGGAGGCAAAAAAACAAAACAAAAAGACACACCAATTTGGAATCAGGAGAGAATAAGTGAATCTAGAGAAAAACATATGTTCAAGTGTAATTAAATGCAGTTAGGTGGATCTCTGTGAGCAAAGCTCTGAAGATCAGTTTGAATATATAGATGTATAGAGTAAACAGATGTATAAACATTCTTTTCATGTTAAGGAAATTCTTCACAAATCTCACTATCAACAGTAACATGAGTGCTGAAGAGCTGAAAAATAACTTCTGGTTTTTCCTTGAAACCAGCAAGAAGCCAAACCTACCAATCCTTCATATATTACTGCAGTGATATAAATCATGACTTTTGGGAATCTGCTAAGATTAATGCCAGGCTCCATGGCAGAAAGAGGTCCCTGAATGCTGTATACCATGCAGGTCCTAATAGAATCTGTGAATTTCTAACATTCATTCATTCATTCAACCATCTATCCATCCATCCACTCATCTATGTTAACTGAGTGCTTATTACATGTAATACACTGTGATGGGGCCTGGGATTCAGTTGAGAAATAGGAGAGATCGGTCTCCTACTTTCATTCAGGTCACAAACTTTCTGGACTGAAAAATAAGCTCTTTCTTTCCAAAAGCATACACTTAAAACTTTTACCTACAGATATCTCAGGCCAACACTGAGAAAGTTTATCAGGCATGTAAATTTTGGAGGCAATTAGTTGAAATCACAGAAGAAATAAAATACAAACATACTGAGTAATATTTCATGCTGCAGAACAGACTCAGTTTTTCCAATCATAGATTCAGGGAGCCCAAATAATGTCATTCTTAAGCAGGATACAGTTATGCTCTGCAACTACTTTGCGTGGTTCCGCAGGGAAAAAGGAAAGAAGGGAAGAGCTGAAAATGGTAAGTGAAATGAAATTACATCATTGGTAAGCTCATAACTTAGGTTCATACCATTTGGTCAGTTTTCTAATGGCTATAACTTAATGATTCAATTAGTTTCCTGGGAACAAGGATAAGCGCATGTTCAATGTTCTGTATCATATCACTGATTATAATCTGCCAAAGCCATGTCTAATTAAAGCTTATGAGCAATGAAACCAAAAAATATATTTGTTGTAGTTTCATGATGAGTAGATAGATGAATACACTGTTGTTGACAATAAAAATAAATACAACAAAATTAGTACACAGAATGATTTCCTCAAGTACCCTTTTCCTAGTTGATCACTGTGTTAGTCATTCATTCAACGTCTACCACATGCAAGGCAGGTGCCATGCTAAATGCTCTGAATGAAACAAAGATGACCTGTAGGGGTGTTTTACATGAACACCCTTGAGGACCAAAGGGATACATTTCAATAAATAGCAGTGTAGGCCACATAATCTATGTGAACATTATTTTAAAGATATAAATCACAATAGCAGAAGTGGTGTAATATTATGCCATACAGTAATCATCAGAAGATTGAGAGTTTGGTAGTCCATTAATTAAACGATGATATTTCAAAAATACAGAGGAAATCGGGAGAATGCCTCCTTCAAGAAGATAAGTCAGCAGAAAAAATGTTAAATGCTTTGGTGTGAACACTTGTTAAAAGAGACAAACCTCCATGAAGATTCTGAAGTTTCAGTGGCCAGCCTTTATGTAGTTCTTCTCCTATGTAAGGCTAACTTTACAGATGGGTGTAAAACACCGATACATTATCTACAGTGGAAGCACTGGGGCTTTTGGAGTGTTGTGGAGCTTAAATGAGAGGAATCATTTTCTTATGTACAAAGAAGATCACACCTGTCACTTTTAATAAGTTGAATCCCATGTAATCTATGGTAGTAAAAATATACCTGTTGGTAAATTACTTTCATAATCATTAAAATATTTGTGTCCTTAGTGAGCTATGGGTAAACAGAATTAAGCACATTTAACTCTCCATTTCCAACAGGTCATCAGCCACTAAGTAGTTCACACTGGTTTATGAACAGCCTGTTATGTTTAACATGTCTGAAAACAAAATCAAAGGATTTCTTCCATTTATAAACATTTCCAGTATAATTCAAAAATGAAGAACTCAAATCTCTGAACAGATATACTAATAGAATTCTCAGGCCACATCCTATTACTTTTTGTATTCTGTTTATGAAAAATGGCCTGGCACCTGTCAATTTGCCTGCTTCCAGAGGTGTCTGAAAAGCCTAGTAAAATCCCAAATATACAAGACATTGTACAAGGCATGCCCAGTTCACCTTGTGAGTGTATTTGATGGATGTTTTATATACTAATTTTGACATTGATATAAGAGCCATGAACATGGAGGAGTCCTCCCCATACATCTTTACTGCAAATGGAAATATTGCTACTAAAGACAAGCTTGAGTCAGTATTTAGAATGATTGATAATTTTGAATATAAACATGGGGACCTCTTATCCAGAAGGTGGCATGACTGCACCGGATGCTGATATCATTTTTGACAGGTTTTATGAGACCCTAAACAAATGAGGGATGGTGTCGCAGGACCACCTTTCATATACTTGTCACTCTGATTTCCTGCAGTAATGAACCTCAGGGGCACTGCTTAGTAGCAAAAGCTATGAAACCTAAGGAATGTGCATGTGTCTCAAAAACTTCCTCAAGTAGACAGAGGCCTGGCGACTGTTCAAACCTGATTGTTTTTTTTTTCTTTATTCTGAAGCACAGACTAGAGTAGAAAGCTTAGTTCCAAAAAAGAATAGCAATTTGAAATGTTATTTAGTGATAAGTGGACATTACCCAAGATAGAAGACAAGGACTTTAAAAGAAAATTATTCTGGGAAGAGACTGGTATATTTCTATTCCTACTTTGAGTCTTCATGAATGAAGCCGAAGAACTCCGAAATTTCTTTTTACTTAGGTGAGGGTATTTTCAGGAAAACATAGATTACCAATCACATAAAAATAAGCCTGCTGACTCCTGAGTACTTTGGAGGATAAACTAGGGCACACTGTCACTATAATAAGGTTCCAAGAAGGAGGATTCCTTGCATGCATAGAATTTCATGACCTTTCCCTGTTTCTGCTGACATCCACGCTGTGCCAGAATTAGTTGGACAGATTCAAATCCCTGGTCTGTCACTTAGTGAATAACCTTGGGCAAGTTACCTGTATCCACCTTGCAGGATGGTTGTGAGAATTAGCAACAGAATACATATTTAGTTTGATGCTTACAACATAACAGATACTTAGGAAATAGCAGCTATTTTACTTAGTTCAGTCCTGCTATGGCACAAATCAGTTACACAGGACATAGGGAGTAAGTTATGTGTCTATGTAAATTAAGGTGAGCAAATTATTTAAATTAATTCAATGAAGTTATTTCTGCCACATCCATTCTATGGGGCAGTCATGCTGCCTCTTTAACTAAAACACTCTATGCAAGAGACATAATTCCATTATGACTCATATGACCATTCATTCAAAATTGCTATTTGACTTTTCTAGGTCAAGTGCACATCTAATTACTGAAAGACAAGAATCTAATACTAAAAAATGATATTTCTCTTATGTAATGAAGTTTCTGTAATTTTATATAGTTTTAAAAACAAATACATTTCAGAAAGACAGAAGGAAACCTCAGAGATTACTACTTTTAATGAGAGCTCAGAAAAACCTTTTAATATTGTGGGCTTAATCCTTTCAGATATATATTCAGATATACTATTATACAAAAATAGAATCTTAGTGCATATGTGTTTTATAACCTGAAACACTTAGCAATACATCTTTTCTTGTCAATAGATATTTGTCACATTGTCTTAATGGGCCACAGAATAGTCTAGCATACAGATGTACCATATTCTATTATTAAAAATCCTTAAATTATTAGATATATAATTTATCTGAGACTGATATCTCCATGAGGAGGATATCAATGCTTGTTTTATCCAGTAGTGTATGTCTACCTCCTCGTACCATGCCTACCACACAGAAGCAGCAAACATTGTTGGTTAAAAAGCAACAACAATAACAACAACAACAACACATACACACAAACCTTTGTAATTCTATTCATTCAGAAAATAGTCATGAAACAGAACTCATGCTAGAGGCCTGGAAGAGCAATGTACAATGATAATGAATGAGTATACAGAATATTCACAAAAATGTTTTAAATGTTAATTTATCACTGGTTTTCTCATTAAATTGAAGAATATTTTAATCTAATAAACAATTAGTGAGCTCTTATTATTAATATACCCCACAGCCTATACTAGCATTGGAGATAAAGAAGAAAACAAAATAAAGAGGTCCTTCTCTAGCAGGGAGGGGAAGAGAGTATTAAATAAGAAATTCTAAGGGAGATTTGTAGTTTAAAAAAAAATAGCAAGGAGATAGTATGAGCAGCCTAATTGAACTAATAAAAAGTGAGTCGAAGAAGGGCTCCCTAAGAACACAAATTGTAAGCCGAAATTTAAAGAATGAGTAGAGGGATGCCTGGGTGGCTCAGTTGGTCAAGCGTCTGCCTTCGGCTCAGGTCATGATCCCGGGGTCCAGGGATGGAGCCCCACATCAGGCTCCTTGCTTCTCCCTTTGCCTGCTGCCCCCCCCCGCTTGTGCACTCTCTCTCTGACAAATAAATAAAATCTTAAAAAAAAATAAAGAAAAATGGTAGATACAAACAATCCAGGCAGTGGGAAAAATGGGTACAATGATGAAGATTTAAGAGACTATTAATAATAAAGGGAACAAGGAAAACCTAGAGTGACTGAAGCATAGAGGCCAAAATGAATAATGGTAGAATGAGGGTAGGAGGTGAGAAGCTCACATAGGACTTCGTAAGCAATGTTCAAATCTCAAAATTTATCTTTAGGATATTGGAAATCAATAAAGGGTAAAGATACATTGTGAGGTGCAAGATGAGAGAGGCAGGAAGACTAATTAGGAAAATACTATTACAGTGATCTAGGTGAAAGGTGTTGTAGTCAATGGAGATTGAAAGAAGTCGAAAGATCCCTGAGGTACTTAGACAACAGAATTGAGAGTTCCGGTTATGGGAGGTCCATTTCACTTTGTGGCATACTTTTCATTTTAACTGCTATCTCAAAGTAAAAAAAAAAAAAAAAAAAAAAAAAGATACTTTTTATTACAGTTTGTGCTACAAAATAATAGGCTTCACTTTTGGATTTTTTGGGGTCTAGCAGAGGCTGTGGTTGGTCCCATATTCATTCTCTTCTCCTTTATTATTTAACAGAATCCTTGATTTTTAGGTAGGCACATATCCACCAGGAAGAAAAGCTATAGCTCCCAGTCTATCTTGTAGCAAACTGAGGCCATGTGACTTACTTCTAACCTAAAGGATAGGAACAAAGGTACACTGTGTGGCTTCTGAGAAGTATCCTTAAGGGGGGGGGAGGGGGAGGACCTTTATTTCCTTTCTTCCCACTGACAAACGGAGAGAGATGGCTGAACTCAAGCAATGATCTAGAGTGGAAACCATGTGAGAAATAAGATGGGACAAGACAGATGGAGCATTATGTTAACCCTTGCCTTCCTTCATGCCTACCTCTGGAATTCTTCCAGTAATAGTGAAATTTCTATTTTGTTGAGTTTACTGTTGTTTGGTTTCCTGTCTTATGCATTATACATTATCTTGGGTTTATTAATTTTATAAACTTATGTATAGATAAATTTCCTAAAATGAGAGAGACTTTTGTTTATATCTTCTGTGATTTTCAATATAAGTTTAGTGAGATTCTTCTTTAACTGGCCAAAAGGGATTTCTTTTATAAATTAGAGTTGCTGTATTAATTTCCTAGTGCTGCTATAACAAATTACCACAAACTGGGCATCTTAAAACAACATAAATTTATTCTCACAGTTCTGGAGATAAAAAGTCCAAAATCAATGTGTTGGCAGGGTTGAATCCTTCTGAGGGTTGTGAGGGAGAATCTGTTCTATGCCTCTTTCCAAGCTTCTGATGGTGCCCAGAAATACTTGACTTTTCTTGGCTTAAAGACCCACTGCTCTAATGTCTGTTTCTAACATGACATGACATTCTCACTGTGTTTCTCTGTCTTTACATGGCTCTTTTACTAATCCATTAGGACTTCACTTTGATTACATCTGTAAAGACCCTTTTTCAAAACAGGTAGCATTCACAGGTACTGGGGATTATGATTTCAATGTATTTTTTTTTTTAGGGGGGATGAAAATCAACCCACAAACCTTGCTATCTCTAAAAGTATTTTATGAACTCCTAATATTTTGCATTCTTTAATTTCATTTCCAAGTGCATGTGAAATACAGCTAAAGTCAGACCATCTAGAAAATATCAAGCTAAACCTATCTTCTTTCTATATTTTCTATGAAAAATATAAAACTTAATATCTTACTGTAGCTGGCATCTGTTCATTATTTTAGTTTATTTTAACTGACATTATAATACCTTTAAAGTCTTCTTGATAAAGTGTTGGGGGAAAAAGTATAAAGTAGAAATAAGTCTTCATTTTTTTCTCTTAAAAATTCCCAAAATACCACACAGAGATATTTCTAAATTAAATCTGTATATAATAGGCACTCAGTATATAGTTAATTAATAATGGAAAATAGTATAATTTGGCCTTTTTATTACAATGTACAATACAGGTCATAATCATTTGCTTCTGCCTGAGAAATCTTAAAAGAGTTTCAGGTAAATCTTATACAACTCAGAATAGCAGTTTTTTCCCCAAAAAATCTTGATAAGTTCTTGGTAAGGAAAAACTTATAAATGTAACTTCCCCTCTGCAGCGGGCAGGGGGGGGAAGGGGGAGAAGGATTAGTTATGAGATATGTATCAATAAAACTGAAAACTAAATTTGAATACATGATTTATGATAAATCTTTTAAATGTTATCATTTGATGTATAGTATTGGAATAAATTTTTAAAGCCTTTAACCTTTATAAAACATGTTTTGATGAGTTATTTCCACCAAAATATTTGATAAAGTATGACTTTTATTGCATAATATAAATAGGCTTTTCTTCAAAAAGAGTCAATCATTCTGTTTAACTTACAGAATTAGAGTTTAGCATATGTTAACAAAAAGAAATTGGAAATTTAGATCTAAATTGACTTTTAACAGCCATCATGAAACTAAATGATTTATCATTCTTTTTTTCTGAAACATACCTTATTTAATACACTCACTAAGGCAGGAAAAGACACAAACATTTTAGTGCCTAAGCTGTGATGGATAGATATCACCTAAGTGCTTCCTAAAATTAAGCATCTTTATGCTTTATCAGGCAGGTCTCAAAGACTATACCAAAAATCAGTACTAAAGTGTGACATGAGTGTGCCACTCGTAAAGCCCTGCTGTAGCGGCAGGAGAGGATTTTTCCTAATGTTCAAGTAGTTTTATTTAGAATATATTTCTCACGTTAAGAGCTTTTCAAAAATGCATGCACACATATACATTAATAGAAAAATCTGGAAAAATGCCAATGTTGTTGTCATGGTTTCCATTCACATAATAAATAGTGAGGCTGAACATGATACTGAAGTGTTAAGTTCCCCAAATGGTGTGCTTTTAAGCCTAGTGTCAAAATATAATGGGATTTTTAAATTCATTTCTTTGTGCCAAATTATGACCTTTATAAGTCTGTGTTTCCATGAGAGGATATGCAATTGATTTATTTGAAATTATATAGTGTTTGCTTACTTGACACTTTTTTATTGAAAAAAATCTAATATACACATGATTGTATGAATAAACACAGAAATTACTCTTTGAAATCTGAAGGTAGCATTACTGAACTACACGTAGAGTATAAGAGATCCAGGGCCCTTATGAAATTGAAGAGAAAAGGAGGGAGAAAGAGCAGAATAAGAGGGAGAGAGGGAGAATAAGTGAGCAAAAGGAGTTTTATATTTCTATCACTGGGCCCTAAGAATATAGAGTCAGGATTTAAACCCTAAATCTAAAGAATAAAAGTTGTTGGCTACTTTTATTCTGGTGAGCTACTCTAATTGTACAAAGAAATGTTTTCTAATCATGCAAAAAGCAAGCAGCTGTAAAATGCTGGCAATAAAAGCTAGAATAGAAATCAGCTATTTTATAGTTTACATTTAATGTATATCATCTACCTCCTTTGCAAATTATATGTCTCATTCATTCATTTCCAAATGGTTCATGCCATTTATTCACTTCTTCAACCTTATTTTAGGAGAACCTTCCATTCTGGATACCAAGAATACACCATGAAACAAAAAGTAAAAAATATTCTGAACTCAAAGAGGCCAACTGTCTCCCTCTCAAAGAGACAAAATGGAGCCGTAAAACATATTTTATGTCAGATGATGATAAATGCTAAAGAAAAAATAGAAACAGTGAATAGGTACAGACGTGCATTGCAAGAGGCTGCATAATTTTCAATAAGGATGCCAGGTAAGGCATTGAGGATATGAGGGAATAAGCCACACAAATATCATGGAGAATGTATCCCAGACAGAAGGGACACCACTGGGCAAAGACCAAGAGGTGAGTGCGTACCTAGCCAATGTGAGGAAAAGGAAGGACGGAATCCTAGGAGATGAGGTCAGAACAATAGAATATGGGCTTGCACCATTACACAGATGTGCATGCATGGGTTTCTGATCATGTAAAGACCTATGAGCCATTGTAAAAACTAAGTAACTTACGTAATAGCACTCTAGAGTAAATGACAGAGGTAAAATTTTAACTTAAATGTCGATTTCTGATCCAATTTTCTTAGAGTGAGCCACCTAGAGATACAATGCCTGAACCTTTAGTATCATGGGATTAAGGCCTAAACTCTGCTAGGTCTCCAACTTCTGGGAAATCCTTCATCTCACGGTGGTCCTCAAGACTAAAGAGAACATAAGTGGAAATCTGCATAGGCGAGAGGAAGGAATTTAGGAAAACCTCTGTGGGTCCCAGGGAGAGTTGTATATAAGAAGGACCATTTTTGGAGGAATTAGAAAGTTATAAAACATTCAGGAGCATAGTTCAAATTCTGAGACTTTTTTCCAAAAATGGAAGACTTAATCGGGAGAGCTATCACAAGAATTAGACAGTTTATTAATTGATCCAAATTTGTACACACAGGATGTAGTAGACAAAGGAAATTTAAAATGTACACGTTTCTAAATGTATACAGTGGTTTTATTCCTGAAAAGTTGAATTTATTTCAAAAATACATTTATACCAAAATCAATTTTCTTACATAAAAAAGACTACAAAGTCATGCAATATGTTTGAGCCTTTTCAGTGTACATGTTCTCTGTCTCAAGTACTGAACTTTGCCATTACAGTGTGAAAGCAGCCATAGACAATACTAAATGAATGGGCATGGCTTTGTTCCAGAAAACTTTATTTACAAAAACAGGCAGTGGGCCAATTTTGGCATGAGGACTGTAGTTTTCCAAACTTTTTCTAGGAGGATAAAAAGATAGCCATAACACATTAATTATAAAGAATAAAATAATTTTAAGTAATTTACTGAAATAGTGACCATATGAAATGTTTATTCAGAAACAAACATTTCTAAATTAGCTCACAACATCTCAAAGGATATTAGTCACATTCTCTCCATTGTCTCATATAGGGAATTTTGCTTGGACACACTCAGTATATTCTAGACATAATGCATTCATTAATCTTAGTGGCGTTGTTGTACATTCTTGTTTTTTTTTTTTAAGGCGTAGTCTCTACAATGTAGCTGATAACCTTCACATTGATTGTAACAGTAATAGCTTTTTATTGTTTTTCCATGTTTTTAACCTAAGTTCTAATGTCAATTTTATGAAAACAATCCTTAATAAAGACACTGATTCACAAAGCATAAGTCTTAGAGTATCAAAATAGTGTAGTCTGCTGGGAGGTTGCTGAAGGAAACACCATTTAAATATTGTACTGTAAGTGGGATAAGACCACTTTTTCATGGCACATGTCAGACCTCAGGAGCTCTGCTGTACCCATGTATTAGTTAGGACTTTCTTGTCTATTATTAGCAGTAAGCCAATTCAGATTTCATAAAGCAAAATGGAAAAACTTTTAGAAGGACACAAGAGTATGTGATGAACAACCAAGCTGGAGTGTGGGCCAGAATGTACCAAAGCTTCAGGTAAAACTGGAATTACAAACTTGAATACCATCAAGCTGATCTAACTCTCTTCTTACCTGAACACTGGCTTTATTATTCTCTTTCTCTACACATCACATTTCTCTATAGTCAACAGAAAACAAACTTGCTGAGAGTGACTAGTTATATGGGAAGCAGTTCACTGACCAATAAACTGGGCCAGTGAGATAATTCCTCAGGCTGTGAAACTTGCGATAATCAGAATTAGTCGTTCTTCAGTGGGTGAATCTGTAACATTATGTCAGAACCACACCTTTGGGCCCATACACTATGGCCAAGAGAACAGGGCTATGTACAAATATGATATCCCGCAAGGGAGTTCTAGGAGTCAAAGGGAAAAAAAAAATCCATTCTGGGAAGAATGAGAGGTGTGTTACATAGTAAACCAAGAGGTATTGCAAATCTCAAAAGCTAAGACATTTTGGTAGGAAGTTAAAGTTCTGTTAATTTTAAAATTAGTACTAATATATTTTTAAAAGACAGTAATCTCTACTAGATTATACAATGTCTGATACAAAGTAATTGTGCATAATTGGAAAAGTGGGTAAATATGTAGGTTATGTTTTGGAATCCAGGGGAAGATACACAATCTAGTGGCATCTGAGAGCACTGAACTATCCTGTACTGTAAGAGCATCCTCACTTTATGATGCTAGCCCTTATCAATAGACAAGGACAGCTAAGACTAGAAAAGACATCTAGGGTAAAGGCTGCCCAGGACCAAAATATTTCACTAAAAGCCACTGGGCAGTAAGATCTCATCAGCAAAACTTGTTTCGCTTTTCCCTTCAGCTGGCCAAAAATTATTTGATGAAAGCTGGTAAATTAATGATTTTGCACAGAAGAAGCCGTTTCTCCATTTTTATCCTTTGAGATAAGCATGCCTTAAGTTCAGATAGAAAATGGCACTACTTAAAGCTATATTAAGAGAATTTTGCTGCCAAAACAAACGTTTTGAAGCAATAGCACAGAAGCAAGATGGTGATACCAGAACAAGCTATGGGAACAGACTGGAGATGCCGAATGAAGGTTAAGTGCTTTAAGGCTCTTAGAAAGTAATGTTCTCTCAGCAAAATATTCCCCAGTGTGCACTTATCCCTTTGGAAGATGTGGCATAATTGACTTTGAGTAAATAAAAATAAAGCTAAATAGTTTTAGACCATATGGCTGTTGTCTAATGTTTTACTTATTTGGACTACAGATAGCCAATGGTATCCCTCCATCACTCCCTTAGTTTTTCTGTAGGGAATAAAGATTAAGAGCAACATTATTGGCCAAGTTAAAAACATGTGTTACATAACACTAGTTTACAATAATATTCAGTATGGGGTTAATCAAGATCCATCCCTCGACTGTAAATGCACCATTTTAATCACTGCCCTATAGCTGTGGGGGGGTTTAAGCTCCCATCCATAAACATTCTCACCCTGTATGATTAAACTCAAAGGCAGCCAAAAAACAATTTAGCAAATCAATTTTTTAAAGCTGTAAGTAAATTATTTTATTTGTTTTTAAATATAATTTATTTGCATAGTAAAACTTCTGAAAATATATATATTCAAGTGGAAACAGTGTTTATTCATGAGTAATTGACATTATTTTAGCTTGTATGATTTTATTTCATTATTTAAGTTTTAATTTTAATTCCAGTTAGTTAACATACACTGCTATATTAGTGCTCATCATGACAAGTGCACTCCTTAATTCCCAACACCTATTTAACCCATTCCCCTATCCATCTCCCCTCTGGTAGAATCAGTTTGTTCTCTATCCCTTAGTCTGGTTTTTGATTGGTCTCTTTTTTTTTTCCTTTAGCAAATCAATTTCTTAGACACTTTTATCACATCATTTTATTGTTTAACCAAAAGAAAAAAAATTATAAATACATTATCTGGATATGAAACCCAGTAAGTAAAATTGGCATAAACATAAAATTGAAGAAATATTATTTATAAAAAAGAATTCTAGATTTAACTTTTAGAAGAAAAGACTAACTAATCAGTATTCCTGTTGAATTCTTGACATCAATGAATTAAATAAGTATTTTGAGACTACCTGGTGATAGCATAGTGTTTGTTTTTTTTGTTTTGTTTTAGACCTAATACTATTGTACACTTAATGGACAGGAGTTTATTTGGCTCACATTATTGTGTCAGTCACTTTATTATAGTGTTCTAGAAATGAATCCACAGTATCTCCATCTGTGCCTGTACTATGATGAATGAAAGTGGAGAGAGGGTATCCTTGTCTCATTCCTGATCTTAAGGGAAACGTTTTCAGCTTTTCACTGTTGAGTGTGATGTTAGCTATGGGCTTCTCATATATGGCCTTTACTGTGTTGAGATACATTCTCTTTATACCCATTTTGTTGATAGTTTTTATCATGAATGAGTATTGAATTTTTTGGATACCTTTTCCTGAATCTATTGAGATGATCATATGATTTTTATGCTTCATTTTATAAATGTGATGTATCATATTGATTTCTGCAGGTGTTAAACTATCATAGTGCTGAAATCAATTCCACTTTATCATGGTATATCATCCTTTTAATGTATTGTTGAATTTGGTGGTAAGTGTTGGTGAGCATACAGAGAAAAAGAATCCTTGGGCATTACTGGTAAGAATATAAATTGGTACAGTGACTGCAGAAAACAGTATGGAAATTATTCAAAATTTAAAAATGGAACGAGCATATGATCTAGCAATTACACTTCTAGATATTTATAAGAAAATTTTTAAAAAGTAATTTGAAAAAAATGCATGCACCAACATATTCATTGTAGCATTATTTATAATAGCCAAGATATGAAAGCAATCCAAGTGTCCATCATTATGGATATTCTTTTCCAAAGAAATGTGCATATATGTTCAGCTGAATATTATTCAGCCATAAAAAAATGAAATCTTGACGTTTGTGACAACATAAATTGACCTTGAGGTTATTATGTTAAGTTAAATAAGTCAAAGATAAATATATGATTTCACTTATATGTGCAATCTAAAAAACAAAACAAAATCAAGCTCATGGATGCAGACAGCAGATTGGTGGTTGCCAAGGAGAAGGGATGAGTGGAGAGAGTCAAAAGGCACAAACTTCCAGTTATAAAATAAATAAGTCATGGGGTCAATAAGGTACATTACAGGGACCATAATCATACTATATTATATATTACAAAGTTTCTATGAAAATACTTCTAAAATGTCCTCCTCAGAAGACAAAAATTGTTGTAACTATGTATGGCAATCCTTAGATACATACATGACATATAAGTTTTGGTCTTTGTTTTTAAAATTATAATGATTTTTTTCAGTTAAGTAAATTTTTTATTTTTAAGTAATCTCTACCCCTAATGTGGGGCTCGAATTTACAATCCCAACATCAAGAGTTGCATGCTCTACCAACTGAGCCAGTCAGGTGCCCCATAATGATTTTTTTTTTTTTTTAATGTAATATAAACCCATGTTACTGACCATCACTCCAGTGGTAAATAAGAATGGTTAATCTTTTCACGTGTTATTAAATGGCCCTTTATTCTTGTTTTGCTTTACTGTATTATTCCTATGAATTTAACAAGCCTACATTTAGAATTTATTCTTTTTTAAGAAAATAGTTGAGTCTATCACAAACTCCTAAGAGGCCAGAAGTATTAAGTGTTGTGACAGTGTGAGGATACATAATGGACATAACCAGAACAAAGCATTCAAAACTTATAATTTCTCTAATATTTTACCTGTCTAGGCAGTACAAATCAAACAAAACAAAATTTAAGAAATACTTTAAATTACTTGTGCAAAACCAAAGCTACTTTTGGACAATCTCATATTATATCTACCTATGAATGTAATCATTCAAAACACACAACTTTTCAACATTAAACTTTTAAAATTATATTTCATGGCAAAATAGAGTCTTAGAAAAATAACGGATTCATTAAGTTTGCTATAAAATCAAATTATTTTTCTTTCAGTAAAAAGAAACAAAACATTGGCCCAAACCCATAGGATGTACAACACCAGCAGTGAATCCTAAGGTAGTCTATGGACTTTGAGTAATTATGATGTGTTAATGTAGGTTTATCCTTCGTAAAAAATGTACTATTCTGGCAAATAATGTTGTTAATAGGGCAAACTATGTGTGTGTGGGGGGGTACAAGGTATGTAGAAAATCTGTCTCCCTCACAATTTTGTTGTAAACCTAAAACTACCTTAAAAGTCTTAAAACCAAAGAAAAACAAAAAGTAGATACTTTTAAATGCATGTACATGGATTTTAGCATTAATAATCAAAATATGGTCAATTGTATTGCTCTGATTTCTCTCAAAGCTGAATAAAACGTTTTTCTTTAGGTATTATTACCAAAGTAACTATTTTGGCCTTTCTCATCTGTCGAATCAGCATTATACTCTTACTGTTCATTGACCAGATTACTTGGTCTCTGCTTTTACTTTTTAATAGAGTTAAAAAACAAGGTTTTCTTTTATAGTGGTATACTACCAAATTAGCATTTTAATATATATAATTATTATATGTGGAGTTTTCATTCTTTGGGCAATACAAAAATTAAATATCATATTTACTAAGTTGGATAAACACTAATGCAAATTGCTCCCTCTGTTCTCAATCTACCCCCCCCAGGAGCGTTGTTCTCAAAGTCTTGTCTTAGGACTTGCACATCGGTATCACCTGAGAATTTCTTAGAAATGCAAATTCTATACTGACCCCAGTATGAATCAGAAACTCTGGGAGTGAGGCCCAACAAGTTGTGTTTAATAAGCTCTCGAGGTAGTCCTGAAGCAGCTAAAGTTTGAAATTACTGTTCCAGAAAGATGAAATTTAGCATCAGGTCATCATCAGATTGATTTTATATATATCAGAAGTGTACCACAAAAGTGTTGCATTTGGGCTTATTGTCACAGAACACTTTTATAGCATTTATCAAAAACAAACAAAAACCTTCATTTACACCAGTTTTTACTGAACAAGAAAAGATCATTTTTGCTTAATGTAAGAGTAAATTTTCTAATGACTATAAATAATGACAGTCTGACCAGGTATGGAACAAGAAGGAATCCTAGCAGGTTGGGTGGTTTAAGACCCCAGCACTAAAGGAGGACTTCCCTTCCTCTACACCATGAACCTCAAAGTCTTCAAAATGAAACACAAAGCTACCACCACCATAGGGTCTGGTTTTGACTGCGCCACTGGGAGACTGGGAGCTTACCTGATTTTCTTTAGTCAGTCTAGGAAACTTCTACCTGAATTCTTGGTTCCAAAATTGGCCTGGGGTCAGGCCTCCTAAAGTCTGAGAAAAATCAGTGCTTCTCAATCTTACCTGATGATGTGAATCTCTTGGGGGGAATGTTTCTCAAATCTCATCCTAGACCTCCTAAATTTATACCCCAGGGACAGTCTTCACGATCAACAGCTGGATACTATTTCTTGGCCCCATCAAGTAATAGACCAGGGTATTCACCTGATACCTCTTTCTCCATCTCCTTAACTCTATTCGGCTGCCTGAAGGCAGCTTGTGTGGTTATTCTTTCCCAAGATTTTTCTACCATCAGGTTAGCCTCACATGTTCTCTTTAAGCCTAGTAGGCAAATATTTTTTAGGACTTCACTTTTCCCAGTTATTTTGATCTAAAACAGCTTACTTAATCCTAGACTCTCAGGAGTTAACTTGTAAACTTGTTAACTTGTAAATTAATCCAAGATCTACTAGCAGTGCAATACATTTTACATACATATCACTATCTTTTTTCCTGGCCCTAAGGTAACATTTCTCACCCCATAAAAGATATTAACTAGGCATGTGTGAGACTTGGGGAAGTGAAGAGGCATCCCAGAATGCTCCATCTGCATTCATAATTTACCTTTAGAATCTAATTTTCTAAATAATGGGCTACGTATAAGTTAATCATCTTTCCAGTAATTGTGATTAAATGGAAACAGAAATTTTACGATGAAATTGTACCAAAATTTTTTTAAATACCTATAAGAAATGGGATTATTCATGCTTACAAAGCGATGCACACATAAGAATTTATGTCATGTACCCACAGTATCCAAAAAGACTTAATAAAACATGTCCAAATGTTTTGGGTTTTGTTAAATATAAAACGCAAACAGTAATAACAATTTGACAAAGGAATTTTTCAGTATATCAGAAATTACATCCCATCTTTTAGTAAAAATATCTGTTCAATTGATTTAGAGGTGGCTGTTAAAAGCCCCAAGGGTCCTATACACTTAGCAGGAAGATGAAATGGTTTTTCTCTCTGCTCTCCTTCTACCTCAGACTCCAATCACAAAGAACTATGTTCTATGAAGAAAAAAAAGCAAAAACCTTCCTATCAACTAAATTTGGGTTTAAAAGCAAGTTTAAGTAGCTTCAAAAAGACCTGGAGTAAACAACATTCTACGTAACACTGACACAAATGAAACTTACGTGACTTCAGATAATGATCAAATCAATAATGAATAATTCAACCAATATTGCCTGCCCATCTCATTTGTGTCCAGTTCTGGGGTTGGTAATACTCAGAAATGTACAGCACAGAGTATGTGTTGCATTCGGCAAAGTATGATCTAGTTACGGAGACAAGAATTACTCATAACAAACAACAAAGGAATAAGGAAAGGGCTCTCATTCCCCAAAATAAGGCATCACAGGCTGTGGTAAAGTTGAAGGTACCAGAGGGCAGAGAAGGCAAGCCTCAGAGTGCCTGGTGTCTTCTCGAAAAGCTCCATAGCACCAGGGGATTCTGGGTAAGCCTTAAAAAGCTTCAAGGTCTCAGCCTGGCCTAATCAAAGGGGAAGGCATTCCAGGTGAACCAAGATAGAGGTAATAATGAGCAGGGAGCCTAGCAAGCTAAAAGCACAAGATTTAGTTTTAGAGCAATAGGCAATTTTTAAGGCTATTATCCTGCACATCTTAACCATAGTAAATATTTCAAGCTGTACTGCACACTCAGTTTACTGTTCTCAGCCAAATGCAGTTGCAACATCTTATAAATTAATTTAGGAAGCATGATTTTTAAATGTTCTGAAGATGCTTTATGGCAGCAATATTATTTCCAAAAGATTCCCAAGACTTCATTCAAACCAAAGCAAAAAAAAAATTGTTTTGATTTCTTAAACCTAAAATAAAGTGAAATATACATACCAAATTGCTTATATATGTTATTTATATTTATGATACATTTATATATAATTATATCTACACACATATGGCTTCTTGAAAAGCCCTTTCCAACTGACTATTAACATGGAGGCTTGTAATGGTCTCAGATGGAAGTCTGACTAATATATTCTGTGAAAGTGTCAACCCCGCTTCCAAAGTCCCAACATTTTGTAGGTAGGAGAGTTTAGGAATACTGCAATTCCCCTAGGCTAACTTATTCTTTCTCTCTTCTGTGGTCCCTTACACTTTGCCTGTAACAGACTACAAGCCCTACAATGTTTTATTTATTCACTTATTTAACAAATATTTACTGAGTGCCTCGTATGTGCCAGACACTTGAAATATAATAAAGAGCCAGGGAGGCACGATCCCTTTTCATAAGGAGGTTAAATTTTTGAGAAGACGGAATGAAAATAAAAATAATTATAAACTGGGACACCTGGGTGGCTCAGTCGGTCAAGTGTCTGTCTTCAGCTCAGGTCATGGTCTCAGGGTCCTGGGATCGAGCCCCGTGTTGGGCTCCCTGTTTAGCCAGGATTCTGCTTCTCCCTCTGCTCCTCCCCCGGCTCATGCTCTCTCTCTCTCTCTCAAATAAATAAATAAAATCTTAAAAAAAATAATTATAAATTGTGGTCAGTACTTTGAAGAAAAGAAACACTGGGCTAAAATGAAGTCAACATGTAGCAAGGTGGTTAAGAACATTTGCTCTTGACCTGAACTACCTGGATCTGTCATCCTGACTTGGCCACTTACTAGCTCTTTGATCTTGTACAACTTACTAGTGCTTTTCTGCTCAGTTGCTTCATCTGATAATTGGGGATAATAATAGTATCCACCTCACAGAGTCATTATGAATATTCAATGATCAAAGGTAAATAACTTAGAACAATGCCTAGCATTTAAAAACAGAAACAATAACTGAAAGTGTAATTTCTACAACCTTTTCATTCCACTCAAGCAATGTCTTGGCAAGAGGGAGCACCGAGTGCAAATAAATTTCATTTTATTTATTTTTTCTGGTGCCATAAGGGAACAATTTTGAGACAGTAATTTACTATTGTCACGATGTTATAAACTACATTCTGATGACAGGTTTACAGTTGAAAGTAAATGACTTTAAGGACCCCTTTATTGCTGACCATCTGATTTCTTCAAGTAGAGTTATTTTCTTTCATAGAATAATAGCCACAGAAATAAACATCCAACACTGGGCTTAAATAATTGGGTTCAAGAAAGTTACAGGGTATTAAGGAAAGAAAGGAATGAGCCAATAGGTAAATGTGCAAGAAAGAGATGTCTGGACTCCCAGAAAGGTGAAAGAGGCAGACTGGCAAAAGCTGTTACATGGTTTGCCAGTATTCAGAAAGGTTCCTGGAAGCAGGAAAAATATGCAGAGATGAAGACTACCTCTCACTGATCAGATATGGACTAGATCAGAGCTCTTCAAACTTGAATATGTGAACCACGTGGGGTATTTGTTAACATGCAGATCCTGACTGATGAGGTCTGGGTGAGCCCTGAGAATGTACAAGGATGCTTTGTTATTCAGAGTAAAAACAGATGAGCAGCATCAGCATCCTCTGAGAGTTGGTTGGAAATACAGGTCTTCAGGCCATCCCCAGACTACTCACAGAATCTAAATCAGAAGCTGGTTAACAAGATCTCCAAGTGATTCCTACATACATTCAAGTTTAAGAAGCACTGGAATGAAGATGCCAAAGCTATTGACAGTGACCAAATTGTTCTACTTGGCCCAGAACTTTCCTGGTTTTAGCACTGAAAGTCTCCTGTCTGGAGAAATCCCTCAGTCCTAGACAAACCAGGGGATAAGTTAAATGGCCACCCTAGCTATTGATGCCATAGATGGGACTGGAGTTTTCTGTGCATACTAAGGTATTTTAAAGTTCACGGATGGTACAGTACAATTAGCATATTGTTTTCTGTCTTTGGCCAGCTGTATAATCTTGAGCAAATCATGTCTCCTCTCCAAGGCCTACTTTCATGTAAAATGAAAATGATACCTACCTCACAGGGTAAGTTTTGAGGATTAAATGACTTATAATTCAATTGAGCATGCTTTACATTCAAAAAAGTTTTAAAGTGTTAGCTATTGTTTTAGATTTCATTTATTTTAGAGAAAGTGCTGGTGGGGAGAGGGGCAAAGGGAGAGGGAGAGAGAGAGAGACTCTCAAGCACAGTCCTCGCTGAGCATGGAGCCCAATATGAGGCTTGATATCATGACCCTGAGATCATGACCTGAGCCAAAATCAAGAGGTGGACGCTTAACCGACTGAGCCACCCAGTAGCCCCTAAAATGTTAGCTATTATTATCAATGGTTCTTATCATGAAGAAAGGGACTGAAATCTCCTTGGTTTCAGTGCTATATGAGCATGGCTGATTATGATAATGGATTCTGGCTTCAACTAAGCATTGGAAAGGAAAAAGGAACAAAGTAGAGAAGAATAAAGTATGTGTGTCGTGAGGGTGAATAGGTGAAAGGTACTACTCTAGCAGCAGGTACTACTCTAGCAGCAGGTACTACTCTAGCATGATTACTTACACTAGAGGCTTAGAGGTGGCTAATGTTATTTCCTTTCTATATTTTATATCTCCATTTATGAGCTACAATGGGAGAGCTGAGTAGTTGTTACAGAGGTCACATATCCAGTTAAGTTGAAAACATTTACTATCTGGGCCTCCATAGAAAAAGTTTGCTAAATCCTAACCTACAGAATCTTAGCAAGACTTCCAAAAAGTTCACATGGCATATTCAGGCTGAACACAAGCTTCCATACAATTCTGTAGTATCTCACTGTACTGACATTATGTTCTTATTGATCTGTCTTCCCTCGATGAAATGAATGTTTCTCAAGTGCAGGAACCACGTCTTATTTTTTTTGTCTCAAGAGCCTAACAAAGAGCCTAATTCATAAAAGATGGTCAATGAAAGGATATGGAACTGAACTAAACTATAAGCTGAAGTTTAGCTACATTGTGTATTTTAGAAGGAGGGCAGGTCTGTGAACTGGAAGAGTAATTTATATTTCTTTTAATAGGTAACAGATCCTCTTGTGAAATATGACTCCTGAGTTACCAGCTAATTTGCTATTTTGACGTTTGTCAAGAATACCTATCTGATTTATGAATGAAAGTTAATTAAATCTAAAACAAGTTCTCCATTTGGAGCGAGCAAATATTCTTGCATCCTCCTGTAAAATCTAATGAAACCTACAAAGCAAAAAAGTTACATATAAGAATAACAGTTCAATAATAACTTTAATATTGAAAACTACCTGTGTCCAAAGGCTTGAACTGCCTTGGTTAATATTACACATGCACTTTCAGTAACTAGCCAATGGTACTCTAAATACTTATCAAGTACAATTCAGAAGCCTGACTTCTGAATGTGTTTATTATTCCACAAATAAGTCTTAGCCATTGTGAAATTCCTTGCTATTTTGATAAAGCTACCATACTTTTTTAATATCAGGGGATAATATGGCCAGTGGGACTAATGAAGGGGTTATTCTATGAATAACTGATGCATTGCAAGAGATGTACTTTCTTCAATAAACTGAAGTAGACAAAATCGAATACAGTTCACTTAAATCTAATGACTGCCAAGGCCAAAATTCCTCAAGAAAAGCATGTGCGGTATAAAAAGACAATTCTACAAATAAATCTTTATAGAAGGAATTGAGAAATATTAACCCTTTAAATATATAATTTTCTCCCTATTAGCTACTGTCATTAGCCTGCTTTTTAATGTTAATAAAGTAAACTTAATTTTGGAAAACCTTTATAATGTCAGACCAGTAGATGGGAGGAAAACATTTTATATTTATATTAAATTCCTAGATACAAAATAGAGTACTTGCCTTATTAGCTGTATTATTTTGTTCCAATAAAAAGTAAAGGAAATATGGACTATGCTTCCTAAATGCTGGAAAACTAGTAGTGAATTTATCAACAACTGTGCTTACACTTTTTCTTAAAGTTAATTGGATGTGTTGGCCTGTTACAGTCATCATAAAGTTATAGTCTTTAAATTGATATTTTCAGACAGGATGAACTCTATAGATATTATTCTTGTATAAGTTCAAGATTTCTACAGGTTGATGAATGGTTTTATTCCTTCTAATAGGTGAATATTCTTTATCACTGCTAACATTAGCAGATACAATTTGATGGTAGTATTACAGACAGAGTTTTAGCTATGACCTACATATACAAGTAGGTTAAAATATAGGCTTTGCCTAGAGTGGAAAAATTATTCTTAACAAAAACTATTTGTGCTTTCTCAGACATAGGAAAAATTCTGACCAAAGAGGAGTCTCCCATGTGTTGAAATGTTGGTTTACCTCTACACATTTTGAGCACACTCTGGTCCAACATGCAAGTTATTTACAGGATTCATATCTAATTTTATAATCTGAAAGTGTACAAGGGTTATGTTGCTATAAAGTTAAAATGTATCAACATTTTGTTTAAGATTCTGTTGATCTATACCAAAGTTCAGTGATGGGCAACTGAACGATAGATCAGGAAATCTAAATGAAGTCCCAGGATTCACTTTCTGCAAGTCTACCTATTGCAGAAGTCTATGAAGCTGGCATTTGTGTGTTTCATGGGATGGGGATACGGAATTTCAATAAACACATCCCAATGTTTGGCTGCTTTTGTTTCTTCAGTTCTAGAACGGGATAATAATAGAGCATCCTTGAATATTGTTGTGAGGGTCAGATGAATGTATGTGTCATGCACAAAGTATAATGCCTGGTATGAAGTTAGAGCTATATAAATGTTAGCTATTATTATAGAATACAATTCAAGTAATTTCCAAAGCCCAGATATCTATTTACTGTTGGAGAAGGTTAGAAATAAAAATAAAAGGATGACGAACCATGAGAGACTATGGACTCCGAGAAACAAACTGAGGGTTTTAGAGGGGAAGGGGTTGGGGGGATGGGTTAGCCCAGTGATGGGTATTAAGAAGGGCACATACTGCATGGAGGACTGGGTGTTATTCGAAAACAATGAATCGTGGATCACTACATCAAAAACTAATGATGTATTGTATGGTGACTAACATAACATAATAAAATAAAATAAAATTTAAAAAAATAAAGGGAGTTTTCAGATTATGTCACTCACATTGACTGGAACTTTAATGACATCAAAGTAAAAAGCATGACAATAATCTTTATCCAGAGAAATATGATGAAACACACTGGCTCTGTCATTTTCACCAAGTTTCACCATCTTTTTCTGTTTTTACTGCTTTCTTCTTTGATGTTTATATCTCCCTCTTTTGCTTTTCCCTTTCTTTCAATTTAATGTTTTCTTCTTCTTCTTTTTTTTAACCCATTTGCTGTCGTTAAGGATTAGTGGTCTTTCCCTGTCTGACATTATTTCAGGTAATTGCTTAAAGGCACAAATCAAAACCAATGAATAAAACAGGCTTTAGAATAAGCTCTCTTAATTATCAAGGCTCTGCTGGTTTTCAATAAGGCGGGTAATTGGTAGGCAGACAACCCAGGAGAAGGGAACAGCAGTGCCCAAGCAGGCAACTCTAAAACGATTCAATGTACCCCATCCTTAATTCAGGATGTTTTAAAAAGAAGACCGGGAGTATAGGTAAATCAAGCTATTTGATTATAGAAAGGTTGGTCAACAGAGCTTATATTGCATTAAAACTGTAATAAAAATTGTAGTATACATACATTTTTCTTAAAGTTCAGTACGCCTTAATACAAAGAAAATAATTTGCTATGTGCTCTATGCAATGGGCCACTGTATCTTCTGTGTGCTGTCTTTCCCTCCTAATTCTCCTGACTCTTCCTTTCCCAGGACAGACACATAGTGAGCTGGAAATGTCGCCAGTTCAGTATTTTTTTTTTTTTTTGCATGTTAAAAATCATCATATAGTACGCCTCCTGTCTGGATTACTCACCCAATCCAGATAGGTTTATTATCAGATTTTGAAATAAATCACTGCATCTCTATTTTTTTTCACTTTTTTTTTAAAGTCATAGTATATGAGCAATTTAAAGGTTAAGATTTAAAGCATGGTTTAAAAAATCCCAGTTGATAACATAAAACTTGCTGAATACAACATGTTCTAATAGAAAATTTTGTTTTTATCTCATTTTCTAAGTGCAACTTTTAAAAGCCCTATGAACAATTCCATTACTTTGTTACCTGTCCTTTTCTGAGAAATATAAGTGAGGTCAGGAAATTATGTGATGAGTATGGGGTCTGGAAAACCTGCAATTCATCAAAAGAAAAGAACAGAGAGGCCAACACAAACAACTTCCCCTAAGTGAATGATGTGCTTGTTTATTAGGAAAAAAGGTTGGCAGAAATTTCCTATTTTGAGGGAAAAAAAGCTAAATTCAATGAAGTTATAAGCTTGTTTTCATGTCTTAAGTTTTTAATTTTCTAAGTAAAATAATGTGTCTGTGGAATCAAGATTATTTCCTTTACTGCATTAGAGAGAAAAATAATCATCTGACTGATGTTTTTACTTCTTAAACAATTATATTAGCTATATAAATTCATCTGAAATTACTTATCTGGGAATTATGAAATAAAAACAAAATGAGGTAGTGTCAGGTATCATGTTTTCTCACCAAATAGTTTTGTGTTTCTTTCTCTACTTTTTTTTTTTCCTCTCCTCTGCCTTTTCACTTTGTCCCTAAATTGCCAGAATCAGCAAATGTTATGGGATAATGTAAACAAGGCCTTGTAAACCCTGAAGCATAAATAGGCAAAGAATCACTAGTCAGTGTTGATGGGGTTAGTACAAAAGGAACTTTTAAAACAGGTTTACCATTGTCAAGCAAAAGATGTTATGAGGAAACTATTAAGAGTAGTTGAGCAGCAACTAAGCAGACAATAAAGCAAATACGTTGTAATTTATATAAATTATAATTCTTAGAAAGATGAAGTATATTAAAAATAAGATCTTTGGGGCACCTGGATGGCTCAGTCGGTTAAGCGTCTGCCTTCGGCTTAGGTCATGGTCCTGGAGTTCCAGGATGGAGCCCCACATTGGGCTCCCTGCCCAGCAGGAGTCTGCTTCTCTTTCTGAGCCTCCTACCTCTTGCGTCCTCTCTCACTCACTCTCTCTCTCCAATAAATAAAATCTTAAAAAAAAATCTTTAAATCAAATTGAAATTTTGACAATTTCTAAACTGAAATTGACCCAGGTTAATGAAATCAGGTTGACGCTGGTCAAGGACATTCATATTGCACTCACTTGTATTACCTACAGAACAGTTGGATCATCTCTCAGCAGATGAGATACTGTAATTTTACATCAGCAGATCCACATCTTATGGATTTTTCTCACTTCTTCATGGAAGAAATTCTAGTTAACTGGGCTATATTACCATTCATTTTTTTGCTGTTCTTTTACATGTTGGTCTATGTCATTTGAATTTA
This sequence comes from Eumetopias jubatus, assembly GCF_037043125.1. Taxonomy (NCBI): domain Eukaryota; kingdom Metazoa; phylum Chordata; class Mammalia; order Carnivora; family Otariidae; genus Eumetopias; species Eumetopias jubatus. The sequence continues at coordinate 89,701,859 of NW_028274807.1, forward strand.
TTATACTATATTTTGTTGATCCCTAAAAGAAGAGTTTCATTTGTCGAAGTAAAACATACAATGTTTATAAAATTCAGAAATTTAAATGTCAAGCAAAATGTGGTTGGTTAAGCATCTGCCTTCAGCTCGGGTCATAGTCCCAGAGTCCCAGGGTCAAGCCCCACATCGGGCTCCCCACTAGGCAGGGAGTCTGCTTCTCCCTCTGCCCCTCCCCCTGCTCATGCTCTCTGTCAAATAAATAAAATCTTTTTTAAAAAATTATCTCTACTACCTAGTAAAAATAGTTTATTTGGTTTTTTGGTTGTTATATTTTTAAATTATCAGGAATATTTAAAGATACTGAATGCCATGGAGAGATAAATACTAAGTGAACTGTTTTGATTTATGTCCAGAGCATTATTTTCTCTTCTTCTGAGGGTATTCCTATCACTTTGCTAACCTTTAATATATACAGTAGTCCTGCCTATTATGTAGTTTCACTTTCTATGTTGTCAGTTACCCAATGCCAACTGCCAGAAGGTCAATAGTAGCCTAATCCTGCGTCACAATGCCTACGTCATTCCCCTCACTTCATCTCATCACGTAGGAGTTTTCTCATTGCACATCATCACAACAATATATATCGAGAGAGTGATAGAGAAACCACATTCACATAACTTTTATTACAGCATATTGTTATAATTGTTCTATTTTATTATTAGTTATTGCTGTTAACCTTTACTGTGCCTCATTTATAAATTAAACTTTATCACAGGTATGTACGCATAGGAGAAAACATAGTACATATAGGGTTCGGTACTCTCTGTGGTTTCAGGCATCCACTGGCAGTCTAAGAATGTAACCCCTGCCGATAAAGGGGGACTGCCATACATGATCTGAGTCAAGTATTCACAAACGTTCAACCAAACACTATATCCAGTTACAATGACATCCAGATAAAAGATCTGGAAATTGACCTATTTTTAGATTTTCTGAGTTTCACATTATACTGAATAGTGTGAATAGTCTCTCTCTCTCTCTCTACCCCCCCCCACCCCACATGCTTCAGAGATCATGCGCACCCAGAGCCTGTGGATATGACCTTATTTGGAAATAGTCTTTGCAGATGTAATCGATTTAAGATTAAGTTACACTAGAGTAGAGTAGGGTAATAAATCTGTTATCTAATAAATCTGATGTCCTATATGAGAAGAGAGAGTCCACATAGAGACAGAGGTGCACAGGGAGAGAGGATGATGAAGGCAGAGATTGGAGTGATGTGTCCACAAGCCACAGAATGCCAAGGATTACCAGCAACACCAAAAACTAAGAAAAAAGCATGGAAGAGTTTGCCCTGGAGTTTTCAGAATATGGCCCTGCTGACACCTTGATTTCAGATTCTAGTCTCCAGAACTGTAATACTGTAATAGATTAAATTTCTGTTGTTTTAAGCCACCCAGTTTGTGGTACTTTGTTTCAGCAGCCCTGGGAAACTAATACTCATATTATTAAAAAAAAAAAAAAAAAATCCTTTTTCTTGTCTTTTAATTGCAATGACTTACACAGTTTTTCTTTTTCTTTTTTTAAGATTTATTTATTTAAGAAAGAGAGAAAGAGAATGGGAGAGGGGTGAGGGAGAGAGAATCCACAAGCAGCCTCCCTGCTGAGCACAAGCCACCATGGGGCTTGATCCCAGGACCCTGAGATCATGACCTGAGCCAAAACCAAGAGTCAGATGCTTAACCGACTAAGCCACTTAGGGGCCACATGCATTTTTCTATGCAGGCTATATTCTAATACTTATCTATACAGACAAATATCCTTAGCAGAAGGGGAGGTTTCTCCATGAAGGCCACTTGAGTCACCTCTGAGAACTCTCGCCCTGCCCCGGGAAATCCCTTTATCTTAGTCTCTCATGTCATATATATTTGTCCTTTGTAATATTTATTATAATTGCAAGTTTGTATTTATTCGAATCTGGATCACTCACTTGAAGAGAAGCTCCATGAGACAGATACTTCATCTGTTTCTGCTTGCCTCTGTATCCTCAGCATCTAGCCCATTTCCTGCCTCAGGGTAGGTTAAAATATGGTGAATGAATGTATTAATGTTAATATCTTCTGACATCTCCAATCATAAACCTCATTTTTCCTTTTGAATCTTCATAACTCTTACAACTTCTCCTAATTTACTTACTTTCTACAGCACTTTGTATTCCACATCATAACGATTCTTAACAAGAAAGGTTAGGGAAGGTTTATCTGTTTCAAAATAAATATGCCTAACTTTCTTTTCTCCCATTCCAGTTAGATTCTCCTGCAGGAAGAAAATACAGATGTGTGGAGATTTTTTTTGTTCTTAAAACTCCTCCACGTTCTATACATGCCCCATTCTCTTTCTCTGTGGAAGAGCTCTAACACTTTCTAGTCAAATAAAATAAGGCAGAATGGTTCATTCACGGCTTTTCTACACATCTATCTAAAAGACCATTTTGATTTGTACAAATCTGTATTTATAAAAATGTTTCTGTGTAATGGGATACTTAGAGACATGCATGACTAGATTTAATATATTTCTTTTAACTGTCATTCCAAAATGGACCAACATGCTCTTCAATAAGTACATTTTATTCAGTTTCTAAATAGCAAATTATCATAAATTTCCATACTTTGAATATCATTTTTTTCCTAAGAAAACTTTTGGGAAGGTAATTATTACTTTAGGGCTATTAGACAATTAAAGAACATGTTTATAAATTTGAGGAATAATCTAAAATAAATTAAGCAGAAATTATCATATCAAGTCTCCAAAGTAAATTACTATTTTGGTTAAATAAGTATAAAAATGCATTGAGTTACTATGATTGTGCAGTACAGTAAATAAAAGTGCACAAAAAGAACATTTTACCCAATAATAGATATTATCTGTACCAAAAAGAAAGCATTACTTTGAGAGTCTGAAATATTTTTTGGACTTGGAAACAGACAAGAAAACTTTGAGTGGTTCATTGTTAGCCAACCCAAGAAATTACATTGGTTCAAATCAACAATGATCTTATCACAACTGATCCTCACTTTTTCCAGTTCTTATTCCACAGTATCAGAAAATTCAATCAAGTCTGTCATGAAGAGTTGTAGGTCAAACTTAACAAGTCTGAAGGTGGTTCTCAGTGCATTAAATACAGAAATGATAAAACCATAAATTGTAATTGTTCTTAATCTTCATCACATTCATTGTCATATCCTTATAGTCACAGGTGTATTTTGTTAAACCTTGAACTAAATTTTAATAGGTCACTAGATATCAAAATTACTTGTTCTAACAGATCAGTCTAGAAAAGTATGCCATGTAAGCCATGGTATGGCTTAGTAAAATAGTAAACTATGATTTTAGAATTTGCACTTATTTGGGTCAATTTTAATATTACTTGCTTCTCAGTAACTCAGCTCTACTGCCAGGTACAGACTTACCGAAAAACAAGACGAGAAGTGCTGTGTTCATACAGACATTGCCTTTCCTGTAGGTTTTATTTAGTCATGTGTAAAAACACACAGTAATTTTACACATGGACTTAATTTGAATGCTAATGTTTCCAAACATAATACGAACTCACAGTAAAGATCATTATGTGTCTATTCTCTCAGGTGAACAGTAAGGCTGGTGCTCCCCTGTTTCAAATCAACATATTTTCAAGGACAGCCTTTATCACTTCCATCTCCATACAGAAGCATATTTTAATTGCTTATTCTCTTCTGGTTTCTTTCTCCTTCATCTGTCTTCCTGCTTTTTGTCATTTTGCATATAGGGTGATGAGTTTCAGAATAGGATACAGGGCATATCTGACTGTACTGAATGGCAGCTAATGTTCTTATATAAAGTTTAAATAAAACATATGCTGAATGAAGATTAAAATGACTCTAAATAATATACTTCCATAAATATAAGTAAAGCTTCCAATTCTATTTTCTCCTACATTTTTGAGCAACTAAACTATTTTAGGGTCCACATATGGATGACAAGAATTTGCCAAGTATTTGTCATTCATTTAATATTTCATAATTGTGACATATCAATGTACTGCCTATATTAATAATTTTATATATTTTGTTACACTCAATTTTAAAATGTAAATGCTTATTTTTAAAATGACTTTTGTATCATTACAGAAAATAGAAATTTGTAGGTAACCTCAGAAGAAATACAAAGAAAATAAAACAATGGTACTAAATTTCAAATGAACTTTAAATCCCCACATTTAGAATATAAGCTCCATGAAAGCTAGGATTTTTGTCTGCTCTACCCCAAGCACTTAATAGTATCTGGTACATAGTTGTTACTCAACAAAAATATATTGAATAAATGAATAATAAGTCTACTGTATGGTAAACTGAGAATATTAATGAGGTTTGTGCTCCTCTGCTCCACAAAACTAATTTGTTTTTTTTAATTCAATTAGCCAACATATAGTACTTCATTAGTTTCTGATGTAGTGTTCAATGATTCATAACTTGCATATAACACTCAGTGTAGTCAGTACATCACATGACCTCCTTAATGCCCATCACCCAGCAGTTACCCTATCCCCCCCACCCACTAGCCTCTCCTTCCGCAACCCTCAGTTTGTTTCGCAGAGTCAAGAGTCTCATGGTGTGTCTCCCTCTCTGATTTCTTCCCATTTAGTTTTCCCTCCCTTCCCCTATGATCCTCTGTGCTATTTCTTATATTCCAAATATGAATGAAACCATATGATAAAAAGCTTCTGCACAGGAAACAGTCAAAAAAACTAAAAGGCAACCTACAGAATGGGAGAAGATATTTGCAAATGACATTTCAGATAAAGGGCTGATACACAAAGCTAATTTCTTAAGTATCAAGGTTTTCTCCTCCCCCGTGAGTTCTTGTAAATTATGATAAAATTGGTATTTGTGTATAGTATGTATATAAATGCTTATATTTTGTTCACTGTGATATGTTAATTGCTGATAGTAAATAGGATTCTATAATGTTATTGTTGTAATGTCATATTGTTATAATGTTACTGCTGAATAATGCTTAACAGTGCAATTTCCTAGTTGACAAAAGCTCTAGGGCAGTGCCTTTCACTTCTGACTGTAAATAGAATCACTTGCAGAGATTTAAACCATGCTGATGCCTGGGTCCCATGTAGCCCAGGCCAATCAAATCAGAATCTACTGGGAATAGGGCCAACCATTATTATTGTTTTAAAAAGCTCCCGAATGATTCAAATGTGCACTGAGAGCCACTGATCTAGGACAGCAGTGAAAATCCATTTGTCTCTGTAGAACATGATCCTTATATTAATCTTTAGCTTATAAAATTTATCCTATTTTTATACAACCCAACTTTTCCCTGTTTTATCAGCTTTGAAAAGTTCCTCTCAGGTTTCCATATATATACAACCTTAAAAAGCTATCCTTATGTAAAACTATCTCCAAATAAATCAATCCCTCACTTTGTTTTACAAAACTTTTATAAAAACCGTCCAACTATATCTAATATTTTTGGAACCAAAATCTTCTAAATCGTTTAGAAAGTGCTCATTATTTCCTATGAGACACAAAGCTTCATTTTCTCATTCCTTCTCATTGGCTCAGGATTGATAGTGGACACCATGCAAACTGCACATTGAATAACATAACTGATAAAATATATTTCAGACATGACAATGTGACAGCAAAGTAGCCCACAGCTGTGCCAATATGATCAGATAAGACAGCAAAAATAATCTAAGTTGCCAATAACTTAAGAAATATTAGATCAATTGTTTCAATTTAGGACCGAAGTGGGTATGAGTGTCTGATGGTGGTGTTTATCAAAGGGACACAGTGCTGCATTCCCAGAAACTCAATTCTCCTACACAAACTCCACAATCCATCATTTAGATGATGCTCTGTTCTATCCTCATGCAAATTAATTCATTTATATATTACACTATAGTTTTTCAACAGGAAATCTGCTTTTGTGGTTTCCATAAGGAATTTATGACCATTGTTATTTAAGGATACCAAGTAAATCAGCAAAGAAATTTATTATATAAGACAATGGGGAGGGAATCCAGAAATATAATTAAAATTCAAAAACTAAAACACAAAGCAAAATGTTCTTACTATCTATGGAGGTTACCATCTTCTTCGGTGTCTAGTCATGAAACTTCATTCCTGATTTCTCTATTCCCACATGTAATTAACAACTAAGTCTTATGAAATTTATCTTCCCCAAATGGCCTTATCTATCCCAGGTTTATATTCTCACTGCACCACCTCTTTGGGGCTTTATATTTTCAAGCTTAGATTTTAGTTAGAGACTCTAGACTTGTTTCCTGGTGATTAGTTTTTCTTTCCTACTATCCAGCTTGCATATTACTGGGAGATTGATATTTTTAAAATCCTACTATTATCGCCTTGTCCTGCTGAAATTTTTCCTACCTATTAACAACATAAAAGCCCAAATCCATCATTGCACATTACAAACCTTACATGATTTTGTTCCCAACAAATTGTTTATCATGGCCTTTTCTTCATTCTCTTGTCCAATTTATTAAAAATAGAAAAACACATTAAAAATAGAAAACCCCTTAAAACATCTTTTATGGAACAATGTACAGATTTATTTCTGCCATGAAATAATGTAAAAATATAAAGCCAGAAAAAATTGCAATTAAATGTTAACTGCACTACCAATTTACTGGATGAGCCCCCCCTCCCTAAAACAGGGTCCATTTGTTGAAATCCTAACTGTACCAGTACCTCAGAATATGACCTTATTTGGAAATAGGTTCCTTGCAGATGCATGCAGTTAGTTAAGATGAATCACACTGGCTTACTGTCCTTATAAAAAGGGAGAAATTTGAACACAGACACACACACACACATGTGCGCACGCGGGCACACACATATACACAGAGAGAATACCATTGCGGAGACTGAAATTATGCTGCCACAAGCCCAGGAACTACCAGAGGCTAACAGAGAGAATCCTGGAATAGACCCTTCCCCAGTACCTTCAGAGAGAATGTGGTCCTACTGATATCCTGATCTTGGACTACTAGCTCCACAACTGTGAGACAATAAATTTGTGTTACTTAAGCCAACTAGTTTATAGCACTTTGCTGCACCAGCTCTAGGAAATTAAAACATTGAGTAATTATTTTAGTTTTTAGTTAAATTTTTTTCCATTAAAAAAAATGGGGATTATACATTCTTATCACATGACTGCCATGAAGATTATGGGACGCTATTTGTAAATTAATACAGGGCCTGACTTTAGGAGCTATTTGCCTTCCTCTTTATTCCTCACTGCTTCTAGTTATGTGAACTATAGGTACTTGGGAAGATTAGAGCTTCTCTGGATCTTAGTTGCTTCAAATATTGAATGGCAAAAATACTTTACCTAACAGCAACCTATATTAGAGAGTTTCTTATTGTTCCTTCTAACTCAAAGGTCTATGACTCATGCCCAGAATTCATATCCTTGATCTTGTCTTAATTGCTTATCTCCTTTGATAGTTTATTCTTTAGGTCCTCAGTGATGATATAACTTGAACAATAACTGACACTAACAGTTTTTGTTCTTCATGTTCTAAGATTCCACTTATCTTAGAGTTTACCAAGTACAGTTTTATAGTCTAAAAAATCCTAACAGTGCTATCTGATGATTATTAATTTTTATGATAGAAAAACCAAGATATTTTATATTAATTCTAAGAGGCAGATTTACCATTCATTTTTTAAATTAAGAATGTACATATTCTTATCATTATTGTATTTATTTTATCATAGTTGGTAAATATCCTTTAACTCTTATACTTTGACTACTCTATAATGATACTTCACTGTCCAGATATCATTAGCCTATCCACAATTTATTAACCTAAGTATGGGAGAGCTTATTTTTGTATAAGGTATTACATTTGATGTTGAAAATACATAATGAAGAAGATAAAATCTTGCACTTAAGATTATAACATGGTAGAGAAGTTTTACATGTAAGTAAAAAACTCCAATACAAAGTGATGAGTGCTATAATATCAATAATATAACTTATGACACTGCAATGTAGTTTCAAAACCCATTTCCCAAAACAATATAACCTGATCTTCAAAAAAACTTGACAGAATTGACCAGAATTTTTGTTTCAATTTGATAAATGAACCAGCTGAAGAACAAAGACTTTATATGACTTTCCTTTCATTCCATTCTCCAGTTCAAAGTTTTCCACAGCATATTTAGCAGCACACTAGACCTGAGAGGTACTCGGAAGGAAAAATGAATGAATGAATGAATGAATGAATGAATGAATGAAATATTCTGTGGGCAATTCTGTATGTTGCCTTGGAGATCCATAAGGCACATTATCATTTTAATAGTTCCAAGAAGATCTATAGGGAAAAAAAAGCCCTATTAACTTTGCTTAATCCAGTATTATGCAAACTTACATAACCATAAAACTCAATATGAAACTTTTGAAACACTGATCCCAACCTATAGTTTTTTAGATATTTTGCAGAGGCCTAAAAGTTTCCAGAAAATTGTAAAGGGATGGGGTGCACTGAACTACTACTCCTCCTTGACTTCTTCCCTCTTCCCCTACCAGCCTGGCTTCATTCAGAAAAGTTCTACTTTTTTCTATATGGAAGAATGTAATTACCCAAGTCTAATGAAAAGTCACTACTTTAAGTGAATCACCAAATTTATAATAAACATCCAGGAAAAGAGTTTGAATAGGACTCCATCTTGAAATATTATCGAAGTTTATTTTATATTAAAAAACTAGGCTATAATTGCTGCCAAAATTTTTACAATGAACAAATAATGAATCAAGTCACTATAGAGTTAAAAATTCTTTTGAAAAAAATTTGATACCATGATACATGATTCTTTACTTAATGCTTGGCTTTTACATAAATTAACATAAAAAGCCTCCTCAATAAAATTCAAAACCCTCATCTTTTTTTTTTTTTTTTTGCCTCTCTTAATTCCTTGACCTAAATACATAGTAGTCTTTTCAAAATTTCCAACACCCACCCTGCTATTATCTTAAATCCCATTTATGGGCCTATTTTATAATTACCACAGAGAAAACCAAACTTTAAAAAAGTATAGATTACAAGCATGCATGAGGAGACTAAACGCTGGGAGTGAAGTGGGAAGAGAAATAGTGAAGACTATAGTAGTGTGCATTAATGTTTTTATTTTCTGTATTTTATGATGTTTTACCATCTTAGAGTCTTGCTACTTCTGGAAGAGACAGCCCTCCACCCCCCAGGCAGCTAATCCCTAGATGCTGTAAACAACTTGCCTGCCAGCTTGACTTTGATAGGCAAACCAACCAATCCACAGCCCAAATCCCCAACAACCTCTTCTATCTAGCTCACAAACCAAGCCAATATTCCCCATGTCCTAATCACCCGAGGACTAGGTACCAGACATCTAGAGATTATTCCTATGGCCCAGAGCTCCCCAAATTATTCAAACCAACCAGATCTATACTGTTTACCCTGCCCTGCCTTGCCTTTCTGTTGAAATTACAGTAAAGAATCTGGGCCATGCTGTCCACTCACTCTTTCTGCCTCCTGACCAAACCTGTCTGTCACTTCCCCATATGGGCCTACATGGTGTGGCATGCCTCCTCCTGGAAAGTGTAAGTAGTAAAACTTCTTTCAACTGACCTTTCCTGTGTTGTTTAACTGGAGATTATATGAAGTAATATGAAGTAATTTAACTTACATATGAAGTAATTTAACTTAAAAAGAAAATTTCCATTTGTAAAGATATTGTCCAAACCAGGAAGAGAACTACTCCTAGAGACAAGTCATCACCTGAGAGGCTTTTCTCTGCATAACAGAACAACCCTTCTTTCCCACACCTTTCCTATTTCCCCTCCCCCAGAAGCCCCTTAGCCTAACATAGTATCTAAGCCTGAATCCCCCCTGGGGTCTCAATTCATTATGTAAATCCCACAAATACATAATTAAACTGTTTTTTTTTCTCGTCTTAATTTGTTTTTATCAGTTTGATTTGAGGGTTCCAGCCCTTGAACCTAGGAGGGTAAAAGGAACAAGATTTTTCCTCTCTACAATCATCTCTACAAGTATGGGGAAAACCAAGTTAACATTCTGTTACTATTTCACCATTTTGAATTTTTAAAGAGAAAAAGTAAGGTTTTGTTGTCATAATTTAAGGCTTGTTTATAGAATCTAGAATTTACTCTAGGGCTTCATTTTTATCTTTTATGAACTAATGAATACAAATTTCAAATAAATCTTCAGTTTTAAATACAATTTAATATCAGGATATTTTACACTGCGTTGAGAGCTGCAGCTTTTTATAAATGCAGTTTCGAAGATAAAATGGATGTGATTAAAACTGTGCAAATAGGAGGGGGCAGAGCAAGATGATGGAGGAGGAGGAGACCTGGATTTCGTCTGGTCTCAGGAATTCAGCTGAATAGGGATCAAACCATTCTGAACACCTACGAACTCAACAGGAGATCGAAGAGGAGAGTAGCAACAACTCTCTGAACAGAGAAACGACCACTTACTGGAAGGTAGGACTTGCGGAGAAGTGAATCCGAGGCGATATTCGGGAGGATAGACGGCGGGGGAGGGGGCCTCCATCCGCCGCTTCCGGCAAGTGATAGAGCCGCGGAGCACAAAATCGGAACTTTTGGAAGTCTACTCTGCTGAGGGACGTCGCTCCAGTGGCTAAGCAGGGGGTGGAACCCTCGCGGGACAGTGTGGTCTCAGGACCCTCGGGGTCACAGGAACACTGGGGGTGCCTGAGTGCGGCAGAGCTCCCAGGTATCGGAGCGGGGAAGCTGGCTGCAGAGACGGAGCTGAGGCGCGGGCTCTCAGCTGGGGGTTGCCATAAACTGTGATCTATGAAACAGTCAGGCCACTGCTCCTCCAGCAGGGACCCAACAAGCGGCAGATCCGGGGAAACTCCCCTTCCTCCCCCAGGGAGGAGGGGCACGGGAGCGCACCGCAGGGATCTGCTGGGTTTGGAGACTCCACACGGGGTCAGGTGCCAGAGATAGCAACGCTCGGTCACAGGCCGGGTGAGCACGGAGTGCGGCCGGAGACCGGGGAGACGGGAGTGACTGCTTTTTTCTGGGGGCGCACTGAGGGGCGGGGCCCTGAGTTCTCAGCTCCTCCAGTGGAGATTGGGAGACCACCATTTTCACCCTGGTCCTCCAAAGCTGTACCAGAGCTTGCAGGGAACAAAAGCTCCTGAGAGCAAACCCGACCAGCTTGCTTAGCCCGGACTCACAAGGGCGGGGCAATTCAGCCTCCGGCAAAGACATTTGGAAACCAGGGCAACAGGCGCCTCCCCCAGAAGATCAGCAAGAACAGCCAGCAAGCCAAGACCAAGTTTACCGATCAAGGAGAACGGGAGAACTCCAGTGCTAGGGGAATACTGCACATAGAATTCACGGCTTTTTTTTTACGATGATTCATTAGTTCATCAAAGTTAATTTTTTTAACTTTTTTTTAATTTTTCTTTTTCCCTTTTTCAACCAAAATCTTATCAATCCCTTTTTAAAAAAAAAATATTTTTTTATTTTTCATTTTTAGAGTCATATTTTATCCCTTCATAGTACTCACCCTTATTTTTGGCGCATATATATATATATATATATATATATATATATATATATAAAGTTGTTCTCTCTTTAAAATTTTGAGATACAGTTTCTTCTAACAGATCAAAATATACCATAAATCACTAGTGTATGGCTTTGTTCTAGTCTCCTCCCTGATCACATTCTCTCCCTTTTTTCTTTTTCTTTTTTAAATCTTCTTCTTTCCTTTTTCAAACAACTTATCTTATCAATTCCTTTTATAAAATCTTTTATAATTTTCATCTCCACAGTCATCTTCCATCCCTTCATTGTATCAACCCTTATTTTGTACATATATGTCTTTTTCCTTTAAAATTTTAGGAGGCACTTTTTTCTAACAGACCAAAATAAACCCAAAATCTAGTGTGTGGCACTGATCTATGCACTAGCGTGATCATATTTGATCATATTCTCCTTTTTTCTATTGTTCTATTTTGTATTTATCTTTTATTTTCTTTTTTTTTTCTCTTTCTTTTTTCTTTCTTTCCCTTTCTTTTCCCCTGGTTTCAGGTCTTTTCTGATTTGTATACAGTATATTTGCTGGGGACCTTCTTAACCTGTTAGCATTTTGTTCTCTCATTCATCTATTCTCCTCTGGACAAAATGACAAGACGAAAAAAATCACCTCAGCAAAAAGAACAAGAGGTAGTACCATCAGCCAGGGACCTACTCAATACGGACATTAGTACGATGTCGGACCTAGAGTTCAGAATCATGACTTTAAAGATACTAGCTGGGCTTGAAAAAAGCATGGAAGTTATTAGAGAAACGCTTTCTGGAAAAATAAAAGAACTAAAATCTAACCAAGTTGAAATCAAAAAGGCTATTGATGAGGTGCAATCAAATGTGGGGGCACTAACTGCTAGGATAAATGAGGCAGAAGAGAGAATCAGTGATAGAGAAGACCAAATGATGGAAAATAAAGAGGCTGAGAAAAAGAAAGATAAACTACTGGATCACGAGGGCAGAATTCGAGAGATAAGCGATACGGTAAGATGAAACAACATTAGAATAATTGGGATCCCAGAAGAAGAAGAAAGAGAGAGAGGGGCAGAAGGTATATTGGAGCAAATAATAGCAGAGAACTTCCCTAATGTGGGGAAGGAAACAGGCATCAAAATCCAGGAGGCACAGAGAACCCCTCTCAAAAATCAATAAAAATAGGTCAGCACCCCGACATCTAATAGTAAAACTTACGAGTCTCAGAGACAAAGAGAAAATCCTGAAAGCAGCTCGGGAGAAGAGATATGTAACCTATAATGGTAGAAATATTAGATTGGCAACAGACCTATCCACAGAGACCTGGCAGGCCAGAAAGGACTGGCAAGATATCTTCAGGGCACTAAACGAGAAAAATATGCAGCCAAGAATGCTATATCCAGCTAGGCTGTCATTGAAAATAGAAGGAGAGATAAAGAGCTTCCAGAACAAACAAAAACTAAAGGAATGTGCAAACACAAAACCAGCCCTCTAAGAAATATTGAAAGGGGTCCTCTAAGCAAAGAGAGAGCCTAAAAGCAGCACAGATCAGAAAGGAACACAGACAATATACAGTAACAGGCACTAAATTCATACCTTTCAATAGTTACCTGAATGTAAATGGGCTAAATGCCCCAATCAAAAAACACAGGCTATCAGATTGGATTAAAAAAAAAAGACCCATCAATATGCTGTCTGCAAGAGACTCATTTTAGACCCAGACACCCCCAGATTGAAAGTGAGGGGATGGAAAACCATTTACCATGCTAACGGACACCAAAAGAAAGCTGGGGTGGCAATCCTTATATCAGACAAATTAGATTTTAAAACAAAGATTGTAATAAGAGATGAAGGACACTATATCCTACTTAAAGGGTCTATCCAACAAGAAGATCTAACAATTGTAAATATCTATGCCCCTAACATGGGAGCAGCCAATTATATAAGGCAATTCATAACAAAAGCAAAGAAACACATTGACAACAATACAATAATAGTGGGGGACTTTAACACCCCCCTGACTGAAATGGACAGATCATCTAAGCAAAAGATCAACAAGGAAATAAAGACTTTAAATGACACACGGGACCAAATGGACTTCACAGACATATTCAGAACATTCCATCCCAAAGCAATGGGCTATACATTCTTCTCTAGTGCCCATGGAACATTCTCCAGAATTGATCACATCCTAGGTCACAAATCAGGTCTCAACCGGTACCAAAAGACTGGGATTATTTCCTGCATATTTTCAGACCAAAATGCTTTGAAACTAGAACTCCATCACAAGAGGAAAGTCGGAAAGAACTCATATACATGGAGACTAAAGAGCATCCTACTAAAGAATGAATGGGTCAACCAGGAAATTAAAGAAGAATTAAAAAAATTCATGGAAACCAATGAAAATGAAAACACAACTGTTCAAAATCTTTGGGATACAGCAAAGGCAGTCCTGAGAGGAAAGTATATAGCAATACAAGCCTTTCTCAAGAAACAAGAAAGGTCTCAAATACATAACCTAACCCTACACCTAAAGGAGCTGGAGAAAGAACAGCAAAGAAAGCCTAAATCCAGCAGGAGAAGAGAAATAATAAAGATCAGAACAGAAATCAATGAACTAGAAACCAAAAGAACAGTAGAACACATCAACGAAACTAGGAGCTGGTTCTTTGAAAGAATTAACAAGATTGATAAACCCCTGGCCAGACTTAGCAAAAAGAAAAGAGAAATGACCCAAATCAACAAAATCATGAATGAAAGAGGAGAGATCACAACCAACACCAAAGAAATACAAACAAGTGTAAGAACATATTATGAGCACTCTATGCCAGCAAATTAGATAACCTGGAAGAAATGGGCGCATTCCTAGAGATGTATCCACTACCAAAATTGAACCAGGAAGAGAGAGAAAACCTGAACAGACCTATAGCCACTAAGGAAATTGAAGCAGTCATCAAAAATCTCCCAACAAACAAACCCCAGGGCCAGATGGCTTCCCAGGGGAATTCTATCAGACATTTAAAGAAGAATTAATACCTATTCACCTGAAACTGTTCCAAAAAATAGAAATGGAAGGAAAACTTCCAAACTCATTTTATGAGGCCACCATTACCTTGATCCCAAAACCAGACAATGACCCCATCAAAAAGGGTCCTTCATCTTTGATGAACATGGATGCAAAAATTCTCACCAAAATACTAGCCAATAGGATCCAACAGTACATTAAAAGGATTATTCAACACGACCAAGTGGGATTCATCTCTGGGCTGCAAGGCTGGTTCAACATCCGCAAATCAATCAACGTGATACAATACATTAACAAAAGAAAGAACAAGAATCATATGAGCCTCTCAATAGATGCAGAAAAAGCATTTGACAAAGTACAGCATCCTTTCTTGATCAAAACTCTTCAGAGTATAGGGATAGAGGGTACATACCTCAATATCATAAAAGCCATCTATGAAAAACCTACAGCCAGTATCATTCTCAATGGGGAAAAGCTGAGAGCTTTTCCCCTAAGGTCAGGAACACGGCAGGGATGTCCACTCTCACCACTGCTATTCAACATAGTATTAGAAGTCCTAGCCACAGCAATCAGACAACAAAAAGAAATCAAAGGCATCCAGATCGGCAAAGAGGAAGTCAAACTCTCACTCTTTGCAGATGATATGATACTGTATGTGGAAAACCCAAGAGACTCCACCCCAAAACTGCTAGAACTCATACAGGAATTCAGTCAAGTAGCAGGCTATAAAATCAATGCACAGAAATCAGTGGCATTCCTATACACCAACAACAAGACAGAAGAGAGACAAATCAAGGAGTCGATCCCATTTACAATTGCACTTAAAACCATAAGATACCTAGGAATAAATGTAACCAAAGAGGCAAAGGATCTGTACTCAGAAAAGTATAAAATACTCATGAAAGAAATTGAAGAAGACACAAAGAAATGGAAAAACGTTCCATGCTCATGGATTGGGAGAACCAACATTGTGAAGATGTCAATGCTACCTAGAGCAATCTACACATTCAATGCAATCCCGATCAAAATACCATCCACTTTTTTCAAAGAAATGGAACAAATAATCCTAAACCAGAAGAGACCCCGAATAGCCAGAGGAATGTTGAAAAAGAAAAGCAAAGCTGGCGGCATCACAATTCCAGACTTCCAGCTCTATTACAAAGCTGTCATCATCAAGACAGTAAGGTACTGGCACAAAAACAGACACATAGATCAATGGAACAGAATAGAGAGCCCAGAAATGGACCCCCAACTCTACGGTCAACTTATCTTTGATAAAGCAGGAAAGAATGTCCAATGGCAAAAAGACAGTCTCTTCAACAAATGGTGTTGGGAAAATTGGACAGCCACATGCAGAAGAATGAAACTGGACCATTTCCTTACACCACACACAAAAATAGACTCCAAATGGTTGAAAGACTTAAACGTGGACAGGAGTCCATCAAAATCCTAAAGGCGAACACAGGTAGCAACCTCTTCGACCTCAGCCGCAGCAACTTCTTCCTAGAAACATTGCCAAAGGCACGGGGAGCAAGGGCAAAAATGAACTATTGGGATTTCATCAAGATAAAAAGCTTTTGCACAGCAAAAGAAACAGCCAACAAAACCAAAAGACAACCAACAGAATGGGAGAAAATATTTGCAAATAACATATCAGGTAAAGGGATAGTATCCAAAATCTATAAAGAACTTATCAAACTCAACACCCAAAGAACAAATAATCCAATCAAGAAATGGGCAGAAGACATGAACAGACATTTTTCCAAAGAAGACATCCAAATGGCCAACAGACACATGAAAAAGTGCTCAAATCGCTCGGCATCAGGGAAATCCAAATCCAAACCTCAATGGGATACCACCTCACACCAGTCAGATTGGCTAAAATTAACAAGTCAGGAAATGACAGATGTTGGCGGGGATGTGGAGAAAGGGGAACCCTCCTACACTGTTGGTGGGAATGCAAGCTGGTGCAACCCCTCTGGAAAACAGTATGGAGGTTCCTCAAACAGTTGAAAATAGAGCTACCGTACGATCCAGCAATTGCACTACTGGGTATTTACCCCAAAGATACAAAGTAGGGATCCGAAGGGGTACGTGCACCCCAATGTTTATAGCAGCAATGTCCACAATAGCCAAACTGTGGAAAGAGCCAAGATGTCCATCGACAGATGAATGGATAAAGAAGAAGTGGTATATATACACAATGGAATACTATGCAGCCATCAAAAGGAATGAGATCTTGCCATTTGCAACGACGTGGATGGAACTGGAGGGTGTTATGCTGAGTGAAATAAGTCAATCAGAGAAAGACATGTATCATATGACCTCACTGATATGAGGAATTCTTAATCTCAGGAAACAAACTGAGTGTTGCTGGAGTGGTGGGGGGTGGGAGGGATGGGGTGGCTGGGTGACAGACATTGGGTAGGGTATGTGCTATGGTGAGCACTGTGAATTGTGCAAGACTGTTGAAATCACAGATCTGTACTTCTGAAACAAATAATGCAACATATGTTAAGGAAAAAGAAAAAGAAGAAGATAGCAGGAGGGGAAGAATGAAGGGGAGTAAGTCAGAGGGGGAGATGAACCATGAGAGACGATGGACTCTGAAAAACAAACTGAGAGTTCTAGAGGGGAGGAGGGTAGGGGGATGGGTTGTCCTGGTGATGGGTATTAAAGAGGGCACATTCTGCATGGAGCACTGGGTGTTATGCCCAAACAATGAATCATGGAACACTACATCAAAAACTAATGATGCAATATATGATGATTAACATAACAATAAAAAATTTTAAAAAACTGTGCAAATAATTATCTGAAAATATAAAACATATAACATATATTAAAACCATAATCAAGTGAGGAGGAATTATTTATACCATAAGGAACAAGCCTAATATGCATAAAAATGTGTCCCCATAAACATAATAAACTTTTGTTACTCTTAAATACTGTAAATAGAAAATTTTTCTCTCAAAAAATTCCAATTAATAAAAGTTATCTTTATTCTAAATATTAGTAAGCATATTTATAAATAAACACATCCTTATTAAAACTACTTATATCAATTTTATCTTTCCTTTTTGATTTGGAAACTATTTCATGATCTCTCAATGTTTTGAGAGTGACCATTATAATCATCATTTTTAATTCATGCATCCAATCAACAAATGCCTCTGATATGGCATATATTATATTCGAGTTTCTGGAAATCCCACCGCAAATAAAACAAAAAGCTTTTTGCCCTTGAGAATTTCACAGACGTGCTGAAGGGACAGATAACTAAATACAAAATATAATGCTATGTGCTATGAGAAGGACATACTAGAATAGCCTGGGAGATCAGGGGTGGCTTCCAAAGGAAGGCAACAACTAAACTGAGTAAGAAGTGAAAAGCCATTCTAGTCTGTAAACGCAGAGGTAAAAGACAATAAGCCTGGCCTCAGGAAGTGGAATAGTGGCAATACATAATGCCAAATTGGTCACAGAAGTCAAATCATAAAGCACTTGGGCTGTGAAGCGTTCAGACATTATCCTGAAGATAATGTGGAGCCACTGAAAGATTTTCCTCAGGAATGTACACTGACGTATACTCTTGAATGTTAGAGGCAGAGTATTGCTTAATTAAGAAACATAGAATCCCAAATGCCAGCAAACACATCAATTCAACAGTAACTTAAGCAGTTTTTCATGGAAGGATATATATTTATAATATAAAATTTATATTAGTTATATTACTATATCATAATGTTCTAGAACATTCCTATCCATTAAATTTGCATTATTTTTTAAACATTTTATTTATTTGAGAAAGAGAGAGAAAGAAAGCACAAGTGAGAGACAGGAGCAGAGGGAGAGAGAAATGCAGACTCCCCACTGAGCAGGGAGCCTGACATGGGGCTCGAGCCCAGGACCCTGGGATCATGACCTGAGCCTAAGGCAGATGCTTAACCGACTGAGCCACCCAGGTGCCCCTCATTATTTTTGTTTTTTAAGAAATATTTAAATTGGCTAAAATAGATTACAATATCACTATGTATTTTATATGTTTATATTATATAGTGGACAAAATGCTTATAAAAGACAAAAACAAAATTTCAATCATAGTACTTTTTATTACAATACTGTAATGTGGTGAAGAATATACAGATTTGAACAAATAAAAATTTAGAGGACTCCAGAGGAGAGGATAAAAATTCTTTGAATTAAATAAGAGCTACAAAGAGAAGGTCAAGAGAGCCAAAACCAATTTGTTAAATTCTGAAGAATGTCTTAGAAACTGTCTTAAGATATACTTTTTCTTTTATGGATTAAATAGGCAACATCTCTTCTGAGAGATCATAACCCTCCCTTTTGTCTCCTTTTACCCAAAAAGAAAAAAAAAAGAAAAAAAATTCCAATCATCCATGTAAATTATTTCCTGACTCACAGATATAGAAAGTGAAATTATCATCAGATACTCCCTGGTTAATATTTCTTTTTAAGATAAATTAAACATTTGCCTACAAACAAATATCTCAAAGATATGTACCTCCAGGGAAACTACTGTATCATTTATTGGGTCTTCTTAAGACTTTTCGATTCTAAAAGGTAATTGGTTCCTTTTCTTAATTATTAGTATAATGGGATTTCATAATATTCTAGGATAATTCATAATTAAATGTTTAATTATATCTAAATGCTAATGATTTTTTAAAGCTTTTATCTTAGTCACATTAGGAAAAATAAATTCACCTTCCAAAATTTATTCATGACAATAATTTTTCCTATTATTGGGGAAAATATGTATTTTATAATAAGCATTAAGGGAGCATGGTTAATCAAAACTAATAGATTTTCCCTGTCTATTCTCATGTACTCCAACAAACATTCCTTTTAAAAACTTATATTACAGGGCGCCTGGGTGGCTCAGTTGGTTAAGCGACTGCCTTCGGCTCAGGTCATGATCTTGGAGTCCCTGGATCAAGTCCCACATGGGGCTCCCTGCTCAGCGGGGAGTCTGCTTCTCCCTCTGACCCTCCCCCCTCTCATGTGCTCTCTCTCTCTCACTCTCTCTTTCAAATAAATAAAATCTTTAAAAAAATAAAAAATTGTATTACAGAAAAGAGAGATTAAGCTCTGAACAAATCATTTTGCTTAATGCTGGGATTTTCAAGCACTAGCTTGTAGGCCTATCTCCAGGTACTTCAACTAACAATAAATAATTAAAGACTGACATTAAAATTGACTAATTTTTTTTTTTAAGTAGGCTCCATACCCAACATGGGACTTGACCCCATGACCCTGAGATCAAGAGTCACATGCTCTACCATTGAGCCAGCCAGGTGCCCCAAAATTGATCAAATGTTTTTAAATAATATGTAAACAAAAGAGACAGGTGAGACATTCTCAACTTAAAAATTTTTAACTCCACCATATTTTCTAAACAGCCTGGGAGGTTTAATGATAAAACATAGCATAGGATAGTGTTAAGAACCCTAATTCTAAAGCCTGGTTTAAATTCTGACTCCTCCGCCTACTAGCATGTCCTTGTGTGAGTTTATTCACCTCTCTGTATTTCAGCTTCTCTATGTTTCCTCATCTGTAAAATGGGCATAATAATAGTATCCACAACTAGCAGGATGGTTGTGAAGATTATGTGAATTAATACATGTGAAATAGGGGTTGGTGCCTACTAAAACTGTGTGTTAAATATGCTTTGCCTGGTCTCTTAATATTTCACAGAAATCTAACATTTTGGCCATATATAATCAAATCATTTTAATATTCCAAGAATAAAATCTCTTGATTAGAAGCAGGACTAAATTCCAGCCCCTATGCACCCAGTAGAGCCTTACATGATGTGTATAGCTAGAATACATTGTGAGTAGTCAGTGCTCATGCCCTATTAGTGGTTAAATATTTTGACTATCATCCCCCATTGTAGGTGGTAACTACCTTCAATAAAACTGGATTATCCTGGACCAGTATTTTTCACCTAAGTTCTATAGATCCCCTGGGGTTTTATTCTGGTATAGGATGAGGATGGGAAGGGAAGAAAGCTGGAGTCTCAGGCCTTAATTTTACATATTGGAGTAAAATAAATGACTTCACCAAAAAAAAGGGTCTCACAACCTTAAATTAAGCTGAAATTCACTCCACTAGAGGTTGCCTTGAAGATGCATTTTGTAGAAAATTTGTCAACTACTCTACAGCAGTTTCTTTAAATACCCATGGCCCTTCTGTTCTGATAAGACCAAATTCTAATTCCTTGACCTTAGATCTGAGATTTTTCTACCATAAGCTTACCATACTACCCATAAAATTTTGCTTTAAAGATAATTTCATATATATATATACACACATATATATGTATATATATACATATATACATGAAAAACCACTGTCAGTTGAACAGTAATTCAGACCAGAACTGATGTTTGGGATGCCTGGAAAGTTAGTAGTTGAGTGCTTCCTAAGTGGTAATATATTATTTTTACAACATTATTTCATTGACTTTTTTTTTCAATGAATTTTTAGGGTGTCATCGATCCAACAGAGGAAGCTCAGGCTTTAGCTCAGAAAGTGAATAGGTCCCCCAAGGTCCTACTACTAGTATTTTTGGCTAGCAGTCTTCTAACTATGCTTTACTGTGCTCCTTTGTCTTCCATGAAGAGAGCTGGTGGGGGAAGACTCCCAAAGATACTTAAAAAGCAGAATGAAAGGCCTTAGTGATCACTTAAATGAGATATCCAAGTTCTTATGAGCTGTGGATTCATAACTTATCTCTCCTCCACTGAGGAAAATATATGTTAAAGTCCAAAACTTGAATCTTGGGGAGGGGGGAGAAGGTAATGATCTTTTAATAATTCTATAAATTATTTTCTATTTTTATAGGCAAGTTGGCATATTTACAAGAGAAATTTCTGTTAAATAATGTCATTTAAAATTGTCTTTAAAGCAAAGTGTTTGTGTCCTATTTCTTCTTAAAAGAGGATGATTTTTTTTTTTCTTTTTTCTTGAAAATAAGCTCTACACCCAGTGTGGTGCTTAAACTCACATCCTGAGATCAAGAGTTGCATGATCTACTGACTGAGCCAGCCAGGTGCCCCAAGAGGATGATTTGACTATAATATCCATCATTCCATTGCTATCAATAATAAAACAATAAATAGCTTTAAATGATTATGTGAAATGTGCCAAGCATTGAGATGCATCCTTAAAATTTACCCTTTCATTTAATCTCTACACCATACTACTTTATAGATGAAGAAATTTAAGCAAAAAAAGGTGAATGAAGTAATCTAATGGTCACAGATCTGGGAAGGAGTCACCTGGAATCCAAACCCTATTGACCACTTATTTGCCATATATTTTTCTTACTTGTTCCTGCTCCCAACTCCTCCCCTAACATAAATCATAATAAAAGGAATGCAGGGATGCACACAAATGCACTGTATAAATAGTGTGATAATACACATGAATATAAAAATAAGTGAATATAAGTAACTTAAAGAAAAACTTGGACAGCAGTACCAAGAAAGATTAAGAATATATATACATATTCATATATATATTCACATAAATAAAAATACACAAATGTTAATAATGGTTAAAACTAAGTGATAGGATTATTTATTCCTTATATGTTTAGCATTTTCAAATTTCCTTTAATAAGCATATATTACTTTTATAATTAGAGAAAAAGTGTTTTTTTTTTTAAATCCTATTCTTGTCACAAATATGTATAATGAACTTTTATTCCACCTTTGGATCTTTCATGAATTTTCTCCAATATTATATACTATGATTTTTTTATGGCGTCTAAATTTTATATTAAATAAGATTGTATTCTCCTTTTACATATTGATGTTATTAACTCATTGTCCTTATGAGAGCATAAAGGACAGATTCATTTATTTAGACTTATTGGATATGCAAATGCTCACATATTTTAAAAGATTTCATGCTAGAGTTGTATCTAAAATTTGAAGGGATCTAAAATTTGATAATATAAAACTACAACTAAAATATGCTATAAGATAATAGGAAAAACAAATATGCATTGGTTTCTACTACTGGCTCCTGGCACAGAGCTCCTAAAATTCCTCGTAATTTCTCAACTGATAATAGCACTAAGAATATCTTTTGTTCTAATATTTGGTCTTTGGTACTGGTTCCTGACACAGTTCCTAAACCCCTTGGAAAGTCCTGGGAAACAGCAGTCTGTTTTTATTTAATGGGGAAACTCCTGCTGGGACTCTGAATAGCTCCTGGATGGGGGCTGGTCACTACAAAGACTAAGCCATGACTGGAGTTTTCAGCTCCTCCACCCCCTCATTCTCCTTTTCTCTGGAATAGGAGTTCTTCATTGATCATGCCTTCCTGATGAAGCTGTCACAAAAATTTCAAGGGTATGGCATTTGGATAGCTTTGGGATTGGTGAAAACATGGAGGTGCCAGGAGAGCAGTGTGGCCTGGAGAGGGCATAGAAGCTCTGGGCCCCTTGCCTTATGTATCTCTCCCATCCGGTGGACGTTTATCTGTATCCTTTACCCTGTCTTTTATAATAAACTGGTAAACAGTATGTAAACTGTTTTCCTGAGTTCTGCAAGCTGCTCTACCAAATTAATCAAGCCTGAGGAGGGGTTGTGGGAACCTCTGATTTATAGCAATTGGTTAGAAACACAGGTGATGACCTGGCCTTGGGATTAGCACTTGAAGTAGGGGCGAGGGGGCAGGCTCCAGGTAGATAATGCCAAAACTGTAGGATACCCAAGCTGGTGTCACCGGGAATTGCTTGTTATGGGGAAAAATCCCCACATATGGGGTGTCAGAAGGGCTGTGAGTGTGGTAGTACTGAGGGAGTGAATGAGAAACACAGGAGGAAGATGGAGTTTACCCCTACACATATGCCTATGAAAAAATGATTGATCTATAAACATATTCAGGTCTTAGAATTTTTAGAGCTAATTGTGAAATTCCTTATGACCCACCATCAAGGATCCACACTTTGTACTGTCACACTTTAGCACACCCACTTTAGAGCTTGGCCCCTGTGCCTCAGGGAGCACTGCCCCACTTCCCCCTCCTACAGATGTTCCCCCATCTTTCTCATTTTCTTCTCTTTCACTTCTGGTTCACTAAATTTCCAGCCTACCCACACCCCAATTTGTTATGCACAAAAGCAAAAGAGAGATAAGTAACGAAAGTGGAAGAAATTATTTTGTTCACCTCTATCTTACTAATATTTCCCCAAAGCCATACTATCACAGAGAATAAAACAAAGGGGGGGAGACAGAAAGGTGGGAGAGAAGAGAATGAAAAAAAGGGGGAGAAGGAGGAAAAGTTATTTTGTACCTAATATTTCCAACTTTGGAAGAAAAAGGGAAGAGGATCAAAGTTTCATGTTTAAACTCAGAAGCCTTTAAAATCTTTATCACTTTCCCTGAGACTCTTATCCATTCACACCCAATAATAATGCAATCATAGTCATGACACATTTATTTAAAACACGAATCAGAGTTGTTATTGAGGCAGGTGATGATAACGGAGACACTGACATCTTATATTACAGCTGTTTCTCTATTATAGCCACAGGGCAAAGCATCATTTTGGAAAATAGGGAAGTGTAGATTAAAGAATAGGTGTGTGTGTGTGTGTGTGTGTGTGTGTGCGCGCGCGCGCGCGCGTGTGTGTGCGCCTGCGTGTGTGCGCACGCGTTTGTGTGTGTTTGAAAGAGCGAGAGAGAGAAGAAAAATAAGAAATACAGGGTATGAAAGCTCACCAGCAAAAAAGCTATGAGCAAAACACTGTATAAATTAGGCTTTATATCTTCATTGCATATTTTATTAGGTGGCAGCCATAGGTACATACACTCCACACGCAGCACAGAGCTGGACACGGAGCTTGATCTCATAACCCTGAGATCATGACCTGAGCCGAAATCAAGAGTCAGATGCTTAATTGACTGAGCCACCCAGGCACCCCACATCCCTAGATTTTAATGCAACCAAGAATTATCAATAAATGTGGATTAATAAAGTTTCTGGAATTATAATTGTATAAAAAACTCATTTTGTTGGCCATCTGTATCTGTATATAGATTTATGTTATATGTTTCTGGAAAAATAATTTATCCATATGTCTAGTAATACTAAATAAGCATAGTCCAAATCATTTGGTGTCCTCTAAAGATTTTTCAAATAGCCATTGGAAAAAGTGTCATCATGTGTATTAACACAGTTTGTTTTGTTCTAGTTAATATAAGTGTTTGCGTAGTTGCTTACTTAGGTTTGTAGATGACAGGGCTAACTAAAATGCCAGAGAAAAATCAATCATTCCTCTAAAAATTAAGTCACTCAGCAATGTATTTATTTTTTAAATATATTTTTTACATTCAGTAATTTAAAAATAACAGATTACATATTCAAGGGGAAAGGATTACTCAAGTTATGTACACCAGGAGGCAGGAATCTTGGAGACCATCTTAGAGATCTTCTTTGCACAACAATGCTGTCTTATTTTCAATATGATTGGAAATTAGTATAGCCCTTATAGATGCCCTTTAGTACTTCTTCCAATAAGCACTACTGAAATTATTAGTTATCCTAATAACATTATTACTGTCATAGTCAATAATCATTATTATTCCAACTAGTGAAGAAGACGGCAGAAGCAGAAAGATATCAAATCAGCTTCAGAGAGCTCTTAAGCCACTCAGGGAAGGCAGTGACAACAGAATCCAGTATGCTGGTACATGAAACATGCTGTTTTCCTAGCTCTGTCTATGGCACAATTCCTATATTAAGTAAAGGCAGATGGCAACCTGATGCTAGTGTACCAGTTATGAAGGAAACTGGCAAATACTTTTCTTTCAAATGGTAATTAATGTATTAAAACCATATTGACTATAAAGCAAGTTTCCATAATTTCCCAAATTAGAAAAATTTAAAAAATTATATCAATTTTGAAAATTGACATGAGTCTCTTTCTCTTTTAATCAGAAATAAAAGAAACAAACAAAAAGACCCCACAAAACAAAAAACCCAAGTAACTAGACATAAACACATAGACACCAAAACGTCACAAGAGATATAATGCCAACACACCTTGAACTTTCTGCCTTTTTCTCTTCTTTCCTTCTTTCCCCCCACCCTACCAAATGCTATAATGATCAAGGAAAATACTTGAATAAAATTAAATAACCGTTCTCCCATTGAACAATGATGTTTCCTGAATAGGTTAGCTCCATTTTCAAGTTCTCTAAAAAGGAGAAGATGAACAATGCATTGTTAAAATATTCTCCAACTTTAAGTCCCAAAATTCTGCTATAATTAAAATCTGGACAATCACAAGTAAAACAGCAGGTTCTGGAAGCAGACTGGAAGGAAGAAAAATAACTTAGGGAGATCCCTACTATATGTCCAGCCCTGTCCAGGAACTGTCACAATACTAGCTCATTTAATATCCTCAATAGCCATAGGAAGCATTAACATGTGTATTTAACAGGTGACAAAACCAAGGCACATTAAGGGCTCAGGGATTTACCTAGATAATACATCTAGTAAGAACATTATACCTAAAAGGCCCCCAGTAAAGGTTTATTAAACAACTGACTAAATCAACAAATGAGAAAACAAATAAACAATGGGGAGCCAAAGATTCAGAGAACATTCATCCTTCAGATGCTGCAAAGTTAACTGGACAGTAAAAAGGTGATATTTTCAGCTATTTCAGTGAAGTTATTTTATAAATAGCCCTACAAAACACCAATAAGGAATGGGTATGGAATTGGTTGACATAATATTCAACAGTCATTGCTATATGCTTTTAAAGCAATGCTCCAGCAAATATAAAATAAAAAATATAAGCTATGTTTTCATATATTTCATTTTTTTTCTTTGTGATTTAATCAAGTAGACGAAACTTGTGAAAATCTTTATGACAAAGTTAGGTCAATGGCAAATTAAATGCATCTTAATACTTAAATATTTTTAATACTTCCCCCCCCATATGTGTCACTACAGATAAATCCACTGGGTGGCCCAATTTACTTGAATACAAGTCATACCACTCCTACTCAGACTTTGGAAATGCAAAATTAAACCTGAAATAAGTTCTTCAGTCAGGCAAAAGATACACACACACACACATACACACACACACACACACATATTCGCTTAATAACTTTTTTTCCTACAAACATAATTACATAAATTTTTAAATGTATATATCTTTACAACAAATATCAATTAGAGCTATAACATTAATCTTATATAAAAATAGTCATCTATTAAAAAAACTTGAAATAAACACATGCAGCTCATTGACATCAGATACTGCCTTCAATTTTAGTAAGACTGGTTAAATCATATGGTAAATTTTATTCAATACTTTAATAATTCTTTCTTCTAAAACAACTGTTTACTCTTCTTCTGTGCTGAAGTCCAAGTAAAATTGACGAGAGTGTTAAATTGAGAGTGAAAGTGTTGCTTTTTCTTTTAATCAAGTAATTCCCTCTTGAAGATATATTCTGTAATAGGCCTACAACTATAATTTTTGCCCTCGAGATATTTACAACTTTGTAATGAAGATAAAACAAGTATGTAAGCTACTGTAATACAAACCAGTGCTATAATGGAGGTTAAAAAACAATGCAATGGGCTTTCTCAAGGAAAGCATAGTCCCAACCAGTTCAAAATAACATTCCCTTATTCATTCAACAAAAACTCCCTGTTAATAATGGAATAGCGTCCTCCCCCAAATTCATATGTTAAAGTCCTAACACCCAGAACTGTAGAACATAACTGTGTTTGGATATAGGGCCTTTAAAGAGGCAATTAAGCTCAGATGAGGTCACATGGGTGGGCCTTGATCCAATATGACCGGTACCCTTGTAAGAAGAGGCAGAAACACCAGCAATACATGAAGGAGGACGCAATGAGAAGGCAGCCATTTGCAAACTAAGGAGAGAGGCCTCTGAAGAAACCAATCTTACTGGCACCTTGATCTTGGGCTTCCAGATTCTAAGAAAACAAATTCAAATTGTTTAAACCACCCAGTCAGTGTTATTTTGTTATGACAGTCCTAGCCAACAGATATGAAAAAAATTAGTGACAAGTTTAATAGATGAAAAGACAATAAATCTTGGGCCACAGATTATATTTTCTCCTGTAGGATTAATTTACAGTACTGAACAAGTCTCCAGATTAGGTGGAATAAACATAAGCACTATGGCACTAGGAAGATAAATGAGTGAAAAGGGGATCTGGGATTAATATAATAGGGAGTGGTGGGGACTGTAGCCAACTGGGGAGTTCGTCACTAGGATAAAGATGCTGATGCTACTCAACTTTAATATATTATGTAGTCTCTCTGGATACAACTTCAGGGCTGTCAATTGCAACTGCCTAGATCTGTTTCTTCATATAAACCCTTCTACTAAATAATCTCTAAAGTTCTTTCCATCTTTAGCTTTTTAAAAGTCTGTGATAACAATCTTCTCTCTATTGGAGGCATTAAATAGAGGACAAATTAAGCATTCCCAAGAAAATTGTAGCCCGGTATTACAAACCACTTATAATCCACAGTTTAATCAAATTATTTTCTAGAAATTAATTAACTCTCAAAATTAATTAATATTGAATGGCATGAAAAAATTAGGAGTTTTTCAATAATAACATGCTACCCTTGGTAGCATACCTCAGTTTCACACTTTCCGATTCACTGAAGCAATTATCATTATCCCCAGTTGACAAATTAGTAAACCTGGATGACCCAAATTCTTCAAACACAAATGGTTTGAAATTGAGTAGGTGGAGAGCCCTGGAAAGAGCCCTGGCACTGGAGTAAGGTTGAGTCCTTGCTCTGACAGTCAATAATTTCATGACATTTAGCAACATCATTCAGCAACGCTTAACCTCACTGAACCTTTGTTTATTCAGGATAAAATAAAGATGGACATGTATCTCGTAGGTTTGTTGTAAGGACTGTGAGAAAACACACATAGAACAACCTATCTCAATGCTTAGCTGAGAAGAAATACTCAAAAGTGGGAAGACTAGCAGCAGCAACGGTCGTGGTAGCAAACAGCAACAATACAGGCAGAAACATGCCTATCACATCTCAGGAAATACTCAGGGCCCCTTTCAATTTGTCCCCACACTATTAAAAAGAAATCGAAATCTGAAATTTTCTCCTTTCTCAACCTGCTTCTCAGCAGGTATTCCTTACTTCAGTGAATGGCAACATGTCCCTCCTAGGTGACCACGCTACAAACAGGAGGTCTCATTTAGCCCCATCCCTTCTCTCACCTACATCTCTCCTTACCCCACATTTGTCATTGAGTTTCTTTCTAGAATTCATTTGTTCCCTTTCCCCTTCATTTCCACTGCTACTGCAATTACCTTTTGCCAGGGTAAGCAACAGCTTCCTAATTAGTCTTCTGGTAATTCATTCATTCTCTCTCTCCCCCCACTTCCAAATTCGTATTCCATTTTCTTGCCATACTAAACAAACAAAAATGCTGAATACATGTCTCTTGTACTTAAACTTCATTAGACCATAACACTTGTTTTTAGTGAAGTCCAAACTCCTTTGAACTGGCTGTGTGTTTTAAGGGGGTGGGAGAAGCATAGACTTGAGTCCTTTGCAGTAAGTTCAAGTTCCAGTTCTGCCATGTGATAGTTGCATGAGACCTCAACTGTTTCTCCAATCAGATTAAATTCTTTCGAAAAAGAAACCTTGCCATGTATGATATCCCTAGGGTCATTCTTGGTGCCCAGCACAAAGATGGCAAAAATTTTTGCTCAGTGAATGAATGGGAAGATCAGTCACTGCACATCTATAAACCAATAAAGTTGGGGTCAAGAGGTCCCTGGTCCAGAGATTTTTTTTCTCCCCAAACTTGTGAGGTTTTTCTCTTCAATAAACGGATTTGAAAAAGTAAACTCTCCTAGTGAGGATGACTATCTTCCAACTAAATGGAATATCCTTCTAAGGTCCAATTCAAGACTCTTTCATGCAAAAGGATAACATGGTCATATTCCAGATTCTAAGATCAAGCAAGTCTTTATGACTTGTTCTTTGCATCAGCACCACAAATACAGTAGACCACTCATTTATTTACCAATAAATATTATCTGAGCATCACAATGTGCCAGACAATGTGATTGAACTTAGAGATACAGTTCCTGCCCTCAATTTGCCCAACCTAGAGAAAAGAAAGTAAATAAATAATCACAAATGGGAATATTGACTCTAAAATTTGATAAGTACTATGAAGGGGAAAAAAAAAAGCTACGATAATTATCATAAGATGAGGACCTAATTTTAGGTAATGTTTTCTGGAAAATCCTCCCTGAGGCTATCTAAATAAATATAAGAAATGAAGAAGAGAACTTATTTTGCCATCTCGGAGTATAAATGAGAATTTTAAGGTCACAATGAAGAGAGAAATTTTTACTTTTGAATTGCTTTTATATTTTTAATAATAATATCAATCTAATCCACAATGTCTTCTGGGCTATGATCTCCTGGAAGATGAGATGTCTCCTATTTCTTTTGTATTGTGCTGATATATCTAATTCCGAATTACCTGAGTGACTACTCTATAAATGCCTATCGACTGAACATGTGAGAAAGGGTTAAAGGTAATGAGAAAAGATAAGTATGTATGATTTAGACCACGCCATAGCAGTCACTTAAATTAAGAGGTTAGCATGCTCATTAACCAATCTGAAGAACCATTAGCAATGGAAAATAAAGAGAGTGAAAATAAGTATTGAGGAACAACATATTACAATTAAATTAATGGGGTTTAGGGAGGATCCATGAAAGTTCCCACAGCTTCTGCCTCTTCTTTATAATGTCATGATTCTAATTTACCTCATTTATATTAATGAACGGAGGATTGCACAACTATTAGCATGATTGAAAATTACACTAATGCTCAGTAAATCTACCCCTAATTATTATGATTAATGAGAAGTTGATCATCTTGGACCAGATTAACAACCTAAAGCAACTGAAATAGAGCAAAAGAGCTTTTTCTTGCTAACCCAGGTCTTTAGTCTTTTTTATTTAATGAAACCCTGAGCAATCTACTCAGGAATGTTATATACTAATTCATTATAAACGTCCATTTACATAGATTTACATAGATTATATTTTTCACATTTATGTATTTATTTGAAATAATTATTTCTGAGTATATTAAAATGTGGTCTTACGATTGGCTTTATTCAATGTTAATGCTTCAGAATGAAACTGAATAATAAAACCAGCCATATTTTTTTCTCTACCTGGTTCCAAGTCATCTGTTTCAGGGTTATCACCTCCAAAAGAGAAATTATTCACCTTTGTAGTCATCAGAATTAATAATTAAGACACTAAGAGGCATAAATCTCAGTGATTAGCTTATTTACATGTTACTACTTTACAAAAAAGTTTGAAGGGATAAAAATAAATGATAGAAAAACTTAAATTTATTTTAATCAGCTCAATATCTGGCTGCCCTTTTTTGAGTGGAACAGGTGACTGTTTTTAAGTACTTTCCCTTAATTCCGCCTTTATTAGGACTGCAATAGGGTATCAAGGCCTTATGTTTTGGTCTAGTTTATTTTCTATCATCTGCTACTGATAGGTGTCCATATAAACAAACCCATAGTCAATGCTAGACTCTTGGAGCACGCTGGCCTAGGATGTATACTTTGAAAACATAATAAGCAAAAAGCCAGCAAGTAATTTTTCTGTGGACTCCAGGACTTTTAATGAAGCATAGAAAATTTACATTAACATGGCCTTTAAGTCCTGAAAGTGCTGTCCCATCTCAAAGTTGTATTTATTCTGTTCTTATTATCAAGATTTTCTTACTGTATTATGTGGTCTTAAGTTATAATCAATTTAAATACACAAATGTTATTTCCCCAGGCCTACCAATCATCTAAAATTCATAAATTAATTCACAAAATATTTATTGAGGGCCTGCTCCATGCTGGGCTTTGCGGTAGGTCTGGGATTTTAGTAGTACACAAGACAAAATGTCCCCATCTTCATGGAGATCTCAAGATTAGTGGGAGAGACAGAAATTTAAAGAGTCTAATTAGAAGTATGAAGAGTGTTACATAAAGGAGCAAGCAAGTGCCTTGGTTTTATGTAAAAGGGAAACCCAAGGTAATACAGGAAATCAGGAAAGGCATCTCTGAGAAAATGACATTTACGAGGAGAGCCTAGAGGATGGAATTGTTGCCAGCAGTTTATCCTATAAGGAAGAACTAGGACTCTGGGAAATAAAATGGAGTTTATCACTGGATATAAATTCAAAGAAAAAAGGCTATGTAGCATAATAGAAAGATTTTAAGGCTTAGGAACACCACAGACCAATGTTAGGGTCTACCCTTACCAATTTCTAGGTTGTGTAACCTTTGGGAAATTATGTGTCTCCCTGTTGTATGTGCCATAAAAGTGGAAATTATATATACCACATAGGATGAATGTAAGGATTCTAGGAGGTTATATATATGAGAGTGCCTGACATAATAGTAGGTCCTCAAACAATGTTAATATTATAATATATAGTGGCCCAAAATTCAGGGTTCCTACAAATTCACAAAAGGAAATATGGGGAGCATGTCATGAAAGTGCTTTTGATATAAAACTAAATGACTTCTAAAATTAGTTAGGGAAATAGGCTGTGGATTCACTCAAACCTGTGCCAATTCACTCTCCAGCCATTCACTAGTTGTGTAGCCTGGAGCGGTTTACTTTATCCACTCTGAGCCTCGGTTTCCTCATCTGTGAGACAGGCTATAATAGTGCCAGAGGGAAAGGGATGGAGGGATGGGGGAAAAGGGTAAAGGAGAATGGGAGATACAGATTCCCAGGTGTGGAATGAATAAATCACAGGAATAAAAGGTACGGGATAAGGAATAGAGTCAATGATACTGTAACAGCTTTGCATGGTGACTGACAGTAGCCACGCTTGTGGTGAGCATGGGAAAATGTATATGTTGGCTCACTATGTTGTACACCTAAAACTAATGTAACCTTGTGTGTCAACTATACCCAAATTGAAAAATAAATTAATACATTAAAAATAGTGCAAGGTCACAGAGTGTTAGAATAGAATCAGATAGGAAGGCCAAACTGATGGGAGTGCTTCCAACAAACAGTGAAAGTCCGGTCAGCCCGTTGTTTATATTCCCGAAGCAGTAGTGGTGATAACAGCAACAGCAAGAGTAATCATCTCTGGCTCTCCTATGTATACATACAAAGTGGGAAGTGGGAAATGAAGTTGGGAGGACAAATCATGAGAAAAGGGCATCAAAATGAAAGATGTACATTTCAAAGAGTAGTGTAGAAACACTCTAATGGTTCAGATATAGTATTGGGTGGTCAGGGGAAATGTAAAAGTAGATTTGGCAGAAAACATCAAAAACATCTATTCATGAAAAGATTTACAACTGATTGGCTGGTCGGTGACATCTAAAGTTTGGTCATTTTTTCTTATATAGGGTATGAGTTATCTGTTGCTGCATAATAACTACCTCAGAATTTGGTGGCTTAAACAATCACTATTTGAACCGTTCACAATTCTGTGGGTTAGCTGTTTATGCTAAGAAGGGAGTTTCCTCTGCTGGTCTTGCCTGGGGTCACTGATGTGCTTGCAGTCATCAGGTGCTTGGCTGGGGCTGGATTGCCCAAAGTGGTCCCATCACATGTTTGGAGGACGGTACTGGCTATCAGCACGATCTCTCTCTTCAAGAGTCTCTCTCCCTTAGGAGAGTAGCCTAGGCTTCTTCACAATGTGGTCTCAGAAAGGCA
Organism: Eumetopias jubatus; assembly: GCF_037043125.1. NCBI lineage: Eukaryota > Metazoa > Chordata > Mammalia > Carnivora > Otariidae > Eumetopias > Eumetopias jubatus. The sequence continues at coordinate 89,735,286 of NW_028274807.1, forward strand.
AGAAAATGAGAACAAACACTGCAAGTTCTCTTGAAGCCTCAGCTCAGAACTTCTGAAATATCATTACTACCACATTCTGTCGGTCAAAGCAAATCACGAGGCCGGCCTGAATTATGGAGGTAAAAAAATAGACTGTGCTTCTTGGGAGAGGGGCAGCAAGGACAAACTGCAAAAAAGATTACATACAGGGTTAAGAGAAATTTCTATAAGGAATTTTTTTTCTTCCACTGTACCACACAGAGCTAGCTCATATTTGCTATCCTTTCATGGTAATTATACTATCCAAGTTTTATTGCCATATGAAACTTAACCTTACTCCATTTATGTTTGTCCTATTGCCTACAATATACGAAATATATAGACAGTCGAATCCCTATGTCAGGAGATCTCATCAGTTAATCTTCATCAGGATCATCAGGGAGCTTCAAAAAGGCATCTCTACCTTCCACTGCTTAGGTGTTCTGACTTAATAGATCAGGCATATGACCCAGATATTGCTTATTTGCTTTGTTTTTTTTAGAAGTTCTCTTGATGATGATAGCAAATGGTCATGATTGAGAACCACTGCATCTAACATGTTCCAGTTCTTCTTAAGTATAAATATTAGTGAACTTAAAAAGCTCCTTCCCCCACCTCCATCATACTGCTAATTATTTCATTTTTCCTACTCCTTTGGGCTATCACTTCTCATTCTTCTTTATGGGAATCTCCTCTTCTAACTTTAAATGTATTTTTCCAGGAATTCACACATACATACTTACTTCTGTAATCCTATATGATATATAATCTCTCTCTCTCTCTCACACACACACACATTCTGAGTGTATGATGACACCCCCAATCTACGACTTCAGGGCCAGTGAGTCCCAAACTATGACACCCATTCTTTTTTTTAAGATTTTATTTTTTTAAAGATTTTTATTTATTTATTTTGTGTGTGTGTGAGAGAGAGAGAGAGTGCATGTGCACACACAAGTGGTGGGGAGGGTCAGAGGGAGAAGCAAACTCCCCACTGAGCAGGGAGCCCAATGTGGGGCTCGATCCTAGGACCCTGGGATCATGACCTTAGCTGAAGGCAGACACTTAACCACCTGAGCCACCCAGGCGCCTTTAAGATTTTATTTTAAGCAATCTCTCCATCCAATGTGGGGCTCTAACACATTGGATGGAGTGTTAACAACCCCAAGATCAAGAGTCACATGCTCTACCAAATGAGTCAGCCAGGTGTTCCCCCCCGGCCTTTTTAAAAGATTTTATATGATCCCTATTTTTAAACTTACTCTGAAACTTCAGACATATATTCCCAGGTGTCTATGGGGCATCTATATATACTTGTTACTTAAGTATCTCAAAGTGTATAGGTATTAAACTGAACTAAACTTTCTCCTCATTGTCCCTTTTCAATCCAGTTTCTCACTGAATGTTACCACCATGTACACAAGTAAAAATTCTATTTGTGATTCTAGATACCTCCCTATCACTTTGTCCCTATATTCAGATAGTTCACCTTTCTAACAGCTCTCATCCTCATTAGCTCACCTTCCCCCCCCACTGCTAATGAATTAATTGAGATCATCATCACATTTCACTACCACTCCTTTTTTGTTGTACCCCTGAATCTATCTGGATATGCCCTATTTCAAAAGATTTCCATACAACTGCTGGAATAACCACTCTAAAATACAAAACATATCATTAAAATACAAAACGTACTGTCCAGTGGAAAATATTTCATTATTTGCTGTGGTTGGAGACACAGTTTAAGGTCATATTATGACAGGCCTAGGGATTAAAATCTAAGCATTTGGCCTTCAAGATCAAGAGGAAAGTTTTTGGCCTAGAGCTTAATTTATGAAGAAAAGTATTTTGAGAAGATTGATGTGTCAGTGGCAGGAAAAACCTGGGGGAAGGAAGACCAGTTGGGTAACTATTGTAATAATTCAGGCACGTGGTAATAATGATCTGGCCTAAAATAGTCATAATCCCTTAAATGTGCTGACTGGACTCACTTGTATTTATGACCATGAATCTCAAATGGGTACTCCCAAAAGCCAGACAGTTCTACTATATCTTCCATAGTAAATTCATTTTCCTACTCTCCAACTAACACACATCTTAAATCTCAGCACCCTCCTCCTTATCTTTCATTCTCTACTGCTACACTCACCTACTAAGTCCCCAAAATAATTATATCAAAAATGGATTATATAAGAATTATCCCACCCTCCCTCCATAAAACTTCCTCCTCCACCTGTCCCTGCACCTGCAAACCTTTACGTTTCCTCTGATCTCTGTGAAAGCAGCATCCCCACTCCTTCCTTCTTGTATGAATCCTCTCCCACACCAAACCTCGTCAAGACCTCTGGGAATTTTCCTCTTTTTCACCTTTATGTTGATCTCCCATTCCTATAAACACAAATGAGGTCTTAATATTGTCCTTAAAAAGAAGAAAGGAAGGTGGCTCCGTGGCGCAATGGATAGTGCGTTGGACTTCTAAAAAGAAGAAAGGAAAAAAAACAAAACAAAACAAAACCTTTCATTCCACATCTCATTTCAGTTAATATATCCTCTCTTTGCTACCCTTCTCAAAAGAAAACTCTCAAAATAATTACATACAACTGAAATTACTCTTTTATCCCTGAGATGGTGGTCTAAAATATGTCCACAAATTCTTCGGCATTTGTTTCTAAAGGTGGAGCATAAACTTCCTTAGGAATCCCCTTTTTGACATACTTCTAATGAACAGAAAACAGCAAAAGTGATACTATGTAACTTGTGAGAATAAGTCATAGAAAGTATCACATTTGATCTCTCTTCTTCTGATCTTTTGCTCTGTGGGAAAACCTGTTGCCATATTGGGACCCGCCCTGTGGAAATGTTTGAGGGTAAAGAAGGGTAGCCTGCTGCCAACAGCCAGGGAAGAACTGAGACTTCCTACCAACAGCCTTGTGACTGAGCCCTTTTACATGAGGATCTTTCAGGCCGGCTGCAGCCCCACCCAAAGTCTTAACTGCTACTTCATGAGACCCTGAGGCAGAACTAGCCAATTTGACATGTCTGAATTTCTGATCCATAGGAATGATGAGATAACAAATGGTTGCTGTTTTTAAGTTTGGGATTTTTTTTTTTTTTTCTGTAGCAACGATAACTAATAGATAACTAACAGATAAAAATACAAACTAGTACAACAATACTAATAGATAACTAATAGATAACTATAACAATAGATAACTAACACAAGATAACCAATACAATATACAATATAACTAATACTTCCATTTCCTTTTCACCCCAATCCAGTTAGGTATTTGTAATCATCACTCCAACAAGATGGTTCTTATACACTAAATTAAATTAAATTGCTTAATACCTGTAAAGCATTTAGAACAGCTTCTGGGCTGAAGTGCTAAGCAGATGTTAATAAGAGTGGTATTACTTCTATTATTGGAAGTAGCAGTAGGAACACATGGGTCACTGAGGACCATCGTTTTATAAAACCCAATGGTTAATTCTCTGTCCTTTGTCCCTGTTACCTCTTACAACACAAGCTACTCTCTTCTTACTGTAAGACACCCTTTGCCTTCTTAGGATCAGCCTACCTCATGGTCTTTTTGAATGGATTATCCTGCTCTGCCAGACTTATAAATATTGAAGTGTCCATGCATCTTTCCGGTTCTCTCTTATTATTACTTTCATTGACATAATCTCCCTAGGTGATTTTATCCAGTAGCAGAGCTTTATATACCATTATTTTTCCACATACCAATTCTTTATCTCTAGCTCTGACCCCTCCACGAGTCTCTAGATAGGTATGTTTCTTTCTCAACATTCCCATGCAAATCTATTAGGCTTCTTAAATTAAGAATGTCCAAATAAGAACACTTGACTTTCTACATACTTTTATCTTATGTCCCCCACCACTAAAATGTAAGCTCTATGAATACAGGAAGTTTTTCATACCAGGCACTAGGTTCTGAAGAATCTCTACTTAGAATAGTGCCAGGCACTCAAGAGGTACACTAGAAATTTATATAAATGAATAAATATTTCACTATATATGAAGAATGGGTTGGATCATCTAAATATTCTGAAAAATGTAAATAACTATAATCTTAAAATAACTTTTTTAAATTAAAGCTTTTATTTATTTATTTATTTGACAGAGACAGACACAGCGAGAGAGGTAACACAAAGCAAGGGGAGTGGGAGAGGGAGAAGCAGGCTTCCCACCGAGCAGGGAGCCCTATGCGGGGCTCCATCCCAGCACCCTGGGACCATGACCTGAGCTGAAGGCAGACACTCAACAACTGAGCCACCCAGGCGCCCCTAAAATAACTTTTAAATAACTTTAAATAACTTCAAATTCTATTAAAAAATCTCATAAAGGTAGCTTTTTTTTTTTGCAAGATTAAAACAACTATAAAGTAGTATATAGAACAAATTATTATGGCATATTCCATGTTTAAGTTCCTTACGGTAAATCTGATCTTCAAAATTATTTGTATTGCTAGAAAATGCTATAAATGATTATCTTTTCTTCACTTAAAAAATTGAAAAAATACTATTGAATATTTGCTTCCTTGCCATTGTAGATTTCTACAAAACTTAACAGTCTATAACAGCTGCCATCTATATTTGAAATAAAAATTTATGGGGTGCCTGGATGTCTCAGTCAGTTAAGTGTCCGTTTCTTGATTTTGGCTCAGGTCATGATCTTGGGGTTGTGAGATCGAGCCCTATGTTGGGCTCTGCACTGGACGTGAAGCCTGCTTAAGGTTCTCTCTCTCTCCTTCTCCCTCCCCCTGTTTGGCACACACGCCCTTTACTCTTTCTCTCTCTAAAATAAATAAATAAATCTTTTTAAAAAAATTATGAATTGCAGGGGCACCTGGCTGGCTCAGCCAATAGAGCATGCAACTGTCCATCTCAGGGTTGTAAGCTGGAGCCCCACGTTGGGTGTAGAGATTACTTAAAAATAAAAACCTTTAAAAAAATACGAATCGCAGGGTGCCTGGGTGGCTCAGATGGTTAAGCCTCTGCCTTTGGCTTGGGCCGTGATCCCAGGGTCCTGGGATTGAGACCCGCATCGGGCTCCCTGCTCCGCGGGAAGCCTGCTTCTCCCTCTCACACTCCCCCTGCTTGTGTTCCCTCTCCCACTGTGTCTCTCTCTCTATCAAATAAATAAAATTTTTAAAAAATAATATGAATTGCTCTCTTTTCTAAATACTGTTTTTGTCTTTCAGTTGTCTAACATTTTGTTGAGCTCCTAATAAGTGCCAAGCAACACATACACAGTGTGATATAAAGATAAACAATATGCAGTTCTCACTAGCTAACAATACCATGAGACATAATCAGAGACAGACATGAAACCAATGTCTAAGGCCATGTATTTGGGGATAAAGGTGATGGGTCAACTAACTATGCCAAATGAGACTGGGAAGGCTTCCCAGAGTAACAGCACATCTCACAGGGGATAGTAACTGTAAGATCTGCCTCAACAGAATTAAAAATACATCCAATCTGACTTAATTTTTCAATATTTTTCTAATTTCTTCCTTTTTTCTATTTAAATAAAACTTCCAGCCCAGCTATAAAGTTCTCATTTACTCATGCCAATATCCTTGATACAAATTCATAATTATTTAAAAAAACTATCACTAGTGTCATGTGACTGAAGTATTTATATTAATCCTATAAATGTTGCCCATGAATTATCCCTTAAAATCACTGTTTTGATTTTTCTTTTTTATATCTAGGTCACATGAAACACACATTTTCCAATATCTTCAGTTGCTGAGTATCAGTGATTTAAGCCAGATAATATGCTAAGCTTGACATCACCAGAGTCATATAAAGAGAATATATTAGGCCAAGGAAATCTGATACTTTCTCTTAGCCCACTCAACTATGAAACAAACACTCCTGAAATCATTTTACTTTTGACTATTGAGCATCAAGTCCCTTGTAACCAAGGAAACAGGTTTCAGCTCCCAGTTTAACAGACAAAAGGCAATTATCTGTCTGAGGTAAATGTCCATCCTCAGCACCCTTCTGAGCTAATGCAACCCACTCCTTCACCTTTCTTTAACTTCTGTGCATCGCTAACTTACATCACAACTCTCTTCTGCCTCATATTATCTGTGGTCTATTTGTGAGATTTTCCTATTTTGAAATTACAGGCAAAACTTCTTCCATAATTGAGGCAAACTCTTAAGTGTAGCCTTTAAAAATGACATGCCACAGAAACTAGAAACAACAAATGCCACAAACAGTAATTTGGTATTAAGACAGCTAGTTAGGAAGAGTGTCCTAAATACAATGTAGGAATTTCTGAGTAGCTCAGCTAGGTGGTTCTGGCTCATGATATCACAGGAAGTTTTAGTCAAGCTATTGGTTGAAGCTGCTGTCACATGAAGGTTCAACTGGGGCCCTAGGATCCTCTCCTAAACTTACTCGTATGGCAAGCAGCGTCACTTCTGCACAGTATGGCCTTCTCCACAGAGCTGCTTATGACATGGCACCTGGTATCCCCCAGAGTGAACAATCCAAGAGAGACAGAGGCAGAGAGTTAGAGTATGCATCCAAGACAAAAGCCACAGTGTCTTTCATGACCTAATGTCAAAAGTGACACACCATCATACATCACACAGACCAACCCTGTTACAGTGTTATAGGAGAATTCATAGGATCTGAATACTGAAAGGTAATACCTGTGGGTTCAGGCATGTTGTGAGAACAAGAGGCGTTAATATACATATACAGGCAAAGCCATGCCTGACTCATAATAAAGGTTACAAAAATTTTACACATATATCATCGTCATCGTCATCACCACCACCACCAATATCAGAGGTAAAGTTAGGATATAATTCTCTGGGAGATGGAGGAAGAGCCTGACAGATATCCTCTCATGCCCTCAAACAATCACTAATACACAGTAACATAATCCTAGTATTGCCACTAATTATAGGATATGAGCATGGTGTTTATTTTTTTAATATTTTATTTATTTGTCAGAGACAGAAAGAAAGAGAGAAAGAGAGAGCACAAGCAGGGGGAGTGACAAGCAGAGGGAGAAGCAGACTCCTTGCTGAGCAAAGAGCCCAATGCGGGGCTTGATCCCAGGACCCTGAGATCATGACCTGAGCTAAAGGCAGACGCTTAACCAACTGAGCCACCCAGGTGCCCTATGAGAATGGTATTTAATTTTTACTTCAGTTTCCTCATCTTGAACATAGGGTACCAGAATTAAAATGAAATCTATACTATGCCCTCTAGTTCAAGTATCCAATAATTCTACCATTGTTTTCCTTCCCCTGTCAATGTTTCAGGAATATAAGAAAAACATCTTTTTCTCCCCATCTCACTCAATACTTTTAATCAACTTGTTATCATTTCCAAGGTCCTCCTGGAATTCTTTTTTTGTTTTTTTTAAATTCAATTAGCAAACATGGAATTCCTTCTCTTAAAATTGCTTGTTAAGTGACATTACAAAGATCCACAGACTCTTCCTCAATTTTGCATACACAAATGTACTTTAAGTTGGGTGTCCATCTAAGAGCTCTTTCATTTTCATTACAGAAAACAATTTCCGGGGCACCTGGGTGGCTCAGTCGGTTAAGCGGCTGCCTTCGGCTCAGGTCATGATCCCAGGGTCCTGGGATCGAGTCCCGCGTTGGGCTCCCTGCTTAGTGGGGAGCCTGCTTCTCCCTCTCCCTCTGCCTGCTCTCTGCCTACTTGTGCTCTCTATCTCTCTGTCAAATAAATAAAATCTTAAAAAAAAAAAGAAAGAAAACAATTCCATGATAACGTCCTTACTTTTCCTGGGTGTTTATCTATCCTTATCTATTAGGCTTGTCCTAAGCATCATCTACAAACATTCCCTGCACATTTTTTTTTATAATCTTCAGGTCTCTTCTCTTCTTGAAAAAAGTAGCATAGAATCTTCAGCCTCTTTTGATAGCCAGTGTAGATGTTATTGGATTTAGCATCTTGTAAATACTTCCTCACACTTTCAGTTAAGCTCTGCTGCATAATAAATAAGATTTCTAACAAAATGACATTAAATCTTGCTCTGTAGTTTGCAATACCAGCAGTGCATAGTTGAATTAAGTAAGACTGAAAAACATGGTAGTAACCTAGAGCATTGATTTTATTCTTCTAAAAGGCAAGCCGGTCATCCAGGTAGCCAGATAAACCCTGCATTATGGGTAGTTTTCAGGGAATCTGTTAAATAGGCTAGAGAAGATAGATTTTGGAGAAAAAATTACATTTGTTTCCTTAATATTATCAAAGATTATTTCTAAAACTCTTGTCTCTTTAGCAGCTGTAATGTTTTCCCATAAAGACTATTAATACCTAGATGGTTTTATTTTTCAGATGTTTTGTTGTTGCATATAGAAACACAACTGTTTTCTGTATGTTCATTCTGCATCCTCCAGCTTTACTGAATTTATTAGTCCTAATAGTTCTGTGGTGATCTTTAGGATTTTCTAAACGGACAGATAAAACAGAAAAGACTCCCAAATGGCACATTTTCTTACAATTAGATAGTCCCAAATAATTAGAGTAATAATTTAACACGGATAAACACTCAAATCTCAATCACTTCTTATTCATATTAAGTTCAAATGGGTATTCTTGAATAAAGGGTAACTCTTTCCCAAAATGGTGCTTAAGGGATATAAGTTACCCTTATCTTGTGAATTTGTCATTTTCTTGGCCTTGTGGTCACCAACAGGAATACAAAGAGGGGCTAAAAGGTATACTAGTTTCTTAACCCCACCCCCGACCAGAAGTGACTCACATTACACTTTTTTTCAAATTATTTTACTTATTTGAAAGAGAGAGAGAGAGAGCATGCAGGAGTGGGGGGGAGGGTGGGGAGCAGCAGAGGGAGAGAGAGCAGGAGACTCCCTGCTGAGCAGGGAGCCCTACTCAGTGCTCCATCCCAGGACCACAGGATCATGACCTGAGCCAAAAGCAGACGCTTAACCAACTGAGCCGCCCAGGCGCCCCATTACACTTTTGATCACATTTCATCATTAGAGCTTAGTCATATAGCCACTTAATATAAGAAAAACTGGAAATGATAGTGTTCTAGAAATAGGAGGAGTCAGAGTTGTTCATCGACTATGGTAGTATCTATGCTAATTCCGAATTACAGAAGAACAGAGCTAAAAGGGACTTTATATAATCTTCCATCCAACAACCTATTGTATAGGTGAGGGCCCTGAGGACTGGAATAATTAAGTAGCTTACCAAAAGTAAACAATATGGTTAATATAGAATATAGACATTACCACTTATTGCCTGATAGTCTGTCCAGTTCATCCCATCTGGGATGAAACAGAACTTGTGGTGGTAACTCCAGCTACTCCCTATCATCCACTACAGAGTCTGCATCACTTCAGTAGCCCCACCCCCCCATCCAAGATTCCCATCCTCCTATCAACAGACTTAAAACCCATAGTGGATTGGCCAGGAAACTCACTTAGAATGAGCCGGCCTTCTGAGGGACAATAACCTTAAGAATTTGATGCAAAGAGGGCAAATCTTATCAAAAGCAATGAATATCAACTCATAAAATAGCAGAAGATACTTCCAACAAAACTAAGTGATTGGTTTGCCTTTTAAAATGACATAACCTAACTAAAGGATGAGTGCTTAAGCCCTCTGTTCAATTAAATCATCTGGATAAAGGCATTACTTTGGGCATACGATCATTGAAATTTAGAATCTTTGTTCTCAATGCTTCTACAACTTCCCTTTGTCTGGAAATAACAAATTACCACTTACCATGCAACAGATAAGCTTCCACAAAAGCATGTTAAACTTCTTCAGTCTCTTGCTTTCATCTTTTCAGGCCATCATTTAATGATCATACCCTGTCTGTATACTTTGCCAGGGACCACAGTGAATCATCTGGCAGAGGGATTCTCCAATACATCATGCCCAGCAATGTTGTTAAAGTTTGGGGAATTGCTACATTAATGCCCCCTCTGTGATATAATTCCTTAGAACAGTTGGCACTCGCACATTTCTAAGACCTGTGTGTAGCAGGCAGCACAACGCACAAACAGAATCTGCTTTACCTACAAAATAATAAGCTCCAAGATTAGGATCTATTTTTACTTGATTTCAAGGCATTTGCAATACCTATTTTCAGGTAGTCTATGCTCCTACATGGCCGTGTGAATAACTCTGAAACATTTTACCAATAACATCATGCTAGCTGGGTTCTCTAAAAGTCCTGAACAAACACATGTGCTACTGCAAAAGCAGTTGAAAATTGGTCTGGTTTCCACAAACTAAAACTTGCCATATTTCAATATCACTAAGTACACTATCAACTATCATGAAACAATTTTTAAGGAACTATTGTCACAGTTACTCTCAAGACAGATGTCCACCAAATTCATTTCACAATTTCCTGAATTAGACGTTTTCTTTCAGTGTCAAAACACAAATAGAAGGAGATTGTATGTTATATTTCAAGAGAACACACCAACACTTTGAAAATAATTACTTTTTGAAAGATAGTTATTACATAAACAATTGATTGCACTGCTAAGTGCTTATAAATGCCTCATATAACAAACTGAATACAAGCAATCATATCATCTACAAGCAACAACTGATATAATTACATTCACAATGACTATACAAGAGAGTCTTTACCAACTTCACACTGATTGAAAGTAAGTTGTCTAAATATTGAAGGAACTCATCAAGAATTAAAATTTATCCCAATTTCAACAAACACATTACCCTATTTGTAATGCAGGAAGGAAAAAGGAAAACAATGAACAAAAGAAATAAACAAACGTAGCAGTTTTGTTATTTCAACTACACAATTTATGCTAGGATCTGTTTCACATTAAAGGTTCACCGAGGAAAAGCAAACTCAAGATAGATTTGAACACACATGCAATTAGTAACTGAATCACTCCACTTAAACTTAAATTTCAATAACTAATGAAGTAATAGAATCTTAAACTGTAGGGAAGTGAAAAAGGGTAGTTAACAAATGTTGGAGTCTCTTGAGCATTAATATCTGAATCTTATCCTAGATTCCTGATGCTTTGGATCACCTACCTGGTGTCCTCTCAATCTGGGGACAAAGTCATTCTTTGAATATACCTTTCATTTATTCAATAAAAAGCTATTGAGCATCCAATATATTCTAAGTATGGTATTACATTTTAGGAATACAATAGAAATATGGTATAGTCGTTGCCCTCAAGGAGCTCACACAGTAATTAGACCAAGACAGACTTATAAATAAATAGTCACAGTAAAACAATAAAGGAATCCTGAAAGAAGTCTGGATATTGTTCAATGTTGAAACAAAAAGCAAGCAGTTATTTCCAACAGGAGGGGTAGGGGAAGAGAGGAGTATGGTATGGTGAAAGGTTACATGGAAGATGTGATGCACTAGATGAGTAGGTGTTGTATATGTCAGCAAGGTCAAAGATGTCCCAGAGAATGGAAACTACATCAGCAAACTCTATCGGCAATGGAGAAGAAATTAGTTTGTGAACGTTGATGCAGACTTTGCAAGTTGGGGCATGAATTAATGAGACAGAAACAGAATCCTGGCCCTCTCTCCTTACTCATTCTCCGTTACTGATCTAATTCAATTTAGACACACTGATCCTCAAAGCCTCCTTTATGAGATTCATTGAACTTCCTTATTCATCTTTTCCCCTTCGAAGTAGCCAGTAGAATGAAACTATTAATTTGTCACCTCTTCAAGTTAATATGCTATTCATTTCAAGATTCCAAAGCAACCCTAAAAATAAATCAAGGAACCAAATATTATACTGGCCATTAGTATATTTTTTGGGATGGATTCAACAGGTATAATCAAGTAATTATTTTTCTCCTACCACAGTTTAAAACTGCCCGTAGGGTCTCCCTCCCCAGCTTCCAGATGCTATCTTGGGCATAATTCACGCCCAAGCTTAGGTTGCTTTAGAATTGTCTAACTACCTAATTTTAAGAATTAAAAAGTTCACTGTAATCAGAATCAAAACGTGTATCTCACAGATAACAGGCTTCTTGCCCTCCCCGGCTCAGGCCCGGCCTTGTCTTAGCGGCCAGCAGGGAGGCAGAGGGCCTTGATCTGTTCTTTTCCTCTCCTTGTCCTTCCCCTCACCTTCTTCAGACTCACTGTGCTGTCTCCTGCTCTTGCAGCATGCAGGTGAGGAAGAAAGGCTTGTGCGGTTCTCTCCCGGCTCTCAATGTCACCCACCTACTGGTCTGAGGCTCAGAGTTGCTTTACCCCTCTCTTAACTTGAGTCGGTTGCAATGACTAATGTCATTCTCTAGAAGAAGCAAAGGATGCTGTTAACAGTTCTTCGGCCTGAACTGATACTACCAGAAACAAACAAGCAAACAAACTATTAAACCTTCCTCACCCGAAAAGTAGCAGAACGGAGAGAGCCACAGCAGAGTGATGGAAGCTACAGAAAGGAGGAAAGAGCAAAGTGGTGACTGCTAAAACTGAAATTCTTAAAAGGAGAAATGTCTTACGTTGAGAAAAGATGTAAATTATCTTTTATCATTTTGCTTGCTTCCAGAGAATTGCTACCACATATTACCCTGTTTCACTTCAGTAATGCCCACCTGAATCCTTTCTGGCTGTAAACACATGTCTGGAGATGCTCCTCTCATCTTACACTCTGTCAGAAGCACCAGGGGAAAAAGGACCTCAGCTCAATGAGGGTCCTCGCTAGAGCTGAAGACACTCAGGACAAAACAAATTGGCCGTTATCCTCGAGGGCAATCTGCCTCAGAAGCCAGTGACCCCAGGACTCTGATATCTCTATTTTTCTTTACTTTAACACTTGTCCACAAACCACCCTCTCTAACAAAGGTATGCATGTGACAAGCAGACAAGCTTTGTTCAGCCAGTGTCTCTGTTTTAGGGGTATCATTATTTGTTCTCAGCAGGAACCAAAGACAAAGAATTGGACTTGCTGGCTGATCTCTAAGTAAATTCATCTTATTATGTCCTCAAATCCTTCACTGCTTTCCAAAATTTAAAGACAAACTTGAAGAGAATATCACTAGATTGAAGGCAGGGCTCATCATTTCTAATAACGTGTGGTTCAGAGTAAACGCAGTCACAATGGATGAGCACACCAAGCTCAGTGTTCAGGAGAAAACACCTCTGGCTTTATTCTTTATTCAATTATCTCTGAGATGATAGGGAAATTGCTGTCACACGCAGTTTCTGTGTAAAATGTGTGGGGAAAGCAATTGGCTTGAGCTGTGGTCTGAGAATTGTGTAATCAGGTCAGAATGCTTAATGTTAAAAAAGTTATGAAGTGGAATATTGATTCATTCGTGAGACAAATATTTATTGTGTGCTTAGTAGGTTCTGAGTGTTGGAGACTCAAATTTAAAAGAGACAAGAACCTTCTTCAAATGTTGTAGCGACAAATCAGTGCAATGTAATGTGATCAGTACCATGCTGGAGAGAGGAACAGATTATAATAGCGTTACTACCAAGAAGGATCTGGAGGATTCATGAGACCAAAAAAAAAAAAAAAAAAAAAGGAGCATTTGGAGACTAAAAAAAGAAAATTTTACAGAGGAAATATCTCTTTAGCTCTAAGAATGAATATGACTTTGGCACATGAATTAGGTAAGGGAAGGGCATTCAAAAGAAAACAGCATGGTGAAAGGCATAAAAATTATGAATTCATTTTATGAACTAAAAATTATGAAAGTTATCTTAGATTCAAAAAACTTAAAATAGTTTGGTAGCCTGAGACAAAAGGTTTGAAGCAGGGAATCATAAAAGACAATGCTGTGAAACAGACCTGAATGACATTGGACATCACTAGTGGTTTTTAACAAAGAAGAAACTATGACAGCAAGGAAGGAAATGTGATAATAGCAAGATAATTAACCAACAGGTATTTATAAAAGTACTTTGAGGCAAGAATTTTGTAACACAAGTTTGATTACAGCATTTAAAGTTGAAGATATTTTTGTACCAAAAAGTACAAAGAAAAATAAAAGCCACTTAAGGTAACTTTTGTTTTATTACCTGAACTCTTTATATAAATTTTATCTAAAGATATTTAGCTTTGCCATCAACTGTCTCTCTCTCTCTCTCTCTCACACACACACACACACACACACACACACACACACACACACACACACACACACACACACACACACACAGATTTAGAGGGGGAAAAAGGTAAGGAGAACATAGGTACTTTATTAGTATCAGCATGAAATATCCTTTTTTTAAAATTATAATCTCCCTCCACACCCTTGGAAGTAATAATTTCAATCATCCTTTGTTTTTGTTTCTGTTTTGTTTTAGTCAACTCTGTTGGATCATACTGTTACTATAACCATTCATACGGTGAACTTGGAGGTTGATTCTTATGATATCACTTAGAAGGCTGTCCCTTGTTTGCTGTTCTACCTAAAAAAGGTAATCATTACTACTTTAATCTAGTTGTTTTAGTCTTGCTTCCTGAAAATCACATTCACACCTCAACTGAAAGTGACTCAGGCAAATAATTTTTACCCATTTAAACACTTTCTACCTAAAGTAGAGGTTGATAGGTTAATTCAGGAAATTATGTAATTTGAAATTTTAAGCACCGCTTTCTTTTTTATATAACTTTCTTATTATTACAGAGTAGAAAAATGAAGTAGAAAAATGAAAAAAAGTAGAAAAATTAGCAAAAATTTGCTAATGTACAAATTAGCAAATCTGCTATTAACATTTTGGTATTGTCCTTCTATCCGTTCTCTTAATATTCTTTTCTCTATCCTTCTATCCTTCATCTAAATAGCTAGGTAAAGAGGAATGCAGATAAACAGGTAGATGGACTGATACATAAATGATAGAGACATAGATATAGAGATATATATATATATTTAGCTATTTGATGCAAATGGAATTATGTTATATGTTGTTTTATAGCTTAAATTTTACTTTCACTCTCCCCACCCTTCAATTTTTCCACAAGACTAATGACTATGAAATATGCCATATTATAAGTATACTATAATTTAATCTTTTATAGTGGCATATTAACATTATTCCATTGTTGAAAAAAATAAACTTGTGTACCTTAATATTTTAGAGAAATGCTTTCTACAATTTACTGTTAACTAATAAAGGGCTTCGTAGAGTCTTCAAGAACACTACAAATACCTCAAGAAAATGTAAAAAAATGTCAAGGTACAGGAGTGCCTGGGTGGCTCAGTTGGGTTAAGCGTCTGACTTGATTTCGGTTCAGGTCATGATTTCAGGGTGTGAGATTGAGACCCACATGGGGCTCCGCACTCATCGGGGAATCTGCTTAAGATTCTCTTCCTCTCCTTCTGTCCCTTCCAGTGCTCTCTCTCTCTGAAATAAAGAAATAAGTCTTAAAAAAAAAAGAAAGTCAAGGTCCAAATTAAAAAAAAAAAAAATCTTTGCTTTCAGGAAAGAGTGCTCGCCTAATTTTAAATTCAATGTTTCCTGGCTATGCTACAACAACATCCACTGTGATGAGCCGAATCATATCTATATTTTACACAGCAATATCTAATAATGAAAACCAGTTAGTTGGTCAAATTAGCCAAACCAAGCATGTCTCCAATTATTTGTAGACAACCAAAATTAGTGGTTCTCAAAATCTAGCAGACATAAAAAAAAATCATTTGGGGAACTTTTTAAAGATGCAGATTCTCAAAATTGACCTCCCACAGCCTATTGGCTGTAGTTTGCTAACCCCTGCTCTCGATTTTGATGCAAGTGATAAGTGGATAATAGTTTGAGAATTGCTGCACAAGGAGGAGCCCAGGAACCATAATGACTGGCATGTTTACCTCAATAAGCTATTATTTGGTATAAATTAATATTACTGTTGTTTTATACTTCTCCTTCTAGATAGTAATAAAGGCATATTCTGTTGGATGTTTAGCTACCGTAGCTAGGGTGGTTTTGTTTGTTTTCTCTGGCTGAGTCCTAAAGGACAGAACACTTCATTGTCTACAATGAATTGTAAGGTCATACTAACATGCATTGTAAAAGGCACAGGGCAATGATGTTACATGTTGACACTATGGTTCAATTAATATGTGGGTCCTAGTCCAAATTCTGACATTATTGATAAAATTAAAGTCAGTGAACTGTAAAATACTTTAAGAAGAGCTAATAATGGCTGATTATAGACTTTGTTCTCTTTTATACCAATATAGAAGACTGCATTTTCCAATGATGGCTACAACAATATCTTCCACTGCACATGTTTTTCTTAACAATGTGATTTTGACATGCCTCTTATTGAGAGGTTGTGTCAATGAAACTGGGTAGGCTTGTAACAATGGCAGAAGTGGCATTATATGACTTTTAAGCTATGTCATAAAGGGCAAGAAAGCTTCCAACTGGCTCTCTGGGGACACTTGCTTCCAGAATCCTGTGGCCACGCTGTGAGGAAACCTACCTGTAGAGGCCACGGGTACATATTCCAATTGATAGCCCAGATCCGGACTCAACATATAGCCAGCATCAACTGCCAAACATACCAGTGAAGATGCCTCTCGATGATCCTAGCCTCTAGCTATTGAGTCATCCCAGCCATAAAATCTTCCCAGTTGAAGCCTCTGATATCATGGAAGAAAGAAAAGTGATTTCCATAGTTCCCTGTTCAGATTCCTAACTACAGAAACCATGAGAAATAATATTATTTTTGTTTTTTAAGACACTTGGTTTGGGGATGAATTTTACGTAGTAATAGTAAACAGAAAAGCAAAGGAAACAAATCCAATGTTGTTCCCAGTGACTTTGATAAATTTAACAACTATTAAAAAAATTAGAATTCTACACGGGCATCCATGAACATGGATGTGTGTGTGCATACTCCAATGACATTTTAGGAAACCCTAAAATAATCCATACTTTGTTTTTCAAAGAATTATATTTAGTTGAGGGTTTAGTGGGTAAAAATTAATAATATGTCAAGTCCTATATGTCAAAGGTGTCAGATAGCTTTTTAAATATAAATATATAAAATGTAGATATTTTACACCTATATAGACATATGAGAAAACTGAGTATTAGTCATAAAAATGCCAATTTACCAAAATAAATTTGTTATTAGAAAATAAAGCTCAGCATAAATCTTTATGATAATGACTAAGACCCCTGATAGCAGGATATACATGCATACACAGTAGTGTATATGGTATAGTTTTGTTAATTTTTTAATAAGAGCAGCAAAGTTGTAGAGAAGAACCATTAGCATCATTCCAAATTTCCATTTCCTAAATTCCATTTTCATTCTATTTCATTCCACATTCTGTTTATATCTGTCCTTGAAAAGAACAGTATCACCCAGGAAATTTTTAAAAATTCAAATTATAACAGTACCATTCCTTACCATGGTCAGCATTTAAGGAAGGAATTGTTAATCTTAGAAAAAGGTCATATTCAGATTATGCCTATAAATTTGATCAAAGTGAAATCATAAAATAGCCATCTTCAACTCTGCTTTTCCGGGAAGCCTTATAAATTTTCCCTTATAAGGGTTGTGCTAACTTAACATGTAATCATGTGCAAAGAAAGCATTTGTGTTGCATTTGAAAGAAGAAAATGCTCAGAGTTGCTTTTAACCTACAACCTGGCCAAAATAACTATAATATAGAAAAATCAGCATCGTGTGGTAGAAAAATTATACATTAGACCCTTCTGGAGATAAATGTGCTGCAGATAAGTTATGATGCTCTAACTGTGCACAAGGCAATTACCCTATTTAAGCACAGTTATATATCAAGGATTTTATATGGTTGTGAGCCAAGGTAAAGCATTATGTGACAGTTCTAGTTTCACAACTTTTAAATGTTTATTTTTATTAGTGAGTCGCAGATTCCTTTATTAAGTCCACAAGATTCAAGGGTAAATCAACTTGTCTAAGAAATATCTACATATTCAATGGATATATGGATGGATATAACATTATATAAATGGATATAACATTGCGAGAATATACAGTTTTCATTGAATGTCAAAACATGTGAGACTAGAAGAGACTTCAGTGTGCCCCTAATTGACCAATTTCCCATCTATCTCTGCCTTCCCACTTCCATCTTCCTCTCTTTCTCCCTCCCTCCTTTGCTGATACATGTCTTTCTTATTTTCTTTATTCTTTTTTTTATTCTTTTGTTCAACAAAGGTGAAAAAGCAAAATCACAAAAATGTTCCAGATCTGTATAAGTGAAATTAATAAAAGTAAATACATTCGGAACTTACTATTTACTATACCATGCACTGTCCTGAGTGTTTTAAAAATATTGCCTCAACTAATCCTCAGAACAACCCTATAAGAATGGTGTCAGTATTACCTCTATTTAACAGATAAAAAAGCTGAGGCATAGTAAGGTTAATTTGCCCAGTTACACAGACAGGAATCAGGAAAACAGGATCCAAATCTAGGCAGTATGACTCCAAAATCTGCTCTCTACCATAGGTTCTATTGTCAAAGATTGAGTTTACACTAGGCCAAACATATAAGAATTAACTATTTTTTTATAAAATGGCATTTAACTGATAAACACTAAAATACAAAAGGAAGTACCAAAGGGCTCAAATTCTTGGAAGGCTCTGGATCCCTGAAAAGAATCCAAGAAATGCATGTAGAACTGTTCCAGAGAGTATCTGTGGAACTGCAACTCGTATTTTCTATCCCATTCTGAAAAATTGGAGAGGAAGGAGGAAGTCCTCAGGGGGATTCTCCAACTCCATTCTTCTAACTAATCAAAAAATCTTCCCTGGCCATAAATTTCAGGAATTTTAACTTACAAAACCAAGTCATGTTCAATTCCCATTTGTTCAGTCTTGAATGTCTAGGGACGCAAGTACTCCAAAGGTTTGAGAATTCTATTAAAGAATATCTTTGGAAAACCTTGGTGAATCCAGTGAATCGGGGCAGCTCAGACTCTTGCTTTAACAAAGGTTTTGTAACTCATTCTGCTATCAAATTTTTTCTCAGAGATTCAGGAAACAAATGGGAATATGGGAAGAACCTCAGATAATAGGCATTGCATAATGAAAGAACAAAAAATGTGGCAAACAGATCTGAGTGAAAATCTCTGCCTCTCCATTTACCATCCCCCATGTAAGAAGTCCTTTATAAGCCTGTTTCTTTCTCTGTAATACGGCAATACCAGTATTAACCTTGTAGGTTAGTTATGAGGATTAAATGAGATTATGTCAGAAAGAGCACTTGACCCAGAACCTAGTAGATTAAGAATTCCTATTAATGCCTGTTTACAAATAAAGAAATTTAAGACATTTACACCTAATGTTGGTAGGTGTTCCACGATTTTTTCAGATCCTCTTTTATGGAAATACAAAACCCCACAAAATTAGATGTATGTTTTTACTTTACATAATATATTACCATGGAAATAACACTTCACACATACTCAGTGAACTTAATATAGCACATAACTGCTAAAGAAATATATACACTATTTAAAGAAATACTTTTATATTCTACAAAAAGGATATTTATCTACAAAACAAATATTTCTCTCTGGCATACATGTAAACTGAAAATTAAAATAGTCATACAGAGAAATTACCTCTAAATTTTGCAAATATTGCCTAAAATACTTAGCTTTTTTTTTAATTAAATGACTAACATAAGAAAATGTTTTAAAACCAGCCTTCAGACAAGAATCACAAAGCAGCAGGAGATAAGCAATAGTCAGTAACTACTAGATTCTGGCAAGTTGCTTAGCAACTCTGGAACTGCAGTTTTTTAGGCTCTTTATTCAGCTAACAAATATTTATTGAATACTTACTACATGCATGTTGCCAAGGAGAGATACAAACAGCCTCATGAAGAGCATATTATTTTTATCATTTCCTCCTATGACAAACTGACGCTAAGCAGTTTTGTAACTCACCTGTACTCCAAGATGAGGAAAATGAAAGAAATTGAGTTTGAATCCAAGCCTGACAGCTTACAAAGACCTTGTTGTTTTTCATTCTGTTGTCTATTGATGAGCCCTAAATCACTGTCTTTGGAACTATACCATAGCATGTCTTATAGTTATGTAACTGTTTCATTTTTATACAAATTTTAAAATCCATGAGGTATAGGGATGCCATCAGCTTTCTTTTGTATCTCCTAGAAAAGTGCTACTCAAATAGTGCTTTGTGGGATGCTAATTAGTAACAAAGGATTGTTACTTATTCCCAGCAAAATATGTATAGATATTGAAATTGTTAAAAATTTTTATAGCAGTTTGATTGAATAATTTTATGTCCATTGAACTTAATGATAAAATGTTTGGGTGTACATTCTGTATGTTTTATCTTTTTAAACTGGATCTTTATACCTCTTTTTTTTTTAAATTCAACTTTTGGGGGAGTCTAATGAAGAACACTAGACAGCACAAGTTTCAAATCAACATTCTGATCAGTTTTGACATACTTATGCACCCATGAAATCATCATCACAATTAAGATAAACACTTCTGTTACCCCCACAAATTTCCTTGTGCCCCGTTGCAAGCTACCCCTCTCTCCAGCTCCATGACAATAAAATAGCAAATGGGTGTAACTCTGTTCCAATAAAAATTAATTTATAAAACAAGACATCAGGATGGATCTGGTCTGTGGGCTGTAGTTTGCTGACCCCTCCTCTAGAGAGTCATTCCATTGACTTTGAAAAGCACTGTTAAATGAATTAAAAAGAAAGAGAGTAAGGAACAAACACTACTGGATTTTTGGTCCTCAAGTCATATAGAACCTAAGTAAAGTATTGCCAAAGCAATCCTAATAGTAGCTTATCTTTTGTTTTGAGATGGCCTTTGCTTCAGAACCTTAGATTGGGTTTAACTTTATCAAGGGGTCTTTAGGAATAACAGCATGTAAGTAGTACTTATTATGATTGGTTGATTGTTAAATCCATTTGTCTTTTTTTTTTTTACTTTCATTTAAAAATTAGCTACATTAAATATAAGACTTTACATAAAGAAAACAAGTCATGGGCATTTTCCAAGGGTGGGTATTTTGGACTCTAAAACAGATCTTTCTAGTTATAGAAAGAACAATTCCACTAAATATTCTGAAATTATGAATAGTGAACACTCACCCCTAGGCTTAAAGGAAATCTGAGTTTGACCAAAGTATTAATTAGCTTTCCAAGCACTAGAGCACTGGTTTCCTCAGAATACAATTCATTAATCACAACATCAGGTTATGCAGCATTGCTTTTCTATATATATATATATTTTTTTTTGCCAAATCAATAACCACTACCATGGTCCTACCATAATTATGGAAAAAGAAATAGAAAATAAAAAGCAGAAATAATGTGGCAAGGATCCAAAATATCCTCTCTCTAATTTTTAAAGTTTGTTAGACTTATCACACTTTCTGGATCCCTATTAATCTTATACTTTTAAGAAAAATATACATTAGAAGTGATTATAAAACTTGAAGTTCAAGTGGATCACCTCCCTCACCATCCCAGAGTGCAGGAGGAGTTCCCATTAGCTAGTTTGTACATCAAAAGAAATATATTATATAGGGTATACATAAGAGAAGTGAGCTTAAAAGAACAGAAGAGCATGTCCAAAGTTGTACAACTGGAATTTCTATATTCACTGTTACTCAAAAGTGTTCAAGTCACAAACTACATCTGTGGGCCCATGTGTGTGAATGTGTGTGCATATAATGCAAAGGTTAAAATTTTCTCAGCCTTTTGCCCCATATCACCTCCATCACCACCAACCAATTGCATACTTTGAAACAGGGTACTAAAAAGGTAAAAGATCAATGTATTTCATAGAAGATGATATAAAAAGGCTTTGTTTTTATTCTTAATTGCTAACAGTTTATGTCAAAGATACATGAAACAGAATTTTTATTATGAACCATACTTTCATTCTATATGAATGTGAGAAAATTTGATGCCTCTGCCATAGGTTTCCGACTTTTATAAAAACACCTAGGTAACTATAAGATAGTCCCTTATTAATAACATTTTAGAGCCAAACATTGGACAAACGCTTATTTAGTTAGACCAATACTATACATGAAAGAGAACATCTGTAGCTGATTTTTCAAGCTCTAGATGAACAATCTTATCAAATTAACTTTGAAGAAAACCCTCTGAATGTGTGGATCTTTTCAGTTTTAGAAATGTCTGAAGTTGAATACGCTAATACCCTGGAAATGGAAAAGCAAGGGCCTTAATCTTATGCTAGGCAGGACAGTGCATTTGCAGTACTCATTTAAAAATATATATATTAGTGTTCTTGCACAGTGCATAGATTATATGACTTTAGGTGGGCATGCTTTTTCATAAAAGTATCAATGCTCTAGCAAAAGGGATGGCAGGTAAGACTGAGGATCATAAAACAATATCCTGCACTTCTCTATCATAATATTCTTCGAACTTTATTTCTTATTACTTTTTAGTCGTGTTTTTCACTAGATTGTGTGTTCTTTGGAATATGTATGATGTTTTCCTTTTTAAGCACTAGAGGTATCCCTCACTTTTCAAAAGTTCCAATAACGCCACTTTGCTTTTACAAAAGGCCCACCTTAGTACTTATTTTTACTAAAGGAAAGAAATCTGAAAAGGAATTTTGCTTTTATGAGAAAAAGGCAAAAAGCAAAAATAGTGTTTAGTGTTTGTTTTGCAGAGCTATTACAAAGGCAGCATGTACCCCCAGCAGCGAGAGTGGCCCACCTAGCTCCTTCCCTGGGAACTCCACTCCCCATCTCAGCACCAGGCCTCCCATAGCCTGCACCTGTGTCTGTGAGCATCTGTGCTTTATCTTGATTCTTGGATCCATTAGGATCCAAGATGATATATCCTAAGTATCAGAAAAGCCTATGAGAGGTGATTTTTTAGGTGTGGGAACATTAAAAAGTGTTTCCATATATATTAATGGTAACTGATTCTTTGCTTTACACCACTGCAGCTTACAAAAAGCTTTTGTAGGAACATTCTCCTTTCAGAGAGTGGGTGAAACCTAGAGTCCCATAGTGCCTAACACAATGCTTGTCAAATAGTTGGTATTTAATATTTTTGAATGACTAAACTCAGTATATCCTAAAGCCAACTAAATTATACCTAAAGCTTTGTGATGTTGTTATTAAATAAGAAACTAAAAATATTTAAGTATTCATTTATTATTCTAAATTCAGATTTTCCCAAAGTGAGATTTGAGGGCTACCATTATAAAGTAGTCTAGATTCATAGTTAAACATGGACACTGTGTTACCCACTTTATACTTAATCAATCTGAATCACTTGGTTATAAATTGTCCTCATTCTCTCTCTCCCTCTGTGTCTCTAAATTTATAAAATATATATATATATATATATTTTCTTTTAAACAAACAAACTCCCAGGAGCACACAAAAGTTTGAGAAATCCTACTGTAGGTGCTGAAAATAGGAGGTAGATTATTGTTGTTGTCATTAGTACTAGTGCTAGAAATGGTACAACTAAATATCTGTGGACTAAATGGAGTGGATAAATTGATCGTTGCAAGTTTATGTGTCAGACACAATGCTCAGAACGTTACAACACATTTAGTTAAAATAACATCTCAATCTGTTTCATATGTAACATGTGTTTTATCATAATTTCACACATTTATCACAATTTCAAGGAATAGGAGACTGAGATTCACAATGATTAAAATACAAAAATACTAATTCAAACGGATACATTCAGCCCTTTGTTTACTGCAACATTATTTACAATAGCCAAATTACAGAAGCAGCCCAAGTGTCCATCGATAGATGAATGGCTAAAGAAGTGGTATATATCTACAATGGAATATTATTAAGCCATAAAAAAGAATGAAATCTTGCCATTTGCAATAACAGTGATGGAGCTAGAGAGTATAATGCTAAGTGAAATAAGTCAGAAAAACAAATACCATATGTGGAATTTAAGAAATAAACAAGCAAAGGAAAAAAAAAAAGAGAGAGAGAAAGAGAGAGAGACAAACCAAGAAACAGACTCTTAACTATAAAGAACAATCAGGTGGTTACCAGAGGGGAGGTGGCTGGGGGGATGGGTGAAATAAGTGGTGGGGATTAAGGAGAGCACTTATGATGAGCACTGAGTAATGTACAGAATTACCGAATCATTATATTTTACACCTGAAACTAATATAACACTGTATGTTAACAATACGTGGAATTGAAATTTAAAAATAATTAATTAAAAAAAAAAGAAAAAAATTGCCTAAGTTTGCCTACCATAAAACATGTAAAGAGGTTAAATATATGGCCAAGGCTAAAAAACCTTTTAAATGCTAGCACCCAATTCTATCTAGTTCCCAAGCCCAAATGCTGTGTACTAAAGTATAGATCAGAATATGGGCACTATATCAATTTGGTGTATTTATCACTGAAAGAAAACATATTCATAGAATTTGAGAGTTCATTTATCTTTAAAAATTAAAGTTACCCCAGAGTAAATATGTCTAGATACCCCACAGCAAATATCTCTGAATAACATCAATTATTCTAATTCATAGGGCAAAATGTCTATTCAGAGAAGATACACGGCAAATAATCAAAAATTTAACTGAACTATTCTAATTGATACATACACAGAGGCTAAGGTGCTATTATATAGATTATTTTACCCATGGAAAAAAAAAAGGGCATTTTGTGATGAAGCTTTGGAAAAAAAACAGCATAGGGGCACCTGGGTGGCTCTGTCATTAAGTGTCTGCCTTCGGCTCAGGTCATGATCCCGGAGTCCTGGGCTCGAGCCCCGCGTCCGGCTCTCTGCTCAGCGGGAAGCCTGCTTCTCCCTCTCCCACTCCCTCTGCTTGTGTTCCCTGTCTCTCTGTCTTTCTCTCTGTTAAATCAATAAATAAATAAACATGTTTAAAAAAAGAAAACAGCATAGTTGGTCTAAACCTATAAAAATTAACTGTCAAGATCTACAATGAGAAGACATGATTCATCTTTTCAAAAACCTGGTGCAGTTTAATAATTGAATGCTCACAAGATCATGAAGAGATTCCCAGAAGAAAGTGGAAGACCTATTTGTAACAGGAACTCATGAAAGAGGAGCTCCAAGTAGAGAAAATACATCTCAATTATCAAGGATTTGAAAAGGAAAGTGTGTCTACACCATGGGAGAAAAAAAGCTGATTTTAGAAAACTAGTGTTCCAAATAATTCCCTCTTCAAAGAGAAACTACTTTATTATTTAATAGAGATAACCTTAATTAGAAGAGCAAAAAAAGTCACCAGGGTTCAGCAAAGCCAACAGGCACATAATCTTTTCTATTTTAAATTTTGAAGTAATGCTTTCTAAATAGCACAGTACAGTTAAGGTGATCTTGAATATATTATTGTAAGTCATAGTCACAAAATTAAATCTTGGGAATTTTAAGCAGTGTTAAAGTTCATGCAAAATTCACCAAAAACAGAAAATGGTATGGTATTCTGTTGCTTACAAACCATGCCTATAGAGCATAGAAGGAACTCCAGGATCCAGCAGGGTTTACTAAGTATGTGGGAAGCTAAGGAGAGCCCAGTAATTCTCCAATCAGTACTGAAGTAATACGCCCAATGATGGTTCATTGTGATACCATTAAATTTCAGTAGATTTAATTTCTATTCCAATCACCTCTGCACATATGTTTCTCAGCCAGTGGTTCTGATACTTGGAAAGATATAGAAAAATTAAGTCAGGATGTACAAAACAGTTAATAATCTACTGTTTGGAAATACAAGAAATCAGCTTGGGCTGTGTTGTTGCTGGTATCTTGATTTTATATAGTGTCACTACAGTTGTTATTAGAGTGAGAACATCTAATTCAGCTTCAGCAGTTTCTTTGTTTTGAAGATCTGATGGTGCCTGGTTAATGATATGCTGTTGGATATGTCCTAACTGGTAATGCAGCTACTCCTGGGGAGAAAGCAATGAAACGTTATCCTCTGCAGTTCTGGTGAAGGAGACACTTAAGCTGCACTGCATGCCTCCATCAGGGGCTGAAATTACAAAAATAATTTTATGTCTTTAAAGTTTCCAATAACTTGTGAATCTTTGACATTGGTGAACATGTTTAAAATACCACCAGAAGAAAAACTCATCTCAACACACAACTCTGCTACCACTGGATTGATCTCATCTATTAAAAACACATAAAAATTGTTGAAGTTATTTGAGTTTCCTCCATCATTTCTACCTGATAAAATAAGCCTGAACTTTCAAATTACAAAAGCCAAGGTGAAAACAGATAACAAATCATCATGCAGGAGAAGTCACCTTATTTCACAGGCTAGCAATTTGCCCAGGCCTCAATTCCTCACAACATAGGGTCAAGTGAACCTGGTTCATACCTCTTTCACTATGCACTTGTGAGAAGCTTCCACTCTATTCAAATCAACTATCTCATTGTGTCTCGAACACTTTCTAATCGCCCACCACCACATCTTTGTTATGACCCAGCAAACTTTAATAATCTCATCTACCCTTGAAGAGGCAGTTAGCATTCTACTGCTGTGATGAGGTTGTCCCATGGTGATTTGTTTCTTTTCTCTGAATTCTGATAATAAACCGTTCTTTACTTTCATTTGACAAAAACAAATGTCCTTCATAATAACAGTAAATGCTACCGGACCTTTACCTGAGTAGCAGAAACTAATCTAATCACTACACAATTCAACTCATTTAATCCTCATAATAACCTTATGATAGAGTATCCTTCCGATTTTATGGATGGAAAAGTGAGAAAGCGAGATGCTGTGTGACTTCCCTGGGATCACAAAGCTCCTGAGTTGTTAGAACCAGGAATCAAACCCAGGTAGTTTGAGTTTAACCTCTATTCTACATTGCATTGTATGTTATTTTACATGAATTATAATTTTACCAACTATATTATTTCTCAAACTGTGATTCAGGCACTGATGTTTGGTTGATCATTACATGATTTTAGGTGGTACACAGGCAGAGCCTTACAGTCAAATGTATTGTGATTGGTTGAGCCCCCAAAATCCCTATTTAAGGGAAGTAACACACTTGATTTATGTAAAACTACGTCCCCTTCAAAGTGTGAGGAAAGAACTTTCATTAAGAATCCAACAACATGTCAGGTATTTCATTAGATTAAAAGTGATTCTATTTAATTTGGTCATAACTGCAATATACACAAAGAACATTTAAAATATTCATCTTAAAGGAGACCTCAAATAATTATTCTGCTTAGTATATAAAGTATACTATACTATATGGTGTAATTACTCAAAGCTATTCATACCATATTTCAATTTATCTATTTTGGTTAAAGTTCTATAGAAAGCTTTAAGACTATCTCCAAGACATATTAACGATGAGATGTGATGAATAGCCAAGGAATGAAAATAACGGAAATAAGAATAACCACCCCTACCTTTTCTGGAAAGAATTACTCAAAATAACCCTGTTAGTTACAGTTGATGTATGTAGCACCAATAAAACTGTATGAGGCGTATAGTATACAAATGCATATATTTTTTTTAAATTATAGGAAGTAAAATCTACAAAAATACACCCACTGTATCTGTTCTGTGCATGGTTTTATAAGATGTCAAATTGACCTTGCCCTTGAACTTCTGAATTCTGTTTACTTTTAAAATTAAGCAATACAGGTAATATTATTTATTTGATTTCTTTTTATGTTTTAAGTTGACATCAGTCTCCGCTCCTTTATGTCCTTGCTGGATACCATATACAGACTTCTTTCAGTGGGCAAGAAAGGTAAGTGTATAGAGATCTATGCAAAGTGCACTAAGAGAGAAACACTGATGGCTTTGATTAGAACAAAGACAGAACAGAGAAGATTAAAAGATTTCACTACATCAATCTATAACAATTTTTAAAATAACATTATTGAATATATACTGTATGCTAGGCATAATGTTGAATTCTTTATAATCATTATGTAATTTATTTTTTACAAAAATCTGTTGGAATAGGTACCATGTTATAGAAAAGACTAAGGAATCTCAAAAAAAGAAATGTTATTAACCTGACCAAAGTTATACAACTAGTAAACAGACAGGATAGGACTACAATTTAGATTGGTCTGCTCATTTGCATACGTGAAAATATTTTGCAAAGAAAGGAAAAATAAAAAGATTCAAGGACAGTAATCCCACACCCATAAATAGTCCAATGGTGTTAAGTGAAAGAATTATTGAAAGGGACCCTTAAACCCATATACACAAAGGTATTTTCTCAATCAAATCATAACAAAAATAGAATTATTTTATTTTTATTTTTAGAATATGTATCATATACATTCATATAATCACAGTGTCATGTATGTGTATATACACAAAACATACATATTATTAAATAACACTTTAAGAGATTATCTAAAGCTATACAATTCTTCAATCACAATTCTATAAGCACAGTTCTATAATTTTTGGAAGAGGTGGAGAATAATGATAAAGTAAAGAGGTGAAGACCATATTAGGGCACTTTTACTAGCTGTGTCATTCATCATTCCCCTGATAGGGCAGTGAGAATAATTCCTTAAAACTCCCCTCACTAAAATCCTTCAGTGATTTTTCTATTATGCTTGAAATAAAATCCAAACTCTTTAACTTGACCTACCATGCTTTCTTTCTCCCCTGCTCCGCATGTTCCTGTGCCCTGCCTGTTTCCCAGCCTTGGCACCTCATTCAGAACAAGCTGCTGCCCTCCTTGCAAGGCTATGCCTCCACCTTCCCATGACTGGCTCCTTTATTTTTTCAGTCAATCTAGCTTCAATGTCATCTCCTAAAAGATGCATGTCTCCCATATAACGGTTTTTAAAAATGAAAATTAAATAACTACCTACTTCTTATTGATTTTTCTCCACTTGACTTTAAGTTCTATATGAACAAGGGACCTTCTCAGTTTTATTTTCCATTGTACGTGTGGCTAATCAATGAATCATTCATGAATAAAGGAATACCAAAGACAGTAATATTGGGATTTAAGCATTATTTTTTCCGAATTATTATATTAACCAATGAAATATATATATTTTCCCACAGCTCGCTATTTCTAATGTTTTTTAATGTCATTATAATTTTATACTAAGCTATGAGTATTATAATTTAACTATGCTTTACAATTTGATAAGCTAAATATTAAAACTGGCTGTCATAAAATTATCACTAGTTTGCTGTCAATGTCTGTTTGCTAATAACTAATTCTAAACATAAAATTGTACACTCCATCTAAGCAAGTCCAGCTTCTTTAATCATGATTAGATCACTACAGACTTCAAAGAAGAGTGAGACCATAGCAAATCTTTTAAGTTCCTTAACCTCTGTTTTATAATTTTTACATCTGTTAAATTAATATGCTGAACTGAATCACTTCTAGCCTCCTTCGAGCTCTTAAATTTTGTGATTCAAAAACTCAACTTAAATTTCAGATTTTTCCTCTTCAGTTGCATTTACATCCCCTTAGTCCTATAAAAATAAAGGAAACAATTCATGGAAAATTACTATGATGGCTATGGCTATCTACTTTTAAGTCTTAAAATATTTCTACCTCCTCTATACAAAAAATATGTAACAAAGAATAGAGTGTTCTGGAGCAACTAAGTTACTATTATGTTTTTTTTCTCCATTTTATACTGCTTTTTTACAAATCTAACCCCATGCCTCAATTCCATGTACAGCTGGTTAGACTTATGAATGTCATTACAGCATGTGTTCTTTTTTTTTTTTTTTTAAAGATTTTATTTATTTATTTGACAGAGAGAGACACAGTGAGAGCAGGAACACAAGCAGGGGGAGTGGGAGAGGGAGAAGCAGGCTTCCCGCAGAGCAGGGAGCCCGATGTGGGACTCGATCCCAGGACCCTGGGATCATGACCTGAGCCGAAGGCAGACGCTTAACGACTGAGCCACCCAGGAGCCCCAGCATGTGTTCTTCTAATAATCAGTCTGCCAGAGGACAGGGCATGGGCCTTTTTGAACTGGTAAACTTCCAAAAGATAGAAGGACTTGTATTTTACACCTGCAATGCCAAGCTAACAAAACTATGGAAGATGTTGAAAAGCACCAGGGAACCTGATTTTTTGTTGTCGTTGCTCTATACCTCTGTGCCTAGCCAGAGGCTAAATTTTTTTTTAAATGAATAATTTTCCCTCATTATTTAAGAATAGGGCATTGAAAAATGATGGTATTTAGATACGTGGTAAGAAAACTGTATAGAGAAGGAAACACTGGTATGTTTTAGAAAATTATTTTTATCAGTTTCAAAAATGAAAGCGACTATGCAAATCCTGTTTCTCCTCAAACTTTTGCTAATTCTAAGAGCCACTGATGGACAAAAATCATTACTATGTCGTTTGCCTAATGGTAATTGTTTATTTTCCCCATCCTTCTACTTGTATTAATCAAAATTCTACTGAATGGAATACCTGTCCCTTCTCCACTGCTATGGATTGCATGTTTGTATCCGCCCCAAATTCATATTTTTGAAGTCCTAACCTTCAATGTGAGAGTATGTGGAGGTCAGAAATTTAGAAGGCAGGTAGGTTTCGATGAGGTCATGAGAGTGGTGCCCTCATGATAGGATTAGTGACCTCATTAAAAGGAGAAGGGGAGAAGTGAGCTCTCTCTCCCCACCATGTGAAGATATAGAAAGAAGTCATCTACCTGTAAGCCAAGAAGGTTCTCGTCAGAACCCAACCATACCAGCACCCTGACCTTGGACTTCACAGCTGCCAGAACTGTGAGAAATACATACCTGTTACTTAAGCCAATCAGTCTATGGCATTTTGTTAGAGCAGCCCAAACTGAGATACCTGCGCTGAATATTTACTCAATGATATATTTCTGTTAGTATGGACTCATGGAAATATATTTAATTCGATGGGTTAATATTCAAAACTAGCATTTATTTTCTTGTTCAAATTGTTTTAGCCTCATTCATGCTTTTTCAACAACCCCCATCTTTTTTGAGCACTTATTTTACTCTCCTACCACAAGATATTTCAGGTTCCTCTTAAGTTTACCCTGCCCCACCCGGAATCAATCATTTTCCCATAGAGTCCTTGTTCCTTTTATTGCAGAATGTTTAGAAACTAGGGCCTGGGGTTTGTACCTCTCAAAGTATTTCCCTGAAGATATTTACTAAAAAGGGAAAGATAGTAACTTTATAATAGAGAAACCTTGCAGACATCAGCTT
Organism: Eumetopias jubatus; assembly: GCF_037043125.1. Lineage (NCBI taxonomy): Eukaryota > Metazoa > Chordata > Mammalia > Carnivora > Otariidae > Eumetopias > Eumetopias jubatus. The sequence goes on from NW_028274807.1 coordinate 89,766,495, forward strand.
TACCAAGTGATCAGATTGATATCACCACTAAGAAGACGTACTGACATCATAAACCTTCTTGATTTGGTGGACTGATAATATAGCATCATTTCAGTAGTATTATTGTAAAAAAAAATACAACACTTTATTCCAGTCATGAGGAAAATCAAACCCAAATCAAGGAACTTTCTACAAAATAACTCATCAGCACTCTTCGAAAGTGTCTAGTTCATAAAGGAAAAGGAAAAACTGAGGAATTTTTACAAAGTGGATAGCCTAGGGAGAAATAACAACTAAACTCAATGCGGGATCCTAGATAGGATCCTGGAACAGAAGAAAAGAAAGCATCAGGGAAAAAATTGATACAATTCAAATAAGATTTGTAGTTAATAGTGTTGCATCAATGTTAATTTCCAGTCTTTAAAGATGCACTGTGGCCATATATGTTGTTAATATGAGAAGAAATAGGATTGGGAGATAAATGGGAACCGGGTCCTATTTTTGCCACCTTTCAACAAGTCTAAAATTATTTCAAAATAAAAAGCTTTAAGTTTTTTTAAACAAAGATAATTTATTAATAACACTATTTACATTTTATGATACACTTTCACCAAAAATGAAGGATGGAACAGATAGCAATAAACAAATGGCACAATGGAAAGCTCCTAACCATGCCCAAGCTTTCCGAATGAAAGTATTTTCCTACCAACTGTATGTTTTGACCTCTAAAATTCTGAAAACATATTTCTAAAAGTAGTATGTCTCATGAATTCTTATAAAATTTTGCCATATTTGAATTTTTTTATATTTTAGTTATTGTTTTAGAAGTTGGACTTGCAAAAAATTAAATGATTAATCCCTGCAGGCCTCATAAAGAAAAAAAAACAAAAAACAAAGAACAAAAGAAGAAAAATATTCTAAGAATTTAAGTGGCTTCATTCTAAAAATTAAATTAGTCAACTTTACTGGGCACACATTTTCTGCCAAATACTCTTCCAAAGACAATATTAAATTGCTAGATAGGGACTATGGTACATTACAAAAATGGCTGTAACTCTTTGCTCCTTCCTTGATCCACACACTTGCCAGTGCAACTCTACAGCTACTCCCATCAAGAAATGGAGTTTGTTCCACACTCCCTGAATCTGGCCTAGTTGTGTAACTTGCTTTGACCAACACAGCAGGGTGACAGGATGCCAGCTCCAAGACACCCTGTGCACTTCTTTTCACTCTCTTGGACCTCCTCTCTGCTGTGTAGGCAGAGCTACACTGCTGGAAGGAGGTGCCGTCCCATGGAAGAGAGGCTAGTTGGCCCAGGTGAAGCCACCTTAGACCAAACTTCAGCCAGTTAACCACCAGACCCTAGATTAGGAAAATTACCTACCTGATCCACACAATTAACTGCAGATGCACAAGTGAACCTGGCTGAGCTAAACCTAATGAGCAGTAAGAAGTCCTTACTATTTCAAGTCACCAAGTATCGCGGTGCTTACTTACATAGCAATAGCTAACTGATACAGGGCTATTTTTTTTTTTTTTTTTTTACATTGTGCACAAAAGGGAAACAAGGCACAGAAAAGTTAAATAAGTTGTTCTAGTTTGCACCAAGATTAAGTACAGAATGACAATCCCATATCTGTCTGACTCCAAAATGTTTTCCATTTTGCAGTACTATCTCCCAAAATCTAGTGTATTCTCATTTTCATTATTTCTCTAAGTATTGTCCCTACACTTGACTTACACAATTATTAGATTGGATTATAAGTGACTAATCTCTTCTGAATAAGCACATGCTAAATACTGTTCTGATTAAAGAGACATTTATTATACTCGATATGCTTTCATAATCATACATTCTTTTTTTAACGTGAAATCAAATGTGCTACATGATAACAATGATTAAGTGTCACAATGAATGCTTTCAAAATATGCCTCTTCCTATTTACTTGTTAAGTAGCATATTTTCTTATCACAAGTATTTAATATGGATTTAACAGTATAAGTATAATAACATAAACATTCTTAAAGACACTTGACACTCAATTTTATTTTCAATTTAAAAATATGCAAAATAAATTATCAGTTGGGCTCAGAAAATTGTGATGAAGACTCTGTAGGATCTTTATTTCAACAGTGTTACATACAAGTATCTTTGGAGCCAGGTTGCAACTGATGCTTTTCCTTATTTTTAATTCCCTAAAGTTGATGGTTCAAAAAAGAAAGGAATAGATCTAAAACAAATGAAAGTAAGACTAGACTGCAACTTTCTTTTAATTAAACCATAAAGTACAAGTTCCAAATAGTTAATCCCATTTGATTTAGAAAAGACTTTCCAAGAACTTAAAACAATTTGCAGTGGACGACTGCTGGAAGTATTCACCTAAACTGATAGTATTTTGCAGTGTGACTTAAATAAAATCCATGGGATATTTTTGGGGCCACATGTTACCACAAGTAAAGAACATCTTATATAACCAAAGCTATAATTACACTATATATATATTCAGTTTCAGATCTGTGTTCAAAGTCACTGAATGAAAGTTGTGATAAAGCATTTTTAATATACCATTTTGCCTCTAAATGTGTAATGTGCTTTAACACAGTAAGCATAATGCAAATATGCTGTCCCTGATATTATTTTTCTTTTCATCAACAAGTTCTTGGGTCCTTGATTAAATTCATAGCCAGTTAAGAATTGAGAACCATTTGAAGAATACATAAGTAACTTTTCTAAAAAACTGGCCATGTAAAAATTCAATTTTTTCTGCTCCACTTATGGATTGATATTAATTTACATTTGGAAAACTGGAAGTAATTTCTGAAACAAAATTAAATCAAATTTTTAATTTTAAAAGAGCTCTCAGCATGTCACAAATGAAATTTCAAATGAGAACTATTGCCTGAAACATTTTACCAGCATACATAAACCAGGAATGGTGAAGAGGCACAAATAGTACTAAAGAGTATCACATATGAAATTGAATATAGTTACTAAACACTACGTTTTCGACTATAGATGCTATTTTGCACTTTCAATCCCTTTGATTTAATGAACTATAACATCTAAAACATAATACAAGCTATAACCATAAACTCTTAAGGTTGATTGGGTCAAAAGTTAGGTTACATTTTTTTCTTTCTAAAATTAAGTATTATATGATACAATTTAATTTTTTATCAATTAAAATTATTGACCTGTTTTTGTTTTCCTTTCTATTCCCCCAGTAAAATGATCTGAATGGAATCTTTTAAAACAAAATATACCTTGGACATCTGGCCTAACAGTCAATGGCATGTGTCCTGAGCGCTTGGTTCAAAATCAAACTCTACCACTCACAACAGCTCTATGAAGTTGTCCCTATTCTAAAATTGGGAAACAAACCATGAGAGACTCTGGACTCCGGGAACCAAACTGAGGGTTTCTGGAAAGGGAGATGGGTGGGGGGATGGGGTGACCAGGTGATGGGTATTAAGGGGGGCACGTGTGTGATAAGCACTGGGTGTTATACGTAACTAATGAATCGTTGACCACTACATCAAAAACTAATGATGTACTATATGCTGGCTGATTGAACATAAGAAAAAATAAAAAATAAATTAAAGTAAAAAAATAAATAAAGTTGGGAAGACTAAGGTTTAGAAAGCTTCCTTCGTCAAACTGTGTCAACCAAGGTGAGATAGCAACCTCCATCAGATTCCAGAGCCTGGCTCTTAATCACTAAGGCCTTATGCTTTTAACTGGTAATCACAGAAATTACCTGAAAGAGCTCTATTACCAAGACAACACAGAAGACAATATTACACCTCCTGCGCAGTCATCGCTCCCTCACCCAGCAAATACACGAACTCACATAAAATAATTCAGCCAACTTACTGCTTTAAAGTTTTCTAAGCTTTATATTTAGACCATTCAAGTTTGACAAACATTTCAATTTCAACAAATAGGCAATCTGGTATCATGTTTCTAATAGTGTCTTACTTTCTGGAATGCTTAGAACTTGTCTACAACTGATAGTTTATTTTTTTTTAAGATTTTATTTATTTGAGAGAGAGAGAAAGCACATGGGGCGGGGGGCGAGGGTCACAGGGAGAAGCAGACTCCCTGACGAGCAGGGAGTCTGATGTGGGACTCGATCCAGGGACTCCAGGATCATGACCTGAGCCAAAGGCAGTCACTTAACCAACTGAGCCACCCAGGCGCCCCTACAACTGATAGTTTATAGAGTCAATCTATAGCAGAACTATTTTTATTTCTTACTTAAGTCAATTAAGTAGCAATTAAGTTTAACTCCCTGTATCTTTTCCCATCTCAAACAATTCAAAAAAAAAAAAAATAAGTAAAACTCCATTAAACACCAGCCTTTTCATCAAAACTCATACACAAAAACATCCAAAAATGAATTGTAGGTTTGGAGTACATGTGCATGGTAGTGGACCTTTATTCCTTCACTAAATTAAAAGTCCCTGGCTGCTACAAAGACTCGGGCATTCATTTTGTTCCCAAACTCCTGCAGACTGGGAACTGGTCCTCCAATGCATTCATATTTAATAAGATGGCATTTAAAAATGTCCTCCAGAGGAGACCAGGTGGCTCAGTCGGTTAAGCATCTGCCTTCAGCTCGAGTCATGATCTCAGGGTCCTGGGATCAAGCCCCACATCAGGCTCTCTGCTCAGTGGTGAGTCTGCTTCTCCCCCTCACTCTCCCTCTGTGCTCTCTCACGCATGTTCTCTCTCAAATAAATAAATAAAATCTTAAAAAAATAAAAATGTCCTCTGAAATTTATTATAACTAAATTTTACCTATATGAGAAAATTTTCCATTCTAAAGAAATTTCTGTGATATTGAAGGTACATGTATTTACTACCTATTCTAACTTGCAGATTATCTTTTAACACTTTACATACATTATCTACCATTTATTCTCCCAACAACAATAGTATTAGTCTAATAACACCTATAGGAAACTGGGGCTCAAAAAAGTGAAGTAACTTATACAAGTCTCATGGCTACATTCAAACTGATACTACAGATGCAGATCTATCTACCTACCAAATCCACTCCCTTTGTACTCCATATGGCACCAACTATCATACTCTAATGTGATTTGCAAGCACAGCTTTTCCTCCTTAGTATACTTAGAGTGAACCCATTTTTGTTAACTGGTTTGTTTTAAAGCTTTGTATGCATAGGAAGTTAGTGAAAGATGATCGTGTGACATCTGAATAATCCACAGAACACTTGCAGGTAAAAACATTTATATCAACAACACCGCTGGGATAGCTGGTTACATTAAGGATGAGCCTAGAAAATCATGTTTTGTTAATGTACTGTTTCACTAAAGTGAAAACAGTTTATGGAACAAATTTTTACCAAATCTTTTTCAAACCAGTAAGTCATAATACTATATCCCATCCCGTCTATAATATCATTGATTACTATATGTACTACAAGATACTTTAAAAGTAAAGAAGTGGCTAATGGCAATTGTCAGGTACCATCAATTGGAACATTCATCCTAATTTCAGGGATACTAAAATGTGGGAAAATGTGCACCTTAGAAACCATGAAATATCATAGATATTATTAATGTGTTTTAATGTCAAAATACATTGGGATACTTTGAAAGCAAACATAATGAGTGGATTCTCATGTTAAAACCATTAGTCCCTAATTCCAAAATATTTTCACAAATAATCCTGCCAGCAGAATGATGAGAAATTAATGAAGCCACACTACAAGGAAGCCCCAGGGAATAGCAACAACAGGGAAATATCAACATAGAATTCTAAACATACGATTATAAAGTAGACCATTGCCAACAATTAACCTTGTCATATTTTATCTAAAATTTTTATCTAAAAATTTTCTATCCGGGGCCTCAGTCTTAGGACACTGATAGCCATTAAGTTGCATAAAATTAACAAGGGGAAGAAAGGTTGTCAAAACTAAAAAAGGGGGGTGCCTGGGTGGCTCAGTCATTGAGCATCTGCCTTCGGCTCAGGTCATGATCCCAGGGTCCTGGGGTCGAGCCCTGCATCGGGCTCCCTGCTCAGCGGAGAGCCTGCTTCTCCCTCTCCCACTCCCCCTGCTTGTGCTCCCGCTCTCGCTAACTCTCTTTCTGTCAGATAAATAAATAAAATCTTAAAAAAAAAAAACTAAAAAAGGAGGGCGAACTATGATTTTATCCATTTGCATTAAATTGCTCAAGAAACTAATCAGATCAATACCAAATATATCTTTTAGGTGACTTGCCCCACATATTGGTTACCCAGGATCCCAATGAACTATTTAGCTATTGCAGCCTTCGGGCATCCATGTATTGACAATTTACAGAAGTTTTCCTCACCTAATTTGTTCAGCTACTCCTAAGGAGGAAAAAAAAATTCCTAGTTACCTTAGCAACTGCAACGTTACATTTTATCTTGAAGCTGCAGAGCTTTTGTGAAATTAAAAAAAAAAAAAAAATGCCTCTGTGCTGACATTCCTTCCTTATTGGGTGATGACTTTCATAGTCAGGTTGAGAATAACATGCAAACACCTTTATCTTCTCGCTGCCCCACCCTTGACTGCATTTTGCACTGATTGTCTTTGTCTTTTTTTTCTTTCTTGGGAAATGAATTACCAATATCAAATATGTATATAAAGAAATGGTCAGAGAGAGGCTCCAGAGTGTAGTTCATCACAGCTGACCGTCGTTATTTCTGTGAGAAGAGAAATTTGTGGACAATTGGCAATTGTTATAACGGGAAAATAAACATCCTGTCAAGTGCCAGTGGCTAGAAAGTTAATTTCCAGCCCTAAAAGAAGATAGCTGTAAGCCTGTCTGCAGAATAGATTTTTCAGAAAGTACTACGTTAAAGACACATTTTAACAATTTAATTTGAAAAATCACTCTAAAGGCTGTGGTTCTTGCAGCTTACATACTTAAGGCTACATAGTAAAGGGCACTTGTCAGATCTTAACGTGTGACTTCAGGATGCTTGGGGTATGACTAACTTTGGAAAGGGAACACGGTGGACAGAACTGGCTTTAACCCTTAAAAACAAACAAACAAACAAACAAAAAACCTCAGGAATAAGAGAAATGGGAATAAGGGAAATGGGCAGGACAGTGAATAAGGGAAATGGGAAGGACAGTGAAATATAAGAAGGTATATGAGGTCTCTTTTCCTTAAAATGACTGAAACCCAAACTGAAGTAGCTTAACAGTAAAAAGGAATATAAACTCTTAAATCGGGACTTCTCCAAGCCCCATGCTCCAAGTCCCGAAGGCTGGGAGGCGGCGCTGCTCGGCCTGAGTCCCCTCCCAGCACGGCAGACTAGAATCTCTAAGGCAGTGAGCTGGGCAATCTCACGAGGCCCATCTTTGTTTTCCTGATTTTCAGGGATGGCTTTCCTTCACTGCTTCATGTCCGACGTCTTGAGTGCTCTCGCTTCATTTGTTATGTACATTTTTTTTCATTTGTTTCAAGCAGGAAGGGACTTCTAGTCCCTGCTATTCTAGCTTTACCAGAAGCAGAAGTCTTTTTCTCTCCCCACAACATTTAGTTTCACAAAGATATCTGATTAATTACCTCTGCTTGCACTCTATTCTCACTTTTGGACCGTGGCTATGTCCAACCAAAGGGGACAATGCGATTAGCAGCAACCGAGTCACATATCCAAACCTGCAGTTCTATTTGTTCTATTGCCAGATTCAGAAAAAAAGAAACAAAACTATTTGCTAGAGGACCAAAACTAATAGCTATCAGAATCCAGTTCAGAATACACATTCTTATCTAAAAAAACAAACAAACAAACAAAAAAGACTTTGGGGAGGATGCCAATTCCATTCCAAACTTATCTGTTGTTTACTATCTCAGGCATTTCCAGAGCATATTCTGTGTGTCTACTGATGTGGCCACAGGGAACACCAAGATGAAAAGATGTGAGTGTGGCCTTGGCAGCTCACATTCCAGAGTGTTTCATTTGCACAACACTTGGCAGTTTTGTGAGAGCATTCACAGACTCTACCTCCTCCAATGTACACAAGGGCTCTGGGATAGATTTGGCTTAGAATGGTACATTACTGGGGGCACCTGGGTGGCTCAGTCGGTTAAGCGTCTGCCTTCGGCTCAGGTCATGATCCCAGGGTCCTGGGATCGAGCCCCATGTCAGGCTCCCTGCTCAGCACAGGAGCCTGCTTCTCCCTCTCCCACTCCCCCTGCTTGTGCGCTCACACACATGCTCTCTCTCTCCTGTCTGTCAAATAAATAATAAAATCTTAAAAAAAAAAAAAAAGAATGGTACATTACTGATTTTGGACCCATCTTTCAGATGTCTCATTTTAAAATTGAAGAAACAAGGTAAAGGGAGTGTCAAGCCAAATGACTAGTAAGTAGCAAACCTGATATTGCTGAAGTGTCAAATAGTATGAATGTGGTGTGGACAGAGGCCTCTCGTACACTCTCCATTGCTCTGGTCACTACACCAGGGTATCATCCCGCCTGGCCTGTAGGGCTAGGTAACAGCTCTCCCCTTTAAATGTGGAATTTTATGTCCTGCTGTTTTTAAACCAAATAAATTACCCCATCCTTCACTGAAGAAAACTCGTTTGCTATTTTCTCATCTTTACTGCCTACCCTTCAGTCCCCACGCCAAAGCTAAGAAATGTTTTGTTTTTCTCTTGTCCACTCACAAAACCCACATTTAATAAACTGGAAAAATTTTTATAAAATCGTGTTGCTGGGGAAAATGATAAATCTCTATATAAGAAATGATCACATATTATTTTTGAATACATATTATACACACAAAGACCAAAAGACAATATGCCAAAATATTAATAGGTATTTTAAAAATCCGAGTTGCCAACTTAGGGATGATTTCACTTTGGTCTTAATACCTTTTTTTTTTTGATTTTCTAAAATTTTTGACAATTAGCATGTTTTATATATAAAGTTATTCCTAAAACTAACCACTAAAAAAAATCTATCTCATCTATTTTTTTTTTAGGATTTTTTTAGAGTCTTCTTTTTTTTTTAAAAGATTTCATGAGAGACAGAGGAGGGGGGAGAGAGAGAGAGAGAGAAGCAGAGGGAGAAGCAGGCTCCCCACCGAGCAGGGGGCCCGATGCGGGGCTTGATCCCAGGACCCTGGGATCATGACTTGAGCCAAAGGCAGACATTCAACCATCTGAGCCACCCAGGCACCCCTATCTCATCTATTTCTTGATGAAAATCTTCCCTGATTAGTCCTATTTAATAAAATGTTATTATCACCTGGGGCACCTGGGTGGCTCAGCAATTGATCGTGAGACTCTTGGTTTGGGCTCAGGTTACGATCTCAAGGTTGTGAGATGAAGCCCCATGTCCTCAGGCTCCTGGCTCAGCAGGGAGTCTGCTTGGGGATTCTCATTCCTCTGCCCCTCCCCCCCTTACTCTTTGTCTCTCCCTATTTCCCTCTCTCTCTCAAATAAATAAATAAATATTTTAAAACCTACTATAGGCTTCCCTGCAAAGCTTTCCTATACCATTGAGGGCCTATAGCCATTTCCTTTTGAGATTCCTCTTTTATGGAAAACCAGCGGTTTTGCTTTATGTTTTTATTTTGAAATGAATGGATACTGCTAGGATTATGAGTTGGTTGTCATGATCAAAAGAGAAACATATTAATTTTTAATCTTGTTTCAAATATGTAAAAATAGAAGAACGTCAGATTTAAATCCTGCCTGTTTTAGTAAATAAGTCAAATTCCAACATAAGAGTAGAATAAACATAGGGATTTGTTTAATTTGACCCTAATATTTAGGAAAACAGGGGGCTACTTTTCCTTTAACTACTAAGATCTTACTAGAAATTCCTCCTCCATCTTCCTCTCAGTTCCTTAGATTTACCTGTGTAAGTGGTCTTAAATACAGCCTACTTTGAAAACAATTTTCTAAGGCTTAGTGATAAAAAGACTAATTTCTGTAGCCACCCGCCTGTTTCTAGAGCCATGGGTGATTGATGGCTTACAAAGCCTTTTTATACAGCACTGACATTTTAAAGATACTGGCCAGTCTGAACTTTCCATCTGGCGTCCCTGATTTCCTTTGTCCCACCTGGACTTATTCTGTAGTGACTTATTCCATCCTTGAGCTCTAAAACTACGTTGATTTAATTTAGGCCTAGGAGTTTGGGGGCAATTTATTTAAACAAGAAATGAGAGTAATGCCTTTGATGGTGCATGGTGAGAGGGAAGAAATCTCTGACTTCCTGGCATTTATTTGTCTAATAACTCCACTGCCATGTACAACCAGAAAGATATTCCAGAACCTTCCATGAGCTTACATAAAACTAGCAAGAGAGGCAGTCAATGCTTGCAAAATAAACAGGAAGATGGGGAAAGTTAATTTATTCCAGGCCAAAACAAACCCAACTTCTGTCTTTTGAACAGAGATAATTGATGTAAATAAGATATATTATTACTTAGTGCTAGGGAAGCAGTTTATACTGTTTAAAATACTCTCACACATTATATCATTAAAATTTCATTCACAGTAACATTATGATGTAAAATAGTTTCCTCTGAGTCTTAAATCTAGTCAACTACTAAAATGTGGCTTTTTATGCAGGGAATTTTATTCTAGAATAGCATTTCTATCTCAATCTTCCTTCCATTGTGTCTATTTATCTAAAAATAAATCCAAAGCACTTTCTATATAATAGATCCAAAATGCAATCCTATTTATGCTATTAATTAACACTATTAATGTTTTGTTCCTGAAGACTAGTAGCACACCTTTACAGATGCCATCATAGAAAAGGCAAACACTGGAAATTTGGTTAAATGTTTAGCAGTGAGGAATATCCATACAGACACACACACACACACACACACACACACACACACACACACACCCAATAAAGAAAGAGAAAGAGGGAGGAAGGGAGGAATGGAAGGAGGGAGGGGTACATGGAACTTCTGCAACATATAAAACCAAGGGAAATTTGAAAACAGTTTTGAAATATTGGTAAAAATGGGCTGTCCCATTTTGGAAGCTATACATGACACGGTTCAAGTCCTAGGCTAGATATTGCTCATCTCCCAAAAGTCTTCTCAACATTGGCTTCTATCACCCAGTAAATTTATGATCAAAGAATCAGAGGAACACTAGGAAAGAGTCATTAGATCTTAATTCAAGCAGTAGCTTCATCTTGGGTAAGTCACTTCATCTTTTTTTTTCTCTTACAGATCAAAGATTATTTATCTATAAAACAAAAGTGCTGGTGTCCAGAATATTTAAAAAATATTCTAGGGTTAAGAGTTCTATAAAGGATACTATAATTTTGGTCTAAGTGCTAAAAAGATAATTCTTCTCAAAAAGAATATGATGAATTTTCAAGTAAAAAAAAATAAATGAGGGGCGCCTGGGTGGCTCAGCCAGTTAAGCATCTGCCTTCAGCTTAGGTCATGATCCCAGGGTCTGTGTGGAGCTCCATGCTCAGCAGGGATCTTCCTCTCCCCTCTGTCTGCCCCCCCCCCAGCTCGTGCTCTCTCTCTCTCTCAAATAAACAGATAAAGTCTTTAAAAAATAAATCAATTTGCAATTATGATGCAGATTGAGTGACAGAAATTGGACAAGGGCTGTACTTGCTAGGCACAAAGAATCATGAGTTATCAGTGCAATTTTTTTACTCAGTAAAGCTCTTATTTTTTTTTAAAGGACTGAGCAGTTTAAAATACAAACTCATTTCTGATACCAAAATAAAGTATTTATTAAAAGAATCAGAGATCACATAGAAAGCAAAGAAATCATGATACTAGAATTGGGAATAAGGTGATTAAGGAAATTCTTAGCTTCTAAATTGTTCTCTATTATTGCAAAACAAATTACCCAAAAACTAAGAAACTTAAAACATCAAATATATATTGCCTCATACTTTCTGTGGGTTAAAAATCAGAGCCCAGCTTAGCTGGGGCTTCTGGCTCAAGGTTCTTCATGAGGATGCAGTCAGGGTGTTGTTCAGTGGTGTGATCTTATCTGAAGCATGATTGGGGTTGGTTCTGCTCCCAAACCCACTCACATGCTTGTTGGCAAGATTCAGTTCTTTGTGGGCAGTTGCATAAGGACCTCAGTTCCTCACTAGCTGTTGGCTAGAAACCTCCCTCAATTCCTTGCCAGGTAGGCCTCTTAACAGGGCACATTACAACATGGCTTTTGACTTCCCTCAGAATGAGAGGAAGAGAGAGCATCCAAAAGCCACAGTCACTTTATAACCTAATATCAGAAATGACATGGCAGTACTCGTGCTGTATCCTATTATTAGTTAGAGGCAAGTCATTAAGTCCAGGCCTTCTGAGGGAAGGGTATTATAAAAGGCATGAATGCCAAGAGGCAGGGATCATTAGAGACCCTTTTAGAGGCTGCCTAACACAGCTCTGTAGACTTAAAGCAAAAAGATACACAGATATTGATTGCAGAGTTCTTATTACATGATGAAATAATAATTACTCATCCTTAATGAAAATCTTTTCATGTCAGTTCTTATTTTTTAAAAATATTTATTTATTTGACACACAGAGAGAGAGAGAGAGAGAGAGAGAGCATAAGTAGGGGGAGCAACAGGCAGAGGGAAAGGGAGAAGCAGGCTTCCCACTGAGCAGAGCCTGACATGGGGCTTGATTCCAGGACCCTGGGATCATGACCTGAGCCAAAGGCAGAAGTTTAACCAAATGAGCCACCCAGGCACCCCCATGTCAGTAGTTCTCAAATAACTTTTTATATGTATTTGTATACAGAGTGATATATAATGTGAATAGTTCTTTTGTACAATGTTCAGAAGTATCCTTCATGACCATAACATAATTTTAAACGATGAATGAGGATATTTCAATGGGGACAAATCTAATGCTACTTCCTAGGTATTTAATATGATAAAGAATATGGTGGGAAATGGAGAATTGATATGTCACTAGTTTTCAAACCTTCAGTATGCTTAAGATCAAATTATGCACAAAGGTAAATATCCAGGTACCCCTCAGTTATACTAAATTAAATCTCTGGGGGATAAGCACAGATTTTTTTACTTTATGATAAACCCTCCAGAAAATTCTGATTCATCAGCTCCAGAAATCACATTTTAAGAAACACTTCTGGGGCACCTGGGTGGCTCAGTCGGTGAAGCGTCTGCCTTCAGCTCAGGTAATGATCTCGGAGTCCCAGGATCGAGCCCCACGTTGGGCTCCCTGCTCAGCAGGGAGGTCTGCTTCTCCCTCTGCCTCTCACCCTGCTTGTGCTCTCTCTCTCTCTCACTCTCTCTCTCTCTCAAATAAATAAAATCTTAAAAAAAAAAAAGAAACACTTCTTTATATGGTTCACCTCAACTGTCAACTGCCTCATCTACATTCTTGGGATATAATACAACAGAGATCCATTCTGGCTCTGTATCAGACATTTCAGTCAATTTCTTATGTTTTCCCACATGCAGATTTTCTGGTCAAGCTGTTGAAAATTTCCAAATCACTATCAGACAAAACAAAAAATCAGAATATAAAAGACTGAGATAAATGGTTTATTCTTTTAACTGATAGAACTAAAGAAATTAAGAGGAATTAGAGTTATATATTTGAGTTCCGTGTTTTATATTTAAAGTTTTCCTTGTTGTTATGTTCATTTTGTTTTTTTATCTATGAAAAGGTTTATTCCTGTATTCACACTCTCTTTAATACCTGTTACCATCTCACTATATTGCTACCAATTAACTTCAGGAATGTACAGTAGAAAATACATGAATTATAAAATGTATTCTCAAATTTCTCAAAATTCTTAATTAACCATATGTTTTTAGGCATGGTGATGTCCAGAAAAGTGATGATCTTAAAGAAAATTCTATTCCAAGGTAAGCAATTTACAATCGATTAGTTGTACTACTGTCCAGAGCAACCAGAATTTTAATACTAAGTTAAATGATAGAGCATATGGGTAACCATTGAATAGTTTTGGTGTTGTCAGCTATATAAAGCTTTATGGTTTGAAAAACTTAACATGGCTTTCTGGAGGAACTAGAAGTAAAAACATTATAGTAAGTCTGTAACATTTATAATTATTATTGATATCTATTAGATATATAAAATTTTGCCTCCAGACTAGTTATAAGTTCTTTCATTACAAAATAAGAAAATTGTTACAAATAACTAATTTTGACAGCTTAAAAAATGTCCACACAGCAATCCCACAAGGAACATGGCCAAAAGATTTAATGTTATCTGACCTAACCTGATTTTAGACAATTTAAAACTAAAACTACCTTTATTCCACATAAGGTAGGGAAAAAATCCTTAAAATAATTAGAACTTCACCAAGCCCATGAATAGAGAGAGAGAGAGCAGCAAAACTGGTGATGCAACTATTTCACATAAATTGAGTGAATTATTGCCTCAAGCTATAAAGAGTATGGGAACAACACAATAAAAGTAACAGCAGCTCCAGCTGGTAACAAACAAATAGGAAGCTCTTTCATTTGTAAAAGGAATTGGCACAAGTTTTCTGTTCTCTAACAAAAAAAGCATGCAACATTTTCTCCCACTTAAATATTTACAGTCTATTACTTTTACTATTATGTATTCGATTAAGAATATGTTCTTGATGTCTTTGACATTAGTAGTCCTTCTCTGCAATTAGCCAAACAATCTAGCATTGTTAGTAATGTGTAGGAAAGTTTGATTATACAGGAAATGGGTGGGTTTTAGCATTTACTTGCCTAGTAAACAATAGCAAATCCTAGAATGCCAAACCAAAGTAGATTTCCCATCTGACAAATGAGAGTGCCAACTGCTTCCCTCAAACATACACAGAACTTATAAACATGAAATTGATAAGAATAAATTATTTGAAATTCTTACTAAGTTGGTTACATATCACCCAATATGGTATTCTAACATCTTCGTCATCATCATCATCATCATCATTCAATGAAACTTGTAGTGAGACCTTTTCATGAACCGGATATATGCTGCCTATTACAGATACAAATCAAGTAAGATACAGGCTAGCACCTTGAAAAGCTCACAGATAAGTGGAATTATCTATTTTGTATTGCTCTAAAAGACTGGATTTAAATTAGGGATTGTACAATGTACAGTTTTTAAAAAATTATATATTATACTCCCTGTAGTTTCAAAAGGGTATTAAGCCTCTCTATATACATATTAAACATATTATATATATATATATAAAATTATGTGATATTGATGATGATGAAAAATCACTCTAGCAATGATCATTTTAACTTTTTTAACCTTTTTAGCCAGCCACCACTTAATCCCATTTCTGGATTACCTATAAATTTCCCTCTAAAATATATTTAACTGATTTTCAGGAAACAATGCACTATTCCAGCTAGTAGTGATTTTGCAATATATCCATGCACTTCTGATCTTATCAGTGAGTTGCATGTTTGTCAAAATCAATTTGTATTTATCCTCAAAACAATTATTTGCCATTGTATATAATATTGTAATTATGCAACTGAATTTCTACAAATACTAATAAAATATGAGTACAAAAAGAAGTAATTGAAGCTATGAAAATTAGGTCAAGACCTTTATAAAAAGTCAGAAAAGACACGTTAGTAAAAGATAGGATCAACAGATATTGCTGCTTTGGTAATCCAGCACCTATTCCCAGACCATTCTCCATTCTGAGACTTCATAGAGTTGCAGCCAGTTAAAATACTCAAATTGATGTAGTCATCTGGCACCATTCTGGCCCATGAGACATATACATTCATAAATTGGTGGCAAGTGAGAAAAATTTGCTTTCCTCATAAAGAGGGCAGATGTCTCTAGAACATGATCCTAATGCTGGGAACTGTGACACCCATTTGTGACTGATTATAAGGGCAAGGCCAGGACAGTTGAGAGAATTTGATTACCCTAATGTCACCCATCACTTACCTCCAGACTTCTTGATAATAAGACAAAGAAAAGAAGGAATGAATGAAGGAAAGAAAGGAAAGATGGATAGAGGGAAGGAAGAGAGGAAATTTACATAAGCCATAGGAAGAGCTGTTTGACTATTTGCAATTGAAGTATTCCTAACTGATACCCAGTAGTAGTTAGGGAAAATGGGGAGGGGGATCCAGAAGCATTTTTCATTCCGATTGCTTCATAATTTTCTTGAATTATGTCTCACTGTGAAATTAACAGAACTGCAAATCATTTGAATGTGACTAATGCAAGGAAGATAGGATATGTGGAAATCCAATCAATGGACCCCAAATATTAGTAAATAAATGTGCACTGATTCATATAGATAGATACATAGATATGAAATTTAGGTATATATGTGTCATTTTTAAAGATTTCTCACTTAAAAAGACTTTTTCAATAAATCAACAAATTCCAGCAGTGAAAAAATTGAGTAAAAGAGTTTCCACTATATTTTAGGGAAAGAAAAATCAGTCAAAATGTCAGCAAGATTCTAAAATCAATGCCAAAATGTGAACATTGTGTATTTTCATCTCAAATTTTGTAAAGTTGCAAATAGATAAATTGGAAGAAGGAAACAAGAAAGTTTGGAAATAAAAATTAAAATTAATGAATTTCAAATGGTAAATTAAGTGAGATAATATGCAAACAAGTATTTAAAAAACTTTAGAACACTACAGATTATTGAGTTTTCATTACTGTCAGATAATTAAAGAAGTTTAAGGAAACAATCATTTTTGTCGATGCCTATCAAACCAATTAGGGAGTATTTCTTGATTATTTTTTGGCGAATATCTACTGTATTAGAATACTAGAATTTAGAGTTAGAATTTAGGGTTGAAAGGCCTAGCCCAAATGTCCAGTTTTAGCAGAAGCCTAGTCTACAACATCCCTGCAGAGGGGGTATGAAGCATTTGCTTTCACATTCTACAATAGGGATTTACCTTTTGGGTAAACGGATTCCTTTTTGGGAAACACAAGCAATTAGAAATAGCTTTTGTATTATGCATAAACCTGCCAACCTATAATTTCTGTTAGTCTCAGTTTTGCCATTAGAAATAAGATAGAGGTAAGACTATTTCTTTATCCATTTGATAGGGTTCTCCATTCCATCCCACCCACCTGCTCTCCAACTTTCTTATTTCTATGCAAGTTTTTGTTTTGTTTTGTTTGTTTAACATTTTTCACCTGACATGCCTTTTTGGATGAATTGCCACCAGTGTTGCCCCCCTCTGGGCATACTCCATCTGTCAACATACCAGAATAAGAATAATAAGCTTGGAGTTGACCATGGTATTTCCAAATCCAACTTATTAACTGACAGGTAAGTATCTTTTAGGTTTACAATAACTCCTTGGAAAGTCCAGACATGTCTCTCTAGTATTTTCCTTAATATAGATATTTAACATGTATTAATGCAACCTAATATTATATTCACTTGATTCCCATATGCCCTGTTACTCTTTTATGTATATCTTTAGTCATGAGATTCTTTCATTTTTGTTATTTTTAAATCTGAATTCAAATGATCAGTATCAACATACTTTAGTGGAACTCCCCTTTTCTTTTTTGTAATAATGACACTAGCAGCTACTATTAGGTGGGGAGCGCTTACAACAAGCCAGGATCCATTCTGGGTATTTTACGGATACATTACCTCTAAACTGCTCTACAACAAAACAACTTAAGAATTGTCGTTTGTTTTAAAGATGATTAAATGGAAGCTCAATGAGTGAAATTATATAGATCAAAAGATACACATAGATATAAGATTGTTCTACATATCTCTTTTGATATCTAATATCTCACTTTTCCAAAAAATATTTGAAAGAGGCTCCAAAAGAGGTTCAGACATTTCTCTTATAGCCATGCTATACAAAGAGTGGTCCACAGGCTAAAAGCATCAGCATCACCTAAGCAGAATCCCAGGACCTACTGAATCAGAATCCACATTTAAACTAGATTCCAAGTGAGTCATGACTATATTGTGGTTTGAGAGGCAATGTTTTAGAGACCACCTGTATCACCATCTTCTCAGATATTCATTTCCTTTCCAGAATAGAGGATCATTTGAGTGAACATTTCTAGTCTCCTGTTCTCTAGTTTTCTAGTCTCTAGTTTTTGTTCTGGTCTACATATGGTTATATATATACGTCACAGTGTAAAGTCCATGCTTCTGTGTGCTAAAATGTCTTATCCTCTTAGATCTGTCTGTAATCACTGGTCCATTTCCATAATGACGATTACAGATATAAGTATACCAAATCACTCACTTTCACCACCCACATCCTCTAGCATTTTGCCTTTCTGACTTGCCTGGAACTCTGTATGCCAGGCAGGACTTGGACTTTGTATCTGGCCACATAACCATTCAGGATCTACTTGATAGACTCAGATTTTCTTCCCCAAGAGATCCCAAGGCCTAAAACTGAACTTGGAATAGGTGATGCCACTTGGTTTTATATCAAAGCTATATTCTCCAAGGCAGTCTGTCTGAAGACAGTGTGTCTGTATTTGAGAAAAGATTACGAGAACACAGCCATTAATAAAACGTATATCCCAAAGCCCACTTGAAGGCTGGTAACCTCTGTGTCTTTTAGTTAGAGGGTGAGTTTTAGGCTTCCTAACCACATTCTCCCATTGCTACTAGGATACTATAGAAACAGGGCTCATGTATTTCTAAGAAGCTCTATCAAGCAGTATAGCTCAGATAATTCATCACACATATAGTTTGGGAATGGTTGAAAATTCTCCAAATTATCTGAAATTACAGTCCCTGATACTTACTATTTGCCATATGATTGGTAAGTCTGAATACCATCACTTCTAAGATATACTTCAATACTTTACATTCACAACTGATACTTTCAACTGATACTTATTATTTGCCATATGACTGGTAAGTCTGAATACCATCACTTCTAAGATATACTTTGATACTTTACATTCACAACTGATACTTTCAACTCCTGGCCATTGTATCAAGCATGAGATTATAGATTTAAATAAATAAAATTATCAAATTGGTTTCACTTTTTTAACACAGTTGGATATACTGATTTCAAGTAAAAACATTCAACTGTCTCTATGAGTCCTCAGCTTCCAGAATTATTTAGAATTTTATTTTTGTAAAATTATATATTTAAATGATTAATTAAATAGTAAATTCAGACAAAAAAGTCATAGTGGACTACCTGGGAAGAAATGCTGAAATTAGAACTTAAATCCCAGATATGCCATTTACTAACTGTATAACCATGAATAATAGATTTATTTTTCTGATTTATTATCTAATTATGAGAATAAAATCAGATAATATGATGTTCTTTTTTATTAAAATATAAGGTATAATTTACATTGAAATGTATTATTCTGTCTTAAAAAGTGGCTTTGGCCATTATACAAAAAACTTCCAAAATATAAGATTTACTAAAAAAGGCAACGTATTCTGGCAGTCAAAAATAATAATGATAACATCAGTGAACATTTATATAGCCCTTTTATTTGCCAGAAACCCTTCTAAGCACTTAATGTGTATTATCTTATAAAATGCCCTTAATAAAATATAGCTACATACTATTATTATTTTCAGTTTACACATGAGAATGCTGAGAAACATAAAATTTAAGTTATTTATTCAGAGTCATCAACAGAGATATATCTAGAGAGAAAGATCCATCAAGAAACACCTTAAATGTTTACTGGACAAATAATACTAATTTTTTAAAAGTATTAGTATACTTTTCAAATGTCTTTTTGAAATTTGCTGAACTTTTTAAAATGTTAACCCTGTGTGTGACATATTTCTCTTCTAGTTATCACAAAATTCCCTTCTGTGAAACTCACAAAACAATTTTCAGATGCAGTCTTGGGTTGTGCCCATGTGTTAAGCAAACCTGTAATTTTTGATGTATTAAGAAACTAAAGGATACTAGCAAGTGAAAAACCCTTATATTAAATTTTGAGTATATAATCTTATTTTACTCCAAAATTATAAACACGTTTTTAGTGCTAATTCATATTGGCTTAAGGACCATAGATTTGGGGAGCTGTCAGAAAAGCTAAATCCATTTGGGAGGATACCTTTAGAAGTGGAAAGCTAGGGTAGATTACTAGACTTACAAATTCCAGAAAATGCCACAAACTAAAAGAAATAGATGATTTGGAATAATAGCCAAGTCACTATATTTTTTTTCCATATAGTTCTTTGATACCTCTGATGCCTGCATATTTTTAATGTTAGAGATCTGCTGCTACACACTGACATATTTCTTTATTAGAAATTCAAAGGGGAAAAATACATAGAAGCAGAACTACCCTTTTTCATGAGAAAATAAAAGGAACAATTTTAATCTTGTGTTTCAGAGCAAAGTTAACAATCACAGACAACCCTCTTTGCCTTCTTTAAACTATTCATTAGTATAGCATCTTAAATTCACTTAATCCAATAAAAATTACATTTATTGGAATAAAACATAATTCTTTCTTCCACCCTCCTTCTCTCCCTCCCTTTATTCCTTTTCTTTTTTTATTAAATTTATCTAAAAATTAGAATATAGCCAGACTACAAAATTTCAGGAAAAACAAAAAAATTAGAAATATCTACCAACTGCCTATTGAATATCTAAGAAGTAATACTTTCTAATTTATCTCCTCCTAGTCTTTTTTTCACATAAATATTTCATGTAAATGTAAGCATAGAGTACATACCCTATTTGAATCCTGATGTTTATACTTACATAATCATATGTACGTATATGTGATTATTTGTGTATGTAATATGTGTATGTGCATAGGTGTGTGTTTATTTCCTGGCCAATTTAATAATTAAATAGTATTCCAGCAAGTAAAAAGTGAATGAATTATGACCTAATTATCCATTACCTTTATTTTTTTCTAATATATAACATAATAATGACCATATACTCACAAAGTGTCACAATACCTTAGGAATATTATATTAAGATCCTCAGAAGTGAAATTATTGAGACAGAAAGTACAAGATTTTTAAGTCATCAACATGACTTAAATTTATGGTTTACAAACTTCTAGGAAAAGATTCTTCTGGTTATACTTCATCAGCAAAATATGCCCACATACTCTTGCCAGTATTAGGTTTTATAATTTTTTGGTCTCTTAAAAAATATGATAAATGAGCAGGAGCCTGGAAAGATGGTAGAGTATGAGGACCCTAAACTCACACTGTCCCATGTTTACAACTAGATATCACTCACATCTATGTAAATAACTAGAGAGTGATCTGAAGACTGGCAGAACAAACTCCGTGACTAAATGTAGAGAAGGTACATTGGAGGTTAGGAAGAGCAGAAAATGTGGTGGGGAGCTCCCCACAGTATGGAGGAAGCTGCAGGTGCACAGAGGGTAGAAAAATGGTCCATCACACAGGGAGCGCACATGGGGAAGACAAATTCCTATAATGTTTGGCTTTGAAAACCAGAGGGGCTGAATTCCATGAGTTTGTATAACCAGGTAGACTTGGAACTGGAGCTTTAAAAGTCAGCTGGTTCAGCAGTAAGTGAGCCTGGAGGGCAAGTGATAGCTGGGTTCCTGCCCTTAAAGAGACAGCAGTGAGATAACATAGAAGTGGCAGTTTGCACAATGCCTGAGGCAACAGAAGAGATATCTGTTAAATGGATTTTGGAACATATTAGGGGACTTCTCTGGGAGTCAAGGAGCTGGCAGATGCCATTTTCCTCCCCTGCCCTGCAGCATAAACACAGGGCCACCTGTGGGAGATGTGCTACACAGACACTTGCTACCTAAACTGCTAGCACTGCACCATGCCAATAAATTCTCCTAAGGACTCACTTTCTCTGAGTCTGTAGGCCTGGGCCCTGAGCTCAGCACAAATAAACCATACCCCCAGCTCCACCATGTGCCTGCTTTGGGGGATCTGGCCTAAAACCAGCAGCTCAGTGCTCAGTGCAAATTTTGCTAAAACTGCTGCCTTGACCCCAAGTTCCCCTCAGGTAAGCCCCCTCAGAGCTGGCCTATCTGGGTCCCACTAATACTACAGAGAGCAAACACAGGGCTCAACAGGCAAAGACTGAAAAGAAAAGCAATTCAGACACAACAGCAGGGTACAAGCAAAACACAGAGGAGATTCCCCGAAGCTGTAAGTTCTGGTGAACAGGGGATACTACACCACAGGGCATTACAGGATCTCTTCTTCATAAAGACACTACTTTCTTTTTTTTTTTTTTTAAGATTTTTTTTATTTATTTGACAGAGAGAGAGAGACAGAGCACAAGCAGGGGGAGTGGCAGGCAAAGGCAGAGGGAGAAGCAGGCTCCCCACAGAGCAGGGGGAACCTGATGTGGGACCCGATCCCAGGACCCCAGGCTCATGACCTGAGCCAAAGGCAGTTGCTTAACCAACTGAGCCATCCAGGCACCCTAAAGCCACTACTTTCAAGAGCAGAATATGTAGATGACTTTCCTAACACACAGAAACAGACAGAGGGGTAGACAAAATGAGGAGACAGAGATATATGTAAAGAACAGGACAAAGTCAAAGCAGGAGACTGAAGCAAAACAGAAATAAGTAATATGCTTGATAGAGAATTTAAAGTAATGATCATAAAGATACTCAATGAACTTGAGAAAAGAGTGGAGGATATCAGTGAGACCCTTAACAAAGAGATAAAAAATAACATATCAGAGATGAAGAATTCAAGAAATGAAATTAAAAATACAATATATGGAATAAATAGTAGGCTACAGGAACCAAAAGAATGTATCAGTGTGATCTGAAGGATAGAGTACTGGAAGGCAAACAGGCTGAACAGGTGAGAGACATACAAATACTGCATAATGAGAAAAGACTTACAGAAAACAGCAACACCATTACGCATAATAACGTCTGCATTATAGGGATACCAGAAGGAAAAGAGAGAGAAGGGGGGTGAGGGTGGGGGGCAAAAATGCATTTGAAGAAATGATAGCTAAAAACTTCCTGGGGAGGGAAACAGAGATCCAGATTTAGAAGACACAGAGATCCCCGAACAAATTCAACCAAAGGAGGTCCATACCAAGACACATAGTAATTAAAATGGCAATAAATAGTGATAAAGAATTTTAAAGGTTGCAAGAGGAAAAAAAAAGACAGTTATATACAAAGGAAACCCCATTAGGCTATCAGCTGATTTTTCAGGAAAAACTCTGCAGACCGGAAGAGAGTGGCATGACATATTCAAAGTGCTGAAAGGGAAAAATGTGCAGTCAAGTATACTCTATCCAGCAAGGCTATCATTCAGAATAGAAGGAGAGATAAAAAGTTTCCCAGACAAACAAAAGTTCAAAGAATTCATGACCAAGGATGCCTGGGTGGCTCAGTTGGTTAAGTGTCTACCTTTGGCTCAGGTCATGATCCTGGGATCAAGTCCTGCATCCAGCTCCTTGCTCAGTGGCAAGCCTGCTTCTCCCTCTCCCTCTGCTCCACCTGCTTGTGTGCTCTCTCTCTCTCTGACAAATAAAGAAAAAAATCTTAAAAAAAAAAAAAATTCATGACTACTAAACCAGCCCTACAAGAAATGTAAGGGGTACTATGTGAGTGGGAGGAAAAAAGAGAGTAAGAAAAATAGGAAGTACAAAAGCAAAAACTTAAGTATATCTGAAAAAACAGTCAAGAGAATCATAAAATAAAAGAAAGTAAAATATACCAAATATCTGAAATGTAGAAGGGAGGGGAGTAAAGAATGGGTTCAAAATTTAAGCAACTACCAACTTAATATATGCAGTTATATGCAGAAGATGTCATATATAAACCAAATGGCAACCACAAATCAAAAAACAGTAATAGATATGCAAAAAGTGAAGAGTAAGGAATCCAAGTATTTTGCTAAAGAAAACCAACTAATCATTAGAAATCAAGAGAAGCAAGGAACAGAGAGCAACTAGAGAAACAACATAAAACAACTAAAAAATGGCAATAAATACACAGATATCAATAATTTTTTTCAATTAAATGGACAAAATGTTTCAATTAAAAGACATATGGTGGCAGAAAGGATAAAAAAAAAAAAGCAAGGACCATCTATATGCTGTCTACAAAAAACTCATTTCAGACCTAAAGACCCATGCAGACTAAAAGTGACGAGATGGAGAAACATGTATCATGCAAATGGAGTAAAAAGAAAGCTGGAGTAGCAATATTTATATTGGGCAAAATAGACTAAAAAAAAAGGCTGTACCAAGGGACAAAAAGAAGGACACTATATAATCATAAATGGTACAATCCAACAAGATATAACAATTGTAAATATTTTTGTACTGAACATGGGAGCACCCAAATACATAAAGCAGTTAGCAACAAACATATAGAAAATAATCAATAGTAATACAATAATAGTAGGGGATGTCAACACCCAACTTATATCAACGGATGGATCATTAAACAGAAAATCAACAAAGAGACAGTGGTTTTGAATGGCACATTGGACCAGATGGATCTAACAGATATATTCAGAACATTCCATCCTAAAAGAACAGAATACACATTCTTTCCAAGTGCATATGAGACATTCTCCAGAAGAGTTCACATACCAGGCCACAAAACAAGTCTCAACAAATTTAAACAGATTGAAGTCATACTATGCATCTTTTATGACCACGGTGCTATGAAATTAGAAATCAACCACAAGAAAAAAATTTGCAAAACACACAAATACATGGAGGTTCAGTACCATGTCACTACACAATGAATGTATCAACCAAGAAAGCAAAGAGGAAATTAAAAAATACAGGGAGACAAATAAAAATGAAAACACAATGGCCCAAAATCTTTGAGATGCAGCAAAAGCTGTTATAAGCTTCATTCTACAAAGCGAACATTACTCCGATACCAAAACCAGATAAAGACACTACAAAAAAAATAAAAAGGGAAACTACAGGCCAACATCTCTGATGAACATAGACACAAAAATCCTCAACAAAATACTAGCAAACTGAACACAACAATATATTTTAAAAAGTCATTCACCACAATCAAGTGGGATTTACATGTGAGATGCAAAGATGATTCAATATTCGCAAGTCAATCAATGTGATATATCACATCAATAAAAGAGGGGATAAAAAACATATGATCATTTCAATAGATTCAGAAAGAGCATTTGGCAAAGTAGAACACCCATTCATCAGAAAAACCCTCAACAATTTAGGATTAGAGGAAACATTCCTCAAAATAATAAAGGCCATATATGAAAAACCCACAGTTAACATCATACTCAGTGGTGAAAAAATTAGTGTTTCTCCTAACACAGTAGATGTCCACTCTCACCAATATTATTTAACATAGTGCTGGAAGTCCTAACCACAACTATCAGACAAGAGGAAGAAATAAAAGGCATCCAAATTGGTAAGGAAAAAGTAAATCTTTTACTATTTGCAGATTACATACTACTATATATACACAACCCTAAAGGCTCCACCAAAAACACTACTAGAACTGATAAATGAATTCAGTAAGTTAGCAGGATACAAAATCAATATATAGAAATCAATTGAATTTTTATATACTAATAATGAAGTCACAGAAAGTAGGAAAGCAATCACATTTACAATCACACCGAAGACAGTAAAATACCTAGGAATAAACTTAACCAAGAAAGTGAAAGACCTGTACTCTGAAAACTATAAAACACCAATTAAAAATATTGAAGATGGCACAAACAATTAGAAAGATATTCCCTGCTCCTGGGTTGGAAAAACAAATATTGTTAAAATGTTCATATTACCCAAAGCAATCTAGAGATTTAATGCAATTCCTATCAAAATACCAAAAACATTTTTCACAGAACTAGAACAAAAAATCCTAAAATTTGTGTGGAACCAAAGAAGACCTCGAATAGCCAAAACAATCTTGAAAAAGAAAAACTAAGATGGAGGTATCAGAATTCCAGGTTTCAAGTTATGATACAAAGCTGTAATAATAAAAACAGTATGGTACTGGCACAAATATAGACACATAAGTAAACGGAATAGAATAGAAAGCCCAGGAATAAATCCACAATTACATGGTTAATTAACCTTTAACATAGGAGGCAAGGGATGCCTGGGTGGCTCAGTCGGTTAAGCGTCTGCCTTCGGTTCAGGTCACGATCCCAGGGACCTGGGTTTGGGTCCCGCATTGGGCTCCTTGCTCAGCAGGGAGACTGCTTCTCCCTCTGCCTGCTGCTCCCCCGTTTGTGCTCTCTCTCTCTGACAGATAAATAAATAAAATCTGTAAAACAAAACAAAAACAAAGGAGGCAAGAACATGCAATGGGAAAGACAATCTCCTCAACAAATGGTGTTGGGAGAACTGGACAGCTACATGCAAAAGAATGGAACTGGACCACTGGCTTACACCATACACAAAGACAAACTCAAAATGGACTAAGGGCCTAAATGTGAGACATGACACTATAAAAATCCCAGAAGAGAGCATTGATAGTAATTCTCCGACACTGACCATAGCAATCTTTTCCAGATAGGTTTCTTGAGGCCAGGGAAACAAAAGCAAAAATAAACTAATGGTATTTCATCAAAATTAAAAGCTTCTGAATGGTGAAGGAAATAATAAAATGAAAAGGCAATCTACTGAATGGGAAAATATATTTGCAAATGACATCTCTGATAAAGGTTTAGTATCCAAAATATATAAAGAACTTACATAACTAAACATCCCCCCAAAGAAATAATTTAATTAACAAATAGGCAGAAGACATGAATAGACATTTCTCCAAAGAAGACACCCAGATGGTAAAACAGACACATGAAAAGATGCTCAACATCACTCATCATCAGGCAAATGCAAATCAAAACCACAGTGAGATATCACCTCACACCTGTCAGAATGGCTAAAATCAACAACACGAGAAACAGTAAGTGTTGGAGAGGATGTAGAGAAATAGGAATCCTCATGCACTCTTGGTAGGAGTGCAAATTGGGGCAGCCAGTGTGGAAAACAGTATGGAGGTTCTTCAAAAAGCTAAAACTAGGGGCACCTGGCTGGCTCAGTCAGTAAAGCATAAAACTCTTGATCTTGGGGTTGTGAGTTCAAGCCCCATTTTGGGTGTAGAGATTACTTAAAGATAAAATCTTAAAAAAAAAATTAAAAATAGAACTACCTTAAGATCCAGTAATTGTACTACTGGGTATTTACCCAAAAAATACAAAAACACTAATGAAAGGGATATGCACCCCAATGTTTATAGCAGCATTGCTTACAAGAGCCAAATTATAGAAGCAATCCAAGTGTCCACTGATAGATGAATAGATAAAGAAGATGTGGTATGTACATATATGTGTGTACATAATATTCAGGAATAATATTCAGCCATCAAAAATAAAATCTTGCCATTTGCAACAACAGGGATGAAGCTATAGAGTATAATGGTAAGGGAAATAAGTCAGTCAGAAAAAAACAAATACCATCTGATTTCACTTAAATGCAGAATTTAAAAAATAAAACAGATAAGCAAAGGGAAAAAAGGGGGGGGGGAAGAGAGGAGGAGAGACAAACCAAGAAACAGACTCTTAACTATAGAGAACAGACTGATGGGAGGTGGGTGGGGGGAATGGGTTAAATAGGTGATGGGGATTAATGAGTACAATTACCATTATGAGCACTAATATATAGAACTGTTGAATCATCATATTGTACACCTGAAACTAATATAACACTGTGTTTACTGGAATTGTAAAAAAATTAAAAAATTAAAAAGATATATGAAAAATGAGACTTTCTAGCCGTTGTAATTTCCATTTGTTTGATTATCAACCAGGTTGAAGACATCCATGTTTTTTTTTTTTATTTCCTCTTTTGTGAATTGTCTGTTCATGGCCTTTATGTATATATTGGTTGGAATATTTACTACATTTCTCACATATTTTTGAGAAAAGGTAATATTTCATATATATTAAACTTCCTGTCACATATATTTAATCTTTACTCATTTTGTTATCTAGATTTTGTTTTTATATTCTCAGAACTCAAAATTTATTTTTAGTGGTTTTTTTTTGATAATAATATATCTGATATTAAATCTGACTTTAAAAGTTATTTCTTTAGCCACCCCCCATAAATTCAAAGTCCATTTCTATTGTTTCTATTAATTTTTAGTTTTTATAGTTATTAATTGTTCTATTAATTTTTCTACAGTTTTAGTAAAATTTTTCCTGATTTTAAGAGTAACATATAGTAATTGTAAAAAAAATGTATACATATACAAAAATCTTATGCAATTAAAAATAAGTCAAGGATTCCACTGCAAATGTAATCTCTGTTAAAATTTTCTCATATTTCCTTCAATTATTTTTTATGATTTTTAATTGAAAGCATATAGTATATTTTAGATTACATTACAGATAATTCTGATATAAAAATAATACTACCTTATCCTGTACATAAAAATTTATTTCTAAACTAAGATCTTTTGTTAGATCATCAGAAGTACTGGTTAATGTTAACATGAAATTTTAAGTTGTTCTTGGTTGTTTTTTTTTTAAAGATTTTATTTTTAAGTAATCTCTACGCACAACGTGGGGCTTGCACTTGCAAACCTGAGATCAAGAGTCAAATGCTCTACTGACTGGGCCAGCCAGGAACACCAAACTTTTAAATCTTTTGATGTACACTGCAAAACTGTCTTCCAAAATGCCTATATGAACTTACATTCCTTCTAGAAATGTGCACGTTTCATTTATCCTAACTACCACAAGTGTATTGTGTTGCATTTATTTACTAATTTGGTAGGCAAATTTGCTATCTCATTTTTATTTTAGTTTCTATTCCCTGTAGATCAAAAAATAATTAACTCCTTAATGAATCTGAAATTATTTTGGAAAGCTAGGAGTTAAATTCTAATTCCAAAATAACCAATATTGTAATTCTACTTTTGTCCATTTGATCTATAATAGCATCTAATTTGGGGTAGTTTATTAAATTCTACTAGTTTGACTGTTCTTGTGCCAGTTACATAATATTTTATTTGTTGGTGTCTTGTAAATGCTTTAATATCCGGTTGAACTAATTTTATAGTTTCATCAATATTTTTTTTCCCTTTGTATTTTCTTTAATAGTCCTATCTGGTGGTTTTTTTTTTTTGGCCCTGAAACTTCTAAGCAACTATAGACTTTTTGATCAAAATTAAATATATAAAATTATTGTTTGACATTTTATTTAAAGAACCTATACATATCTTCCTAAGTTTATTTCCAAATTATTAACTTTGTTGTTGTTGTTAGAATTTTTTTTTTTAACATAAAGATGGCAGGAACATAGCAATGGTTTTGAATTTTCATTCTGTTGATGTTGTTCTTTTCGAGCCACCTAAGTATATGCCTTGGGATTTACTAGGAAAAAATTATGTTACATACAAATAATCATACTTTTATCTCCTCTCTTCCTATATATATTATTTATTTCTCTTTCATATCTCATTTCCTTAATAAAATTGAGAAAGCAATTTTTCTTAGTAATAACAGGAATCCTAGTTTAGTTTAGTTCTTGCCCTTTGTATCTAATATCTTTATAGTTTTAGTGTGTGTCTTAATATGCCAAAAATATTTTACTATTCTCAATTTTATTAGGAATGATTAACATTACTAAATTTGTAGTCCAATAAGTGAAATATTATATTATAAGATTAATTTATATTGAAGCTACCTTTGAATTTCTGGGTAAAACTCTTGATTGGTGGTATCATGAAATTCATTTACAATACTTCCAGTTTCCATTTACTGGTATTGCCCAGCAGTTTACTATTTAAAAGAGACATTCTCTTATTATAACAGAAAAAATTTCTTATTTTCTTATTTAATAGAAAAATAGTATCTCCAAGAGATAGTATCAATTAAGTAATGATCAGAAAATACTTTTTTTTTTGACCAAGCAAAGGTATTTATTGAACAATTACCCACCACTGGATTTAACTTAGGCAGTCCAAATAGTGGGTGTCTCCACCTTCCTGATTTATTTTCAGCCCTAAGGGTATCATTGTAGATCAAAGCCAAGGACCCCAGGGAAGGTGACATATTCCCAGAAGTTTACCACCTGGTCCTTGCTCCCACCGAGGTCTTCCATCAGCTTTGCAAAGTCAGCATCCTGCCCCTTCGGGCCAATGGTGAGTTTTTCCTGGATCACTGCCTTCAGCTCCTTCTTGCTCAGCCTGTTCTTGTTGCCTTCCCTGACTGAGTACTTAGGGAAGATGGCCACGAGGAAGCCAATGGCCCGATCCAGGGGACATGCCTTGGCGGGGCGTTGGTCTCAGAGCACACAGCCATGCAAGAGTCAAAGAATCGAGAAAATACTTTTGAATAACTGAATTCCCCAAGTGGTTGATTTCTTATATATAAAGATATTAAAGATATCAATCTTTGGTTCTCTTATATTTACTTAGTAATTATTATTCACAGAATCAAGATAAAGCAGGAGTTAGTTAATATGTAACTACCTATAACCTGCTGAATGATAATATAAACAAATATTATCTGATATTATGTACAATCTAGCAAGGATTTGGTGGCATATAAAGAATTTGGTCTTCACAACTTTGGTTTGGCCTTTTCTTAGCCACTGCTTCCCAGGCAAATTATTTTCAGCCACACCGGACATTTTATTATTCCCTTAACTACTGTACTCTTCCACATTTCTCTACTTTTATTCACGTCGTGTTTTCATTCTGAAACATTCTTTCTATGTAAAACTGCATTTTTTTATCTTTAAAGCTCTACCTTAATAGTTATTTCTTCAGTTTCCCCAATGAAAATACTAATTTCATATAGCCACCTTCATGCTAATTTTATTTACATGTCTTTGACACTAGATTTTGAACTTATCTAGGATGATAACAGTGTCTATTTATTTTGGTATCTCCTGGAGCCATGTAATAGGAGCTCATTAACTACTACTTACTCAATGAATGAGTGATGTATGAGATTCTTCATTATAAACTTACCCTGGCCCTCATTATAAATGGATTATAATTTCAACTAAAGAATGCCTAGTATAAAAGAAAAAAATATTTTTCTTTGTTCCTATATTCATCTTCTGTTTTACTATACTACAATAGAATATTAGTATTATTGTCTTAGTTGTTACAGACCATGTTCTAGATAGTAAGGATATAATATCTTAAGGACATTCATGATCTCTAGCTCATATGCAGTATAAAATCATGGCCTGGGCTCATATGGAGAATGCTATAGTGAACTTCTCTCTATTCATTTCTTTTCAGAAATATTAAAGGGAAAATATCACACACCCACACCTGAGCTGCCAGTCCCCAGAGAGACTTGCTTTTGCATTTGCAATAAACTGAAAAGAGACTTCTTTCACAGTTGCTTTAGCATTAAGAAGAATGTCCTTTTACCCATTTGACAGAGATTTCTCACATAATCACATGGATGTTGTTCTTAGTTAAATACAGGTATACAAGAAGAAAATTGTGAAATCAGGAAAAAAAAATTAAAATAATCAATTGAATTCCTGGGAGGCTTCTTTTCTTCTTTCATGGAAATGCAAGGTAATTCAGTCATGTCTTCTCAATTATTAATGCAATGTTTTTTTAATGCACGGATTATAAAATGAAATATTCTGTGTCTTCTGGCTCTGAAAGTTGGATCTGAATTTAAATTTGCCCCTTTCATTCACTAGAGGCAGAGAAGCAAAGATGGGGAATGAAGAGAAAGGCACACACAGGGCAGACAATGGTGGTCAGCAGGAAACTAAAGGCAGGTGGTAGAATCAGATGGCTAAGGAAGCTAGATAAATCCCACATCCCTTAGCTTGTCTTTATTTAAAACCCTGAAGAGAAGCAGTTAAAAAAAAGATTATAAAATAGCAAAGTTTATAAACAATTTCATTGCCTAATAGACTAATAGCAGTTTAAAGTAGTTGGGTTATCTAATAAAAACTCAAAGTAGAGAAGCATCATAAGGAATGCTAATTTTTTTAAATAAAAATACCTGAAAATTTCTAACTGTAGAGTTGTTTTTGTGAATGTTGGACAAGTCAGAGGTTTAAGTGAAGGGAAAAAAATTACTTTGGAATTTAACAGAAGTTACTAACTACAAATAAGCCACAAGCCACTTTGGGAATTATAAAGCATGCTGAAATAGTTATGTGAGGCCCTTGCATGGTGCCACAGTATATGTCTACTGCTCCTACAAAAGTTGTGCCTAATATACTATAGGAAATAATTACAAAGCTTTTGAGGTTCAAATCTAAATAAAGGGAATCAAATGCTTTTATTGTCACGCAACATTTTGAAACTGATAACACTGTAATAACTTGTGGTTTGCAGTTAACCAAGCAAATAATTTGACTCAATTTATATGTTTACATTGATATAGTAAACACAATTCAAACAGCACCATAATAATAGAGTATTTTGAAATCTATTACAATAAAACAAACCATATAATCACATATTTATGCTAGTTACTGCTAGACAATAGAACATAAGCACAGAATACAAATGTTCAGAGCAAGGTTGGTAAACTTGATAAAAAAAAAAATGCCACAAATGACAGGAGTCACTAATTCAGATTTTTCCAATGCCAGATTCTCTCTTAGGATCATGTTCGAAAAGAAGCAAGTCCATCCTTTTCTCTTAATGTAAATCAACAACTTTGGCTATAATAAAAGCTACAGACAAGCAACAATGAAAGTAGCAAATAGGGAAGGTATTTAATCAACAAGGAATGAAGTGAAAGTCTGCTATTTGAACTAAAGACTGATGCCCTCAGTGATAACAGTGGTCTAGTTTACTGTAATAATTGAACAATTTCCTATTTTATCTTTCTACTTTCTGATTCTACCTTTTTTTTTTTTTTGTCCAGCCTCAACTGGTCCTTCAAATATCAGTCTGATTGATATTATTCTATAATATGCTTTTGAATTTAAATCCAGTGAGCTGATTTAACAATAAAGTAACAGTAAAAAACAAACTTGGTTCTGTGAAATAGGAGCTAAAATATAGTTCATAATCATAATCCATAAAAGTAAAAAAACCTCCTACTACAATTTTAATAATTCAGCCAATAGTATAAAGTCCTGATGGACAAAACAAAATCAGCCAAGTTCCTAAACAATTCATTTTGGACGCACTACCCTCACCACCAAGCTCTGTAAATGTGTAGTCCTCACTTACTGTGCCTATAACATCACTGACTCTTGCCTGAAATTACATACAATCAATATATTCATAAACATCATCATTTGCTTTGCATTTGGCATTATTTAAATATTAAGATACTGCCAGTCCAGAAGAGAAAAACAGCATAATGCTGCTAGGCTTCATGGAACTATTTCTGAGTTTTAAGAGGCAATATTTCCTAGATTTTACCATATTACTTCAATAACTTAATTAGATTCTATGGTAATTTTAATGTAAACATATCATATTGGATTGCTGTGCCTCTTGCCAGATTTTTAAATTTGAAAATGAGTGTTTATATTGCTACAATTAATTCAAATTGAGACTTCCAGATGTTTATATATGTGCACAGGTGTCTACTCTCTCCTGTTCCATATGCCCATTAAAAATGAATACTGGTATATAAGAATAAAAGAAACCTCACATGTGGGCCCAAAACCAAGAAACGGTGGCATTCCTAAGCCAGAAACATCAAAGCCTTTCAACAGTAGCGGAACTAGGCTAAAGGAGACACTGTGGGTCAATCTTCTGAGCCTGAGAAATAAGTGGAGTAGGCTTTGGTTGATTTCCACAAAAATCTCTTCACTCAAAGAGGCTGAAGATGAGACTAGACAAAACATGAATCCACCAGACTCTGCACAGATGGATTATTTTTCACTGTTGCTCACTGGCTCCACTTGGAAACATCAATTCAAGTAAGTACCAAAGACCATTTCAAATGCCAGTGGCTAGAGCAAGCAAAAAACTGGCATGGGGCTGGCAACATGCAGTAAAGTGCCATTGGTAGTATGATAGAAACACCAGGCACAGTAGCATCTTGGCTGTAGTATGGGATATTCATCATACTATGAACATCACAGGAAATCTGTCAGTGTACAGAGAGACAACTTAGAAGAAAAAATTCTATTTCTGAGTATGCACATTGTTTTAACTCTGTACCTATCTTCCATATATTTGGAAATAATAAAATACAATGTGAGCAGATAACACTCCAATCTTTGACCAAACTTACTGACAAAAGTCAGATGTTTGAGAAAATTCTGCAGTATAAGAAACTGCAAAGGGATGCTGAGTCAGAGCTATGGGATGCATATGAAGCATTTCTATCAAGAGATTAAAAAATAAATACATTTTCATTCACAGTTAAAATAAGATTTAATAGAATAGTGCATCACAGAAATTAAAGCAAGCAGTAATAGAAATATAACAATATATGATCAGAAATAATTATTTGGAATAAAAATGATGCTTTTCAAATTTAAAATCGTAATGGATACAGTGATTAGCAAATTGGATACTACAGAAAATCAAAGAAGTGAACCAGAAGACAAACTCAAGACAAATTCAAGAAATTCTCCCAGAACTCAGAGGAAAAACAACAATAAACAATGATGTAAAGAATTGATTAGAGTCCTGGAAGGTGTATAAGAAGATCAAACCTACTTATAATAGAAATTCAAGTAGAACCATAAAAAAGGGGAAAAAATCTATGAAATTACCCTTCTCCAAATTTCAGAAGGACCTGAATGTATAGATTTAAATGCCCAAGTTCCCCCTGAAATGAAACAATTGAGAGTAGCACCATCACTGCAAATTTATGAATTTCAAGACAAAAGAAAAATCCCTCCAATTATCTATGCTTGAAACAAAAAGCAGGCTTACCTCAAATTCTGCTTCTGTGTTACTAACACCACAAACTACTTAAACACTGTCTATAAAGATTTTGGGGGCAAATGTTTATTACCCAGTCAAAAGTATTTGTGTGAGAAGAAAACAGAGTGTATTTGTAATATATGCAAGGTATGTTAAACACATTCTATTCAGTACAATTAAATTTATTCTCTAACTACTTGGGAGATAAAATAATGAAACAAAATCACCATCATAATATGAAAGTATAAATTGCTTGATGTTGAAATAACAGAACAAAATGTAAATAATTATTTTTAGTTATAAATAAACCCTATGCAAATCTCAAAAATTAGTCTTGAAAAAACAGATGTAAATATGAAAAATAATACATGAAAATAAATACATTTTGAAATAAAGTGAAACAAATTTAGCAATCAAGACAACGTGAATGAGGGGCACCTGTGTGGTGCAGTCAGGTGAGTGTCCAACTCTTGGTTTCAACTCAGGTCATGATCTCAGAGACCTGAGATAGAGCCCCATGTTGTCGGGCTCTGCACTCAGCCTGGAGTCTGCTTAAAATTCTCTCTCCCTCTCCTTCTCCCTCTGCCCCTGCCCCCTGTGATCTCTTGTTCTCTCTCTCACAAATAAATAAATAAATATTAAAAAAAAAAAAAACGACATGACTGAAAGTTGAAAGTGATACAGGAAGGGAAGGGAAGGATAATATATATATATATAATTTTTTTTACTTGCATGGGGATAATACATTCAATATAGAAAATAACAATAAAAAAAGAAAATGGCAATGATGGTAGCACATAACAAAATTGCACGATATCATCCCTTTAAGTCTTTTATAATTTTAAACATAAAAATTATGCAGAAAAATGACTGCAAAGAGTAAAATATAGGAACAGAAAAATTAATATCACATTTTGTTACAAAATAAAATAGAGGAGATCAAGTAAATTGAGGGAAAGATAGAACTGCTTCAGGTTCTCACTTAGAACTGAACTTGTCAAAGAAGTACCAATGGAAACATGAAATAAAGAAGTACCATGGAAACATGAAAGGTGTCACGTCTTTAAATACAATTCAAAACAAATTTTTGTGGGGCACCTGGGTGGCACAGTTGGTTGTCAGACTCTTAGTTGTGGCTCAGGTCATGATCTCAGGGTCATGAGATTGAGTCATGTGTGGGGCTCCCCGCTCAGCACAGAGTCTGCTTGGGTTTCTCTCTCTCTCCCTCTGCTGCTCCCTCACACCGCTCCCTCTCAATCTTTAAAAAAAAATTTTTTGTGTGACTAGGTAGTTAGATTGTTAATACTGATAAAAATAAATTTTATCAGAGTCATAAAAACATGTTTTTTGGGGGGGGCCTTTGAACTTTAATACAAGCTTCTTGAAGGAAATGTTCATATCTGATTTACTTTGGCAGAGTATATAGCACATGCTAAGCACTCAAGTATTTAAGGGATTGAATGAAAATCCATTATAAGAACCATTTAAATTTATTTTCATGTGCTTCTTTACAAAGGTGAGTCTATATTCTGAGAGACATCACATTCAAATTTATTTAAAAGTGATTTGGTTATGCATTTGTTCAGGGCACATACCCTTTAAAGAAAAAAAAAAAGCTAATTCTATGCTGCATGTATAGACCATTAATTATATTTATTGAATGTTTACCAAGTGATAGCCCAAGTGCTAAGAGCTAAATCTCAATGAGTGGTACACACAAAAGCAGGTCATTGTGCTTTCCAACGTGTTACATTTCAAACTACAAATATGACAAACTGTTTTGGGGGGGGGCTGCCCCTTTTCTTCTATTCTCCACACAAAGCCAGAGTGATCTTTTCAGAACATGAATCAGCTCATGTCACTGCCTTAACCTTTAAACCTTCTAATGACTTCCCATTATACTTAGGATGTAATCCAAACTTCTAAGGCTGCAAAACCCTCTATTACCCAGACACTGCCTACACTTTCACCTCATAGTCTCATAGCTTTTTTTGTCCTTGTTCACAACATTCCAGAATCCCTGACATTCTTTTTCTTCCTCAAAAACTTTCACAGTCTTAGCTCTTGGAATTTTCTCTTCTAGGGACACTTTTTCCTATGTTCTTCACATTGCCGGCTTCTCTCCATCACTTAGGGTTCAGATCAAATACTGCATCCTCTAAGAGGGCCACCCTGACAATCCTATCTAAAGATCCCTCTCTGACCCATGACCCTATTATATTTTCTTAATACTGATCACCCGCTGACATAACCTCATACTTGTGTAGTTTTATTTGTTAATTGTCTATCTCCCTTCTGTTACATCCATTAAAATGCAAGCTCCATGTGAGACATTATATGTATTGCTCCCCACCGTGCCCACATCTACAACAATGAAAGGTGCTCAAAATATATTTGAATAGATGAATATGCAAGTCTTTCTGCTTTTTCTACTTAAGCCCAGAAAATAAATAGCAAGAGTACATTTGACGAATGTATATGGTAGCCTACTAATAAAGATATGAATCAATCTATACAACAATAATCATGGATGCTCAGGAAGCAACCTTTTAGTATTCAGTTAAATGATGATGACACTGATCAGAAGACTAACCAAGATCTAAATCAAGTTTAATTAATTAGACACTTACAGTGCTCGATGTTATTGAGCTGCCAGACAGAAAGATGTTTGAAGCAAACTTCTAGTCTTACAATTAGTGACCTTTCCCATGGCATTGCCAAAATACCATTAGCAGGGAAAATCAGACTGCATAAGGCTTAGGCAAAGAGCAGATTTGTAACTAGAAGCGCTTTATATAAGCTACAGGATCAGGGTTTTGGAACTGACTGAGGACAAAGGTATAATTTAGTAATTACAGTAGAGGTCTAGTTCAAAATAGTTTGTGTATTTGTCTCTTGTCTATTTGGTTGGTGGGTTTATGTATTTGCTTACCTGTAAAAGGAAGGGAGAGGAAGTAGAGAACTTTTTAAAGACTCAATAAAAATGAAATGATAATATATAAGGGGAAGTGAATGGGTGAAGTTCAGTGTCAGCTGGAGTCCAACTGAGACTTATATTTGAAATACAATTGAAATAGTCAATTTTTTATCACTCAATTTGATTATTATCAACATCTAGAAGCATTCATCCTTTAACAGTCTTCCAGATACATGGGAAAAAATTAATATGGCTTTTACATTTGTATTTGTAGTTCAAATCATTAAGGTAGAGTCTGGCATCAGGAGAATATGGTTATTCTACTGAAAAGGCTGGTAAAATCAGTCATCTTCAATTAGTACCTTAGGTCTTTACCAAATATTTACAACATACAAAGACATCCCATAGCATTTTATTGTGTGTGTATGTGCATGTTTGAATAATTGTTTCATGGAGATACTGTTAGGGGAAAGGGAGAAGAAAAGGAAAAAGAGAAAAGGGAAAAGAAAAATCTAACCTCCCTATAATCACTGCTAAAACCTATTTTTTAATTCTCTAGGGGTACTTGGGTGGCTCAGTCCCTTAAGCCTCCAACTCTTGATTTTGGCTCAAGTCATGATCTTAGGGTCATGAGGTGAGGCCCCGGGTTGAGCTCCATGCTGGATGTGGAGCCTGCTTAGGATGCTCTCTCTCCTTCCCCTCTCCCTCTGCCCCTCCCTGGCACTTGCTGGCACACACACTCTCTCTCTCTCTCCCCCTGCAAAAAATAAAAATAAAAAAAAAATAAATAAAGTTCTCTACAGTGTTTGAATACTCTTGCAGTTTTATTAAGAATTCTCACACAGGGATGCCTGGGTGGGTCAGCCGGTAGGGCGTCTGCCTTTGGCTTGGGTCGTGACCCCAGGGTCCTGGGATCAAGCCCCGCATCGGGCTCCCTGCTCAGCGGGAAGCCTGCTTCTCCCTCTGTGGGCCGCTCCCCCTGTTTGTACTCTCTCTTTCTGACAATAAATAAAATCTTAAAAAAAAAAAAAGAATTCTCACACAGACACAGAGAAAGAAATTGTGTTGATTATGAAAGTCAGTAGCAAGTAAGGAATTTGAAATTCAGATGTCTAACATAAATATAGAGGGAATATCACATATTTTGTATCACCCTAAATCCAAGAAGACAACAGTTTGTTTCCTGAATTATTTCCCAAAAGCTATTAAGCCTTTGGTAAAAAAGAACCAAATATTGTTCTCATACCTAAAATTTATCACTATAAGTATGTTCTCAATGAGTAAAACTGTTTATATAATTCTATTATTTAATTTACAAATGTTCATTCAACAAATCTGGCACATCTGAAATGAGATGTCACAGCAAATCCAAAAGATCGGTTAAACATTTTCCCTTCTCTTTTGAAATCTTTTTCCCCCCTCTTGTTTCCTCAGACACTAATTTCCAGAGGAACATTCCTGAAACAAGCAACATTAGGAGGTGTTCAAATATTTATTAAGCACTTACCATATGCTGATGATTATTCTAAGAGCTTGGGATATATCAGGAATGAAACAGACAAAGACACTGCCCTCATGGTGTACAAGTTGGATAGATGGAAGACAAATTATAAACAGACAACATAATGAACAAGTAAGTAATCAACAAAAAGACGCAAGGTGTTTCTTTAAGCTTGGCACAAATGAATTGAGGAACCAAATCTGACCTGAACTGAGGTAAAGTTATATATATACTTTATCTCATCATATATATAGCCATATGTTTCCCTGCAGAAACATTAATGTGTTTAATAAGGGGGTGATGCCCCAAACCATACTAAGGCTAGTATATATAGTATGTACCACATAATCCTAAAATGAAAAAAAAAAAAACCTAAATTCCAAAACACATCTAGTCCCAAAGATTTTGTATAAAAGATGGTTGACTTAATGTAAAAAGTAGAATGGGGAGTGGAGATTACAATTTTTGAACAAATGGTCAGGATAGGCCATGTGAGGTGCGTTGATTGGTGTTTCCTCTACCCCCAAACATATGTCCACCTGGAACATATGATGGTGACCTTATTTGGAAATAGGATCTTTGCAGAAGTAATTAAGTTATGGATCTTGAGATGGGATCATCCTGGATTTAGGGTGGGCACTTAATCCAATGACAGATGATCTTATAAGAGAAAGGCAGAGGGAGATTTGGGGCACAGTCACACAAAGATGAAGGCCATATGAAGATGGTGGCAGAGCCTGGAGTTACGCAGCTACAAGCCAAGGAGTGACACCAGAATCTGGAAGAGAAGCATGAAATGGATTCTCCCTCAGAGCCTTCAGGAGGAACCAACCAACCCTGCTGCTATAGACTGAATATTTGTGTCTCCCTCTACTGCCCTCCCCCGCCCTGCTCCCCACCAAAATTCATACCTTGAAGCCTGATCCCGTGAGATGGTATTTGGAGGTGGGGACTTTGGGAGGTGATTAGGTCATGAGGGTGGAGCCTCATGAATGGGATTAGAACTCCCTCACCCATTCTGCCCTGTGAGGCCGCAGCAAGAAGATGATAGTTGTCTATGAACCAGAAAGCAGGCCCTCACCAGATAAGGAATCTGCCCATGCCTTGAGCTCAGACTTCCCAGCCTCCAGAACTGAGAGAAATAAATTTCTATTGTTTATAAACCAGCTATGCTATGGTATTTTGTTATAGCAGCCTAAACAGACTAAAACACCTATCAACACATTGATTTCAAATTTCTGATTTTCAGAACTGAGAGAATAAAATTTTGTTGTGTTAGGCCCCTCAGTTTGTACTAATTTGTTACAGCAGCTCTAAGAAACTAATACATCTGATTAAGAAAGTAACCTTTGAGCAAAGGCAAAGTAGGGGAAGGAAGCAAGCCAAGTGGATGTCTGTGAGAACAATCTAGACAGAGGGGCCCTAAAGTAGGGAGTATATCAGGCACATTCAAGGACGGCTACTGTGACTATGCTGATGATAAGTTGTAAGGGGGCCAAGGATAGAAGCACAAAACCAGACTGACACTGAAATACTGCAGACAAGAGAGGATGTTAATTGAGATCACAGTGGTATTAGTAGAAATAAGAAGTTGTTGTCAAACTCTGGATGTATTCTGAAGGCATAAACATTATCATTTCCCAACGGACTCTAAAAAAGAGAGTTTTTGTGGCTGTTTTATGCTTTGCCTTTCTTTTTTTTTGGCTGGGCAACTGGGAGAATGGAGTTCCTTCCTACTGAAATGTGGTATGCCACAGCAGGTTTGGGGGAGACTATCAGAAGTATAGCATAGTTTGAGATATGTGTTAAATATCCAGGTAGGGATGCTGAGTACCTAATTGGGCATATGAGTCTAGGGTTCAGAAGTACGGTCAGAAGTGGCAATGGAGAGTTGAAAGCTGTTAACATAGAGCTGATAAAAGACCACTAAAGGGGAAGGGAAAACAAAGAGGACCAAGGACTGACTCCTGGGTACTCCAACTTTTTAAAAGAGTGGGTCTAAGTGGATCAACTGCAAAGCAGATTGCCAAGGAGTGGCTAGTAAAGTAAAGGGAAACCAAGAAAGTGTGATACTCTAAGGCTAAAAATGGATGGAGGGAATAATAATCAACACTGTCAAATGCTGCTCATAGATCAAGTAGGATGAGGATTAAGAATTTACTAATGGATTTAGAGATGAAAGGAATTAGTAACTTAGATAAGAGTAGTTTGGGTAAGTGGTCTGAGCAAATGCCTGACAAGAATGGGCTTAAAATAAAGTAGGAGGGAAAAATAGGAAGCAGCAACCAGGGACAATTATTTAAAGAAGTCTTGCTAGGAGGAAGTAAGAAAGATGGAGTTGTAGCTGCTGGGATGAGAACTGAGGACCAAAAAAAAAAAAAAAAAAAAATTATGATGAACTTGTCATTCACTTGAATTTAAAAATATAGATTTTTAAAATTCCTTTGAACCAAGCAATCATACAGAATATACTGCTAGATATATAAGAACTTAATATACAGAAATTTAATAACCATATGGAAAAGAAAATAATTTGTATTTTAAAACTGAATGCAGTGTTACCTCAAGAGGAAAAAAAAAAATCCAGAAATACAGAAACTAAAACAAACAGAAAAACATGTTATGAGACCATAGCCAGAAGCCATTTAAGTATACATATGTTAAAAGGCAAGGTCATTAAAATAAGATCTTAAATCTTTCAGCGTTTAGATTGAAGGGTATATGGTGTTGATTGATCTAGGGTGAAGCGGATTAACTAGGAAGTATGACTTTGACAAGGTTAAGAAGGAGCAAAATTGGGTTTCTTTTTTATCTTTGCAATTAAAGATATAGTCTATATGTAGTTAAGGTATTCCTTAATAAAACAGACATATTTTACTGACTCTGTAAGTCTCATTAACAAAGATGAATACAGTAAATACAGAAGGACATATGTTTAGTGCATATATTAGTAAACTTAGAAGGCCATATATAAAATACCTTGGAAGCTCGAACTGTGTGGTGGAAGGCCACTTATACTTCCACAAACTCAAAAAAAAGAAAAAAGAAAATCAATACTGTTTTGCCTTATCCTGTGCTGGGAAAACTAAAAGTCTTTCTCATACATAGTTACATAAAATAACTTTAACTAAATATGTTTACTGAGATGGAAGAACCATTGTAATACTGAATTTTATATAAACATTGAAGGTGACAAAAGGCCTGCAGGAAGTGTGGCATTGCACACTGAGTTCTCTTCTTTATGCATTCTTTTAATAAAGAAGAACAAACACATGGCTCCTCTTTCATTGACCTGGCCACTTTTTATCTTACGTGTCTTCTAAAGCATACTAATTATGAGAAAGAGAGTCAGGTATCAGGTATGACTTCTTTAATGAATAATAGGACAGTGGGGGTAAGGAGAAGGTGAGAAAAACCAGAATGAACCTTTACTTGCTGTACAGGGACAGAAAGAAAAGAACATATTGAGCTTATTGCCAGAGAGAAAAAGGCTGGAGTCATTTTGTCCTTATAAATAGAATAAGCAATCATCACACACACTAGATGTAGAGTAACATGAGACACTTTATCCCAGGAGGCAAGACCTATAAATTAAGGTGCTTTTAAACACTTAATCCAGAACACGTAGGTTTTTGCAATATAGATTTCTTCACAGGAACATGTTCTTTCCTGCAATTTTAGGAAGTTTTTGCTGCCTAGGCCATACATTTTCCTAAAGGACAACAATTCAACAGTTTGGTCCAATCCCATTAAGATGCAAATAATAACAACATCAAAATTTACTTGGAAAAAAATTTTTTTTCATTAATATTTCGAAGTCTTTTATCCAGGTTCTCATCTACCAATCAACAATTCACTACATGCTCAGTTCAAGTATTATGTTTAATCATTTAAATGCTGTTTCTCATCAAAGTATCTTATAAATTTTATTATTGAATATCTTGTTAGATTGTGCCTACATATTTATCACTCTATTATATATTCAGAGTTAACTGCAAAGTCATTTCAAAATCAAATGCTAAGTAACCAAATTTGAGGGTTCCAGTACATTACTTTGTATTCTTCTTTAAGATGATTTCCTGTCAAATGTATACATATGTGCTAACATTTCAATAGAACACTCTTGGTTTTAGAAGTACCCTAAAATCATCATATGTAATGCCATGAGTCTCTTTTATATCTCCCTCATTAGTAGTAATTCAACTTAATGCTAGGCTCTGTCTATTCATAAGGAATTCACTGTCTTGTGATAGTAAATTTCTGTTTTCCTTAGAAAGAAAACTGCCATCATCTTTAAACTATACAAAAGTCCTTCTTTACATTCAGCTAAACCTCTTGCCTTGTAGCTACTATTTATTGGTTCTTGTACTTCCCCCTTGCAATTCTACTTAACAATTCTAATTTATATTCAACATTACATATCTTCAAACACTTAAGATAGCTATCCACACGAAAAGCTATGGCTCTTTAACCTAAGGAAAACGTATTTACAATAAAAGAATCCTCAAAACCAAAGCTGAAAGGTAATAAAACTAAACCTGGAAATAAATGGTTACATTCAAAATTATATTTTTATTTCGTTGTTGGGTATGGTATTGTTTGTTTTGTGCGTGAGGGGCCTTTTTCTGGATGTCTAATACTGGCAGAGTTGAAAACTAAGCACAGACTGAGGAGATCTCTATTTACTCAATATGCTGATTTATAAAAGGAGGCCTCTATTCAAGAGAACAAGAGAGCAATTTAATTTAGCTCTAAGAATACACTGATAAACTTCATAAATTTGC
This sequence comes from Eumetopias jubatus, assembly GCF_037043125.1. Lineage (NCBI taxonomy): Eukaryota > Metazoa > Chordata > Mammalia > Carnivora > Otariidae > Eumetopias > Eumetopias jubatus. The sequence continues at coordinate 89,810,444 of NW_028274807.1, forward strand.
TAACTGTTGTACTGAACTACCAAGATACAAAATTTGATGGAGAAAGAAGGGAAAGGAGTATCCGCATAGATGCAACATATATGAAAACAGAAGTTTAAGAGTCTAAGTCATTTGTTGGAACAGCACAAGTTATGGACTGAATGTCTGTGTCCCCCCCAAAACTCATATGCCAAAGCCCAAACCCCCAATATGATGGCATTTGGGGTGGGACCTTTGAGAAGTAATTAGATTTAGTTGAGATCATGAAGGTAGGGCGCCAAGATTTGATGAGTGTCCTTATAGGAAAAGGAAGAGAGACAGGATTGATCTCTCCTTCTCTGTCATGGGAGGACACAAGAAAAGGCAGCCATCTGCAAGCCAGGAAGAGGGTTCTCATCAGGAGAGGAATCTGCAGGTGCCTTGATCTTGGCCTTCCCAGTCTCTGAAACTGTGAGAAACAACTGTCTGGGATTTAAGGCACCCAGCCTATGCTATTTCTTTATAGCAGCCTGAGCTAAGACAATACAAAACTAAGACCCCAGTCCAAAATACCTCCCTTCGGGCCATCCTACAAAACATGACTGTTAAAATGCAATATAACAGAGGAAGATAAAAAAAAAAAAAAATCAGTAACATAGTCAATAGAATTCATTTTGTTATAAAGATTTTTCAGGCCGGGGAATTCCAGGTATGACCCAGTGAATGAGGAAAAATTAAGGAGGCCGGTAAAATAAGACCTTAACTTTAAATCTCAACAGATGTCATCTATGTTGTACTTTTGAAGGATGTAGAGCAGATACCATCACACAAAAACTTATGCTTGCAATTCCACCAAGAAAAATATAACATTTTACTGTGAAGAACTTTATTGGATCATTTTATGCTGAAGTTTCATAAGAAGGTTTTAAGATGGGAAGGACAGAGGGGAAAGAGGCTAAAGGATGATTAGCTATATTAGAAAATAAAAACTTCAGTTACTCAACAATTGTTTTCACGGGTCTGGTCTCTCTTACTGTTTTACTCTGACTGAGTCTTAGAATAAGAACTCAAACCCTATTCAGTATCCTTCCCTACCTCTGCACATACCATAATGAAGAGAGGAGATTTTTACACTTTTGTGTAAAATGTATCATACTACTGAAGTCTAAGATTATGTGTGCCATTAATATCTGATATTAAAATGAATATATAGTATATATTACAACACATGTGATAGACATAAATCTGGTTGAAATATTGGATTTTTATATAAGCCTCAAAATATAACATTTTATTTTTTCCAAAAGATCACAGGATTTCCCTTTAATCCACTTGTAAGTGGGCTAGAAACCAGAAGTCAAAACATTAAAATATTAATATAAGCACTATAAAGTATTTTTATTTCTCCTAAGCATTTATATCTATAGATAGCACTTTTACATTAGTTTTAATGGTCCATATAAAATAAAAAATAGACAAATAACACTCTACCTTAATCCACACTGGCAATATGTTACTTTATTTTGAGATTGCTTTTAAGTGCTGATCAAAAAGTGCAGAAAATTCTTTGCATTACATTTTTACACTGCAAATTATAGTTACTTTACTCACAGCTAAGGGACACAGAATTTTTTTCCTTGGGATATATATTTTTGCTTCTCTGGGGAAAAGCTAATAAGTCTTAACATGAATGTATTAGGACATCAAGTGAATCACACAATTTTTGATAGAGAAAAGACTTTAGAAATCATCTTAAATGCCATCTGGATTACGAATTCCTTTGATGAAATCTATTTCCTTAATCTGGGGTCTCTCAACTGGTTGTCCATGGAAAGATTTTGAGAAGTCTGTGTCTCTGTCTGGGAAAATTTCTATGCAAATGTTTGTGCACACACACACAGTGAATGATTATTCGTCACCAAAATCTACTTTTTTACTCTTGCTTTCCGAATATTTCTGAAAATTAGTGAGCAAGGCAACAACACTTGTATTAAGTTTATTTTGTTCCACGTAAAATGTCAACCATCCTAAAAGAGGTGAGGCTGACACCAAGGGCTCAATGTGTTCTTAAAATGAATTGGACGATGTTGGATTTGTTTTTGTTTTTTTTTTCCAATCACGAATTTTAACAAACCAAGCTCAAGCTCTCTGCCCTTCTGGCAGCTGAGTGAATTGTTCAGCAGTCAAAAAATCACATCTCCCAAGACAGATGCTTATTGCATCACCTCATATAAATAGGACATTTGTAAAATATTTAAGTAGCAAAAAATATACCTTGAATTGCAATGTACTTCGTTGATGTAGACTCCCAAAGTTACTTTTTCTTGAGCACTCATCAATTCAGTGATGCTTTTATATGCATGTAGATTGTCCTTATACCCCAGAACCCTAGGTGTAATCCCTTGAGGCCAATATTTGGCATGACATGTCATTCACATAAACTGCCTGCAGTCATATCACACATGTTTTGTCAACCTATACATTCTTAATCGCTTTGCTGTGCACCTGCTGCAATGCAACCTGTCAATTTGGCAGGAAAGAGGGCCAGGAAATCCCCATGCTGCCTTCTAGTCCACTATGTAAGTATTTTAACTTGGCACATTAAGGATCAGTAGGGGAGACTGGAGTCAAGAGGCATTGATATTCTGTTCTCGTATAAGAGCAAATTTGTAAAGAAACTCTGGTGCTTGCCACAAAAGCAGCTCACCTAAATTGTGGTTAACATCTTTGACATGTGCTCATGGGCTCACAAGCTATCTGGTGATTGGGCACAAACCGAGATTATAGAGGCACACATGTTCTGAGTTGAAGTAAAAACAGCATACAACAATCCACTCTGTTTAAAACTCAGCTAGCCTTAAAACTCAACTCTAAACCGTGGATTGTAAAAATGTTTTACACCAGTCCAGAGAAACAAAATCAGCACTCCAGTAGCTGATGTTTACTGGACGCATAATAGGAACTAATAATTGAAATTTTTCAAAGACACTAGTCATTCCACAATGTCTTTGTACAAACGGTTTCTTATCCCTGAAGTAAAACGTCCATTTATTTGACTGGGGAACTCTTCATTTAAGAAGGAATCAAATATCACCTCTCTGCTTAAACTTTTCTCTAATTATTTTCTTTCAGGTATGAAGACTTGTGCACATACGGTAACTTAATAATTGTTTGGGAATTAAAATTTTGTGGGAAATATTGTGGGAATAAAATCAGGTAACTTAAATAACATCCCCAGGATTGGTACTTTGCATATAGTAGCCTTCCTATATCTCCTTTTACAAACATAAACTTTAAAGTACCTAATCCCATGACTAATGTTTGTTCAGAGGCACTAAACTGGCTAAGGCACTTTATTTCACATAATTCTCAATGTATACCCTTCAAGAAAGTTATAATGCATTTGAGAGACAATCTATACCATCATTGGTTTTTCTTCAATGCTGAAGATTAAAACAAAAAATAAATTTGGGTTTGACGGGCTCCTGGGTAGCTCAGTCAGTTAAGCGTCCGACTCTCGATATTGGCTTAGGTCATGATCTCACAGTTGTGAGATCAAGCCCCATGTCTCGCTCCACGCTCAGGGTGGAATCTGCTTGAGATCCTCTCTCTCCCTCTGCCCCTCCCTTTGCTCACACTCTCCCTCTCTCTCAAAATTTAAAAAAAATAAAAAATAAATAAATTGGGTTTGAAAATTTCGCTTACACCTGGCATGTCTAACAATTAACTGCCTATAACTTATCCCTACAAGATTATACCCCCATATGTGCAAAAATTTCAGTGGACGCTAGATGGTTGCCTCCAAATTAAAGCATAGTTCAGAGAAAATTACACTTTTCTTTATAAAGAAATAGACTTCTATATTTCAAAAATTATATTTTGAGTTTTAGGGGTTTTCTAATATAAAGCTAAATTTAATTGATTTGTGCAAATCATTGCATCCAGAGCCACTGTTAAAGGCATTATGTACATGGAATGCTTAACAGATTCTTTAACCAAGGGATTTAATTACATCGTGGCTTAGGAAGAAAAGGGTAGGAAAGAAATGGCAGAAGATTACTACACATTAGTTCCCATTGTGAGAAGGTGGGGGTGCCCTGTGGCAAGAAAAGTCAATATAGACTCCCTGCTGATGCTCTCAAAATAGCATCTTTAATGGCTGGTGTTAATAGATACTGAGATCTCCAAACTGACCACATAAGGCATTACAGTATTCAAGTTAAGTGACCATACCTTTAATTAGATTCCAAAGTTCAAGACAGAATAATTCTAGAATGTTATCAGAGAGTTCTGAAGCTCCATAAGCAAGATATACACCTATATAAGATAGATGTATTATCTATCTATATACCTATAAATATAGTGATACATACACATACAGCAGACTATGAGTTGCTGTGTCCATGACTCATTGAATGTAGCTTCAGTAGTTCCTAATAATAAGTCTGGTACATAATCATATGTCAATAAATATTTGTTGAATGAAGAATTGAATAAATTTGGTATGTCCAAATTTAAATACAAATATACTTACATTAAATGCTCTAAATTTGAAAGAATTTCCAACTTGCTGAAAATGACAAGAAGCCCATATCTATTCAAGACCATCATTACAGGAGTCCTACAGACCTAGGTTTGAATCCCAACTCTACCACTTAGTTCCTATATACTCCTGCAAGTTTCATAATCTCTCTGAGCCTTCTGTAAAATAGAGAAACTGAGACCAATTCTCACATGGTGGATGTGAGGCTTAAATCTGGCCATTTAAAGTGCCCAAAGCAATGCCCATCCCCTAGTAAAAGTTCAACATACAGTAAGAATTCTCTTCATCCTCATCATCATTGATGTTAGATATCTCTTTAATTTTAACAGAATGGATGTCTTTACTCATTTTACCAACTCAGGGATGAAAAACTATGAAATAATTACTTCTAAAACGATAATTGCAACATTCATCACTCTATATAAGTTTGGAAAACCTTAAACATATATATATATTTTTAAAGTTCTTGATTAAGTCCTCCTATTTCTGTATTAAAATATTAGAGATAATCAAGAGTATCATTAGAGAATAACTTTTTCTTAAAACAAGGTAAGATATTTCTTAACTCAAATGTGTGATCCTAATTTCAGCAGAAAGTTGTTTAGAGGAGATGATCTTTATATCTCCTAACATTTAAGTAACAAATGCAATCAAAAACATCCTTTATTGTGCATATACTATCTTTGATTCCTCTGAAATTCTTCACTTTGGGTCTGTACGTCACACTTTCACTGGCTACAGAACAAGAAAGAAACAACTTTCTGATGTCAGATGCTGAAGATCAATAGCTATTTCCCAAAGTTTATAGCATAATTAAAATGTGTAACAGGAATAATTTTCTCTTTAAACCCTAAGGCTAAGCCTAGAATTATTGACTAAGTCAAAGTTATGTGGTGTAACATTTTTTATTATGTTTATGGATAATATAAAGGAGTTTATGGCTTTTACATGTAATTTGTTAAATTAAAAACACTGAAGAGGAAATATCCATTACATCAGCAAAGCATTCATTGTTTAAAAACCTTTTTAAAGTGTATTTTGTAGAGGTAAATCCATATTCCTTTATACCGGTTTGTGGTCACCTAAAACTTCAAACTGAAGGTTAATGGTCAAAACATTCTTGAATTTAGTAGAACCCATTTACTTCAAACTACTTCTTCAGAGCTTTGCCATCTTCCATAAAAGTCCCAGGGATGGAGGTAGGATGAAAATATCATAAGGATGTGTGGGTAGGGAGGACAAGAGGAGTCAGGATGTACCCAAACAGGAAACACTATTTATATACATGAGGTTAAGTGAGTTGGTGTAAAATACAGTATCTATAGAAAGCAGATATATCAGCTATAGAATGGACTGGGAATAAAATATTCTTTCAAGTAAGAAAAATTAACAGTCACTAATTTTTGTATATGGATATAAATGGCAACTATTTGAAACACTCTTTGGGCAGTCCTGTGTTTTTGTTTTTGCTTGTTTTTGTTGTTGTTGTTTTAAAGGTAGCTCTTTTCAAATGGTACACCCGGGAAATGTAGTGATTAAGAAACAATGAAGTCAGATATATACCAGATTTAAATCGTAGCTTTGTCTCTCACTGGTATTAACTATATGTCCAATTTTATTACTTTCCCTTTTAATTATTATCAATGAAAATAACATAACCATACAAGTTCTATTATGAATCACTGTCCAAGGGTCTCAAAATTTTGAGCAGATAAAAACTGATCCAACCTTATTTTGATTTCTTTAAACAGAGCCAAATGGGGGCGCCTGGGTGGCTCAGTTGGTTAAGTGACTGCCTTCGGCTCAGGTCATGATCCTGGAGTCCCGGGATCGAGTCCCACATCGGGCTCCCTGCTCAGCAGGGAGTCTGCTTCTCCCCTGACCCTCTTCCCTCTCGTGCTTTCTATCTCCCATTCTCTCTCTCTCAAATAAATAAATAAAATCTTTAAAAAAAAATCTTTAAACAGAGCCAAATGGAAGTGGGTCTCTATCATCCCAATGTCTCATAGGTCTGTCATATTTATGCTATATGGCCAATGTTATATATGGGCACTTTTCAAATGTTACATAGATGAGAAGATAGCACTATAAAAGCTTATTGGCAGTGAAACCAGGTGTTCCATTATTTTTCAAAAATTGGATGATTTTATAAAAAAATGTGCTCCCACTATAGTCCAGGGGCATGCACTCTGAAGATAACTAGCTGGAGTAGACTTAGTGGGTGGTGCTACATGTTAAAGTGTAAATCTTCCAGAATAACAATCTCTAACTCCGCAGTCAAGCTAATAACACACACACACACACACACACACACACACACTCGTCTCCATGAAAACTGGCTTAATAATTGGCCAGCATTTTCTTTTTTCCTATTGCTTTCCCATATGCACAGGCACTATCACCTAACTTCTCTGAGGCTGCTTCAGGCCAAACCTTTAATTTTTCTTTCCTGGAATCAACACCCCACATGTAGCCCCACCCTAACTCTTGGCTGGATGAACTCATCCTTAACTGCAAAGATGCAGTCCATTTGGTATAAGCTCCATCACCCACTCTGCTCTATAACTCTGAATCTGTCATTATAATCACTCTTCCTATTCTTTCTTATAGAAAGTTGCCCTCTTGCTCTTTAAAGTTACTCTAATGATAAAGAAAAAAAATAAATAGGGATACCTGGGTGACTCAGGTCACGATCTCAGGGTACTGGGATCGAGCCCCACATGGTCAGGCTCCCGGCTCAGCAGGGAGTCTGCTTTTCCCTCTCCCTCTGCCCCTCCCCCTCCACTCTTACTCTGTCTCTAGCTTTCTCTCTCTCAAATAAATAAAATTTTTAACCAAAAAAAAAGAAAAAAAATAAAGTTACTCTAATGAGACCAAGTCCTCATTCTCATCAGACACACCCTTCACCTTCTTCCCTGACACTGCTTCCTCATTTGTGAAAAGTGAAAATTATATCTACTCATAGCACTGTGGTGATGGAACTACCTTCGTTCGTTCTTCTGTCTCCCCCTCTCCAGCTATGGCCGTTTCTCACAGCACAATCATTGAACAGTTCCTACAGCCTGGCTTTACAAGTTTGTCTTTGCCTTCCATTTCATTCTTGATAATGCTCAAATTGTTTCTTCCTCATGCTCTACCTTAATGCTGTTTTTGAATCACCAGATCCTACGTATTTGGCTATTCTGACGTTTGATCTTTTTCACTCTGTTCTAGAGAAATCCCCACTCTGCACCACCCTGCAAATGCTGTCATCTGTATCTTCTCTTTTTCCTATCACCCCATCTCCATTTCTTTCATTTCTGCTCACATTTCAGATGTTAGTGTTTTCGGTCACCAGTCTTCCTGTCTTCCTTTAACCTCTATCTTTGTATAATCTCACCCACCCACAGTGGCATGTAGGACTTCAGTTTCAGTAATTTCCAGCTCTTTAATTCCATCCTAGTCCTCTCTCCCAAGGCCTAGCATCCTTTTTTGCAATTTAAGTAAGGAAATTTTCATCACTGTATAACACTTATAGCTTAAAATCATTTTCTTTAAAACACTCTCCTATTTCTCTTCCTAAACTGTTCCCCATCCTGCATCCCCTAAATCAGCTAACAGGACTATTTTCTCTGTTACCTAAGCCAGAAATCTAGTTTTCACAAGCTCTTCCTTCTGTTGCACTCAATACAAGTGAACACCAATTTAACCTCAAGTATCACTCCAATCTATTTTATTCAAATAGATTACATAAACTAAGTTTTGAATTACTATGTGATGAGGGGCAATAATGAAGATGAATTTGAAATTGAGGAGAGCAGCTCTCATAGTCATATAATTATTTGGATTTGAGTCTATATTCCTCATTGGGTGGTTATGAAACTTAAATATATTGAACACTTGGAACACTCTTGGCACAAGTATACACTTAAGACAGGTTTTCCTCTATCAGCACAACTTAAACTCTTTCAGAGCTCATCTAGCTAACCCCCACAGAAGTTACAGAACTAGAGGAAATAAGAACGAACAAATTCTCTAATTTTAAATGAAAACACACTGCTCCCAATCTCCTAGAATAGTCTCGATGTCAACTATTATTCTTCTAGAAAAATGTTTCTTTCCATTTTAAGACTTTTTATTTGGCTTTTTTTTTAGTTAAGACTTCTTGTTTTATTTCATTTTGTATTTACCATATTAAGTGACTGCTACTTTATGCTCAACTAATTTTCATGTTAGAATAAATGTAAATTGCATAGACACACAGGAATAATAGTATGAATTTTATGTTTGCTTTTCTGAGCATATTAAACTTATTGAAAATATACTATGTTAGTGTGGTTCTAGGCACTAGAAATACAGAAATAAACAAGTCAGCCATGGTCTTTTCATCTCAGACACAGAACATTTTATTGCCAGGATATAGGCAATACACAAAAATACCCCCAAAAAAGGCTCATAGTGAGCTATTAAAAGAATTAAACTTAGATATTAAGATAGAATAGCTGCTCTAGTTTGAAAGACTAGAGAAGGTATCACTGAGATGATATTTGATCTGACAACTGAATGACAAAAAGAAACCATAGGCAGACAGGTGTTGGAGATCTCAGTTTGGTGTGTTTGTTGGTGAAAGAAAGGCCGAAAGTGTGAGATTCAAATAAGCTTAGCGAATTTCTGCTTTGACTTAGTTCCCAATAAATTCTAGTTCTTCCCCCTTTATATGTATGTGATTATAAAGACAAATTATTTACTATCGAACCAACATAAGTAAATGCAAATTTCATGTGAAGACTACCTTTCCAGAACATTCTATTAACTAAGTACCAATGTTATTGTGGATGATGTTATCAAGTCACATAAAAGTATTTTGATAAATATAATTTGGTAATTACTAATTCTTAGAAATATAAATATTACAAGTTTTCTAATCAAGAAGAAATATAATGTCTAAAAGAAATCCACAGAAGGCAAATGGTAAACTGAAAAGAATATGAAATATGAACCTAAAACTGATGAGAACTGGGGGTTAAGAATAAAACCATTATTATTATTTTCTTTTTTTCACCCAAATGCCTATTTATCCATATCAAAAATAGAAACTTAAGGTAATATCATTACCTTAGTGCGCCTGAAGTCCTAAAGTTTCTAAAGAGGATTTATAATGCAGCATACATATTATCAATACCAATGTGCTCTTCTCTATTCTTATTCTCCGTCCCTGCACACCTACTCCCCAACCCCCAACCAAATCAGCCAAGTGAATGTACAGAACCCTACAGTTAACCAAAATAAACATAAAACATCTATATAAAATACAGTAAAAACTTCAGGAGAGACACTTGAATAATACCATATGCTTATAAAATATATACAGCAGCTTAATTTCCAAAATGAGTTTTTATATTCTGAAATTTTAATAATGTTAATATTTTAATCATGTAAACATTTAGATATGAAGTCTATTTCTTATTCTTTTGTTTTCTTTTCCTTTCTTTTTATTTTCAGATTTTTATTACAGGTTTGAAATATTTTCTGTATAAATTTTTTTCTGACAAATGTCTGATAGGGTAGTGGAACAGCTTAAGGAGCTCAAAAGAGAATCATCCGTCGCAAGATTCCAAGATGAGTTAAATAATACCATTTTCTTTGGCTCTGTAACTCTTAGCTTTATTTCTCAGTATTGGCCTAATACTGAGAAATAGCCTAGCTAGGGCTGACCCTGCCATCTATAGAAATTATTCTGATTTCTGTCACCATCTCTATGCATCCCTTGAAAAACTGAAACATTTTTTATATCATTTGAACAGCATAAATCTTAAAACCAATTTCTTACTTTCTCTTGCCTGCTAGAACTAGCTTAAAAACAAATTTGTGACTGGTTTGGTAGCTGTTTAGAATATTCTGGTGCATATTTTATGTACAACATTTTAACTGTTATTTTAACCTATTTTTTATTATGTTTACTTATTTATACCCTATTTCAAAGTATTAATTTTGGGAAAATCATTTTGTTCTTTTTTTTTAATTTTATTTATTTATTTCAGAGAGAGAGAGAATGAGAGATAGAAAGCACAAGAGGTAAGAAGGTCAGAGGGAGAAGCAGACTCCCCGCCGAGCAGGGAGCCCGATGCAGGACTCGATCCCGGGACTCCAGGATCATGACCTGAGCCGAAGGCAGTCGCTTAACCAACTGAGCCACCCAGGCGCCCAATCATTTTGTTTTTCAATAAGAGGAGAACAAAGCATGCAAATAAATGGATAGATAGAATCTCTATGCCTTGTCTCTGCTGTTTATTTTGCCAGGGAAGACTTTCTTCCTTCTGGCCACTTATTCTACTTTCCCAAACCTACCAGAGCCAGTTTACATCATTTCTCCTCTATGAAACTCTCCATAAAGTCCTAGGTTTCCCTATAAATTCTTAGATACTGTCTGTGGTTATAACAATACCAAGAATTGGCAAGAAGCAACTTTCTCCTTTTGTGGCAACGTATATTTTTCCACCTCTGAAATTGACCACCAAAAAATGTTGATGTGATGAAGAATTTTTTTTTTAAGATTTATTAGTAGTTTAAGGGAAGATAGGACTTGTCTATGATTGCATTAAATGTCCATAAACAAAGAGGAAAATATAGCATAGTGACCCTTCAGCTCTCTCTGCTTCTCACATCTTGTTTTCACAGGAACTCATTTTGGGGGCACCTGGGTGACTCAGTTGGTTAAGCATCTGCCTTTGGCTTAGGTCATGATCAAGTCCCACATCGGGCTCCCTGTTTGGCAGGGAGTCTGCTTCTCCCTCTGCCCACCCCAGTCGGCTCCTTCTCTCTCTCTCTCCTCTCAAATAAATAAAATCTTAAAAAAAAAGGGGGGGGGGCATATTTTTGAGAAGACAAAAGAATCACAGAGATGGAATGGTTTCAAGAGTTTAGTCAGTTCTCAAAAATGAATCATTTACCAAGGTCTGAAGTCACACAGCAAAGTTGACTGTGTTGCTTAACAGGTGTACATGCACAACTTTTGCATGTTTATATGAATTGCATTAAGTTCAGTAGTTTACTTTTCAAAATACTTCTCTTTGGGGCTTTTTTAGTAGATAGGATTTTGTACTATCCTCTAAGTCACTTTTTTTTTTTTTTTTTTGGTATACAATACACATCTTGCATTACAGTGACGGGGTAAAGAGAACAGGTGAATTGTATGTAAATTAATTATAAAGGCATTTTTGAATGCACCCCCCAAAGTGTTCAATTATGGAGATGGTTAAAGATCTATCAACAAAGCAACAAAATAGCCCTGGCAAATAAAACTATTTACACATACTTTTCCTGAGGAGAGATAAGAAGCTCAAGGGATCAAACTGAAGCTCAATACGCTTTTAAGGGTTTTCACCCTAATCACACTGTCTTTGCAATCTTGTCAGTCACCCATTTTTTTCTTCACTTATGTAGCAAGTATAATACCTTATAATAATAAGTCAAGTATGTGCTTGGTTAATCCTCCCCGCAAAAACTGTGATACAAAAAAAAAAAGAAAAAAAAAGAAAGGTTGGCTTGATGTCCTACTCAATTAGCTAAATTTGTTTAAACTCTTTCCAAAACTAGAGAATAGGCATACAATATAATAATTATAAGGTGTTTATACATGCACAATCATCAGATCATTACCTGTACTCTTTTATTTCTTTAAGGAAAGGAAACAGATGCAAAGACAGATCCAACCTTTTAAATGTATGGAAAAAATTTTAATTGCATTATTAATAATAATGTTTAACAATCAAGTCATCCTGTAGGTATGTATCACCTTCTTTCAAGATTTTATAGTGACTTTAATTGAAACTTAAAATGTTTCCCTTTAAAACAATTTCAGTGCTGTAAAATATCATTTAAACCAAAGGGGATTAAACTGTGCTTTTCAGAACATTCAAAAGTCTATGAACAAACTCTAAATTTCAAAGTGTTTGAGAATTGGCCTCTCCCCCAGCAGCAGGTTTTAAGTGAGTACCATGTTTTTAAGCACCTTTATCTCATGTTCCGTTCAAGTACATTGCTTGCCGTTTTACTTCTAGTAAGGTAAAGATCCTATTTCCTTTTAGAAAGACAAGAAAAAGAGGCCCTGAGCTCAGTTATGCTGCTTTCCTTAACTATTTCTTACACATTATTTCGGAGTTTATCTCCTAGTCTCATTGCCTACTCCAGGGATTCTCTGTCTGATATCTGGGGAAAATCCCCAGCCATCTTCACAGGCACCTTTCCCTAACCCATTCAGGTCAGACTCACCTGGGATTTCATGCCTTGACATTTTCTGCAATTTTACTTGCTCCCAATGTGCTCAAATTTATCCTTAGATAATAAGGTCTCTTCAGCAGAACTTCTGGAAGTTCCAACTCCAAAACCCTTAATATGTAAATTTCAACTCCAAAATGTCTCAGGTCTTCAAGTTTTCCAACCTATCAGTTGGAGCCAGTGGAAGCCTTCCTCCTGGTACATGGATACGTTCAACAAGAGCTTCTTGCATTTCTCCTACTTAAAAATGCTGTTAAAGTTCTATAGGCTGGGAAGGAAGAGTCATAAACTGGTTAGTCCTCTTTGGGGCTTTAGAAAGATTTCAAGGCACTCACAGGCATGGTTTATGATGATGAATGCAGAGATACTTTTTCCACCACAGAAAGTAAACATGCACACCAAACCAGTATGACAGGTTGGGGTATATACAGTACTGCTGCCCTGGGGCCGCAATTTAGAAGCACAGACACTAAGGCACCTTCCTGCCTAGATTTTTTTCTTCTTTTCATAGCCCAGCAGAATAAGTATAATTTCTTAAAAAAAAAAAAAAAAAAAAAAGGCTTTATCATGAGAAACATGATGCATTCAATGCATGTGTGTCTGGACTTTCAAGCTGACTCCTCTTGGCTATGATGAAAGTCAAGTAAATGTCTTAAAAGCCAACGTAACTTTTATGGAGTCAAGAAAAATCCCAAGCCTGGATGGACCAGTCCCATAATAGCCTGACTGAATACTGGACAATCCTTTCCAGGCCATAACTATAGAAACTAAAAGATGTCAATATTGAAAGCATTCATAAGCCTGGTTTTCCCTTTTGAAATAGGAAAGTAAATGCCTCCAGAATGTAATGTGCCAAATTCCTTTATGAAATTACAGGCTCTGGGCAGCTAGGGTGGAGATCTGAGTTCTGGCACCTGCTTCTGAGAAACCAAGGGTAATTTTCTTACCTTCATAGGATCTATTTGCTACTCTACAAAGTAAAAATATCGGACTTGAAGCTTTTTAAGCTCCCTCATACCTTGAAAATGTTAAGATTCTATAGAGTTTTTCTCCCCTAACTTTGACAGCCAAATTCTCCTTCAGTGGGCTGTTGAAAACTCCTCTCTTCTCTGCTGACTGCTCTCTAGAACTGGCCTTGGATACCACAGGGTCTAGCCAACTCTTCTGTACTTTGAGACATTTTTCCCCCTGAGCTCTAGTCTTTTGTAGACTGTAGAGAAGGGGTTTCCTAGATCTAGAAAACTAAGAACTGGAGTAGGAAGGGGAGCTATAATTAGAAGATACTCAAAAACACCTGAGCAGCTGTAAGTAGATGGCCTGAGTGACAAAGGTGTGTTGAGCAGTCCACAGGAGACCCCCACTCAAAGAAACCACTCTCAAGGTTGTCTCAGCATTGAACTCAGAGACACCTTTTACTGAAATCATTCCCAAGATGAATTTGTATACCATATCCTTTCCAAAGAGGCAGGTGGCTTTGGAAATGCTTTGACCAAGGAAGAAGAGGAGGAAAATAAAATGGAAAAGGCTCATGTGGACTGAGTTGCTGAGGTAGGAGGAGCTCAGTGGATGAGGGACATAACTGGATAGTGACACCTTCTTTCCCTTTCTTACAATCCCTGCTAGGGTCTACTCTGCCTGTTACTAAGAATCTTGGAATAGAAAATGCATGTCCTCCCTGACAGGCAATACAGGTAAGGGGCCCTTTTACGCCCAAGGGTAGCCTCTGGAAAAATCTTAACCTAAGGAATTTTCCAGGATGCTGCTTGCCTGGAAGGAAGTTGCCATCCTCCTGTTGTTTCAGTCCCGGCCTTTCACTGCTATCACAGACTGACCAGGTGCTACTCAGTGGTACATGTGAGTTTGCAGGGATTGTGCAAGGAAATGTCACTTCCTTTTCTTAGCAAATACAATGCTCAGAAAGCATTTGCCCCCATTCCTATTGCTATATTATTTATATTTTCAAAAATAAGAAAAAAGAAATCCAGCATTTTATCCTGTCCTAGATAATTCTATTTTATGAATCCTGAGACTACTATGAGCCCTCTCATATAAATCTTTACATTATTCTCTGTAGAGTTACTTTTCACTAGGACTGAAAGGAAGAGATTGCTTTTTATGTTTGAAAAGATAATTGAGATCTGTTCCCATGTAGCTGAAGATAAACTTGGAACAACTTCACTTTCATTTGGGAAAAAATAGGTTCCCAACACCATAGTTGCTGATAGCTTATAGGCTCCACTAACCAGGGTACTCTTAACTGGCTTCCTGGGTATAAAACCTACAGGAAATAGCACTCTTTTGACAATGTCTACGGCTAGCCCTCCAAGCTGTGACCAGACATGGTCACAATCTAGACACATGGCGTTAGAAAACCACTATTCAAAGCACATGATAGAGTTCTAATGATAATCTGCTATCACTGATTATCTTCATAACCAAAAAATTTAAGTCATCCATATGTTTAATGTATAAAACAAAGTATTTGAATACAGTCATATCTGTTAGAGCATGCTTATTTGTAAGGTGAGTTGATAATAATTAGTATTATTTTAGAGAACTTCAGAATCTTTTTATAAATACTGCTAAGTATTTATAGTCAAAAGCAAAATTAAACATTTCAAAATACCTTTTTCATTTATTTCAATGATTTTTAAACTCAATCTGAGATTTAGGACAGGGTATTGCACAGAAAACAAAATAATGTTAGAGCATTCCATAAATGATTCCAGAAGATATTCTGATTTGTTTTCTAAGATGTTAAATTTACCATATATCTTACCTCCACACACACAAAGCTGCAAATTATCCCCACGGTACTTTCCTTTATTATTAAAAAAAAAAAAAATCCAGGAATAGTTTAAAGCCAACAACTGAAGTACCCTCACTTATCATTAGCTCTCTCCTGATTACTAACTTCACTTAATAATTTTAAGGCAAATACAACTGGAATGGAAGCACTGCAATATTCCAAGAAGATGGATCTGAACTATTTGTAGACCCACCAAGGGTACATTTCAACTCAGGTAGAAAAATACAGTCCTCATTGAAAAGTTTTCACAGAACTCACAAGGGAAAACCCCTTGAGATAGAGCTGAGCTCACAAGCATCCCTCAGTTACAGAAGGTTTATGGATATAGCACATGATTTTCTAACTCAAACCATAACATTCAAATTATTCACTATAGCTCTTGTTTAAAACTTCATGCTTTTTTCTTCTATATACTAATTATTAATTCTGAAAGTAAGTGTATGTGTGTGTATATGCATGTATATATGTAGTCACCCTTTTACAGTGGAATATATTACCAGAAACATAACATACATAAAACTGCCAGAGAAAAGGGAAAAACAAAACAAAATAGAGTCTATACACATTCTAGGACTGTAAAATAAGAAGTAAATATTACCCATGATCCTGACACAAAGAGAGACGAGGCCTGGTTATTCCTCAGTTTATTAAAACCTCTGAACACAGACACTGGTGATGTGCCCCCATAGTCTACAACAGGCTATTCAGGTGGTTGCCAAATAATTATATATATTTTATACAAAGTCACCGTTATATGAACAATATTAACAACCTAAATAATTCCTATATACTTTTCCAAGGAAAGACATTATAGAAACAAATAAAGTATATGTTATAATCATATACATATTATTTTCTCCATAAAACACATATAAATGAATTTCATAAGCTAAATAAGTCTTTTAGCTTGTTTTTCCTCAACAGAATGCGCTAAATGCCTTTTTACTAATCTTTAAAAGTGCTTGATAATAGCATTTTACTTATTTTTTTTAAGATTTTATTTATTTATTTGAGAGTGAGAGAGAGAGAAAGGGTGAGCACGAGCAGGAGGGGATGAGCAGAGGGAGAGGGAGAAGCAGGCTCCTCACTGAGTAGGGAGTCTTATGTGGGGCTCGATCCCAGGACCCTGAGATCATGACCTGAGCCAAAGGCAGATGCTTAACCCACTGAGCCACCCAGGCGCCCTGATAATAGCATTTTATGCAGTATTTAACAAAACGTTTTTGGGAAACATACAAAAATAAAACAAGATTCTGGGATTCTTAAGCAGGTTTAGTGAATTCTGGAAGATAATTTAACTTTAGAAAATGGACACTTTATGACCTGTCATGTCTATGATCATCTTAATGTTATTCTCATGTATATTATATTTCACAGATGTAGTTACATGTTCGATTGTATGCACTAAATAGAAAACTGGGTGGTCTGGAGATTTTCTTGGTGGTAGCATCACAAGAACATAATTAAATGAAAATGTCATTAGCAGTCGATTAAAAAATATCTTGATCAAAATGTCTCTTGAAAGGTGACAAATAATTCATAAGATACCAGACTACTAGAAATCATAGCAACAAATAAGCATTATGTCAGTTTTGTATTTTTTTTAAGAAGGAAGTTTTCTCACTCAAAAAAGTGAAATGTGTGAGCAACCTTTATTGTTTCTATCAACAAGCCTACCCGTAGAAGCCTAGTCAAGCCAATGTCAACAAAGCCAATCCCTTCAAAGGACAAAGGTATCTGACTGATTAAGTAAGACCTGTAAAATAAACCCCCTTCCCAACTGCTTTGCTCTCCTCTGAGATCCTGTTTTCTACCTTTAAAAAAAAATGATTGTATTAATATATTGATACAAGGACACTTAGCTGGTAAACCTCAGATATGGCAAAACTTAATGCCAAATAAAAATTCCGTAAGTAGAGACAAAAACCAGGATTCTGTCAATGTTGGAAACGATCTGCACTACAAGTTGGTCACACCATTTCTCCAGCATTACATTGGAGAATAAAGATTAGGCTTTCCCCACTCTCCACCAGATTTGGGTTTCTGTGTTGGTTGAGTTCTTAAGCCTGAGAGACAGCCAGTTTCTTTTGAAATGAGAAAAACCCCCACATCCTTTCCTCAACCTCAAAGCACACCTTAAACCTCGGTAGGGGCACATGCAGGCGCACCTGCAAGCGCTCATGCGCTGCCCCCCCCACACACACACTCTGTAATAGAAACTGCTTAAATTTCTGATTGGAAACACTTCAGAGACTGTTGGTACTTACCTTGCAAAGATGTGTTAGGTAAACTTGCTTCATTCTCTCCCATTTTATTATTTCTTTTTAAAGGGGGCCAAGCAGTTTCAAATTGTGTCAGTTACCTTGCAAGCTTTGTGACCTTCTGACTTCCTACCGTGGTACTGTAACAGTATACTACCTGCTCTCTTCTGTGAATCATTACCATTCTGCTTCCTGAATTACCTGGGCTGGCAGGACCTGTTTTGCTGTGGAATGAGATCACATCCTTTGATCCAACGTACTGCTATTAATGTGTGTTTCACAAAATGTGGCTTTGTTTCAGTTTTGATATTAACTTTTAATTCTCTACTTTCACTTTAGTCTAAAGCGTATTTACATTTTCCCCGAGTGTCAATACTACCAACACACCATGGTGCAGAGCCAGAGTTTTATTTGATTTTTAGTGTTCCCAATCCTCTTCTCTTATAGAAATAAAAATTTAAAGTGAATTTTGCAATGTTCATTAAATAAAAAAAATACAGAGACCTAAGGAACACCATGGGAATCAGTTTTGTGAAGTGCTGGAAAGAGTCTTTGGAGTCCCTCCAGTACTAGCTGTGGAACTGTAAGTGAGGGCTATTCCTTCTCCAAGTCTCAGTTTCCTCAACCATAAAATGGGGATGATATCTATATTTCAGAAGGTTTTTATGAAGATTTAAAGCAATCACGTATGTGCTAACCATTACGAATGGCAGATGATAAATACATTGGCAGCATTTTTCCTCCACCCCTCCTCTTCTTTTTCCATTCATCTTCTTTCTTCTTTCCCTCCTCTTGCCCTTCCTCCCTCTGACAAGTGCAAAGAATGCCCAAGAAGAGCACTGATGTCACTATGTCCTTACGTCACTTGTCCGACTTATTAATCAAGAGATCTTAGACAAATGATCCAATCCGATTTCAGAATGCCTCAAGGTCCTCATTTGTAAAAGGATACTGATATTTGCATTGCCTTTTTACTAGGAACAAAACGAGTATTAATATAAACTATTGTGCTTCAAACAAAAATAATCTCTAGCAAAGAAAAGCAACAAATTGGAGATTTATCTTTACTCATTTGTAAAAGTGAGAGAGGAAGTAGATCACAAAAATAAATCAATTTATTTAAACTCTGTCTCCCATAAGATATTCAGAATAAAAAACAATCTCTATTTCCTCCCTCTAGAATTCCTTAAATTTTAGTTTTGTTCTGGTTAAAACTGGTTAAAAAAAAAAAAAACCCGAGGTTTAAACACCTTCTCCTTTAATGGTTCTTTAATTTTCAATTTGGAAGGAATCTGTATACCATGTTTGCTAACTCATTAATGAAAAAAATTGATTATATGTTACATAAACAGAAAAGGTAAACAACTAGAATAGTTATTCTCAAAAATATTAGAAATGAAAACAAATGGGACATAAAAAAATTCCCATCACTGGGGCACCTGGATGGCACAGTTAAGTGACCAACTCTTGGTTTCGGCTCAGGTCATGATCTCAGGGTCGTGAGATCAAGCCCTGAATCAGGCTCTGCACTCGGCTCGGATTCTGCTTGAGTTTCTCTCTCCCTCTCCCTCTGCCCCTGCCCACTGCATGCACGCACTCGTGCTCGCTCTCTCTTAAATAAATCTTTTTTAAAAAATCCTCATCACAGTTAATTTACAGTTCTCTCTTTCATTACGTCTCTGGGTCTCAGTTTCTTCATCTATAAATTGATCTGGAACATTTACTCAGCCCCATTCTCTCATTACAAATACCAAAACCTCTGATTTAAAATCCAAGTTGTGGTTTGTTCCACAATAGTCTTTGCCTGGTACAGTTGCATAATGTAACATACATACTGTGCTACATACTTTATCAAATGGAACCTGAAATTGAATGTTTGCCAATAAAACACTATAATCATCACGTTCGGACTTCCTCCCTAACAGGAGAAACACACATATCAATCCTCCCTCATTATGACAGCTTGGAAATGTATTTACATACTGGTCCCAGGCACCTAAAATTAGTCAATAACCAAACTAAGACACCCATTATCTACCAGCTGAATTATGGAATGTGTGAAGTTACAAAGAAAGTAGAATAGAGAAGTCCTATTTTTGAGCAGAGGAAAAACATAAAAATACCAGAAACCCCAAAAGGGCTTGTCATTGCCCAGAAAGTCACATAAATATACATTCAGTTATACTGAAATAGCTTCAACGCTTATAAATTGCCATGCACTCAGTTATTCACTCTCTCTCTTGTGCACCTCATATGCCTAGGAAATTCTTCCTTCATTACTTTCTCTTTGTCTAATTCATATGCAGGAATTCTTCTTGAACCTAATCGTGGTTGAGGCTGCCTCTATATGCTCCAGATGCCTCTTAACAACTTGGAACTTTTCCTTTCACCATGGCTCTTATCACACTGTGTGGTATGTACCGCTTATTTCTGTCCTTGTGAGCTGTTGTGTGAGAAACCTCTTCTGTGCCCACCACTATATCCCTGAAACTGGCAAGGTAGCACAGTTCCTGCCACATATTATGGCTTCAACACTTTTAATAAAGATGAATAAAATTACCATCATCACAAAGGGTGAATTAAAGGATCTCAAAGAAAAGACGGACATAGATTAGCAAAGATGATGATGAAAGATATTCCAGGAGGGGAAAAATGCCAAGTAACTTTCAAAAGTGAAAAGAAGTGGGGAGAACTAGTTAGGTTTATCTGCAAGAGTAAATAATGAAGAGCTAGAAGGATAAAAGAGATGAGGACATTTATGAGAATTTTCAAAAAAAGGAATCAAAGATAAATAAAGAGAAAAAATATATATAGTGAATGCATTAGTTTAACACACACACACACACACCCAAAAACTAACACTGGTAGCATTAGCCAAAATACCCTTATTGAATGGTGTAAGGAACACTAATTATAAAATTACCAAGATTTTTGGAATATTGGAAAGAAACTCTATGAGAGTGACTGTATCCTCCATGTGCATTCTGAGACAGTGCTGTAAAAATTAACCAGCACGTTTTTAAAACAACTTAGATGACTTAAGAGAAAACAATATTTACAACCCTATTAGCTTTCTGTATTTCTGCCATTCTATTTCTAAAGCAAACCTCAAGGAGAGAGCAGCCACAGAAGGTTATAAATGTTATCCTTTATCATTCAGTTTGAGGGTTCTACATAGAAATTAAATAAGAGGAAGAAAACAATGTTGAAGTTTAAACTTGTTATGGGCAAGTTATTAAAGTGATTATGTTGTTCTGTTTTTCAAGGGAAGATACCTGTGAAAATTTGAAAAAAATTATGAAGTGGTTATTCAAAATTCTGAATGTTGGCACTGTCTTATAAAGCATGGAGCCCTGGGTATGTAAAATGTTACACATTTAATAATTACACAGACCTGGTACTTCTCAATGAAAAGTATAGCAGTAGGGGAACAAATAATTTAATCAAAACCATAAATATCCACAAATTAAGAAAAGGATTGGAACTCAAAACTGTAATCCTAGAAGCTACTATGAGGAGGAAATTCCATGTTCAGCAACCAGAATGAATTTTTGTGATTGCAGTTTCAAGAATTAGGTAGAGGTGCTTAAAGAGTACCAAAATATACCACCCCAAAATACATCTCATTGGCATATGGATTTTATTTCTTTTAGAGAGAGAGAGAGGGAGAGAGAGAATCTTAAGCAGGCTCCATGCCCAGCATGGAGCCCCACGCAGGATTGGATCTCCTGACACTGAGATCATGACCTGAGCTAAAATCAAGAGTCAGGGGTGCCTGGGTGGCTCAGTCGTTAAGTGTCTGCCTTCAGCTCGGGTCATGATCTCAGGGTCCTGGGGATCAAGCCCCACAGTAGGCTCCCTGATCGACGGGAAGCCTGCTTCTCCCTCTCCCACTCCCCCTGCTTGTGTTCCCTCTCTCGCTGTGTCTCTCTCCGTCAAATAAGTAAATAAATCTTAAAAAATATATAAAATAAAATAAAATCAAGAGTCAGATGCTTAACCAACTGAGCCACTCAGGCACCCTGGATTATTTTGACCTAAAGGGCCTTGAGAACCAGCGGACATAGGAAAAAGTTCTTTACCTCCCCTCACTGCCTCAAAATAGAATATAAATTTCTTCTTTTGTAAAGAAAAGTTACATGTATAAAGGAAATTTCCAGTTGTAAAAGTTACTCCGTAACAGGAACAGAACTAGTCCTGGAGACAACTCTTACCCCTTGAGAAAAAACCCTTCCTTACTATACATTTTCTTCCCTTTTCTCCATAACTTGCCTCCCATCTCCAGAAGCCTCAAACCCCTTTCCATTGTTTAGCCTAAGATGGTATAAACCTCAATCATCTGGCTCCTTCAGTCTCATTTTCTTGAGAGATTCCCATGCAAATCTACATAATTACAACTGTTTTTCTCTCTCCCTCCCTCTCTCTCTCATTAATCTCTTTTATCAGTTTGCTCAAGGGCTCAGTGAGTGAAACTGGGAGGTAGCGGGAAAAGGTTTTTCCTTCCATATATGCTCTTTTCTCAAGAACATACACTGGTGGTATTTATTTCATGCATTTTAGAATAAAGGAAACCTAGTTCCTATACAGCTGTACTCCAATGTTTAAACTTTTCAGTCTTTTTCTTCATCTATAAAGTAGAACTAGGTAACAGTATCCTGAAAATTAAATGAGATCATATTTAAATGCTCAACATGGTGGGGCCCCTGGCTGGCTCAGCCTATAGAGCATGTAACTCTTGATCTCGGGGTTGTGAGTTCAAGCCCCACATTATGGGGCAAAGATCTTACTTAAAAATGAATGAATGAATGAATGAATGAATGAATGCTCAACATGGTGTCAGGCAAGTAATAGGATGGTTAGTTTTTAAACATCACCTCAATACAGATCCTCAGTCCCGTCAAACCACCCCAAATCTAATAAATATTTTCCAATGTTGAGAATTGATAGGACATAAAATTTTCTGAACTAAGCTTACACTTTTCTTAAATTTATTTTTTTTTAAGATTTTATTTATTTACTTGTCAGAGAGAGAGAGAGAGAGCACAGGCCACAAGAAGGGGGAGTGGCAGGCAGGAAAAGCAGGTTCCCTGCTGAGCAAGGAGCCCTACTCATGACTCAATCTCAGGACCCCGGGATCATGATCTGAGCCAAAGGCAGATGCTTAACCAACTGAGCAACCCAGGCGTCCCATT
The DNA here is from genome assembly GCF_037043125.1 of Eumetopias jubatus. Lineage (NCBI taxonomy): Eukaryota > Metazoa > Chordata > Mammalia > Carnivora > Otariidae > Eumetopias > Eumetopias jubatus. The sequence continues at coordinate 89,833,463 of NW_028274807.1, forward strand.
AATTTTTTTTTGACTAAAATAAAGGTGTCAACACTGTAAAAATGATGAAGTTTGCATCTTGATACGATGAGCCGTTTGGCTTTAGACCCAGGCATTTCATAACTTAGCATTTTTGATTACAGATTCTTTGTTGAAGCCGAAATTCTGTTGTTTGATTGTGGCCGAGAATTTCTAAATTGGGATTATCTGATCCTTATAGCTGCTAAATACTTTTGAGTCCTACCAGAAATAAGACAGTTAGCTAAACCAGAAAAGGGGGAGAATGCATATATTGTACAGGAAGAATGGGTAGAAATAAACAAGATTTTCTCATGCTTAGGAATACTGGCTGAACATATTCTCTTCCAGATCTGGGTATCACCATCTACCCAGTTGTCCTAGACAGAAACTTAGGATTTATCCTTAGCTCTATCCTCCCACATTCCCTAAATAGTCACAAAGTCCTAACAATTCTGTCCTAAATGTCATTGAAATTCACCTCAACTTTCCATATTCTCTAGGTAAGGCCATTATCATCTCTTGCCAAGACAGAAACTCCCTAAATGAATTCTCCCTTTCCTTTAATCCATCCTTTCTGTATCTGTAGAGTCCTCTAGCAGATAGAGTGATCTCCCTAAAACATAGTCATGCCATTTCCATGTTTAGGTATGTTCACTGGTCCCACAGCCTACTCAGTAATGTCAGTACATAATCACATTTACTTTTTTACACCTGTGAATATATATATATATATATATATATATATATATATATATATATATATATATAGCTGGTCAAAAAATATATAAAATATATAAAAAATAAATATAATAAAAATAATAAAATATATATATTATATATATAATCACATTTACTTTTTTATACCTGTGAATATATGTATATATATGGTATATATATATATAGCTGGTCAAAAAAAATTAAGGCATACTCAGTGCTTGGTATTAGGATTGACTGGTGGGCAAAAATAACCTAACTAAACTTCTTTTCATAAAATTGGCATACAGAATCTTAGGAAAATTTGTATTGATGGAGAACAAAGAAAGTAACTACTTCTTTCAGTAGTAAGACATACCCATTAACAAGGAAACAAGTAATAATGACAAGGAGAGTATTGTCATTTTCATGATCTTTCCACTATAGTCTTATTAAATGAAGTAGCCAAGGAACTATATAAATTATATTCTAACACACACATGCACATACAACAGAATTGCTTAACAATTACTGGTGGTTTATAGGTTATTTCACATAATTAAATATACAATGACTCATCTAAAAATAACAGACACAGGGAGGTTCCAAGTTGGAAGTCAGGTGGGAGTGATGCTACAAAGCAGTCTAATTTGCTGCTGGGAACACTCTCCTAGATTGTGGAAGAACTTTATAACAAAACATTAAATACAAGCTTGTAATCATAGTATGTAGTGACTTATACACTTTTTTATGAGGATCTCATGAAATCTTGGCTTACATGCCAGAATTTTTTAAAGCAATATACTCTTATTAGCAGTCTCAGCCTCATCCATGTGAGTCTACTGATAGTGGGAAAACTAGCTATGACGGTCATCTAAGTATCATTCGAAAAAGAGAAAACAGTAAAGTTTCAATGTATATTTAATACCATCATGGAACTATAAAATGAAGCACACACACTCACACACACAAATACTTGATTAATCTATACAGTACTATTCCACAAACCCTGGCAAAACTCCCTCAGGAGGAACCCCAAGGAGAGTATTCACGGAAGATACATGATAACTGCCTGAGACAGCATAGAATGATGGACTTTTCAATTTGAGAATACCAGGGCATGTTAAAAATCTACAGTAAGGCTGGAAAAAAATTCTCCAGCCAAAACCCTAGAACACCAAGGTTTAATAGGAATACCAAAGTGATAGAATGGTATCTCTAATCCTTTTAAGATGCAATGAGAATGCTTAAATGGTATTAGCTTGGAGATAAGTTTATTTGCTCAAAACATCCTGATATGACCAATCTTCCAAAAAGAAGTTTCATCTTCGTAACAAAGAATGATCTAAAACACCTCTGATACTATGTTACAAGTACAACCCAGTCATCCATGCTGAAAGGTAAAATGTCTTCTCGTCTTCAGCCTCTTCACTATAGCCTCAAAAAGCAAGACAACAATTAATGCCAACTGTGCTGCAGAAATTTGGCAAATACTAACTAAATGAAAACAACATTTAACAGCTGTTCAGGGGGTAACAGCCTTCTCTGCTAAGGTGAAGCTGAGGTAAAAGATGAGCCTTCTCATTGTCTTTAGAAACATTCTATCCCTTTCACTTAACATCTTAGTAATGGAACACAGTAACTATAATAATCACTTATTAAATTTAACACTAAATGCCTTGGTTTCAATTCATGAATATGAACAAAAGTAGTCAAGAATAACTGATTATGAGGAATCAAAGAAAATTAGTATATCATTTTGTCACATAGTATTTCTTTAATTTTTATTTTTTTAATGTTTTTCTTCTTCCTCTTCCTCCTCCTTTTTTTTGAATAAAGTCAAAGTGGCATAACAAGCATTCTTAGAGGGGAAAAAAAAAGATTTCAGGAGAACTACTTTTGTTCAACATCATAATGGGCCACTACTTTCTAGTGGGAATGTTTTCTTTCTGAAAGCTCCTCTTCTACTTTCCCGCTGACTACCTGCCAGCTAACATTGTTACAGAAAAGGAGAGGAAGGATTAAAGTCTTCAGTCTTCCCCTAAGTAGCGAGTACTTAAAATAGACTTTCTTTAAAGTGACTGGCTGTCTTTCCTATGGTGTGACCAGACTTAACAAAATGGAAAAAAAAAAAAAAGTCACGGAACAAATGATGGGAGATAAACACAGCTTCTTGGGAGGGACTTTACAGAATAATGGGCTAAATGTAGAGAAATCTATGGGAAAAAAATAGAAGCCCAGGAAGACCCTGGAAACTACAGTATCTGATCACCATGGACAATGACGGACTCACATGTGAGCAATTTTAAAGAATGAATAAACATAAAAATAGAGCTAGCCATGCCGTGGCTTAAGCTACCTTTAAATACTTACTATGTTGCCTCATACCTCTTCTAAAACCTTTAGTCTTCCTATAGCCTAATATACCAATTTTTATTTCCTTAACATTTTTTTTTCTTTAAAAAGCTGGGCAAATATGACCCTGTCTTCCAATTCTCAAGGCTTCCTAGCTGCTGTTTTTAGATCTGCCAGATTTATAAGCGTTTAATAAATACTTCATAATTGATTAACTGAAAACATAATTATATTTCATCTTTCTCCTAAAATCTTTAAAATGAGAGTGTAAGGGAGATTATTAATTAAAAATGTTACTAGTATTCGGCTTCCTTCTGAAGAGGCCAGAGTATGCCACCCCAAAATATGACACTTTGGCCTGAGGATTGTTTTGAGCTGAACCCAATTAGCTCTCTGCCTTCTCCCCTTTCTATTTATAAGAAGGAGATAAATTTCCATCAGTAATATTGTTTCCTTCTCCATTACCAGGAAGAGAACTACTCTGGAGACAATTCTTAGTACCTCAGATAATTCCTATCTGAAACAAAACAAAACAAAAACATTAAATAACCCTTGTTTTACAATACAATCCCTCCACTACCCTTCCCATAACTTACCTCCCTCTTACAGAAATCTCAAACCCTTTTTCCCAAATTCTGTCTCCTAGATTCACAGTCCTTTGTGAATTCCCAGTGTGTATGCATGTAATTAAATCTATTTTTTTTCTACTGTTATTCCATGTTTTGTCAGTTTAATTTGCAGGGTCCCCAGCCACTGAACCTAGGAGAACAAAGGAAAAAAGCTCTCTACCTCTCCTACACCTCTTTTCTTCAGTTTTCCTAAATTCTAAAAAAAAAAACTCTTTTACATCAGATTGGTGATAAATTGAAAATTATATTTTAAAGTTCACAACAGTTTAAAGAAATGAACTGAGATCGAATTACCCCTATTAGCACCTAATGAAACACAAGTTAAATAGTGTAAACAAAGCTGACAGTGTAAAATGCATCAAAAAATTTGGAAGGCAATTTAAATTATTAAAGTTAAAATTAAAGAGAACACTCTACTTTCTAACTTAAGGGTTATTTTATGACATCACAAATACTGCACTTACCTGCCCTCAGACACTTTTGTCTGGAAACTTTTTTTTAAAAAGTGGAATCTGAATAATTTTAGGTCAGTTATTCACTTCCAGTGGGTCCAATTCTCTTTGTACAGCCCTGTTTGCCTTGTTTCTTATTGTTTATCCTTTAAAGCATTTAAATACATGACCCTTGTCTTTTTACTAACAAAGTCACCTGAGCTCTCTTCCCAATTTCAGTGTCCAAATGTAATGTAAATATATACAACTGTATCAATAAAATAATTCATCTTCACCACCAAATTAACATACTAGAACAGCTTTATTTGAATTTTAATGTGTTAATGAGCTAAAGATGAGTCTATCAAATGGCCAATCTCAATTTAAGTTCAGAAATTTTCTGACATAAAGACCAAGTTGCCGTTAGCAATATAAGTAAACATTTTTTTTAAATGTTTATCATACTGTCTTTCACTGTTGATGGCATACATATTTGCCATTTTTATCCTGTTTGTTCCCTTGTGTAGATCCACATTTAAGTTTCCTACTGCCTGAAAATCGCCCTTGTTTGTAAGTTCTAAAATAAATAAATATGTACATAAATATATATTAAATAACAATCATTTGAAATGTCACTCTCAGGAAATTTTCCAATACAATAATCAGGAAAGTATGCAAAATAGCTTATGTAACATTTGTTAGTGTTATTTACAATATAAAAAAATATAAGTAATTCAATACTAACAATAGATTTTTAAAATTAATTATACAATAGTGTAGTGGAATGATCTATAACTGTTAATGCAGAAGTATTCATTCACTTACAAAATATCCAACACATTGTGCATTATATTTTTGTCATGATATATGACATATGCTAAGAATATTACAATTATTACTACATTACAGAATTGCTGGTGATTGTCTAATTTCTCCTTGCATCCTTGATTTTTTTGTATCTTAAAACTAGTTATGTGTTACTTTTACAATCAAAACAAAAAAGCATTTCTTTACTATTTTGAGAAAAATATGTCTTATTTATGATTCCTGACTGTTCTTCAAAATAAATTAGAAAGATAAAAGAGGTCCTAAACTGTGCTTTCAAAAAATGCCAAGGATATCCACAGAGTTTATCTATAATTTATGTCTCTGGTGTTTATAAATGGAACCTGATCTTGTTAGTGTTGGTAAATAGCTAATAAAAGAAACATCTATATATGTATAAATATAGGTATTCAATAATTTTATTTAGTAAATTTAGTTGCTAAGGAAAGAAATTTTTGTAAACTTTAATTAGAATTCCTTAAAAGGACCTAGGAGGAAAAACTATGGGTATAATTAAAAAGCTATAAAATTTAGATGTTCTATTTATGGGAGGGTGGAGTGGGGAGAATAGCCACCCTGTTGATTTGGGGAATTTTAGTTGGAAAAGGGAAACAGCAGGTCAGCAAGACAATTCTGTTTGAGCTGGGAAGAAAGCAGACAAGAAGCCACCTAAGGAAAAACTGTCACTCTCCAGAGAACTAGCAAAATAAGAAAATTAGCTTGATGTTTCTTATTCTTTATAAAACACCATCTTCTGATAATCATTACTACATTATCACTAACAAAAATAGAAACAGAAAAAAATAGAATTTAAATAACAAAATATTTCATTCTCAGAAGTATTGGGGCGCCTGGGTGGCTCAGTGGGTTAAGCGTCTCCCTTCGGCTCAGGTCATGTTCTCAGGGTCGTGGGATTGAGCTCTGTGTCGTGTTTCTGTCTGGCTCCCTGCTCAGCAGGGAGACTGCACTTCTCCCTCTCTCTCTCTGCCCCTTCCCCCCCAGCTTGTGTGCTCACTCTCTCTCTCAAATAAATAAAGTCTTTTTTTTTTAATAAAAAAGAAGTATCCAGTATTAACTTTTAAATATACATCTCAGAGAGAAAGGAGGAGGAGTATATGGGTAAATATAGATATGATATAGATGTAGAAAGATATAAATATATTCAGAGATAGGCATGAATAGAGAGACAAAATCTGACAATGTACAGACCATTGTGAAACATGTCTTTTTTTTTTTTTTTTTCTGTTAAAATTACGCAGTGGATATCATTCTATTGACATCTTTTTGATGGACTTTGGAGTCAGATAAATGTGCATTTAGGTCCTGGCCACTACTTACTCCCAGTGTGACCTTGAACAAATTGTTTCACTTCTCTGAGCCTCAATTCTTTTCTTCATTAAAATGGAGAAAACACCCGAGTCTCCACAGGGGGTTGAGGCGATAGTTCCATATGATAATGCAGGGCCTGATCATAATAGGCTCTCAATAAACTTTGGCTATAACACAGATCATTGTTTTTGTTTAACTGTTATTATAAGATTTACAAGTAACTGCGATACAGTTTTTGGAATGTTTTCCCAAATCTCAATGATCTTCTCTTACCTACTCCTCACATCCACAGGGGTAAAGATTTTGTTCTGTGCAATATAGTTCATTCCACAGGTTACAGCTGACCAAACCAGTATGTATGTAAACTCCAAGTAGGAAGACCAGAGATGTTTTTCCCTCTGCAATTTTGATTTGGGGCTGAAGGAGAATTAAAGTTAGGCTTGTAACAGGTAACGTCAGGAGCTATGTGCATAACCATATTCAGCCATGAGACCAGGCACCCTAGAACAGCCATTCATGGTAGGGAGGATAATTAATTTTGGAAGAAAGGTGGATAAGAGATAAAGAGAGAAATTGGTTTGGATTTCGAGGACCTGTTCTGTTACTCTCAGACCTCTTAGCCTGGCCAGTGATACTGATATTCATCAGAGATTGTATGAAAATGTCTGGTGGAAGAATTGATGAAGAGCTTTCTTGGTGGACAGCAATTGCTATGATTTAAGACTAATCCATCTCTTGTGGGGGGAGGACTGGGAGAACGGTAATTTTGAGTCACAACCCTGAGTAGAGGAACCTGAGGGGGACCACACAGAAAGTTCTGGAATGTAAAATGTGTTTGCTCTCACTGGAAGGTAAAAAGGAAGGATCCTGCCTCACGCCTTATAAAGTTTAACCTACAGAAAATCCCAATCTAGAAGGCTGGATTTTTTAATATTAGGACAGATACGGAGGGGGTATAATGGTCCCTGACGATGTCCATGTCCTATTTCCTCAAACCTGGGCATTTACTAGGTGACATGACAAAAGGGGATTAAGGTTGCACATGTAATTAAATTTACTAATCAGGTGACCTAGAGATGAAGACATTATCCTGAATCATCCTGAAGGGCCCAATTTAATGACATGAGCCCTTTTTTTTTTTTAAGATTTATTTATTTGAGAAAGAGAAAGGGAGAAGGAGAGGGAAAGAGAGAAGCAGGCTCCCCGATGAGCAGGGAGCCCCACCTGGGGCTCGATCCCAGGACCCAGAGACTATGACCTGAGCCAAAGGCAGACGCTTAACTGGCTGAGCCATCCAGGCGCCCCTAATGACATGAGTCCTTAAAAGTAGAAGAGGAACACACAGAAAGGAGGGTCACAGCAGTGTGATATGAAGAAGACTTGATCTGCTATTGTTTGTTTTTAAGATGGAAGAAGGGGACACAAGCCAATGAATCAGGTGGCTCTAGATGGTGGGAAAGGCAGATTCTTCCTCAGGCTTCCAGAAAGGAACACAGTCTTGTAGACATCTCAGTCTCAACCCAGTGAGACCCATGTTGGACTTCTGCTCTATAAAACCAGAGGGCAATGCATTTGTTTTGTTTTGTTTTGAGCCATTAAGTTTGTATTAATTTCTTACAGCAACAATAGAGAATTAATACACCAATATATTCTAATGACTGAATTGAAATTATGTTTGTGACTTAAAGTAACTACAGGTATGTTCTATCCTATTGGAGTAAAAAGTCATGACATCTGCCAGGGTTTTCATCCAGGAAAGAAGGGAACTTTCCATAAAGTTTAAAGGGGAAATGGAAAACAACAATGAATTTAGGTTATGAACATATCATGAAGGATTTTTGCTCAATCTGATTGTTATAATAAATGTGCTTTTTAAAATTTCTTATTTTATTTAGGCTAAAGCTAGTTTGAATTTGTTTTGAACTGAATTTGTTTTATTATTTATAACCAAACAGTTTTAATGACTAGGACTGTTAAAGATAATTATCCCAACAACAGGTACAAATGGCCTCAGGCAGGGCTGTTGACAGTCCTAAATGAGAATGATATCTAGGGCTTCCAATTTATGTTTTAACAATAGTAAATCATAGCACATACTATAAAGAACACCTTATTGCATCTTTACAAAAACCTCAAAAAAGCCAACACCATGTTATACACTGAGAAACTGAGGTTCAAACAACTTAAATAACATTGCCAAGGTCCTAAGTGATGGAAATGGCATTCAAAGAGACTTTGGTATCTTTCTGACATCAAAGCCCTATTGCATCATTCATCCATCCATCCATCTATCCATCCAACCATCCATTTGGTAAATGTTTATTGATTACTATTTACCAGAAACTATGATATATGACGTTTAATAAGGCCTCATTAGGTGCCAAGTAATTTACATATTTTAACTCACATAATCTTTGTTCTATTATGTCCATTTTACAGATGACACCCAAAAAAAGAGGAAACTTGCCCAAGGACTTGCTAGTGACAGAACAAGGATTCAAACTAGGCAATGTGGTTCTTCGTGACTCTTTAATTTTTTATCTCTACTGCTGCCTGTATGAGGTGCAGAATATGCAGATATAGTTTCTGCTGCTCTCATAGAGGTTACATTCTAATTGGAGACACAGAGGAGAACAAAGCAAACAAACAAGTACTAGCTGTAATAGGTTTATGTAAGAAAAGGGCAGGGTGTGATATGAAAGAATAACAAGATGTCAGTAGTAGTTTAGGGAAGTAACATTAAAAGCAGATATAAAATTTGAGGAGCCAGCCACAGAAATGTTTGGAGGATAGTGAGAGAGCATGAGAGAAAGCCTAGAGGTAGAAAAGAACTTGGTCCTCTAGTTCAGCTGAAGGAAGGCCACCGTGCCTGAAGCAAAGGAGTAGTTACATAAGATTAAACCATGAGGATTGTAGCGATAAGTGGTCAGATTTAAAATTAGTTTTATAGTTCTTCATTAGGTGAAATAAAATTTGCCCACAAAATTAATAAGAATTATTAATAAAAAAATCTTATTTTCAAAATAATTTATATATGTCTAATAAGAGAAATCATTTTGACTGTCTTCCATTTACCTATACTGGAAGAAGAAGCATTGTCATTTGGTCTCATATGTGAACAAAGCAGTCATTACTGAACAGCAGCTCTTCCAGCTGCAGACACAAAGGTCTCTATAGCGTAAACAATAACCAGATAGTTCACTAGCTCAGTTCACTCCTAATTTCCTGGTTATCTGCTCAGTCAGTTTTAGCTCATGGTAAAGATACTAAATTAACTATCAGTTTCACTGGTTATAAGTAAAATCCATTATGTTGATGCATGGTACATAAACTACTGTAAATATCTGCAAGGGTGTATGTATAACTCTTAAAAATTCAATTCACAAACTAACCAGTCATATCCACTCATACATTTGAAATGTGAACTCTAATTATGTTTCAGAACTTTAATTTTAAGCATACTAATTAAATTCATAGTCAAAATCAGAATGCTGCTCAGAAATTTTGTGAAAGGGAATTGTCAGTAATACTCTTGTTAAAAGGGCATACACTTACAATGTCTTATGAATTCGTTAAAAATACAATTCCTTATAGTTTTGATAAACTAAAATTTAAATTTTAGTTTAAATAAATTTAAAATTTAAATTAATTTAAACTAAAATCAAAACTTTAGTTTTGATAAACTAAAATATCAAATTCTATATAGACAAACTTTTCCATTCAAAAAAAAAAAAAAACTTTTAAAGATTTATTTATTTTAGAGAGCTAGAGAGAGAGAATGAGAGCACAAGCAGGGGGAGGGAGACAGGGAGAGGGGAGAAAGAATCTCAAGCAGACTCCCCACTGAGCATGGAACCCACACAGGGCTTGATCTCATGAACCCAAGACCCAAGATCATGACCTCAGCAGAGAAACCAGGAGTTGGATGCTCAACCGACTGAGCCAACCAGGTGTCCCCCAGTTAAAATTTTTTAATGTAACAAATAAATGACCTATCACTAGACAAAATTACACGTAATTATAAACATAAAAAAGAATAAGAAGTAGTCTAGGAAACTCAGTCTAATAATCCATTTAAATTAGTATGGTGATTACTCCCCTAGAAGTCTGATCCTCAAAATAAAAGAATAATGTTAAACACAGAAGAACAAATCCACCTGGCTTATAGATCTTAAGAATTGATATTTTGTTTAAAATAAAATAACTATACCAAGTTTATTTTACAGAAATCACTAAAGTTTGTACGTTTGTACTGGCTTCCTCTGATTAAAAAAAAAGATTCTAAAATATTGCAAAAAGAATAATTTGTGTTACAGAGAAAATGTTAAATTTTCTTTCCTTAAGATAAAGAGTAGAGGCTTGTGAGAATGGGATTGCTCTTATATCCACTAGATGAGCATACCCTGCTTAAAGATAATGTTAAAGTATCATTTCGTTTTTCCAAAGTGATACATACAAAATCTGTTGACCAATATATTCCTACTCATTAAACAATTCTGAAACAATCTATGCTTTAAGGTATTGAAATTATATGTGTTATTGTATATTTGGGCTTAGTGGTGTTTTGCAAATTTGCCCTCTAGGAATACTGCAGCCTTATACTCCAGCAAGGAATAGAAAGCATTTGCTTAACAAGAATTTGGGTTGGCCAAAAAGTCCTTCAAATGGAACACTTTAATTAGAATTTCTCGATGAGAAAAACTGCAAGTTTTCCTTTCCTTTCCTTTCCTTTCTCCTTCCTCCTTTTCTCCCTTCTTTCCTCTCTCCTTTCCTTTTCCTTCCTTCCCTCCTTCCTTCCTTCCTTCCTTCTTTCCTTCCTTTCTTTCTGGAAAAGAAGTACCTGTATTTTATGTCCTTACAAAAAACAAAAAACAAAAACACAAAAGAGAAAACCCAGACACTTGGGAGGAAGAACAAACCTGGTTTTAAATTATATCCACTTCGATGGCAGTAAATTCTTCCAAAAGAATAGTTATAAAGATATAAACTACTTTCATCTTTTACATCCTCCTACACCTTTATCAGAAATTACCTTTATAAAGTATATCTCAGTGTCATAGTCAAGTGGAAAGACAGGGATACAAGGGTCTGTGTAAGTATCTTTCACTTTCCTTTTTGTCCTATTTATTGGGGAAAAATTCTGTCTTTTTCATTCTCAATAGATCAAGAAAGAAATATTAAGTACTTTCGATAAAGACACAGGGACTAAAACTGAATTGCCAGTGGAACACAAAACAAAACAAAAGAGCCCACATTGTACATTCTCCAACCATGTAGGCCATCAATTGTTTCTCCACATCCTCAACGTACCCACACTGATGCTTTTGATTGAATATCTAAGAACAAGACCCACCATCACACCTCCTGCCTTTGCACATACATTTCCCTGTATTTAAGGTGCACCTACACATACCACAGGTAAATATATCTGCAGATATATGATATACCATGTATTATTCAAGACCCAGCTCATAAGTCACTCCTCTGAGCTGATTTTCTTTGGCATTCTCCCTTGTCCCTGACCCCAGTGCCTGCCTGGGGCTACATGTTCCTGTAACAGTTATGCAGCTCATTTGTGGGCAGAGGTTACAAAATCTATGCTGAAGCTAGATTCAGCCCTGGCAAACTTTATATTTGACCCAGAAGGTGTTGTTTTCATTTTAAACTGGCCCAATATTTTATATTTTATGATTTACCATAAAATTCCAGATTTCCAGCTTTGCTGCTGAATAAAAAAAAAAAAAAACTTCCACATTTTCACATGGCAAAAATCCTTTGAAGCAGAGTAAGTAGCTCCTGTGCAATAGGCAGGAGCTGTTAGGTTCACCACCTTCCCTCTGGTCTCCCCCTTCTGGGTCTGTCAGCTGTCAGGTGGTGTTGTATTGACAGGGTATATGTGTCCATCTTTATCACAGAGAACTTTTTCTCTCTACCCAGCCCATTCAACTCACTTATTTTTTGTCATTCTTGCCTATACGTTATTTGACTTTGGTGCCCCTAGGCAGTGGGAACGTGATCACAGAAAATTTAAATACACATATCATTTATTACTACCATTATCTCTATTATTACAGCCATTTTTTAACTGTGACTTCATTTCCTCACTTCGAACTCATTTTCAATGCAACTAAAAATACCCATTTGTCTCTTGCCCAGCTGTTCTTCTATTTAATGTGTTAAACATGTAATGACCAAAAGAGAGGCTGTCAGAAGGTAAAGAAAGCTATTGATAATTCTCAACCTGGATAATTAATCCATATATAAAGAAATTAGTTTAAACATCTCATAATCTTACCTTCCTCCCAGATAATTGGCTTCTTGCCCAGCATTAAACACAGAAGGCCCAAAGAAACGCCAGAAGTTCCACCATAAGCTTCTGGAATCAGCTGACAACTACAGGGTCCGCTGGGAAGTCAGAACTCTGTATAATTGCCTGAAATTCCTCCAGGCCTAGCTAGGCTTGGTTTCAGTGACTAGTGGTTCATTTGCTCAATCTGTCTGTAGCTTACCAGGGGAAAACTGGCTTTTCATCACTTGCAAAATGAGAAATGCTACATTCTTTGAAAATGCAATCAAACTTTCTCCAGTCTCTGTGAAAGGTACAGAAGAGAGCATGTGTTTCTGTTTAAACGCTAATAAAAAGAATGGCAAACATTACCTGATCATCTGCTATGTGCCAAGTGCTAAGCTAGGTGACTCATGCCTATTTTTTTCATTATACTGTTCAACCTTGAGCTAGGAAGTGTCATTCCCATTTTTACAGCTAAGGGAGCTGAATCTTAAAGTAAAGGGAAGATGTATTGTCTAACATAATAGGATTAATAACTTGAAATTCTGGCATCTCCATATGTTTGATGCCAAACAGGTACAAGTACTGATTTTACTAAGCTGTGCTGTGCCTTCACTCAAGCATTCGTGTCTACTCATCCCCAGTCTCCTAAGAGGAGTAGGGCCTTAGCTAATAAGCAAACACGCCATGAATCAGTGATTGATGCAAAATGTGAAAAGAATCATCATACTGGAAAGAGCCTGAGGATGTCTAACTGGGGAAGAAAAAGAAGACCTAAGTGCTGTTTCTGAATATTTGGAGGATGAATGAGTTTGGGTCCTAAAGGTCACACAATTTGTGAAGGAGGGGCTTTCTATGAAAATTAACACAAAATTACAAAATGCAAAAGTAGTTATCCAAGTGAATATTTAGGATGACAAAAAAGGTCAAAATTTTCAAGTGCCAACTTAAACTGCATTCATAAAAAATATTCAGAAAAATAATATAATATTATTTTTTTAATTAACTGCCTAGCACGCTTTTATAGCACATTTTTCCCTACATTTTTGGCTGCATATTCTTGATTATCTCTTTAATCATTCTACGGCAATGATTTTGCAATATTTTCTATACAGAGAATAGAGAGATAATTAGTTTTTTTGGTATGGTTGATTAAAAATTATTTTTCGGTAATGATATTTTAGAAGAGTTTCTATCAGTTTTACAAGTCATCTTTGAAAATTTATAAATTTTTAGGTTTGTTAACAAATTACGAGAAACCTCGGTCAAGTTTCTTTCACTTACAAGCTGTCACAGATCTACTCAGGGTTTATAGTACTGCTACAGTTTTATATAACACAAACATAGGAATTCTGAAGAATTATATTTTGATCAATTTCATGGAAAATGAAAAAAATATATATGGTATTTATAATTGCATATGCTCCATTACAGTGTATACTCCCGAGAACAGGAAACACTGGCTAGAGAAGCCTCCACATAACAATACGCCTGTGATGATTAGACAGATTTTGATCAACTAGCTTCTGACTTCATGCATTCAAACATCCACTACCCACATACTTATGGTGTGAGACATTTTAGGACATGTTCATATTATGCTAGGACCTGTGGCCACACGTTTGTGTTCAGCAGAGTTAGCGGTAGCAATTTCCTAGAAGACACTCCTATGTATTGGAATGGAGAGCAATAAGTTAAAAAAAAAAAAAAAAAAAAGAGGAGCCACATAAACATACCCTACTAAGCCCAAACTAAGTACATTCCCAACTGAAGCATCCCATAACCAGGTCCCCAACCTGCCCCCAGCCCCTCCAACCCCACCATACATGAGGAGAAATGTAAGGGAGGAGAAGTTGGAGAAGAGTTGTCCTAACTGTGATTAAAATATCTTATTTTGACTAATCTATAAAACTCATGACCTTCAGGACTATTCCCAGGGCCCCTCCCAGAGTTTTGGAAGTGGTTCGTGCACATGAGATGCTTAAAGCTTAAGCTGTATTAATTTCACAGTAATTCAGCCTCTATTGGAGGGTTACTTTGTAGATAAAGGATACCTGTCTTCTGTGCTTTTCTGTAGAGTATGACACTATATAGCTTGGGGCAAAAACTATAGGCAAGAGGTTTCTGGTTCAGTTTTACAAAAGAACTTACTAACAAGGAAAGGTATCCAGTAATATTGTAGGCTACAGCAAAAAGTTGTGAATTCCCATTACTAAAAGTAGTTGAACAAAAAGGCTATTTGACATCTGGAAATGACATGATTGTGAATGAGAAGTCAGGCCTAGAATACGTGTGTCACACTTTTATAGCTCTAAGTCACTGTGATATTTAGTTTTGACACACTAGCTCCTTTTTGCTTATTTATAAGAATTTTGTTTGAAAAAAATAAAACTAGTATGAAGAATAAATGCCTGATAAAGAAACACAGTTATTCAAAGAAATTTTCTGTTAAAATTGCCTTACTCCTTCTATATAATTCATTGGTTCTTTAAAAAAAAAAAAAGGAAAAAAAGATAGAAAAGCAAACTTTTTACAAAATAAAATCTTAAAAGACAAGCAGATGCAAACGGAGCTGTTCAGTTTGAAGCAAGGGTAGAAGACCAAAAACATGCCTTTACCCCTTTCTCTTCCTCTTCACCCCACAGTGACCTGCATGGACTCCAACAGTTTCAAATTTAGGGCTCCGTGAAAGTCAATGTTCTATCCCCTAGACTCAGGGGCCTCCTCATGAATTTGTACTATCCATGTGAATTTTGATATTTGAAGCATTTTTATAGTCAACCGTAAAGTAAAGAGACTTTTGTGAAAGATCTCAACAGGGCTTCTTAAACTGGGGCATGCAAATTCCAGATTTGACAGGTAAAGGAAGGAGATAACAGGACCTACAAGATAAAGGAGGCACAGCTTCCTGGCATAACTCTTCTACTTGATGTTAAGTTTATACAATGTTACTTTTATATTCAAATAGAAATAACCAATGCAAAGTAATATTTATAGAATTCTTAAAGATAAAATATGTAATTTCAAAGAAAATTCCAGCTGGCCATAGAAAGCTGCTGTTAGGACCTCAGGCTTGCACAGAGAACATGTTTCATTCATGTCTGCAGCTAGGAGTATTTCAGCAAGAGGCCCTGCATTAAGCTAATCGGTTCAGAATTGGGCTTGGAAGCTGAAGATAGAACTCCTAATCTCTGCTCCCAGGAGTGCTTGACCATATTAAAGTCAGAGGAAATGGCATCTGTCTCCCTTATGTGGCTGCAAAGATAAAAATCAATCCAAGTGATTCTTATTAAACAACTTCAGAGTTCTTGGCATTTCAAAGACACCATGGGGTAAAGATGTATAACAAAGTGCACAGTCTGTGTCCTTTAAGAGGCTGCAACCTGGTACGGACAACAGAGACAAATCAATGACTAATCCAAAATGGTTATCAGATGAAGGAAGCCCAGGCAGTTGCATTTTGAAGAGCAGAATAAAATCACATACTTTCTGTGAACTAAAGTTACTGTAGAAATATATGGAAATGTTTTTATTATTGACAGTGAACAAATAGCTGTCCACAACTTGAAGAAAACAAGTTTCCTGATAAGACTATTTTAAAGAGATAAACTTCCACGAGACCTAGAGAATAATTCTAAAATGCTGATTAACAATGGAGGTAAACTGAGGGTTTATAAGAAGCTAAAAGCTATGCTTGTAAAATTAAAATTCTAAATACATTAAGAAAAATGATAAATATTCCTAATCTTCTTATGGAAAGTATTTAATTTTATTACTATGTACTCATATCAATTTGTACATTCAAGAGCTTTTGATAAGAATCACATTATCATATTATCATACAAGGTGTTCGCAGGGATATTTTGCCAAGTACCTTATGACAAAATCACCAACCCAGTAATTCTAAGACTTAATATTAAAATTGTAGGTGATTTTGTCATTTTATTTGATTCCTGTGGATTATCCAGTCACACAATTTGTCACCCTCACCCTTTCTCTGGACATCTGTTTGGTATCTCTAACACTTCCACAAAAGGAAATAACAAAGAACTAAAGTCAAATTCATCAGCTTTAAGTTTGTACCCCTTATAAAATGCCCAGTGACTAAAGATGTGGACTAAAATATTATCACATGATAATATTTGCACTTTTCATGATGGTTTTCTCCAATATATGAAGAATCCTCAGATATTCTAATGTATGGTTTGCAGTTAATACCACAAGGTCTGTGGCTTACCTACACCAATGTACTTCTAATCACTGAGCTGGTTCAGAAATTCCAGTGCTGGTTTGCAACAATAAATAGTATAAAATGTAAGCAAAGGACTGTCAGGGTTAGGAGAAAAGCAGCTTGAATAAGATAAAAGCAAGAAGGTCTTAATAAATAGTGGTTAAAAGTAAGAGTTTAAGAATCTAACACACTTGAATTAGAAATCAAATTCTGCTGCTTGGGTTATCACAAGGGGGCTTTGGCAAATTACTTAATCTAAATCTCAAGTGGTCTTGTTGGTAATGTACCCATGATTACTAAAGGATGACTGTGTGCGCAGAGATGGAAAAAAGGAAAGTGGAAGGGAGAAAAAGATGGAGGATTTATCTATCTCTATGTTTATCACTGAGGTGTATGTATTTGCTATACAATCTAAAGACATATATAATCATAATCTATAGGCATATATTTTGACAATGAATGGGGTAATAGGCCCAATGTTTGTTTCAATAATTTGAGTCTAAATGTCCATTAACAGTTGAATGCTGAGTTAAATCTCCCCCAAAACTCAGTCTCATGCCTCAAACATGACTCCATTTGAAGATAGGGTCTTTACAGAGTTAATTAAGTTAAAATGAGGCCATTAATGTGGGCACTAATCCAATATGACTGATGTCCTTATAAAAAGAGTAAATTTTGACACAGACTTCCCTCTCTCTAGATGAAGAACTGAGGCACAGATTATTTAAATATTGTGGGGAGGGCAAACCCAATGGTTAATGGCTGAACCAAAACTAAATTCAGTCCAGTTATTCTTCCTTAAGTTCTAGTGCTAACTTTGATTAAATGATTAGGTTTCAAACCCACTGTTGGAAGCTTAGGAAATATTTCTTAATGTAGAGTTGTAAAGGTAATAGAAAGTATTCTGAAAAATCTTTCTCATTATTTAGAAAAATTCTGAAAAGACTAAAAATCATAATCTTAACAACTTTTTTGTACCAAGTGAGGATAGGTATTAATGGGCTAAATTGTCTTCCAAAAAATTCATGTTGAAGTCCTAACGTCCAATACCACAGAACCTGTCTTTATTTGGAGATGGGGTCTTTACAGAGCAGATTAACAGGGAGTTATTAGGGTGGGCCCAAATCCAATATGACTGGTATCTTAATAGAAAGAGAAAAGGCCAGAAGAAAGGCCAGAAGAAAGGCTATGTGAAGATACAGGGAGAAGGAGGCCATTAGCAAGCCATGGAGGAAGGCCTGGAACAGAGCTTTCCCTTATAATCCATAGAAGGAACCAACCCTGCCATTGATCATGGACTTCTAGCCTCCAGAATTTGAGAAAATAATTTTCTGTTGTTTATGCCACCCAGTTTATGGTACTTTGTTATAACAGCCCTAGCAAACTAATACGTTGTCTAAACCAACATCTTTGCTGAATAGATGACCACTTGCTTCTATAAAGAGGTGAGCCCAAGGATGTTGTAAAACTAAAGCCAGGACTCCTAAAATAGTTTGGTTGCCTTCCAGGACATGGCAAAGAAAACTCAATTTTGTATTTTTTAAATCTATTTATGACAAATTATACAAAACATATTAAACATGTGATAGAAACACATTATAAAACGTCATAGGGCATACCTAACATTGTTTTGCCCTGGATAATTACTGAAACTAGAGTTACCAGATATTTATGTAAGGCATAAAATTTTTTGAATAATGAACCAATATATCACCTTTTTGAGAAAAACGCAACTTTAAAGTCAAAGTTCAAGGATGAATTAACTGCAAAATATACCTCTACGTAATGGAAAGAATTGACCTGCTATATGGTGCAATTATATGTAAACCAATTACATTTTGGAAGATATCTGTCAAAAATAACTTTTATTTCAGAGTATTTGTTCTTAAAGAATTATTTCTGGACATTATTAGGGCAACTGCTACACACACATATACACACACACATCATATTATCAGTGTAGGAGGACACATATCTTTTGCTTATTTATGATATATGAAAATATGTATTTTAATAAGGTTCATTTTGACCCCCAAAATAAACTTGCTGGAATTGTTGCCCAAACTAAATGCAGACACCACAGGAAGCACAAGATTCAAGTTTTACCTGAAGTGTTGGTAATGCTTCCTCAGGAAATTTTATATAAACTGGTGCTCTCTTGGGAGTTCAGAGATCAATATAAAAGCCTAGCCTCTATTGATCTCACTTTACAAAATGTCCTTTAATCATTCAATTAAGATGGCCTGAAGTACACAAAATTCTAGTATTCCATATATAAAAATAATGCACAAAATACACACTTAAATTTTTATCTAGACAGATAGTTTTCAGCCTTTCTTTTGTATTCAAACCATTCACATTTTCATTAAAATTCCATAAGAAATTGCTCTTATTACAATGCAGTATAATGGGGTAGGGATTCATGTGTACCGGGAAGGGGCATATGCTTTGCCTTACCTAGACACTAAATATCTGTTGAAGAAATATCAACACTTTATCTTTTTTTAAAGATTTTATTTATTTATTCATCAGAAAGAGAGAGCGAGCACAAGCTGGGGGAGGGGCAGGCAGAGGGAGAAGCAGGCTCCCTGGATGTGGAACTCGATCCCAGGACCCGGAGATCAAGCCTGAGCCGAAGGCAGAGGCTTAACCGACTGAGCCACCCAGGCATTCCTCAACACTTTCACATATATAAAATTTTGAGAGCTTAAATATATAAAATTTTCTATTTTACTTTTCAAAAATGTAAAGGGTGGTAACGATGAGGAAAGGTAAGTTATCTGTACAGAAAGATTCAAGAAAATATATTTCAGGAAAATAAACAATTTTATAAAGTTAGTAAAGAGGTTCAAGAAATATCAACTAATTTAATAGATTACCTAAGCATTATCCATTATTTCCAAATAATTTTTATGAAATACAAAATGTGAATCTATTTCCCAATGGTCCTTTCGTAAGTTATGCATCATGCCACCTCCTTGAATATAATGTTAAAATGTTTTGCATAAACTGACTCATTGCAAAGGCTTGCCTAAAAATCCCTGGCACCTTTATAAATATTTGGTGACTACAGAAAGGACAATTCTCCTCAAATCTTTTTATTGTGCTATCATAAAGTGAAATTGGTAGAATCTGAACATACTAATCATTTAAGGAAGACAGAACCCTAGGTTCTTGTCATATTGTTTTAGGTTACATTCTAATATGCTGCATAGAAATTTCATTGTCTTTATATTTGTTTCTGTTACTTTTACACAACATAGCTCTTTTTAATAGAAGCTGCTGTTATTGTTTTCTAACAACCAAAAAGAAAACTATAGTCCAGGACACTTCTGATGCAAATACAGCCTGCATATACATGCAGAACCTAGAACCGTTTCCATACCTGACCACATATTACATTGCCTATTTTGATTTCCTACCTACTTCAGGTTTACAATAATTATTTTAGTAGTTTCCTTAAAAATTATTTCCACATAAAATATTTATTTAATACTCATCAAACTTTTCAAAATCACTGGGGCCCCATTAGGTAAAGTCAAAACAGTTGAAACACAACCAAATAAGTTACATAACTGGTCAGTGTACAGGAGAAAAGGCTTACAGAAAGCTGTGGTTCTGTAAACTATAACCTCTAAACGTGATTTTTAAAACTACTTCATGTGCCTGGCTGGCTCAGTTGGTAGAGCATAACTCTTCATTTCAGGGTCCTAAGTTCAAGCCCCACACTGGATGTAGAGATTACTAAAAACTCATAACACAAGCTAACGGTCTCAAAGGTTGAATGGTTGGATTATATGACCATTTATAATCTATGTACAATCATGCTGTGCATGCTTATGTGCATGCATGCACACATTAACATCACTACTACCTCACACACACAGATGACAACATTTTTAAAACTTTTTTTATGAATGTACAAGAATTTCAGCAAGCTCAACAAATTAATGATGCCTATTAAAATAGGGTAGTTGTTCTGCTTTCTTTTGCAGGATTTTCTCAACTCTATATGAACTATATAGTAAATACAATATATAGGTCACATATTTTCATAAGTGGGAATATTCTAGAATTCTTTAAAGCCCACAAGAAAGTGGACTCCCCAGTTTTATCTTCTTTTCCCTTTTTGTTTCCTTTGACGATTTACAACTGCACATAATGCTTTAGTAGACTTGAATAGCTATATGACACAATATGAGGAAGTGCTTAGGAAGATACAGTGAGGCCTTGTTTAATGATTTTTTAACCTTAATTTTTCATACTGTGAAGAATGATTTCATATTCCCTTTTGTTATTCCTAAGTGTGAACTCTTTAAAAAAATTTAAGTATAGTTTACTTTCAATGTTGCATTAGTTTTAGGTGTACAATATAGTGATCCAACTTCTCTATATGTTATACTATGCTCAGCCCAAGTGTAGCTAACATTTGTCATCATACAGCACTATCACAATATCACTGACTATATTCACTATGCTGTGCCTTTTATTCCCATGACTCAGCCCATAACTGGAAACCACATGTCCCACTGCCCTTCAGTCATTTTGGCCATCTCCCCACCCCCCCCACCCTTTGGCAACCATCACTTTGATCTCTGTATTCATAGGTTTGATTCCTTTTATTCACTTGTTTTTTTTTTTTAGATTCCACATATGAGTAAAATCAGATCCTGAGAGCCAAAGCAAGAAAAAAGAACAAAGCTGGAAGTATCACAATTCCAGATTTCAAGATATACTACAAAGCTGTAGTAATCAAAACAGTATGGTACTGGCACAAAAAGAGACAAATATATCAATGGAACAGAATAGAGGGCCAAGAAATAAACCCATGGTTATATGGTCAGTTAAGCTGTGACAAAGGAAACAAGAATATACACTGGGGAAAAGACAGTCTCTTCAATGGTGCTGGGGAAACTGGACAGCTACATGCAAAAGAATGAAACTAGACCACTTTCTTACACCATACACAAAAATAAATTTAAAATAGATGAAAGGCCTAAACGTGAGACTTGAAACCATAAAAATCCTACAGAAGAACATGGGTGATACCTCTTTGACATGGGCCAAAGCAATTTTTTTTTTAAGATTTTATTTATCTATTTGAGGGAGAGAAAGAGAGAGAGCATGAGTGCGGGGGAGGAGCAGAGGGAGAGAGGGGAGCAGACTCCCTGCTGAGCAGGGGACCCAACATGGGGCTTGATCCCAGGACCCTGGGATCATGACCTGAACTGAAGGCAGACACTTGACTGACTGAGCCACCCAGGTACCCCTACTTTTTTCTAGATATGTCTCCAGAGGCAAGGGAAATGAAAGCAAAAATAAACTACTGGAACTTCACCAAAATAAAAAGCTTCTGCATAGTGAAGGAAACAATCAACAAAACCAAAAGGCAACCTACGGAATGGCAGAAGATATTTGCAAATGACATATCTGATAAAGGGTTAGTGTTCAAAATATATAAATATCTTACAAAACTCAATACCAAAAAATGAATAACCCAATTCAAAATGGGCAGAAGACATGAATAGACAATTCTCCAAAGATGACATACAAATGGCCAACAGACACAAGAAAAGAAGCTCAACATCACTCATCATCAGGGAAATACAAATCAAAACTACAATGTGATATCACCTCACACCTGTCAGAATGGCTCAAATCAACAACATAAGAAACAGTAAGTGTTGGAGAGGATGTGGAGAAAGCAGAACCCTCTTGCACTGTTGGTGGGAATGCAAACTGGTGCAGCTTCTGTGGAAAACAGTATGGAGGTTCCTCAAAAATTTAAAAAGAGAACTCCTCTATGATCCAGCAACTGCACTGCTAGTTATTTACACAAAGAATACAAAAATACTAATTTAAAGGAATATATGCACCCCAGTGTTTATAGCAGCATTATCTACAATAGCCAAATTATGGAAACAAGTCCATCAACTGATGGATGGATAAAGAAGAGGTAATATATATATATAATGGAATATTACTCAGCCATAGAAAAGAATGAAATCTTGCCATTTGCAATGACATGGATGGTGCTAGAGAGTATTATGCTAAGCGAAATAAGTCAGTCAGAGAAAGACAAATACCATATGACTTCACTCATATGTGGATTTTAAGAAATAAAACAAGTGAGCAAAGGGCAAAGAAAACAGAGGGAGGCAAACCAAGAAACAGACTCTTTTTTTTTTTTAAAGATTTTATTTATTTATTTGACAGAGAGACACACAGTGAGAGAGGGAACACAAGCAGGGGGAGTGGGAGAGGGAGAAGCAGGCTTCCTGCCAAGCAGGGAGCCCAACGCGGGGCTCAATCCCAGGACTCTGGGATCATGACCTGAGCCAAAGGCAGATGCTTAACGACTTTGTCACCCAGGCACCCCACAAGAAATAGACTCTTAACTATAGAGAACAAACTGATGGTTACCAGAGGGGAAGTTGGGGTGGGGAGGATGGGTTAAATAGATGATGGGGATTAAGGAGTGCATTTGTTGTGATGAGCACTGGGTGTATGGAAGTGTTGAATCACTATATTGTGCACCTGAAACTAATGGAGTTTAAATAAAAAACTAAAAAAGGCTATATAGAAATGTAACTTTCTTTTTAGATTTATTTTAAATTGAAAGTATCTTTATGAGAATGTTTCAAATTTCAGTAATTACCTATAGCCTAGCTATAAAGGAAACAAAAAGTAAGGCCCAATATTAAAAATAATATGCCAAAGAGAACAAGGGAAAGAATGATTTTTATTGTTACAGTCTGTTCTGCTCATTTCTACTGCTTCTATTTGGACTATTTATATATATTTGGAAAGTACAAATTCATGGAAGACAGACTTACTGAAGCTATCAGCATTGCCACAAAACAAACAAGCAAATTACAAAAGAAAAAGTATGTACAGGGAAAAAGCAAAACAGGAAAAGAACATTTTAGCACAAATTAAATTCTGTATCCAGTGAATGCTATATCTGATAAAATGGGGGTGGCTGTTATCCTCATGCTTCAAGTTGAACACAGTTGAGCGCATTGTATGGGCAAGAACCAGAACCTATTACTAAAATGTAAGCCCTATCCATTGGAGTTATCAGTGTTTTATCACTTCACTGTGGAATTTCTATATACATTTTTGTTAACCAGAAGCAGAAGTTGAATATATCAAAGGATGACTATTATGGTACTCATGAAGAAAAAAAAAAGTATGGTAGTAAAAATGCTGATGTAAGAGACAAATTCTAATTCAATTAAGGCAGCACTTCATAAAGACCTAGTATGTGAGCGTGAGCTAATATAATTTCAAGTCCCATAAAGGCTGAAACACTAAAATACACAAGCATATTTCTAATGAATGAATCCTTAATGATGAGTACACAGGACTTAGAACACTCAAGCTCAGTTTTAAGTTTTCTCATTTATCTTGTGACTGTGAAAAATCATCTAATCACTTTTGTATCTGTTCCCTAATTTATAATTTGGAATAACGATGCTTATCCTGTCTTGTTTACCAAATGTCTATAAGGACCCATAACCTTATCTGAATCATATCTGAGGAAATATGCTATAAACTATAATCCAGAAGAAAAGGGCTATGTAAATTATCTATCTTCAAATCAGTAAGAAGATGTTTGGATGTACATGGCTTAAAAAAAACTGGTGTCTGAAAATTGTATCACCACACAAATATCTTAGAAAGCAATGAAGTACAGTGGAAAGTATAAAGCTCTAGAGTGAGACAATTTTAGTTTTTAATCCCATTTTAGCTAATTATTATCTATGCAACTAGAAAAATCCCAGTTTTCCTCTCTGTAAAATTGGGATAATAATATTTTCCATACAGAATTTACAGGATTATTAAATCTGTGATCCATCTTCAAGAAAGAACTTATTGCCCCCACTCCTGGGAGTGCTATTAGCAGACAGCCTTCAGTTGTCAGTGCCTTCAAAGATTAAACTCAGAGGCAGAGAACCACATAGCCCAACAGGATATCTTGGGTGTCTCACATTGAATGACTGACTTACATGGAAATAAAAAGTTCTCTCCTACAGGCCCAATTCAGGGCAACTCTCAAGGGCCATGGTAGGCCCAAATCTCCCTGTGGTGTTGGCTAAGGCTGTCCTTAGGACTATGGAGCAGTTGGATTCCTCCTTTGGCCCGCTCTTCTTTCCTTTCCTCCCTTCCACAGGTATTAAACCTCAGGGGACTCTGTACCAAACATCCTGTACTCTAAATTCCATGTTAAAGTCAGCTTTGAGAGAAGGCCAACCTGTGACAAATGATTAGTGATAATAGAAAGGTTCTGATAACTAATTTGTCATCTAATAAGTGAAGGCTGTTATGGTTATCCTCAATTATTTTAAACTATAAACTTCCATAACAGTTAACCACCACTGTTAGAGAAGCAGAGATGATACTGGTACATAATCAGAAATGAAGTTAGTGTAATCACTTTGACAACTAATAGGATAATTTGGGCCCAATATAGGTTATAGTGAACTAGGATAAGTCATTTAGTTCAAAATAGACTTTTACATAAAACACCTACGTAATTGAAACAAATTTTTTTCTTGGAAAGTTGTGAATTGTTTTATATTTTCATTTGTTCTCAAAATATGATTATAGTTTAAGATGGCAAACTTTGATTAAATAATTCATTGGGTCTTCCAATGGTCTTCTTTAGAGAATGGTCTCTCTTTCACAATAAGATGACTATGTTTTTGTAACAAAGTGCCTAAGGAAAATTAATGAGTAAAGATTTTTAAAATGACACAAAGAAGGCTTGACAAAATAGACTCAAGCTGATATATAGTAATTCCTGAAATGTTAACATGACATATTACTACTAAAACAAGGAAAGGCTTGATAGGTATCAGTAGTTAATAAGATAATATACATAGTACTAGAAGATTGTGTTTTGTGCCAAGGTGTTCCAGGAAAAACTGGACAGCAATCAACAAGTGATATTCAGATGTAGTACACTAAAACAAACAAAAGCAAAATTAGAACAACTAAATAATCTTTTGAGATACATCCTTTAGAGACAGAGATAGAAAGTAGATCTGTGGTTGTCTCGAACTAAGTCTAGGTGGGGGGAAATGTAGTATGTGTGAAAGATGGGGAGCAATTACCAACAACTGTGGACTTTCTTTTGGGGAGGATAAATATCCCAATTAGATTGGGGTGATGGTTGTACAGCCCTGTGAATTTACTAAAAAACATGGTAAAGTGTATGATATGTAAACGACATCTCAATAAAGCTAGAAAGAATATTCTAATTTAAAATCATTTTCTACATCATTTAGGTGGCTTTTCAATAATTGTCACTACTCTACTTATGAAGAACTACCATGTATTAAAAGATGTGTGAGGAAGCAGGCAAGGAAAAGTAACATTTCTTCAGCTAAGATAATTTAGTTGTTTTTAAAGAGTTGCATGGATATCTCCTATTTAACGCTATGTCTAAGCCATTTAAAATTTATTTGAAGGTTTAATTACTCAATATCTCTTTCAATTATTAAAGGTTTGTCAGTCCATTTTTGTGCTGGCATTATAGAACATTTGGAGAGCCATTTGTTCTTATTTTGTTCTCAAATTTTAACTTACTATTTCCTAAGGCATATTCTATTCCTTAGGTTCTAAGTATTAAGTAATTATAAATGATATAAAATGCAAAAAAAAAACCCACAAACAAAAACAAACAAAACCAGTAAATTTTGGTCTTTCTGCAAACAATTTTAGTTCAAAGACACTGTACAAAGTCTCAGAATTGGACAGATCCTTATAAGTCATTACCTGCTTCACCAATTAAACATATAGTAAGCAATTAACAGAATAATTGCTTAAAGAACTATGTCGAGGGACGCCTGGGTGGCTCAGATGGTTAAGTGTCTGCCTTCGGCTCAGGTTGTGATCCCAGGGTCCTGGGATCGAGCCCCACATCAGGCTCCTGGCTCAGTGGGGAGCCTGCTTCTCCCTCTGCCTCTACCCCTGCTCATGCTCTCTCTCTCTATCTCTGTGTCTCAAATGAATAAATATTAAAAAAAATAACTATGTCTAGTCAAGAATCTAGATCTGGAAATGCCAACTTCCCCATAACTGTCCAACACTTAGATTTAATCCTACATTTTATAACCATTCTACCACTTCTCTTGTGATCTCCCCCCCAAAAAATACAAAAAGAATAACAGAGAGTAGTGAAATCATCCCATGGATGCTCCATCCATAGCTGGGTTTTTTTCTCCATTAGATGGAGAAATGCCAATTTTTGGCATTAGACTATTCTTAGCATATAAAAATATTTCAGGAAATTAAATTATAAACATATACTCAATTAGTCATATGATTACAGCACATTTAAATAATCATATTGAAAAATACAGGGCTAATAATTTAAACTTTTAAATTAAATAAGATAAATCTCCTTCCCCGGTATTATAAAAAATGACTGGGACAGGAGTTGAGGGGTGCTTCCGGGATGCTGATATTTTATTTCTTCATCTGTAGTCTAACAACCAAGGTGTACTTACTTTGTGACACCATGATTTGTGTACATCTCCTTAAATAATTTACACTTAAATAAAAAGTTAACTTAAAAAAATATTTATTCTTTTATAAATCCACTGTTTAATTTTTCTATGATGCAAATTTTCTCATGAAAACAGTGATTTTCTATAGATAATAATTTTGGTTTTCTAATAAGTAATAAATCCCCAAATCAAGAGAAGAAAATATTAAAGGATCAGCAATATCTTCATTATAATGCTAAGACTATTGGATATTCATAGTATTGTATTTCTTAGGAACTTACATATACATTAAAATTTTTGTGTTAATAAAAATGAAAAATTTTTTTAAATCAAAAATTTTAATTGGATACTAAGCACCACATGGGAAGGACCACAGTGTCTAACATTTTATAGTCTCTAATGCAGAGTATATTTTTTCTGTGATTGTAAAACTTAAGTACAGAAAAAGATACCCTGGGTTGGCAACCAACCAATGACTCTAGAAGAGAACTGTTACTAGCCTCCACCAATTGAGTATCAATGGATGTAGAAAACTACTCCTTTTTCTTTATTTTATTCTTATATTTTCCTCTCTCATATCCCTCATCCTTCATTAATAGGGCCAGAATATAAAGAATAAATATGACCAAAGGTTATAATCATATATTTGTTTGGTTTTATATAATCAATAATTATATTTTGTAAAACCATAATTTTGTCTAGTACTTCTAAAACAAAAGAATACAATAAAATAGTTAATGCAACTTGACATGATTTATTGAGTAAATACTAGAGAGATAACATTGGGCACACTGAATCTAACCTACTTACCATCAAACATTAAATACATTTAAAAGTCTTATTAAATCATACAGTTTTCCATATGCTTTACTTTGAAAAGGAAGAAAATGAATCCACCGTTATAAAAACCGGGCTTCTTGCTACTGTGAAGCTTAAACTTCTCACATCCTCTTCAGTTGCTCAGCAACTGTAATTGTTCTAGAATCATTTATATTAGACATTAGATACTTCCAACCTTTATTTTTCTTTCTTATAAAATGAAAGCTATTGTTAAACCAAATAATTTCTTTGAGGAAAAAGGTAACAGCATTTCGAATCTGAATGGGCTCAAGGATCTCTCTCAACCTGCACAATTCAAATTGTTTCTATGCAGATTATAAAAGCATCCAGTTAGATTATGTATTTTTGTGTCTGATGTGATAGACCTGAAAAAACTTAGGACTACTATAAATCCTTCTTTAAAACAAATACACATTCTTAGTTGATATAATTAATTATGTTATCTTTATGAGAAAGCTAGCCATAGAAATAAATTCATTATAAAACAACCAATTTTCAATAATACTTAGATTTTTTTTATTACTTTGTTTTTTAATTGGGGAGGGAGGACCATGTATACATATAGCAAAATGATGTCCAAAACAATCAATGATTCTGGATAACTTCAACCAGAAGCATTATTATGACTGACTGCACTCAGAATTACCATTGGACAAATGATTTGACCATAACTTTGGTGGTGATTTGTATCTTATTTACAGGGTTTACCAAGCACCTATCATTATACCCACCTTATATATTACCCAGTAAATAACTGTTTTCTGAATCAAAATGAATAATCAATAGACTATATTATAAAGGATACTGTTAAATACCCTGAATTTAATTCTGCCAGAAATTATTCACCAGGACTAGTCTCTAACTGGCTTGTGTTGCTAAAAAAATAAATAAATAAAAGCCATTTGAAAACAGTTTTTATATATAAAAACCAATAGAATTTTAAAAGAAACAAATTATCATATAATAAATATGATTATTATAAATCTTATATCAATACAATAAAGTATCCCATCTCATAAGAGAAAAGAATGTACCAAGACAAAACAAATTGGGATACTGTTTATTTCTCTAAAACCTCTATCTGTCATGATGCACTAAGTACTTATGCATGTAAGGAACACTGTTATCCATGTGAACGCCTTTTAAGTACAGTGGTTCCACTGACTCAAAATGAACCTTCATATTTCAATGTGTATGACACATTTTGTAAGAAGATAAAGTGACTATTTTTAACTTACATAAATCAATCCAAAACCCTGCTTAGTTAAAAAAGAAAAAGTGCATTGGTAAAACTTTTAAACTAGCAATAGAAGATATTTATACTCTAGACAGAGAGGACTTATTTTAGGAAGGATAACTCAAAATGAATATTCCACCTATGCTTGCTACTAGCCCTTATTCCCTAGGAGTAGATAGCATCTTACTCCTAATACTGTCACCTTATTTTTAAGTTTGAAATTTAAGGGTTTTTTCTAGAATTAATTGCATATAAAGATAGCTTATTTGAAGCTGAGGCATAAAATAAAGCTATAATATAATGCAATGCCAACATTTGAAAGATATTCAAATTTGGGAGAAAGGAAATTGTACAAGGAATGAAGCTAGCTTTCTTAAAAAAAAAAAAAAAAAAACAAGATATGAAGGGACAAAAAAAATTTACTGAAGCATTGTAAGAGTCAACCCAAGTATAGGCCATCTGCTATGTTAGACCGCTTATCCATACGTGCATGTTTCAAACTGGGGTCAGAGGAATGTGCTGAATGGAACTATACTGTCTCTACCACACATCTGGATAAAAAGGGATTGAACAAATGGCAAAAGAATCACCACACAAGGTAGGTCATTCACCATCAATCTAAGAAACAGAATAAGATGAAGAAACATAATTCTTAGTTCTTAGCTTTGATGCGGTTTTTGGTCCTGGGAATACTATACTAAAATGACAGAATTCTGGTGAGAATATTTTTAAATGTTAGAAAGAAGAAACATTTGGAAGAAGTAGCTCTGATACTGACTATGGGTTTAAATGTTTTTTTAAACTCATGTAGTTAGAGTATGCGGATTCTTCGGCTTTTCTAATATAGATGTTCTCTTGATGGTCTCTGTCCAAGAATTCCCAAAGTCAAACTCTTCTGAAAGAGTACATTTTCCCATCTTCCAAATGCAGTAATAGCTGAGAAGACAATCTGAATCCATCTAGGTATTTGGACCTGAGCTTCTTTTCATCACTGCTATTTATTTTTCTATTTTGGGGAGTCCTGGGAGCACACACACAAGAGTTAACTGACAGTTTAATTAACAGATAATCTATAGAAGTATGGGCTAGGGTTATGGGAATCAACAGGGGGTAATGAAGCATCCAGGATCTAGCAACAGTAGAAACCTGTTACCACCCCTACATCTTATAGGACATGGAGACAGTGCAGTGTCATCAGAACTTCAAGGTAGACCCTGAGTAGAAATAGGAAGACTATGTAGTGAACTGAGGGGTGGAGGTAGCGACTTCTTGGTCTAGATCAGGTTTACAAAAGCGAAAGAGAAACAACAATTACAATGAGATAATTATCTTTTAAATCAATCATCGAGATGTCAAACTCTTTATCTGCTGTGCCAGTGCAGTCACTAACAATTTTTTTCATGTTTGCTTAGTTGTAGAATCATCTTTCCCTAGTTCTATTTGTATTTCATTTGTAGATATATCAAAAGCTCATACTATTTCAAGATGGTTTTTGGTTTTGTTTTTTTAATTATGGACATACTGACGTCCTCATATGTGTATAATATATATTTATGAATTTTTGCAAAATATAACATTAAATATTAATCTTTTAGAAACAACTGAACAGTAAGCTTGGTTTTATGCAAGCTCCACAGAAGGCAAGAATCTTTGTTTTGTTCACTGAGGTATCTTGTGCCTAGCTCAAGTACCTGGTAAATATCGGGTATTCAATAAATATATCTGTTGGATGAAATATAAATGGTGACTATTTTGCTTTATGTGTGTGTTGGGGGCGGGGGTAGTCCATACTATTCGTGTTATTTTATTTTTACTTCAGATACTGTTTTCAGGTCAGATAAGGCTTCACTGTTTGCTATCTTCTACCCAGGTTTCTCATAGTCATTCTGTGCCACTGTCTAATTTCAATACCATTTAAAATGAAAGCATTCTCTACCATGGTTGTCTCCTACACACAATGTGCTGCTGAGTCATCATTTCCTGTTCCATAACGTGATTCTTGGGCCTTCTTCCCACCTTTCCTCCATCCCAAATTCTTGATCACAAACTTCAGTCAATTGCTTTTTGGACAACTGAAACTTGTTTTATTTTGATTACTTAGTTTCTACGCAACCTCTGAGTTATTTTTAATAACTTCCAAAATTATTTTGCACTGCCTTCATTTTGACTCTTTGTCTTGCAGTGACTTACATCTTCATAAATCCCTAAGTATTACCTTCAAAGTATTTGAGTAGCCACTTGTAAAGATGTGCTACACTAAACACATAGATATGGTAATTAAGCTAATCCTGGGTAAACAGAATACTTTTAGGAGTGGATAAAAACAAACAGAAAGAATATAATCCCTATTTCAATTTTTTTTAATAAAACCTCACTGTGAATTAGACATAGGCTACATGAAAACAGAACTGCATTACTTATGGTTTGACTGTGGGATTTTTTTGTTTGCTTGCTTTTAGTTTTATAACTAGAATTAATAATGATTTATACAATTTCCTAATTCTTAAATGGATGAAAGTATTAAGAATTTGCAACTAAGTATCATATTTATATGAACACAAATATTCTAAAAAAGAAAGATGCTATTTGAAAAATAAACTCGTTTACTCTTAAGAGTTAACTCCTACAATCTTAATTCTCTTTCATTTAATCATAAACAGGTTAATGTTACTTTTAATCCAAAAATAACTGACAGTTTTTAGTTTTGTTTTTAATTTTAGTATTTGGAATCATTTGCAAGGTCAGGAGAAGAGTACAAACTGAGAACCCTCAGCCTCACTCTACTCTCTTCTCAAACCAGGCTCCATCAGAACAGTCAGAAGTCTGACACATGCAATGGAGACCCCCAGCTGCATCTGAGTTCTATTGGTTTCTCCCTGTCCCTTCCCCCAGCCTCTAAGACACATCCTGGAAGGAGCCTGAGCAGGCCAGGAAGCAAAATAAGGGCATATTTGGGGCAGGGTATTTCTGGCTCCTTGGTACCAATGGCGCAGTATTTGAGGACAGAAGGGAAATGGAGTTGGGCTTAGCTAGGCATGTCCTTCTGGGAGGAATGTGGTAGGAGGATGTCCAGAGAAGCGTCTGGAAAGAATGTAGCCCAAGACAGGGTTCTGGTTGTCCAGGTCTATGTTGAGGTAGGGGGTAGAGTGGTTACCAATGCATTTCATGATAATTTCTTATGGAAAGGGTCCAAAAATACTACAAAATAACAAAAATGCTCAAGGAACTTGAGTTTTTTACCTCATGCAAGAAATTTTCTGAGATCCAGTGGATGTAATAACTCTTATTTCAACACTCTTTTCTTTCACAACTGCCCTTTCCTATAGCAACTATTCCAAAGCTAATAAACCCTAATGTCAAACACCAAAACTCAAAATATAAAGTATACTTTACATTTTCCTATATGATACTTTTTTTGCATGTACATTGTGTCTCACCAATGTCTACGAGGGAGCATATGTAGAGTAAATATAAAACTGTAGTAAATAATAATAAAAGTGACAGTATGTCCTTGAATCTAAATAAATTATCAACATTCTTTGGAGCATCTATTGGATGTACATTATTGTATTGGGACATTGATGATTTACAAATTATCATTTTTCTACATACTGGTGTACTTGTAGAAAAATTTTTCAGCAAGACAAAATGACTACCTCTTATGCACATTTCTGACAAATTATTGTTTTTAATAAACCACATAATAGAGAAGAGGGAAAGAAATCAAGTCAGATAAAGCATGCCCTATTGTCGTCATACAAATTATCAATTTTATAATAAGCTATGGTACCAATATTAGGAACAGAACAAATAGAGACCTTTCCTTGATTTTGACCCTTTCCAAGGTTACACATTATACCAGGAAACTGGAGCCTACGTCTGTCTTTATGACTGCCAGGAAATCCCACTTGGTTTCCCTGAGGATCATGTAAAATTGTCATTCAATCTCTGTCCTTGAATACAGTGAAAGAGAGCCGACTTCAGTTTTTTGAGATGCCCAGGATCCCCTTTTTCAAGGGTGACTCATACTGTGAAGGAGACACGTCAGAGACTATACTCTGCATGACAAGGTCCCAATGGCCCATACACTCCATCTATTGCCTCCGAAGTCAGACCTAGTGGCCAGCACTTCATAGCAGAGCCTTTGTGAGAGCTATCTCGAGACTGTACCTCCACCTTTGCTCAATCTGACACCATCTCTTTGTGGTAGCTTTTAGCAACATAGTTTACTTCTCTTTGTTGTTGGCCAGCTGGGTGTTCCCTGTGCTTGTTGCAATAATACTAGCTGCTGCTAGAAAGCAATTTCCTGAAAGCCGTTTCTGTGACTCTCATGTCTTTCGCATGTGAGGCCCTGCTCACCTCCTTAAATACTGATCTAAAAACAAATTCTAGGTTTGGGTTTTGTTTAAATCAACTAATGAGTTCCTGTTAATCCTCAGCACCATTTCTAAATGGCATTTCACAACAGAGCTCCTTTTGAGAGTTATGGATGTAGTTAGGATGCTCCACAGCTTTTCCAAATAATTACATTTTTAAAGAATTTACTTTAGGGGCGCCTGAGTGGCTCAGTCCTGTTAAGCGTCTGCCTTTGGCTCAGGTCATAATCTCAGGGTCCTGGGATCAAGCCCTGCATCAGGCTCCCTGCTCAGCGGGAAGCCTGCTTCTCCTTCTCCCACTCCCCCTGCTGTGTTCCCTTTCTCGCTGTGTCTCTGTCAAATAAATAAATAAAATCTTTAAAAAAAAAAAAAGAATTTACTTTAAGTCACAATTGACAAGACTCAATAACACCTTGCAGAGTGTTGATCCTCCCTTCCTTCTGTATCCGGCCCTAACCCCATATTATGACTTAACCTTCTTTGGTAGCAGCAAAGGCAGAGAAAATAAATGGAAGATTACAAATTGCCATAACAGGTAACAACTACAGCCACCACACCAATATTGTAAGCTATGCTCTCCTCCAGTCCTAAAGTTCTGTCCTTGTATTATTGGCCACCAGACAGAACATATGAGGCCATATGGGTTAATAAAAACTGTTTCTTATAATGACAATGGCCTCAGCAGTAGAAGATAGAATAAGTCTCCTGTACTCGAGAAAATCCTAAACTTAGAACCTCATTACCAGTTCTCTACTTAAGACCCAGTTCATCCTTTTGTGATCTTTCCTGTTTTCTGTAACACAAACCTCTCAAACTCCTCCCCAGGGTGGGCTTCATGAGAACGTGTTAGAATATCCTGAGCAGGAGGAGGGGGCTCTGTAATCTAGGTAATCAGAAGTGATGCCTGCACAAGTTGGCCTCAGTTAGACCCTCTGCTGTACTTTATAGAACTCTGTATTTGGTTCACCTCAGTTTGGGAATATTAAAAATATAAGCACTTTACAATAGCCTTTTTCTTATTCTCATCCCTTGTCTTCTCTCTAATAAAATAGATGTGGGTGATCAATATTACCCAATAATGACACATTGTCACAATCCATGGTGCTTTGTTGCTGTATTTTGTTGGACCTAAGATTCCAAGTTCTGCTGAGGCTCCTCTGGCTAAAGTCAAAACTGCTAGTATCTTCAATTTTTTTTTTTTTTTCTCCCTCAGAAAGTTAAAGGAAGCGCCTACCAGCTTTCCAAGAAGGGGCCAGAGAGGGCCTCCAAGAATTCAGCAAAAGACTCTAATACCTCTTTTCTAGTCTACCTTAGAGAAAAACACGAAGCTTTATCCACATATACCTGTCATCTCTCCTCTATCCATGATCTATTCTTCGTATCACAAACACTATAAAAGTGATTCTGAACTACTTATTTGGTTATTAACCAAGTAAATCTTTTCTAATTCAGGTTGAGACAAATACTTAAGTAAAAGGCATAAAAGTTATTAGAAAGCACATGCAGTATCAGCTTATGCACAAAACAATGACACCCAAGTTGATCACTGATTTTATAAAACCCCAGAAAGATTTATTCCCTACTTATCATTAAGATATCTCTGTCCTGACCAGGTTTAGAAAAATACATTTAAGCCCTATTCTATCAACAAACTATAGTTATCCAACAATCCCTGTCTGTAACTTTATTCACTGAGCTACTTCTAAATTATCTAAATTATTGCAGCTAAGAAAGAGCACACATTTTAAATTATTTAGCTTTTGCTGATTTTCTAATATAACTTACCTATTCATCAACAGTGATCATCTTTTTATGCACAATATGAGTTTGCTTCCGATGGTACACACTTGTTACAATAGCAATCATTTTCTTCCATTAATGTGTACACTGACTTCCTTTCCATTTTTTTAGGCTGCCTTCCCAGATACTTTTGCTCATGGATATCTATGATGCCATCTTTCTCTCTGGTGTTATCTAAATCTAACGTTTAATAAGTCGTAAATCTGTAAATGCAATATGCCTCTGCTCTGCAATTTATTTTACCCATTCTTCATTTATCCCTAGCAATAATACACATTCTTCCTAATCAATTTAGCAGTCAAAGGAAATCAGCTTGGTCACAGATAAGCCTAGATAAGCTGAATTTCTTAATATACTAATATATTCAAGGGCTTTGAAAACTTCACACACTGAGAATAAAATGTTATTCGGTAAGGTCCTGCATATTACTACCCTTCCCTGGTTCCTGGTCAATACTCTCTAACTCTCCTTCTTTCTAAGACCCTAAGTTCCCTACGTGTTTTCAACCCTTTTTTAGGGGTCAGCTCTCATGCGTGATAGCCGTTCCCCAAATTATGCAACAGGAACTCTTTTAGTGGAGATTATGCAGTCCTTCCCGATTTTACAGTACTAAGTCTTCTAAAATGCTTTAAAATAGTATCAAATCCGCAATATTTTTTAAATCTTTATGGAGTTCAGAGTGTACTATGACACACATACGCACACGCACGCACACACCTCTTGTTCTCTGCCTCAACAATGTACTTGTGGATATGCTCAGCATGGGGCCATAAGCAATGAAAGAGCTAAATAACCACAAAAGGGAACAATCCAAGAAACATTTCAAGGCAGTACAAGGTTAATTGCTTGAACAGGGGATAGAGACAATAAGGTTCACGGCAAACAAGAAACTCACCATTTAGCAATTCTGAGTTAAAGGATTATCCCCCCAGTTGAATAGAGAAGCTTCTGCATGAGCATAAAAAACAATGTATCACATTTGGTCCAGTTGATCAAGTTCAGTGAAACTTGTGGTTCTCTACTGTGAGAACTTCAGTCCACTGAGCCCTCTAATGTTTGTGAAAATTGCTCAGTGACTTCATTTTTTTAGGCTTTTTTCCCCCCTCAAAACAAACTCCCAATAGGACTTCTAAATTTACGACCACATCTTTAACCCATTTATTCAACAAGAGATTATTTCATCTCATCCAGTACTTCGCTAACTATTGGGATACATGGCCTATAGAAATGATATCAAAGTGACTTTAAGTAAATATGGTATATGACACAAAAAGTAAAGGCAGACATTGACTCCTCAGCCAAAAACTGAGTTAAACTGCAAAGTCTCATCTTCACATAATATGATGGAGGTTTATAGACAAATACACCTCTAATCAAAGCTATATATTGACATGTCCCCCTTTTTCCTATCCTACACTTGCGTAAAGACATGTGGGTTCAAGGCAGAGAACCTTTTACTATAGAAGTAGGTGACACCATTTTACCTGAATATAAATGAACTCATAACACACTAACTAGCCAAGCAAATAATTGTAAATGCCACAGAACAAGACATAGAGATTTATCTATCCTAAAGACATGAATATTTATCTAAATGTGTATGATGGTACATTTCCATCTTCTGTTGAACCATTTTAAAGGTTAAAAACAACAAATTAAATAATCTAACAAATCCTGTGGTCAAGACAGCAAAGCACATTCATAGAAAACCGTGTGTTAATTGAGGCATATTTCTCGCCTTTTAGTCTTTGTAGATCCAGCTCTAGGTAAAAGCACCTTAAAAGAAGTATTAGGTTACTTTTCAGCATGGCTCTGTCAAAACAAGGAAGAAATCCAGTAATTTAGCTTTGCAAAATCCAGAAATGTAAATAAAACAAGATGCATTTATGCAGTCTTGGGCACTGTGTTTTCATTACACTTGCAATGTTTCCCTTAACTTGTGAAATATTTTGTCAGTTTGGAGGGAGGAATAAAAAGCTGAAAAATTTCATCATATCTAAAGAATTCAAATCCAACTCTAACACCCAAAGATGTAATCTCATCACTTCATGTGTCCTTAAAGTAATATAAAGCCAAATATATTATCCAGTTAAAGTTGAACTGCATTTTTTTCTTATTTGCAGATTTTTTTTTATATATCATGTACCAGTCACAATGACATGATTAGCCAGATGTTCTAACTACATGTCAGAATATCTATATTTATTTCATAAGGCACCAGAGAAGGAGCAAATTTAATTTTTATATCTCAAGGATAGTAGGAGGGAAGCTGAGTGATGTTCTCTTGGTCTTTATTACTATAGGAGGGCATAACCCTTACCCCTAACTTTTACACAAACATTATGTTTCTTCTTCAACCCACCAAGGACCTACGCCATTTATGTAACTTCACAATTCAGTTTTATACCTGATCTTTCTTTCTTAGCATGTATTATCTTTCCCTAAAATTTTTATCCATTATTAGCAAAAGTTTTTCTGAACAAAAGAGAAAACCAGAAAAAAATCTCAGGGCTACTTGTCATAGAGGAAAGGATAACTGGACATCTGGGAGGGAAATACAGAACAGAGTAATCATTCTGTCTACAAAAACATACTTTTACTTTTCTCACAAAGCTTTTGACAAGCAAGAATCATGCAAAAATAACCAGATGGCAGCTTGATGCTAATTTAACTAGAGCTCCTGGCTGTGGCCTTGTTGTTTGGTACCAGTTAGGTAACTAGAAGTCAGTAAAAGATACCACAGCTAATCATGTAATCCCTGTGCCTTTACACAATCACTATCTGTATAATATGCAATAAATTAAGAAAAAGGGATCAATGTCAACTGAGAAGAGCCTGCTGTAATCCACTGAAAACACACTGGTAAAGAAGTAATGAAGAAACAAACTTGAAGAGGGAAAGAGTATTCTGACAAGTTTTAGCGCCAAAATTCACATTTGGAACCCATTTAAAAAATCATCAATGCTTAGTTTTAATTTCAAAGACTTCAAACAGCAGAAGACAAAATAAATAAATAGGGCAGAAAAGCAACACGACTGTAGTCTGTGTCTCATTCTCTCAGAACCTACATCTTAATAATCTACTCAATTGAAATGCAGCGATACGAAGTGTAATACAGTAAAGAACCAAAATAGTAGCATCAAACCCACATCTGTCTCAATAAAAAAGTCAAAATTCAGTAGCTTTACATAAAATCATATTCAAAGGATAAAATAAAGTATATTATGTCAACACAGGAAAAATAAAACAGGACAAAATAACCTGCATGTTTTTCAGAATGAGCTACCTTTGAAAAGAAGAAATAATATATTATGCATTACCTGGTTACTTCCAGAAACTAAAGTAAAGGGCTATAGTGTCTGCTCAAGCATAGAAGTAAAAAAAAAAAAAAAAAAAAAAAAAAAAAAGGATCTGGTATGTGGTTGAGGAGGACAAGCACAAAAACAGCGATTTATCTCAACATTCAAGATAAATAAGTAAATAACTCTAAACTGCAAACACAATTTGCCTCTTTGCCTTTGAAATGCACTTATAGATAGCAAAGAAAATGTGTTTTCCCCCACATTCTGTCTGCTCTGTAAACATTAATTAATTAATCCCAATAATACCCTTGTGAATGGGAATAGGTATTTTTCTCTCTGTGTTCTACAAATGAGAAAACTATAATACTAATTATGTGCATTTACAGAACCATTTTTCCTTAGGGATACAGGGTGCTTTACTATTCTGCAATTAACTAAACAGACATTAATCATCACATTACCTCTGTGAGGTATGCAAAGTTAATATCAATTAAGAATGATTGAAACTTTAAGGAATTTTATCATTTTATTCTTCTTAAAATTACCCCTACATATCAAGAGAATCCAGACTAGATGATAATAACTACAGTAAAAATGAAGATACTATTTTGGAAATACGAAAATGTTGTACAGTTGTTTTTTTTCTTTAGAGACAAAAAAAATTGGCCTCAAAGTCTTGGAATTTTCTAATCAAAAGAAAACAGAAGACACTATAGGAAGTTAAGGAATATGATGTATTTATTAATAAATATCTACTCAGTTCTGATAATAGAGCAGCCACTGTTCTAGATCCACGGAATACTGAAATGAATAAAGTAAACAAAATAATTTCAGCTGAAAAATAAATTTCTATGATGCATAGAAATGGGTGAGAAGGCAGAGTGAGGGCCCTGCCATGTGCAAAGAGTAGGAGAGGGATATCACACACAGGTCAAGGTCAAGAAACTGACATGATAAGAAGAAAATGTTCCATTAGTAGACTAAATATCATAACACACATAAGACATTTAGCACTAGGAATTATTAAATTTAGGTTTTGTTGTTTATTTGTTGAGGTTTATTTTTTTCCTTTGAGAATTACTGCAACAGTTTAAGCTTTGAATTAGTGTATACTGTTAGTTAATATATCTATGGAGGCAAATGAGTCCACTTATCCAAGGAAGCCCTACTTCAATAGTTCCCAATGCTGCCGGCACATCAGAATCA
The DNA here is from genome assembly GCF_037043125.1 of Eumetopias jubatus. Taxonomy (NCBI): domain Eukaryota; kingdom Metazoa; phylum Chordata; class Mammalia; order Carnivora; family Otariidae; genus Eumetopias; species Eumetopias jubatus. The sequence goes on from NW_028274807.1 coordinate 89,873,523, forward strand.
TCAGGGACTATTTCTTTTAAAGATTTATTTATTTATTATTTGAGAGATAGAGAAAGAGAAAGAATCTCAAGCACACTCCCCACTGAGTGTGCAGCCCAACGCAGAGCTCAATCCCACAACACTGAGATCATGACCTAAGCCAAAATCAAGAGTTGGATGCTTAACCGACTGAGCCACCCAGCTGTCCCAGTCAGGGACTATTTCTTTAAAAGACAGATACACTGGAAGCCCTTCGAAATTTCCAACATAAGCATCCTAAGGGTAGGACTGAGAATCTGTTGACACTGCAGCCCTTCTCCAACAGACCCCCCCCCACCACCACCACTGCAGAAGACTCAATCACCAATGATTTTAGGGCCAGACAATGGTGATGCTCCCAAACAGAGCAGCTTAAGAAATAAACATGACAGTGGTAGCACTCACTAAGGTATTCAAAATAAAAAAAAATATGAAAGCCCTGTGGAGATTAAAAGAAACAGAACTGTGAGCTGAATCTGACCTAGAGACTGAGTTTGCCACAGCTGCAAAATGCACACTATTTGATTGTACCAAGTACAAAGAACACTAATCCCAGTGATGAAGTTCTGCAAAGGATCAGAATTGGCTAGGATTTAACCATAATTCTCCAGTGCAGAGTGGAATAACCCTTAATTCTGGGACAGCATTCATTGGCTGTTCATGCCAAGAAATAATCCTCATTATCAGGGATGCTCTTTTAGCAGAAATTCAGAAATTCAGTCACTCAATACACTCTAGTAAATACTTCCACCCTAGCTGAGACTGTCAAGTAAGAAGTCACAAAAGCTATATTTTGCATTCTGTGTTTAAATGTGGAAGTGTCAGAAGGCATAAATGTTTAAAAGAATGCTTAATCTCAGGAAACAAACTGAGGGTTGCTGGAGTGGTGGGGGGGTGGGAGGGATGGGGTGGCTGGGTGACAGACAGTGGGGAGGGTATGTGCTATGGTGAGCGCTGTGAATTGTGCAAGGCTGTTGAATCACAGATCTGTACCTCTGAAACAAATAATGCAATATATGTTAAGAAAAAAGAAAAGAAGAAGAAGATAGCAAGAGGGGAAGAATGAAGGGGAGTAAATCGGAGGGGGAGACGAACCATGAGAGACGATGGACTCTGAAAAACAAACTGAGGGTTCTAGAGGGGAGGGGGGTAGGGGGATGGGTTAGCCTGGTGATGGGTATTAAAGAGGGCACGTTCTGTGTGGAGCACTGGGTGTTATGCACAAACAATGCATCATGGAACACTACATCAAAAACTAATGATGTAATGTATGGTGATTAACATAACAATAATTTTTTAAAAAAATATAAAAAAATGAAAATTATTTTAAAAATATGGATAGAAAATTAACGTTGACTCCATTAGTTGGCATTATAGAAGTTTTTGGCCATACGGATGTTCAGCTCATCTTTACATGAAAACACAGTTTGGATATAAGATAGGATAGAGGGAAAATAGGTGAGAGACACCAAGCACCTTCACTTTAAACATGATAGAATGTGTTCATTCTATTCCCTAGCTTAGTTTCATTATTGCTTAATTCATTGTGTTGTTCGTAAAAATTACTACATTTGCATTTAATACGTGTGTGTATATACATATATATATATATATGCAGATTTCTGTAAATTTTTCATCTTCTCTCATTTGTGTCGACACAAATATTGAAATTATTTTTGCACACTGGACAACTGTGTAAAAACTGGCACAGCAATAAAAGTATCACTGAAAATCAAGAGAATGTGAGACACACACTACTTTTGCATTAGTTTCTTTTCTAGCTTCTATTTGAACTGTGTTTCACTTTGAGAATACCCTTATGTGAAGTGCAACCTTGTACTCAGTGAGGAGCAATGTCATTCTCTGGATCACTTATTTCCTACTTAAATCCTGTTTTTGAACTAGTATTTTAACAGCTTGAACAAGAGTAAACTGTTATCTCAGCAGTGAACCAAAACCAGCAGCTGACAGTCAAAAACAATGCATATCTATCTTTACACTTCCCTATGAGGAGAAAAGGCTCAAGTGTATCTAAAGTTTTAAGGATGCTGGAAAAAGGAAATAGTGACCCTGATCTGTTTCCTAGGGCATAAAATATTTAGTAACAAGTGAACACATAGGGTATTTTTTTCTACTTCCATCAGTAAAGGAGAGAAGCATTCCCTTTCCACCATGCAAAGATCCTGCCCATTTCTCTAGCCTAGGTCCCTGTTTTTCCTCTACAATAATCATGATTGTGGCCTGGATGCTTAATACTACCCTCCTGAACACACTGAGCAGCTCTTCACTCCTCAGCTCTTCACTCATTTTGTTTCCCCTTCTTAAACTATTTCTTTCCTTTTACACTAAGTCTTATCCATCCTGCAAGTCTCACTTCAAATTCCCTTTTAATCACTAGCCTTCTAAGATTATTCTAAAAAGAAAGCAATCGCCTCTCTTCGAACCCCTATAGAATTTATTTTTATACTTCACCTATGGCATTTACCGTATACTGCCTTGCCAACTAGTGTTTATTTAATATGGGATCACTGAAACTTCAGCACTGTGCAAGACTACAGGAGACATCTGGTCCAATTGCCTAACCAGTACAGGAAGCCCACTGGTCAATGCCCGTCTTGGTTTGCTTGGCTCCCCACTCCGCTCTGGCTTCCAAGGATGAGAAGTACACATTTTATTTATTAAATATGAATACACAGAACAAAACTTCATGCAGAATAGCCCCAATAAATGTCTGTTGAATGAAAAAAAAAAAATAAAGTTGAAGAGTTCCAACTTTGTACTTGTTCCTTCTCATGCTTAGGTCAAATGTGGCCCTCTGTCATTTTAACTCATAATAGTTGCTGTAGGTTCTTCCTGCTTTTATACCAGTAGATATCACAAGCTTCAAGACAGATTAGGTAATGATGAGCTTTATCTCAACCACACTGGATATCCCCTTTAATCATCTAAGATAACTTCCAGGCCCTCTCTCCTTAGGGACACTTAAAACAGACTTTGGCATTGACAACAAGGTTCAACATTCCTCTGAATGCCTAGCGAGTGTGAAATGTCTCTCCACTTAGGACATAGTTCAATACCCAGCACAGTACCAATAGGCAGATAGCAAGTATTCACTCAATCCAGATTAAAAATCTGTTTGTATGATTGGTATAGCATTGGAATGCCAGCACCATATCAGCCCTAATAGCTATGTATATTCATACCTCATAATACTATAGTCTATGTGTATTTCTGAGGTCACTTTCTGGCCTTCAAAGACCACCTTGATTTTCCTTATAGTTGTCTGTCAACCTTTCACAAGAAAATTAATGATAAAGATTGTTGAACCATGGAGAGGACATGGAGTATAACATGCATATGCATGCACATACAGCAAGGAGAGGTTCAAGTTGCAGAAACAGTAGATAGACTGAACTTCACATTGAGCAGAACAGGTTCAGAATTGAGATATCCTTTGCTGTGTTTTTTCATTCCTCTAACTTTCAATCATTCAGGATATCAAATCTCTCATCGAGACACGGAATAGTCACAGTATATATGTAGTGTTACTCAGGGCTCCATTTAGATATGAGGTACATTGACTTTCATCAACTTCAGGAAATGCACTTTTGTTTTTTGCCTCTAACATTTGACAATCTTTTAAGTATAAATATATTATTTTCAATATCTTCAAACTCTATTTAATGGGCTTGAATTCTAGTTTTATTTACTAATTTCTACCATGTCCTTGTGTCAGAAGAGAGAAAGGACAACACTGGGTGGCAAAAAGTTATGTCATGATTTTTGGTATACTATCTAATTTTAGCTAAAATAAACATTAAAATATATGTGTGCTTTGGTCAAAACATTCTGCTTATTGAATGTATTTTTCATAGAGAGAGGTTCCTTATGAGAATGTAAGACAGTGTTTTCTGGTTTGGTGTCCAAGTTATCAAGAATGAAACTGCAGTATTTTGTCCCTTGAAAAGATTATGATAGTTGACAAATGCACATAATCACTTCTTATTGTGACTGAAATTAAAGTGTTGAAATGGGCGCCCAGGTGGTTTAGTTGGTTAAGCATCAGCCTTCACTTCAGGTCATGATCTCAGGGTCCTGGGATCAAGCCCCGCATCGGACTTCCTGCTCAGTGGGGAGTCTGCTTCTCCCTCTCCCTCTGCCCTTTCCCCCAACTCATGATTTCTGACTCTTTCTCTCTCAAATAAAATCTTTAAAAAAAATTAAGGGTTGAAACAATAAACTTCAATTAATTCCTCATGATATATGGTTTTCTACTATTTTACAAAGCTGTTTCCACTGTGTTTGCCCCAAAGGAATTTAAAAAACAAATTTAAAAAGGCTTTCTCTATGATCACATAGTGTGCTGCGCACTCTGAAATGAATTATGTCCCTAAATATGTATATTATGTGCAAACAGTGATGCAGGTTTATCATGCATGGTGAGGAATGAAGTCCTTCATAACTGAATCAATGGAATTTCTTAATTTTATCACACCGTCACCATGATTCATAAAAAGTTTATAAAGATCCATCATAGAAATGAGAGAAATCTCTTCCATCTTCAATAAGTAAAACTAAAAGCAATATGTGCCTAGAGATTAGATCATCTGTCAGTTACAATGCATCATTACAGGTTCTCAAATTATGAATATGCACTTTTCTGAGTGGCAAATTTCACGGCTGAGGGAATACAGATTAGTTTCCCAGTTCACAATGAGGAATGTAGAATTCAGGAAGGTTTCAGGCACCTGGGGACTGGATGGAGCATATGGTCAGAGTTATTCATAAGAAGATTTCAATAAGAAGTGGCTCTGGAGCTATAGAGCTGCAGCGTTAAGAAAGGTGTAAGTCTTTAAAGCCTATTACCTAAACATGGCCATTTACTGCCAGTGATGTCTGCCCATGTGCTGTGAACAGTAAGCATTGTACAGAATCATGATTTCTATTTTGGTTATCATTACCCTCATTGCATACCCTTGAGGAAGCCACCTAACAGCTTCCAGACAATTTTTGTATGTACTTTGTAATCCTCTAGACCACTTCAGTGTAGAATTCTAAGAGGTAGGGGACTCTTCTATTGTGTGCCAAACAAGGAGACTTCAGGTCCAAATAAGAAATGTTTTCCTTGCTTGTCTAGGTCTGTCGGATCAACAGCATTTATTGAGCTCCCATTGTATATAAAAATTCCTACTTGAAGAAAGTTGACTCCAGCTGTGGGAGAGAAGGCAACAAATGAATATGCAGTGGAGGCTTATTTTGAATCCAGGATGCAAGGAGCACACACCCAGATAACTGAAGCTTTTCTATTTTAACAGATGCTTATTTTAGCCCTGTTAGCAACAGAGATGTGACACTCAAACTGCTCTTTAAGAAAGGGCTTGCTGCCCAGCTGCAGGAGCAGGGTTTGCTAACAGCCTCTAACTGAAAGGTTTATCCAGCTTTGCCTCAGTCTTCTGTCTTATTCTCAGGAAAGCCCCTGGTCAATCACCAACAAGGCAGTGGTGGAAGGTCATTCCCTCCCAATGGAGGACTCCTCCAATGGGTAATCTTTGCCCTGGGGCACCAAGATGGGGGATATGTATCATGGTCTGTCAGCCCCCTTTTATAATCCTGCTTCTGCTCTTTTCCTTTCACAGCTATTACTCATCAATAAGTCTTTTGCATGCCCAATTCCATCTCTTAAGTTTCTTTGTGGAAAACCTAACTTTCAACAGATTTTTAAAAGTTTTATCTATGATATTTTTCTGCAATAAAAATGAATGATACTGATACATGCCACAACATGCTAAACATCATGCTAAGTAAAACAGGCCAGACACAAAAGGCCACATGTTGCATGATTCTATTTTTATGAAATGTGCAAAACAGGCAAATCTTTAGAAGCAGGAAGTAGATTAGTGATTGCCTGGGCTGGGAGGATGAGAAGATGGAAAGTGATTAATGGGTATGGGATTATTTTTGACAGGTGGGAAAAATGTTCTAAAATTGATTGTGGTAATGATTGTATAACTCTGAATAGAACAGAAGATACTGAACTGTATACTTTAAATAGGTAAATTTTAGGTATATCTCAATAAAGCCACTGACTTTTATTTTTATATACTTTCCTATTTTCTTAAACAGACTATGTTCACACAGTGGCAGCAGGGGACTGTGAGAGAGCATGAGCTCATTCTTTACTGACAGTTGTCATTTTTCAGTGTATGAGAGTAGAGGAGACTAACTCTTCCATTTGGGAGAACTGAAGTGAAAACTAAACAAACCAAATTTGTAAAGTCATTAAATTAAATTTGTATAAAATTCTAATGTTTCAACCTGAGTTCAGACAAAGTGAAAGCCAAGGCTGAGGGAGTCTTCTTTCTTTGCTTAGAAGTTTACTTTCCATTACTTCTGTGACTATAGCAGCTAAGGGTGTCTAGAATCCATTTTGGATAGGTGCATAGGTAATTATATACCTGCAACAGAATGTTATGTGAGAATTTTCTTTTTGGTGCAGAATTGTCAAAAATGTTAACTATTTCACATTTAAACGAGTCTATAAGGCACAGAGAGTAAGGACAAGACATGAGCTTACTAAAAAGAGGCAAAACTGGCCCTGTTACCACAAACCATTACTTCATCTCCTCTGTAGAACCTGTGAGGGAAGAGGGTTGTCATCAAGCCCTCTGCTTTGTGTGGAGTCCATGTTCATGCTGAGAGGTTGCCATTAAGAGTAGCAATTACTGAGAGACATATGGTGCCTTCACGAAAGGGATTCAGGCATTTCATTCCCTGTTAAGATGTCTGTTTGGGCAGATAGGCAGCAGATCAGTCTCAAAGCTTGCCTAGGTAGTGGGAAAAGAATATTGGAGATAGTAGAGCCAACGTAAGGCATGTCATTGGGTCAGCCTATATTTCCACCATTTGGCACAGCAAGGATATATGAGTTTCTGCTGGATCACATGGATGCCACAGAAGGTAGCTAGAGTTGCACCTATTTTTAACATTCCATATAAGACCACTTGTGGGGTAAAGGGATTCCAACAGCAAGCAGTTGTGGGTTATATGAATAGTGTTGGGAGCAGGTAAAGTGAGATAATGAAATGGATACAGTGGGCAGATGACAAAGGGTCAGAATACAGACTCAGGTCCCTTAAATTAATGAGATAATCTTTTAAAAAATACACCCAGAGTTAGGTCAGAGTTATCACATATTAAGTATTGTAATCATTACTGTCATTTAATTCTGCTTTCCCAGAATGAAGCCTGCAGTTAAACAATCAAAACTGCTTATTTTACTCAATCAATAGTCTCTACTACTTGGATCAGTGCGATTAACAACACTACACTTTTCAAATCACATTTACTTAAATTCATTCTTTAAGGAAAACACCAATTAACTTCTTATTATAGACAATTAAAAAAATCTGCACACTAATTAACATCCTCTCTACTCAATTTGAATCCACAAATATTCAAAAGCAAACTGCAATGAAAATCTGGGGGTTAATACATTTCTATTTCTAATGCAGTAATAAATTATTCTTGAAAATGCTGCACAAATATTTTAATTTAGAAAGAAACAGAATACTATACCAGCTCAGTGACATCAAAATATTGAAGACAAAAGATTGAAGATTTCAAGAGAGCAATCAGACTTAACCCACTGATTAATTTCTATATTTGGGGGAAAGCTTAGTCTTTTTTTTTTTTAAGATTTTATTTATTTATTTGACAGAAAGAGCGTGAGAGCACAAGTAGGGGGAACAGTAGAGGGAGAGGGAGAAGCAGGCTCCCCAACAAGCTGGGAGCCCAATGCAGGGCTCAATCCCAGGACCCTGAGATCATGACCTGAGCCGAAGGCAGACACTTAATATCTGAGCCACCCAGGAGCCCCAAGCTTAGTCTTATTCTATATAAAGAGAGCATTAATCAATTATGTCATGATCACAAAAACCAGAAACACCAATACATTTTATGAGGAAAAAACTGGGTCCTGTTTGTTTCTGTGTACCTAAACCAATGTCTAACAATGTGGGTTTAATAAAGTGTAGCTCAAAGGTTGAACGTGTGCATGGAGCAAATGATCTTTTCCTTATGTCTCAATCACTCTCTCCATATAGTCATGAAATGTTCATTTTACTCTAGAAATGTCTCTTGACATGTCCACTTCTCTTCAAACTCCCTCTAAAATTCTATCAGAGCTTTGTCCTCTGATATTCTTACAGCAATCTCTCTAGTAGTTTCTTCTCTTGTAGCATCATTGCAGTACCTTTTTTTTTTAAGGTTTTATTTATTTATTTGAGAGAGAGAGAGAGCATGAGAGGGAGGAGGGTCAGAGGGAGAAGCAGACTCCCTGTTGAGCAGGGAGCCCGATGTGGGACTGGATCCCGGGACTCCAGGATCATGACGTGAGCCGAAGGCAGTCGCTTAACCAACTGAGCCACCCAGGTGCCCCATCATTGCAGTACCTTTCTAAATAGGTCAGAGATTTCACTCTCCTATCCCCAAACCTCCACTGCCTCTGGTGTGTGGTGTAGGATACCATCCAAACATCTCAGTAAAGCACACAGAGCCTTTACAATCAGTCTCAAAGCTACTTCTTCATGTTAACTTCTGGCTACTTCCTTTCCAAATCTGATGCACCTATTAGAACAACCAGTGTCTCTACATCCTAAGCAAGCCACACTCTTGTATGCTTTTCAATCTCAGCATATTACCCTCCCCATCTTTTCTTCTATTAATAACAACCATGTTCTTGGCACTGCTCTGGGTGCTGGGCAGAACCACATATTGCATTCAATAAAAATTTACTACATCAGTACACATCTCTGATGTTACTTCTGTCTTAAAGTCTTACCCAACTTCCTCAGAGGTAGAGGTGTTCTTATTATACTTCAGTTTTATTCCAGTTTTTGTATTTTTTAATTGTCCGTGTATGTTTATATCACTTCCACTAGGAATCCAGGGGCTTTTCTGCTCACCTACATCCCTGACACCCAACAGAGTGCTGGGCTTGAGGAATGCATTTAATTTAAAAAGCACAATGAACGAATGAATTGTCAAAGTGATAGAAATATATACCCAGGTATTTGAACAAAAGAAATTCAGACTAGGTAAGTTCTAAATTAATGCTGGTTCAGACAAGGGCCACACAGAAACTTAGGAAGTCATTATCTTTAAACAAAACGATTATGAAATGTGTCTTGGAAAAATGAAATATTTGAATTGCTTTTTCATTGATACATGCAATCCATTAATCTATAAAATATTACCAACCCTGTCTATTTATAGATGAGAAGTAACAGAATCACCAAGTTCATGTAGAATTTGATTCCAGGTCTTCAAACTTCCAATGCAGTGCTGTTTGTTTGTTTTCATGAAGTTAACGTCACAATATTTGTTGTCTGGTCAAAATTAGCAATCACTTTCATCATATTGGATCCTATTCCAAATTGGCAGTCACTGTCAGTATAACAAAAATCTAATATCAAGTTTCTATTTCCTTTGTTTGAATGCACACTGATAATATTCCTCAGAGGCAAGCTTGTGTATTTTTTTGTACAGTTCCTTTCATACACATGCATGCAGATATCTGAGCATGTGTTTATGTATAAATTGTGATTTTGCTAAAATGAGTGTCCAGATAGATTTAACATAACAGATTATTTTCTATTCTAAATACGAATTCATAGAAAATGTTGCTATGCAGTTTCAAAAGATGGGCATCTAATATTTTTCATTATAACATTTACAGAAATGTATAGATAATTCCCAACTTCTGGAAAAAATATGGAGGCCTCTGTATCCTAAAATTTAGTTGTTGGAAAGCAAAAGATTTTTATTCTCAATAGTAAGAGACAACAGACAACAGTGTTTAGATATAGGATCAAGACTAATTAGCTTTTTAAAAATAATTTCTCAAGGAAAGAAATGAAATAAAATTTTGAAAAACGCAAGAAATTAGAGGGAAATTATATTTGTTTTCAAAAGGGTGAAATGAAGTTTCCCACAAAAGGGAAAAAATGTTACTAGAGAAAACTGAGAATATAGAAACATCCAAATTGCATTTTCTGTGTTTTCTTTTGTGTGTCCTCATGGCTGAGTATAAATCATATTATAAAATGTAAAATTGAAAGGTATAATAACATAAAAATGTAAAAAATATTTTGAAATACTCCAGTATTCCACCTTTGGTCCCACTTTAAAATACTTAAAATATTAAGGAAAATTAATGACTAGATATACCAATAATATACTTAAATACATATTTTATTTTTTAAAAAAGTACCTGATATATGTAACTGGACTCATGGCCTGTGATGGTTAATTTTATGTGTCAATTTCACTGAGCTGAGGGATGCCCAGATAAGCTGGTAAAATATTATTTCTGGGAATCTCTATGAGGGTGTTTCTGGAAGAGATTAGCATATGAATTGGAGACTAAGGAAAATCCCCCTCACCAATGCAGGTGAGCCTCATCCAATCTGCTGAAAGCCCAAACAGAACTAAAAGGTAGAGGAAAGATTAATTCACTTTCTCCTTAAGCTGGGACACTGATTTTCTCTTGCCCTCAGACATACATGCTCCCGGTTCTTCAGCCTTAGGACCTGAACCGGGATTTACACTCCCTGGCCCTCTGGGTTTCAGGCTTCAGACTCAGATTGGGAGTTCCATCGTATTCTCTTCTGCTTAGAACTTCAGGTTTGGACTAGAACTTCTAAGACTTCTAAGCAAAGAATACAGAATATTTAGAAAAAAAAAGAAAATGAAAACATTATCTTTTAAATTCATCCAAGGAACCAAAATAGTAGTTATACATTATTTTATACCTCTGGTTGCTTTTATTTTAAAATAAACATCAAAAATAAAACCACTGTAATCATTCACCCTCAAATTCAAAACACAACCCATAGGGACAAATTAATGAAATTAAAGGCATACTACATTAATTTATTAAAAGCATTGATTTGCAAATATAAAAGTTTTTTAGAAAAATATATCAGCAAAAATTAAAAATGCAAATGGAGATATAAAAAACAAAGACTTAAAAGTTTATTTATGTGATAATAAATAAACTTCAATCTTTTTTTTATTTTTGATATTAGCACAATGCTATAATTGAGAGAACTATTAAATTTCTACAAAAGAAGCAAAGACTTTTTGGACTGATCAGCAAATTTTTCAAACTTTTAACCATATTCTATAATTTGTTCATATCATAGACAAAAATATAGTAATCTACCTAACTTGTTCTAGGAGAAAAATAGTATTATTTTTAAAACCTACTAAATATATCTCCAAATAATTAAATAACGATAGTAGCAACAATTAAGTATTTTGCTAAAATCAAGCATTAGAGAACGTGTCTTACATTATCTAACTTAATCCACATAACAACATCCCTATATTAGGTACTTTAATTTCCACTTTATAAATGATGAGACTGGGCTCAGAATTACTGTTACAAGCCCAAGGTCATCAGCAGTAACTGGCAAAGCTAAAACATAAACCTAGTTCTATTTCGTGCAAATGTTCATTTTCTTAACCAATAAATTGCACTATCTCCCAGCTAAAGACATTATTGTATACCTGTATCTAATTGTGCTTACTTATAAAAGGATCCATTTCCTCACTGAACGTACTGCCAGAAAAAAACACTGCCTCTCCATACCAATTTATCACCCTCTGACTCAAAGAAAGTAAAATGAAATTCCTAAAGCTACAGTAAATAAAGAGTAACTGGCCAGAAAGATTTTCTACATACTCTGAGACTTCTCCTATCTCCACTTCCACCAACTTGTTCAGGTGACTTGCTTCTCCTAGGGCTGTTATATAACCTGTATCAAAAAATCCCAGACTAAAATTGAGGTAATAGTGTCTTTCTTTCTCTTAAAGATTTATTTATTTATGTAAGAGAGAGAGATAGTGTGTGTGCTTGAGCAAGCAGGGCAGGGCAGGCTAGGGGGAGAGGGAGGGGGAAAGAAACTCAAGCAGACTCCCCTCACTGAGCACAGAGCCTGATGTGGGGTTGATCTCAGCACCCTGAGATCATGACCTGAGCTGAAACCAAGAGTCCGACCCTTAACTGAATGAGCCACCCAGGTGCCCTGAGGTAATAGTTTCCAATAGGTCTCTTTACTTCTACATTTCTGTTCTATTGGCATATACTTTATTTGCTGGCCCAGATTACAACCACAGACTTTACAATTTGATGAGAGCCAAACCTTTTTTTTTTTTTTTTTAAGATTTTATTTATTTATTTGACAGAGAGAGAGTACAAGCGGGGGGAGTGGCAGGGAGAGGGAGAAGCAGACTTCCTGCTGAGCAGGAAGCCCCATGTGGGGCTGGATTCCAGAACTCTGAACCGAAGGCAGATGCTTAACCAGCTGAGCCACCCAGGTGCCCCAGTGAGAGCCAAAAGTTTGCACTTCACTGCCAAACCATCTTTTTGCTCATTCACTCAGCTCTGCATCAGGAACTACACAAGAAAAGAAAAATATAAAAAGAGAATACTAGAACTACTCTAACTGAACTTAGATATTCCTGATAATCTATTTTGGGAGGATCAATAAAATAGAAATCAAAATAAAAACTCCAAGAGAAAATCAACCACTGGACATTTATGTAAATATGTCCCAATGTCAGGAACTGTGTCTTGGGAGTAAATGAAGACAGGCCTGGAAAAGCTAGCCAGGCTCAGCCCTCTGGCATATGCAGGCCAAAAATGGCTCCCCTCTGAGCCCTGACACGGCACTGGATGGTGGCAAGACTCTCTGTAGTCGGCATCATGTAACCTCGAGGCAACGAGGCATGATTGTGCTTGATGGGCAATGAGAAACTCTACTCAGAACTTGAATGTCAGATCCAGGTGACATGGCCTGCAAAAGCCTGTTTTGTAATTTAAGGTAATTATGCTAAAATTTCAAGTGATGTGTTTGGTGGGAAAAGCAGTTTGGTAAGGTTAACTACAAAGATCTCACACTAGACAGGAAAATTAGCCTGACCATGTCTCTCACTAGGATATAAGGAGATTTGAAAAGTCTTATGTCCTCTGATACCATATGCTATTATATTATTTCTATTTAATTGAAGTCAACTCTAACTTCTATAAGTTTGCAACCACAGTGTGCTCATTAGTGTTCAATTTTCACCAAGTTTTAAACCCACTCCTTCAGAAAATTCAGGCCTGTCCACTCTCAAGAAATCATGTGGCATTGGACCAAAATTTGTTGCCTTTACTGAAACCTGGCCCAACACCAAAGCTGTCACCCAGGGCTGCACAGGCTATAAAATATACAATCCCCAGCAATATCATTCACTAGGACAATTAGGTAAGTAGCATTCCCAGGAGCTGTGTAGCACACCAAATGCACAGCTGTACATGTGGACTCTGCCTAAGACCCACACATAGTAATTTAAGCCTGCTCAGCCTTTAATATTGTACTTTATGTTCCCTAAACCCTGCTAGAATGTAAGCTCCCAGAGGACAAGGATTTTGTCAGTTTTGTTCCCCAATATATGCCAAGTACCTAGAACAGTGCCTGTTCCAAAGCAAATACTCAATAAATATGTGTTAAGTTAATGTGTCAAAGGCAGATTAAATCTAAAGCAGATAAGACGATAAGACTAGTGTTTAAATAATGGTAATGAGGAAAGGAAATCATAAAATCATAAAAGGAGCCAAGACAGTGGCCTAAGTGGTATAAGCACTTATTAAATCTCTTTTGAAGATGGAGCCCTTCGATGTTACCTGAAAAGGAAATTTTTACGTTTATAGCTTTGATTATTGACATATAAAGGACACACAGAAACTTTTGCCCATCCCATATATTATTTTCTGATTCACACTTCACGAGAGCCTAGGACATAAACTGAAAAAAGCAGTGACCATCAAGGATCCATTGAGGGGTGCCTGGGTGGCTCAGTCATTAAAGCGTTTGCCTTCGACTCAGGTCATGATCCCAGGGTCCTGGGATCGAGCCCCACATCGGGCTCCCTGCTCCGCGGGAAGCCTGCTTCTCCCTCTCCCACTCCCCCTGCTTGTGTTCCCTCTCGCGCTCTCTCTGTGTCAAATAAATAAATAAAGTCTTTAAAAAAAAAAAAGAATTCATTGAAAGATGAAGTGAAGATAATAATACTGGTAGCAGAGAGGATACATTAAAATAATGGCTTCAAAATGACTACTTCAAAATTCCAGACTTCATGGGCAAAGAGCCACATCTAAGGAATAGATAGGGACTATCTTCTGAAAAGCAAAACTCCCCCAAGGAGGTAAGTGACCCAAACCTGAAAGCAAACATTGAATAATGATAGCCAAACAGGGTAAGAAAGAAGAAGGTGGTATCAAGAGGCATTCCCAGCGAAAGCATGAGTCTCTTTCCTTTTGAGGTGCCTCTGAAATAACATTAATACAACAATTTGAGAACAAAATGCTCAAAGCTTTAAAACTATTGATGGGTGTTTATCTGAGATGGTCCTGAGGTGGCCCCCCCCCCCGGCAGTAGAATTAAGTTTGCTGTTCCCAAGGGTCTTCTGTATGATTATTATTCAAATTGGCAACCGTAATTTACTCATAAAGTTTGGTGAACGAAACAGGGGAGGCTTTCTCTCTCTGCTGACTCCTTTCACTGTCACACTGTTAGGTGAGGATATTGCATACATTTTGACAGTCAGGTGTTGTATAGTCTGAAAACTCAAGCGGTAGAAAATAATACAATTTCTCATGTTGTCATTTTGCCAAAAAATGACATTATACTGAATAATATAAAAACCTATGTCATTGGCAAAGCTGCCCTAAATGCTGCACTCAAAAATAAATAAGGGTTTGCCCTGAAAAATCTTGACCTTATGCAACACTGTCAGTTAACCCAGAAAAGACATGAACATAACTGGTGTTCACTCCTATCCCAACACTTTCAGTTCCTATAATAAAAACAGCAAGTTTCTGAAAACTTCAAAACCATGAAAAACTGCCCACCTTTTAATATAAGGCCAAGAGCAGGGGGGTGAAGACAAATGAGGGGGAAGGGTGTGACAGGAAGAAAAAAGTACTACAACTTATTTATTTAAATATTTTTAAAATATTTTTAATATTTAAATAAAAAAATTATTTACTTAAAACCTCAAAAGATAAACCCAACATTTTCTCTCCATGTTGGTAATGAAACTTGTTATTTGGATGACATTTATTAGTGTCATTAGATTTGTTATTAGATGAACTTATAAGTTCAAGTATTTCACAAAAAAATATGTTTTCTATTTAAATAATCTTCGCCATTTGGTTTAATATCTAGTATCTTTAAGTGAATAGCCAAGCTCTGTGTCTGTGTATGTGTGTGTGTGTGTGTGTGGTATTCAGTCCAAATTAAATCACTTGGTTGGCTTTTATTTTCCTGGCCATTTAATACCTATCTGTGTTATTTTCATGTTGTCACAGAAATAGAAAGGAAAAAAAGACAAGTAGGAAGTAATCTGTACATGTATAACTCTAAGTTCTTCATAACACATTTTGTCCCCATTTCCTTCACACTATCTGTCTACATATAAGTAAGTTTCCCCTGATTGTTCCTAGTTATAAGAACACACCATAAAAGGACTACCACTTCTACTTCTATCTGTTTAATCATTGGTCTCACGTCTCCCCACCTCTACATTGCCCCAACTACTGCCAAAGTACATGTCCTTATCCCCATCTAACCCAAAA
The DNA here is from genome assembly GCF_037043125.1 of Eumetopias jubatus. NCBI lineage: Eukaryota > Metazoa > Chordata > Mammalia > Carnivora > Otariidae > Eumetopias > Eumetopias jubatus. The sequence continues at coordinate 89,889,226 of NW_028274807.1, forward strand.
GTTACTGATTACCAGTTTTATTACTGATTACTGTTTCTATAAATTCATCCTTAAGAACTGTCAACACTGACCTTCTAATAGAATGTGATATTTGTGTTTTGTTTGCTTTTTAAGACTTAGGGAAGGGAATTGCAGATATGGAACACAAAAGTTGCCTAGATTAAAACTATGTTGTTTTGTTGTTATTGTTTTGAGAGAAAGAGAGAGCATGCACGTGCACACGAGCAGGGTGGGGCAGAGGGAGAGGGAAAAAGAAAATGCTAACTCCATGCTGAGCATGGAGCCAACGTGGGCTTGGTCTCACAACCCTGAGATCATAACTTGAGCTGAAATCAAGAGACGCTTAACTGACTGAAACACCCAGGTGCCCCTAAAAGTTGCCTAGATTAAAACTATGGCTTGAAACAAAAGATCATGAACTATGGTATATATAATCACAATAATTATCATTTGATAATTCTACTTAGGATCCAGCAGGTGAATGAATAATGATGTTTAATCTTAACATTGATAAACATAGTAGATAGTAGGGCACCTGGGTGACTCAGTTGGTTAAGTGTCTGCCTTCAGCTCAGGTCATGTATGATCATCGAGGTCTCAGCTCAGCAGTGAGTCAGGGGAGATGAAATATTGAGCCATCTCTGTATCCCTGTAATAAATCCCACTTGATCATGGTGAATGACCCCTTTAATGTCACATTGTTGAATGTAACTTGCTAATATTTTGTTGAGGATTTTTGAAATGATATGCAGCTATAGGAAAAATGAGATCCTGCCATTTGTGACAACATGGATGGATCTAGGGGGTATGATGCTAAGTAAAATAAGTCAGACTGAGAAAGATAAATACATGATTTTACTCATATGTGGAATCTAAAAACAAAAATGAACTAATAAAAAGAAGAATCAGACCTATAAATATAGAGATTAAACTGATGGTTGCAGAGTTGGGGAAAGGAGAGTGGGAGATACAGCCTTCCAGTTATGGAATGGATAAGTCACAGGAATAAAAGGCACAGCACAGGGAATATAGTTAATGATATTTTAATAGCACTGTATGGTGAAAGATAGTAGTTACACTTGTGGTAAGCGTGCCATATTGTATAAAGAAGTTGAATCGCTATCTTATATACCTGAAACTAGTGTAACATTGTATGTCAACTATACTCAGATTTATATTTTTTTTAAATCGGGGGGAGAGGAAGTTGATTAGTTAGCTTTAGTCCCAATCATCTCTAAAATGTTATCAATCTTAAACAGTTTGGGAGGGTTTCTTGTTTGTTTTTTTTAATTACTAGTACTACTACTACTATTACTTTTCCAACCAGAAAATTGACGTATAGACCTTTAAAAAAATTCCAATTTCAAGTTATTTTCACCCTACAATTTTCATCAACTTAACCATTTTCATAGGTATTTTTTCATTTTGTACCCCATTAACAATAGATACATTGTGAATTCACTGAGCTTTCGCTCCTGCAAAGAATGAGTTTGTGATAAATGCTACCTCCACATTTTTTTCTCTCTTAATAATCTGCTTCAGTGCATAGAATCCTAAAATTTCATATATTAATTATTATATTCATATATTCCTCTGAACAGTTAGAAATTTAAATTCATGAAACATTTTCAAGATACAGTCAAATCTATACATTAATGTAAAACATTTAATATAATAAAATGAGGTCAATCCAATGTTTTAGTGAACTGTTCATAATAGGATTACATATGATACCTCAAAAATTATAAACATTTAAGGACAAAGTAACTGTTTATTGTTTTAATTCCCCCTCAAATTGTAGCTATATCTCTTTATTCACAGTCTTATTTGGAATCCCTCTGTTATATCAAAAAGCTTCAAATATTACCCTGTAAATGATAAATATGTATTATAAATAAATTATGTATTATATAAATATATACACAATAATGATACAGCTCAGTTAAGAAAATGGTTTTTAAAAATTATTACTGTATTTTTTTAAAGCTATGGCATTAAGATGATATTTTTCCATTAATGGCATTCTTACTATAGTTATTAAAATTACTACTTGGTATCTAATGAACAGCACACATCAATCAGATTTTCTAAATGATTTTCAGCATACTCGGGATAGATGCTAAAGAATTGCCTCAAGATGACTTTGGGGCAATGTATTAAGACCCTAGAGTAGGTCTATCCACCATAGGGTCCCAATTATGATGTAGAGCACTCACTCTGAAATTTAAAAATTCAGTAAGTTTCTTTCCACCCCTTTCTTTCCCTTAACAGCTAGGGGTGACCAAGTCTGAGCCCAGAGAAAAAAGGAATAATTTAATGAAGTAAACAATTTAGTGTCAAGTTCTGGTTTAGATGATAATAGAATACAAGGTATCTGTTGAGGACGCTGAGCTCAGAAATTGGCCAAACTTAAATTAGGATCTGACTTCTAACACTGTGTGATCTTGTGCAATTTAAGTAACCTGTAAGTTTCAGTCTCCTAATCTGTAAAGTAGAAACAAAGCAATATATTTTCAAATGATAGTAGAGAGAGTAAAAATAAGATAATGTACCCAAATTACTTAGTGGAGTACCTAGTACTCAAGTAATCAGGTCAGTAAATGACAGCTATCAATATGATTACTATATATTTTGTCTTGTTATTTCTTAACAATTAGTTTGTGAGCCTTAGTTTTACAAATAAGGAAATAAGGTCCACAGTTTATGTGGTGGTTTTTAAAACTTAAGAGGCAGCATAAAACCACAGTGAAGTCATGGGGGCTTGTTAGAACTCACAGTTCCATCTTCTGCCATGTTTCATAAGAAACTGGCTATAAACTGTTGAGAACTAGTGAGGCAGAGTGTACAAGTTCTGGTTCAAGATGGCAATAAAATATGCTCTTGAACTCACCTTCTCCCATGGACATACCTAATCTATAGAGACACATGGGGCAACTCCATCTGAAAGAAATTGAGAAACAAGCTGACTGACTCCTACACATTGGGCAAACAAGAAAATACCAACCTTAAAATGGTCTTGACACACCTTCAGCTACTGAGAACCACTAAGAACAAAGAAGATGGTTTGAACAATCAATAATTTGAGAGACAATTAAGAGCTAGGGATGGGTTGAATAATAATGTTCATCTCCTACAAGACTACAAGAGATGGGTGCATTATCTAAAGCATAGATACCCAACAGAGAGTCAAGGAAAATTAAAAAAAAAAAAAAGGTGTTCCAAACAAAAGATAAAACTCCAGAAAGAGACTTAAGGAAATGTAGGTAAGTGATTTGGCTGATAAAGAGTTCAAAATAATAGTCATAAAGATGCTCACTGAGGTCAGGAGAACAATGCGTGAGCAAAGTGACAATTTCAGCAAAGATATGGAAAATATACGAAAGTGCTAAACAGAAATAACAACTCAAAAATACAACAATGGAACTGAAAAATGCTAGGTCAAACAAATGAAAGGATCAAAGAACTCAAAAACTGGGCAGTGAAATTCATCCAATTAGAAAAGAAAAAAGATAAAAGAAAAAAGAACAAAAATAACTTAAGGAACTTATGGGGTATCATAAAAAAGACAAATATTCACATAAGTCTAGAAGGAGAAGAGAGAAAAAAAGGGACAGAAATATTTTTCTAAGAAAAAAAACAAATGAGCAAAGGGGGAAAAAGAGGGAAAGGGAGAGAGAGAGAGGGGGAGGGAGGGAGGAAGGGAGAGAGAGAAAGGCAAACCAGGAGAGACTCTTAACTATAGAGAACAAACTGATGGTTACCAGAGGGGAGGGGGGAGGTGGGTGAGGGGATGGGTGAAATAGGTGATGGGGATTATGGAGTACACTTTTTGTGATGAGCACTGGCTATTGTATGGAAGTGTTGCATCACTAAATTGTACAGATGAAAATAATATCACACTGTATGTTAACTGACTGGAATTTAAATAAAAACTTAAAAAAATAAATATTATTCAAAGAAATAATGGCTGAAAACTTACCTAACTCAGGGTAAGAAACAAACATCCAGATTCAGGAAGCTCATAGAATTCCAAATAAAAATAATCCAAAGAGACACACACCATGAGACATAATTAAATTGTTAAAAGTTAAGGGGCGCCTAAGTGGCTCAGTCAGTCAAACGGCTGCCTTCACCTCAGGTCATGATCCCAGCATCCTACTATCGAGCCCCACATTGGGCTCCCTGCTCAGCAGGGAGTCTGCTTCTCCCTCTCTCTGCTCTTGTGCTTTCTGGCTTGCTCTCTTTCTCTCCCTCTCAAATAAATAAAATCTTTTATTAAAAAGTTAAAAAAAAAACAAGGAGAGAATCTTAAAAGCAGCAAAAGAAAAATAACTTATTAACAAGACCTCAAAAGACCTTCAGCAAACTTAAGCAGAAATTATGCAGGTTAGAAGAGAGTGCATGAGATACTCAAATTGCTTAAAAAAAAAAAAGAAAAGAAAAGAAAAACCACTACCAAACAAGAATACTCTACCCAACAAAGCTGTACTTCAGAATTGAAGGAAAGATAAAGTGTTTTCCAGACAAGCAAAAGCTGAAAGAGTTTATCACCACTAAATCAGCCTTACAAGAAATGGTACAGGGATGTGAAACTAAAATGAAAAAAATTAGTAGCAGGAAAACACATTAAAGTATAAGCCTCACTAGTAAAAGTAAATATAAAATTAAATTCAGAATACTTATATTGTAATGGTGGCAGGCAAATCACTTATAAATATACTATGAAGGTTAAACATGCACAAAAAATTTTAATAAACTATAACTGCAATAATTTTTTCATGGATATACATGGTAAAAAGATGTAAATTGCTACTGCAAAAACAAAGTGTGGGGGTAGAAAAAGTCAAGAAGTAGAGCTTTGTATGCGTTTGAAGTTAAATAGCTATTGGGCTCAAGTAGACTGTCATAAATATAAAATGTTCTATATAAACATCATGGTAACAACAAAGCAAAAACATATAGTAGATACATATAAGATCAAGAGAAAGGAATCTAGGCATAAGATTAAAGAAAATAATCAAATCACAAAGAGGGCAAGAGAAGAAGAAAGAAACAAAGGAATTACAAAGCAGCCAAAAACAGTTACTAAAGTAGCAATAAGTCAATACCTATCAATAATTATTTCATAAATGGACTAAATTCACCAATCACAACCAAAGGGTTAATAAAGAAATAAAAAGATATCAAAAAACACATGAAGACAAATGAAAATAAAAACACAGCAGTCCAAAATCTTTAGGATGCAGCCAAAGCAGTTCTAAGAGAGAAGTTTATAGCAATACAGGCCTATCTCAAGAAACAAGACAAAATCTCAAACAACCTCACCTTACACCTAAAGAAAGTAGAAAAAGAAGAACAAAGCACAGACCTAGTATGAGGAAGGAAATAATAAGAGTGGAATTAAATGAAATAGAACCCCCCCAACCACACACACACACACACACACACACACACACACACACAGAGACACAAAATAGAAAAAATATAAACCAAGTTGATAAAACTTTAGCCAGATTCATCAAGAAAAAGAGGGAGAGGACTCTAAATAAAATCAGAAATGGAGGAGAAATCGCAATCAACAGAGCAGAAATGCAAAGAATTTTAAGAGTATTATAAAAAAAATTATATGCCAACCAACTGGACAACCTAAAATAAATAAATTCCTATAAATGTACAATCTTCCAAAACTGACTCAGAAAAAAATAGGAAACTTAAACAGACCAATTAATAGTAATAAATTGAACTGGTAATCAGAAAACTCCCAAAAAGCAAAAGTTCAGAAACCTTTGTCTTCACAGATGAATTCTACCAAACATTTAAAGAAGAGTTAATACCTATTCTTCTCAAACCATTCAAAAAAAAAAAAAAAAAAAAAAAGAAGAGGAAGGAAAACTTCCAAATTCATTCTGTGAGGTCAGCATTACCTGACTCCAAAAGCAAAGACATCACAAAAGACAACCATAGTCCAGTATTTCTGATGAAAATAGATGCAAAAATCCTTAATAAAATATTAGCAAACTAAATTAATTAATACATTAAAAGAATTATTCACCATGGTCAAGTGGGATTTATTCCAGTGATGCAAGGTGGTTCAATACTATCAAATCAATGTGATAATCACATTAACAAGAAGAAAAATAAAAACCATATGATCATCTCAATAGATACAGAAAAATCATTTGACAAAATACAACATCTGCTCATGATAAAACTCTCAACAACTTAGGTTTAAAAGGAACATACCCCAACATAATAAAGCCATATACAAAAATCCCACTGATAACATCAAACTCAATGGTGAAAACCTGAAAGCCTTTCTTCTAAGATCAGAAACAAGGCAAGGAGGTCCACTGTCAACACTTTTAATCAACATAGTACTGGGAGTCCTAGCCACAGCAATCAGAGAAGATATAAAATGTATCCAAATTAGCAAGAAAGAAGTAAAACTGTCACTGTTTCCAGATGGCATACTATCTATAGAAAACCCTAAAGACTCCACCAAAAAAGCTATTAGAACTAATAAATGAATTCAGTAAAGTTGTAGGATACAAAATTAATATACAGAAATCTGCTGTGTTTTATACACTAATAACAAAGTAGCAGAAAAAGAAATTAAGAAAACAGTCCCATTTACAATTGTACTGAATAGAATAAAATCCCTAAGAATAAATTTAAGCAAGCTGGTGAAGGACCTATACTCTGAAAACTATAAAACACTGATGAAAGAAATGGAAGATGATACAAATGGAAAGATATACCATGCTCATGGATTGGAAGAATATCATTAAAATGTTCGTACTACCTAAAGCAATTTACATTCAATGCAATCCTTATCAAAATACCAAAAGCATTTTCCACAGAACTAGAAAAAATACCAAAATTTGTATGGAGGCACAAAAGACTTCAAATAGCCAAAACTCTTGATAAGAAGAACAAAGTTGGAGGTACCACAATCCCAGATTTCAAACATACTACAAAGCTATAGTGTCAAAAGAGTATGGCGCTAGCACAAGAATAGACACTAGCATAAAAACAGATCAATAGAATAGAATTGAGAGCCAAGAAATAAACTCACATATATACAGTCAACTGATCTATGAATAAGGAGGCAAGAATATACATTGAGGAAAAGCATTGTTTTCAATAAATGGTGCTGTGAAAACTGGATGGCTTCATGGAGAAGAATGAAACTGGACCACTTTTTTATACTAGACACAAAAATAAGCCCAAAATGGATTAAAGTCCTAAATGTGAGACCTGAAACATAAAACTCTACAAGAAAAGAGATAGTAATTTTTTTGGACATCAGCCTTAGCAATATATTTATGGATATGTGTCTTCAGGCAAGAGAAATAAAAGCAAAATTAAACTATTGAGACTACCTCCCCCCAAAAAGCTTTTGCACAGTGAAGGAAAACACCAACAAAACAAAAAAAGCAACCTACTAAAAGGGAAAAGAGATCTGTAAATTATCCAATAAGGGGTTAATGTCCAAAATATATAACAAATTCATACAATTCAACACTAAAAAACAATCAGAGGGACTGTAGCCATTTTTCTAAAGAGGATATACAAAGGACCAATGAATATGAAATGATGCTCAATATCACTCATCATCAGGGAAATGCAAATCAAAATCCTGATAGATCACCTCACACCAGTCAGAATGGTTAGTATCAAAAAGATAAAAAAGGGGAGCACGTAGGTGGCTCAGTCAGTTAAGCATTTGACTCTTGGTTTTGGCTCAGGTCATGATCTCAGGGTCATGAGATCAAGCCCTGAGTCGTGGAGTCTGCTTCAGACTTTTTCTCCTTCTCCCTCCCCCTCTGCCTCTCCCTGCTCCCACATACTCTCTCTTTCTCTCTAAAATAAATAAATTAAATCTTAAAAAAAAAAAGATAAGAAATGACAAGTATTGGTGAGGATGTGAAGAAAAGAGAACTCTTGGGTACTGTTGGTAGGAATGTATATTGGTACAGACCCTGTGGAAAACAGTATTCAAAAAATTAATCATAATGCCATATGGTCCAGTAATTCTGCTACTAATTATTTACCCAAAGAAAACAAAAACACTAATTTGAATATATATATATATGTACACACACACACACACACACACACACACACACACACACCTTTTATTGCAACATTATTTACAATAGCCAAGACAGGGAAGCAACTCAAGCTTCCATTGATCGATAAAGAGATAAAAAAGATAGGATGTGTGTGTGCATGTATGAATATATATGAATATTTCTGTGTTTATATATATGTATAAATTATGGAATATTTATCATAAGAAGAATGAGATCTTGCTATTTGAAAAAACATGAATGGACTTAGTGGGTATTATGCTAGGTGAAATAAGTCAGAAAAAGACAAATAGCATATGATTTCACTTATTTGTGGAATCTAAAAAAAAAAATGAACAAGTGAAAAAAAATACAGAGAATAAACTGGTGGTTGAGGTGGGTAGGGAATAGGTAAAACAGATAAGGGAGAGTAAGAGGTACAAAGTTCCAGTTATAAAATAAGTCATGGAGATGAAAAATACAGCCTACGGAATATAGTCAATAATACTATAATAATGTTAAAAGGTAAGAGATGGTGACTACAGTCACTGTGATGAGTACTGAGTAATGTACTGAATTGTTAAATCAATATGTTATATACCTGAAACTAATATAATGATGTATATCATTATTTTTCAGTAATAAATATACATTTGGACTCAAATAAATTAGAAATGAAAGCAGAGACATTATAACTGATACCACACAAATACAAAGAATCATAAGAAACTATGAACAATTATATAGCAAAAAATTGGACAACCTAGAAGAGATAAATTCTTAGAAACATACAACCTACCAAGACTGAATCATGAAGAAATAGAAAATCTAAATAGACCAGTTACCAGTAAGGAGACTAAACCAGTAATCAAAAATTTGCCAACAAACAAAAGTCCAGGACCAAATGACTTAACTGGTGAACTCTATCAAATATTTAAAGAATTCATAAGAATCCTTTTCAAACTCTATTTAAAAAATAGAAGCAGAGGGAATGCTTCCAAACTCATTTTATGAGACCAGCATTACCCTGATACCAAAGTTAGACAAGGACTATAAGAAAAGAAAATTACAGGCCAATATCACTAAAGAATATAGAAGCAAAATTCTTAAACAAAATATTAGGAAACAGTATTCAACAGCATTCTAAAAGGATCACACACCATGATCAAGTGGTATTCATCCAAAGGATGAAAGAATGTTTCGACACTGGCAAATCAGTCAATGTGTCACACCACTTTAACAAAACGAAGGATAAGGATATGATCATATGAACAGATGCAGAAAGAAACATTGGACAAAATTCAACATCCATTCATGATAAAAACTCTCAACAAAGTAGGTACAGAGGGAATGTACATCAACATAACAAAGGCCAATGATAAGTCCACAGCTACCATCATACTCAATAGGGAAAAGCTGAAAGATTTTACTTTAAGTTATAGGACCAAGATAAGGATCCCACTCATACCACTCATTCAGCATAGTACTGGAAATCTTAGTCCAGAGCAATCAGGAAAAAAAAAAAAAACAGAAAAGAAAAGGGGAGGGGAGCGAGGGAAGAGAAAGGCATTTATTTAGGAAAGAAACAAGTAAAACTATTTTCAGATTACATTATGTATTGAAACCATAAAGATTCTACCAAAAACCTGTTAGAGTAAACAAATTCAGTAAAGTTGCAAGATATAAAATCAATACAGAAAAATTCATTTGTGTTCATATACATTAATAACAAAGTATCAGAAAGAGAATAAATAAAATACAATTTGAAAATAACCACATTTGCAATTGCAATACTAAAATACCTAGGAATACATTTAACCAAGGAAGCAAAAGGGCAATACACTGAAAACTGTTAAGACACTGATGAAAGAAATAAATGAGGACACATGGAAAGCTATCTCATGTTCATGAATTGGAAGAATATTGTGAAATGTCCACACTACCCAAAGCCACTATAAATTCAACTAATTTCTATCAAAATTCCAATGGCATATTTTTTAGAGAAATAGAAAAACAATACTAAATTATGTATGGAAGGACTAAAGTCCACAAATAGTAAAAGCAATCTAGAGAAAGAACGAAGCCAGAGGCATCATGCTTACTTACTTCAAACTATTTAACACAACTATAGTAATTAAAACAGTATGTTATTGGTATAAAAAAGAAACATGGCTCAAAGAAACAAAAGAGAGCCTAAACTTATTGTATATGGCCAGTTAATTTATGACAAAGAGGCATGAATATACAATAGAGAAAGGATAATTTATTTAATAAGTGGTGTTAGAAAAAGTGGACAAGCACATGCAAAAAAAATAATAAGATAGAACCTTACACCATATCCAAAAATTAATTCAAAATCGGTCAAATACTTGAACATTAAACCCGAAACCATAACACTCTTAGATGAAAACATAGGGGGTGGGTTCCTCGACATTGGTCTTGTCAACAATTACTTGGACTTGATATCCAAAGCAAAGGCAACAAAAACAAAAATAAACAAGTGGGACTACATTAAACTAAAAAGCATCTGCACAGAAAAGGAAACCATCAACAAAATGAAAAGGCAACTAACTAAATGGGAGAAAATATTTGCAAATCATATAACCAATAAGGATTAATAACTAAAATACACAAAGAACTCATACAATTCAATAGAAAAAAAAAAGTCTGTTTAAAAATTGGGAAGAAGAGGGGCGCCTGGGTGGCACAGTGGGTTAAGCATCTGACTCTTGCTTTCAGCTCTGGTTGTGATCTCAGGGTAGTGAGATGAAGCCCCAGAATGGGCTCCAGGCTCAGCCTGGAGTCTGCTTAAGACTCTCTCCCTCTCCCTCTGTCCCTCCTCCCATGCTCTCTCTCTCTAAAATAAATAAATAATATATTTTTAAATGGGAAGAAAAATTTAATAGACATTTTTCCAAAGAAGACATTCAAATGGCCAACAGGTACATGAAAAGGGTGCTCATCATCAGTAATCATCAGGGAAATGCAAATCAAAACCACAATGAGATATTACCTCACAACTGTAAGAATTGCTCTCATCAAAAAAACAAGAGATAAACAAGTGTTGGTGAAGATGTGGAGAAAAGGAAACACTTGTGCATGGTTGTTGGCAATGTAAATTGATACAGTCAGTATGGAAAGCAATATGGAGGTTCCTTGAAAAATTAAATAGAACCACCATATTACACAGCAAACCCAGTGCTGTGTATATATCCAAAATAAATGAAAGATATTAAAGAGTTATCTGCACTCTGTTTTTTTTGCAGCATTATTTACAACAGCCAAGATACAGAAGCAACCCAAGCGTCCTTCTACAGGTGAATGGTGTACTGTTTAATTATATCCCAAAGATGAAATTTTTTTCTTTCTTTTTTTTTAAGATTTTATTTCTTTATTTGAGAGAGAAAGAGAGAGAAACAAAGCATGAGCAGGGGGAGGAGGCAGAGGGAGAGGGAGAGGGAGAAGCAGACTCCTCGCAGAGCAGGGAGCCTGATGCGAGGCTCAATCCCAGGATTCTGGGATCATGACCTGAGCCGAAGGCAGACACTTCACCAACTGAGCCACCCAGGTGCCCCCAAAGCTGAAATTTAAAAAACAAATAAATGGGAGGGCAGCATAAAAATGACCCACATCTTCTCAAGGAAATCATTACTTACAAGATCAAGAATTACCAACTAAAGTGGAACCAGAAGAAGTGACAATATTTTTAGGTGCTACCTTCAGTATCTAAATTTATGCTCAAACTATTACTTGCCTGGTAATAAGAACTGTTTATCCTAAGTGAAACTAACGAGTAAGCCAAATTTTCATCTATCCTCATTTTGAACTGACATATTTTTTCTTTACCCCAAATTAGCTGTACATCCAGCTAATTGCATCAATAAGTGACTAATTAGTAGGTAGCTGTGTGAGCAATTACCTGATTTGCACATGTAAGTGATGCTTATTTCAAGTTTACTTCTCATGCCAAGCTTTAGAAATTTGACTCAGAAGTTCAGGAAGACAAACTGAATCAAAACTGTATCACACCTTGTTTACAATCATAAATAGAGCATAAGTATTACTTGTGATATGCTATTTGAAGTAATGTAAATATCTCAAAATATCTTCAGATTGTACTTTTCAGGTATTTATAAAAAATAAAAACAAAAGCCAAATGTTCCATTTTGTTAAAAATCAAAAGCTTAAACTGTACTCTGTCGGGTGGGCTATGCAACAGGACAAGTGGCAGTAATCTATCTAGGAAATTACAGAATCCTGAATAATCATTTCAAGATTTGAACGAAATAAAAATGACCCTATATCCTGGCAATATTACTACAATCACACAACAATGATTTCTCTCAGCATTTAAATACGGGACAAATAACAGAAGAGATTTTACTGAACTCCCAATCTTTTTCAGCAGGGCATTATAATTTCAAATGGTTGCAATGGTGAATTTAAAAACTTTCAACTATGTGACTCTTAACCTCTCTCTTTGTAATTTACCACCCTCTCCTTCATTTACCAGGTCCCACAAAATAAGAAAAAAAAAGTCATGAACTTTCACAATATACTAAATTACAAATTATTTTCTTTCAAAAATATGTCCCAGGAGTTTCTTGATATTATAAAAGATTTATTTTTGTTACTACATTTTCTACATCAGCCTTTTCAATGAAAAATGCTTTTCATGTAACAAAATGACCTCAAAGTCATTTTAAAATATTCAACAGGTATATATAAGATCCCACATAAATTATTCAACAGATACATATGAGATCCCAAATAAATTGGAAGATATGTATATAGAAAGATTATTTCACCCAGATGCATTGTTTTCTTTCATTAAAAAAAAAATTCAACAGGGCTTTAAAAAATACTTGATATATTACTATAGATTCAGAAGGTATAACAATGAACATAATAGACCCAGAGATGTGCAACTTTCTAAAAAAGAAAACATAATATTTACTAGCAAAGTGTGACATGAGACAGAGAATTCAAATATAAATTCAAACATAAATATAAATCATAATAAATATAACAATTTACACATAAGCCAAGCAGATGCTCTCAAAATTTGCTTCTAGGATGTTGTAATTTATTTTACATGTCAGGTAGTAAGCTTTGATATTCTTCCAACATAAGATGTTAAAAATATATTTTATTCCAGATTAGGTTTTTTGTTTTTTGTTTTTCCAAATAGATTACTGGTGTCTAGTTACCATGAAAACTTGCAGGTGCATTACTTTTTCCAACCATCATCAATGTGAATAATATCAAACAGCTTTAGTAAGATAATCCATAAACAGGAGCTCCATGGAATTTTCCACATCAGAATAATAAAATTCAGTTATCATTATAAAGTAGATATTACAAACCAATTGAAAATGGATTCTGGTAAAGCTCCATTCATTTGGCACAATTATTTTCTGTAGAAGAAGGACTTTAAGATAATATGGCATGCTAGGTGTCAGACTACAGTGTGTGCTACTGTGAAAAGGATTTAGAATCTGATATTGGAAAGGGAGTTATATTTAAAGGTCCCATGAAGAAGCTGTGGGTACTATATCAGCTGTTTGGGGATCATGAAGAATTAAGAGATCTCACACTAGGTATGTCCCCCCAAAATAATTTCTTTTATCTTTGTCCCCTGTCACGAGACTTGAACAATCACAAACAGCAAGAATTGGAAATAAATAAAATAATAACTAAGCTGAATACTATTCAAAAAAAAAGTTATGTATAATTTAACTAGCTGTAACATGGGAAAATTTCTTCTCAAACAGGAATGAATGTCCATGTTCATATATTGCCAACCCCAAGTTGTACCCCAAAATACATTATAAATGTCTGCATTATAAACTTAACCAACTCACCTCAAAGGAAGCAACAATGACAGCAAGAGCCTAGTGAAGACCATCCGGTGCCCATCCACATGTTAAACATGTAGCTAGGTTCCTAACAAAGCCCTGTGGCTTGTTCTCAATGACGTTATACACAAGTGCGTAATGAAATTCTCCACCACAAATAAATCTAAAAACAAATCAAGGATCACACTAAATCTGGGGATTCTTTATCTGTTTTGCCCACACTGCCTATCACAGTTTTCCACTGAGTGAATGAATGATTTCTCTATGTCCGTGAATCCAGCCACAGTATTCAATATTGACCGACTGAGAAATTTACCATTAGGTTAGAAAGTTCAACTGCCTTTTTTCATTTCATTGCAGAATCACCATCACAACTTCTGGGTGGAATGGCTTCTTTGTTTAAGAAGAGAAATGACTGGCAGAGTGGTGCCATGCACAGACTTCAACTGACATGGAGATATAAGAGAAATATCAGAAAGAGAAGTCCCATGAGTGCCAACTACAGCTCTTCCACTGTTTTCTGCAGCTTTACCCTTCAGAGAATCTGCTTCCTTGGGTGTAAAATTACTGCCTGCTTTATCTATTTTCCAGAGAATTGGCTTAAATAAGATGCACTTGAAATGTCTTGTAGACCATAAAGCATTAGTGAAATAAAAGTTATTACTGTATTTCATAGCATAAGAGAAGAAACATGTTATTAGATATGGTCTGTCCCTATTTCTAAACTTCTACTGACAGATCCATTTATTGATGATAAAAATTTACCTTAAATGAAAACCAATCTTTAATGAACCTGTAACCTGTCAATGATTGTAGTATACACAATTTCTGCTTCTACCTTTTGTATAGTCCTCTTTTCCAAGAGCTAACAAGGGACTCTGAGGAAACACAGGCATCTTTATAACTAACTGTATAACCAATTAAGAAGGCAATATACCATGTTCAAATTAATCTGGGTGGGAAATGAAAATTCTGTCTCTTAAAAACCACAGGAAGAATTTGCACAAGCAAATAAACTTGCAACTGGATCTTTTATGTAAATCGTGAAAAGGATCCGTGATCTTTTTTTTTCTTCTGTCTAAAAACAAATACATTTAAAACATCTGAATCATTCCAGATAAACTGACTGAATGCAAATTAACAGTATGGCACTGAGAGCAGCCATTATGGAATAATAATAATAATGCCAATAGTAGACTAATCCCAGTTGCCAAATACACAGATAATTCTGATAGCATAAATGTAGAACAGATATTCTAGTTAATTCTAAATTTCTTGAGAAACAAATCTTATGCTTTCTACTAACAAAGGAAAAAATATGTGGATGAACTACTATCATAACTAAATATAATGTTTGCTGGCATTGTTATTTGTGCACACATTTAAAACCTATTATAAATTATAGACATAAGAATTGTATAAATAAACAGTCTGGATAAGACTCAGTAAGAAAAGCAATTAAACTTACTGTAAAATGTGTTTTTTTTTAAATAAAGTGATGCAGCAGTACAAAAAAGTATCATTTTTTCATGATGCAAATGAAAATAAGCTATTAAAACCATCCTAGACCCACTGAATATTCATCCACATTATAGGACCTTTAAACCATTCAACAATCTGGAAATATTTCTTAGTCCATTCAGGCTACTATAACAAAACACCGCAAACTGGTGGCTTATAAACAACAGAAACAACTTTTTTTAATTTTTTTTTTAAATTTAAATTCAAGTTAGTTAACATACAATGTAGCACTGGTTTCAGGAGCAGAATCCAGTGATTCATCACCCAGTGCTCCCCCTAACAACAGAAATTTCCCACAGTCTGGAGACTAGAAACTCCAAGATCAAATCCAAGATCCAAGGTGCTGGCAGATTTAATGTCTGGTAAGGACCCACTTTCTGGTTCATAGACAGCACCTGTGTCTGTGTTCTCACATGGTGGAAGGGGTGAGCTAGCTCTCTAGGTTCTCTTTTATAAGGGCACTGATCCCAATCATAACATTCCATCCTCATGACATAATTACCACCAAAAGGCCCCACCTCCTAATACCATCACTTTGGGGATTAGAATTTAAATATATGAATTTTAGGGGGACACATTCTCTCTACAGCATTCTCCATAGTTTATAAACAGGGAATGGGCGAGCATGAAGCTATGTTCCTGAACAGGCTTCCTTCTGCTACAAGCAGCTAATTACAAGGCAAAAGGCTACCCCAAAGGCAAGCCTAAGGCAAAAATGGAAAGGAGGAAATTTCTGTCTAAGCCTGAGGCTCCCCTCTTCAAGTATCCATCCTGTCTCCAGGATGCTCCCGTTACATGTACTTCACGAGCTCTCAGCGTGCCCTCTTGAATATTGCTGTTGACTTCTTATTCCAAGAGTGCAGGTGACAGGGAAGGAAAAAGAAAGATAATTGAGCATCTATTATATCCCTGGCTCTAGTTTAGTTTTATATATTATTCCATTAATTAACAGAAGATAATTAACAGAGGTGAGAAAGTGTTGGTGCAAAGATCCAAACATAGACTTCCGTTGTCTTTCACTAAATCATGCTGCCTCCTTGAAAAAATAAAATATATTACATCCTGGGGAGGTTTGTGTTTCATTAAGAGAGAGTCTTTTTTTGAAGACTAAAAGAAACCAAGACAGGGGCCCTTTTTGGTCCCTGCTGTGACTTGTTGAGTCTTCAGGCAAGGAGTTGGCACCCTCAGTGCCAACCTGTCCCCTCTGCTTTCTTTAGCTGGAAAGAATAATGGTGGTAACTCTTCAGGCTCTTACATGTCATTCCCCTCTTTTGCTAATTTTAAAGAAGTTTCAACTTCTGAAAAAAAAAAAAAACAGTTAAAATCAAGTACTTTACTGGCTTCTCTTGTTTTGCTAAGAATCCATCCTCCATTCCTTGATTAATTCATTCACTGAGTAACATCATGGCCCCAGGTATTCTGCTAGTATTGAGGTTTTCACTATAAACTAGATGCCTCACTATCCCCCGACATGTTATCTTTGCTTTCACCCCAGGCCAACCTTGAAGGAAAACCACTACATCAACCTTTTGTTTCCCCAAGATATCCTTGAGCAGCAAAATCACTGGTGGATAAGAGACACTGAATATTTTGTAGAAGAGTCAGAGAAAGTGAATATCTCACACACCACAGACTCCTATTTCCAAAATGCTCCTAAGTCATGTCTATTCACTAAAGTCCCTCTGGGTAAGCACCTAACCAGAGTACCCCTTCACCATGACCCATTCCCTCAATTATGCCCCAGGTTTGCTCATTGGCTGCTTTAGCCACCGTATCCCTGCACTTGGCCTCACTGTTGCTACTGACCCAAAATATTGCAACTATATTTATGCAGAACAAAGATGCTTTGCCTTAACTTTTCTGGATTTGAGAACTCAAATCCAATCATTTTGCAAGCAAGGTGATCTCCAAGTATTGGAACTTCACTTCTTTAGCAAAAGCAGTTGATCATAACAACAAAATAGTGTCACCTTCAAAGAGTACAGAGTCTAACGAAAAAAGACATATGTACCTAGACAATAATTTTGTGCAAAAATTCTAAAACAGAAACATACTAGAGTTACCATAGGGAGACAGAGATGAGAGCTCTTTCTTTAAGCCTGAGGTGTCAGGAAACACATAAAAAGAACTGTCAGGAATCTTGAAAAATAGGAGATCGAAGTTTTCCAAGTACACAGGATTGAGAAGGGGGCTCTAATAAGAAAGAATAACATGGACAAAGGCAAGGACACATGAGAGGTCAGGGCATGTCTGAGAACAAATAGCTCACTGTGGCTGTGAGATCAGGAATCAGAGCAAATAGACACTGTAGTACCAGCTTTATTTCAAAATTCACCTACTTCCCTGCCCTCATACACCAGCTTCTCCCTCCGTGCAAAGCAGTGTTCTATCTTTCCATGACAGAAGACAATGCTGGCTGCATATATTTGAGTATGAAAGAATGGGATTAATTTGATTTGTCTTAATTCTGCTCTGAGTTTTCTCAATGTAACTACATAACTTTAATGCTCTTAGACACCATGCTTAAGACAAACTTTCTTAAAAAGCCATTATAAAAATAGTGATTTTGCTAAAGAGTGTACATAGTAAAAATCATTATTCCAGTAGATGGAGCAGAGGTGACATCAGAATAGCAGAACACTGCCTGGCCCAGAATATACAGCAGAAGTCCAGACACAGCAGAGCCACAAAATGGAAAAAGCGCATTTGAGAGCAAAGACTGAACATTACTGAATACGGCTTGGCTAATCACCTAATTTGGACTTAGAAAATTTCATATCCTATTCAAACTGAAGAGGAAAACAACCTTAGGCAAATACCAAAATGATTCCTTAAAGAAACATTTATATTTTAGAACAAGAAAGCTGTAATTCTGATTTGTTTAAAAGTCTCACTGCGGTGCTTTACAATCATTCTACGTAACAGAGAAGGCTAACATTCTTAGTAGAGCCTCTAAATGCATGGCTAATGTGTTTTTTCCCTCCCAGACAATTTGTGAATTGTGTGATTGTCTGATATAGAATTATTAAGAAATAGATCAATAAACACAGCAGGCTACAAGCTTAGAATCTCTGCCTACACAATGGACCTAGGAACAAAGTTACTGCTTAGAAATTGTAACAGCAAAGAACTGACCATGCGGATTCATATTTGAGAAGATATTAGCAAGTGGAATTATAGACATTAAAAGAACTGTGGAGAAGCAAATGTTTTGATTACAAGCTCTAGTTATTTATTATATATTAGGTAAATGTCTTAAATCTGATGACATTCCTTAGGGATTCTTGAAATCAAGGAGGAACTATTCAATTTGTGGTTTTATAAAGTAATTATTGTAAGGAAATAATTTCTAATAGTTCTAGGGAATAGGAAATATGTCCACTTTCTCTTAAGAATCTACCATCTGTCCTACTCTCCTAAATTCTTTGGCAATTTGCAGGACTGGATTATTCACAGGCAGACAATGTATGTGTTTAGGACACAAGTAAAGCAGAAGCAGCTCCAAATATTTTTTTAAAGATTTTATTTATCTATTTGACAGAGAGAGAGAGAGAGCAGGAACACAAGCAGGGGGAGTAGGAGAGGGAGAAGCAGGCTTCCTGCCAAGCAGGGAGCCCGATGTGGGACTCAATCCCAGGACGCTGGGATCATGACCTGAGCCAAAGGCAGATGCTTAACGACTGAGCCACCCAGGCGCCCGCAGCTCCAAGTTTTTTATTGAAGAACATACCTGGTACTTCACAAACATGTATCAAAGTTATCACTGGGAGAAAAACAACTTTGTCAGATCTTAATTTGATCAGATTTCTAACCTAATAGAAGAACTTATTAGCCACATACTAAAAACAAACAAAAAAACCCAACAACAAGAACAAATTAATTCATACCCCTAATGTTTAAGGGTATGAAATAATTTAAAACTCAACTCTGCCACAATCTAGTTATATAAATTAGGAAAACACCCTTGCCCTTTTTTATAGTTTCCTTATTGCAAAATGAAGATAATGAAACCTCTCACAGGGGCACCTGGGTGGTTCAGTCAGTTAAGGGTCTGACTTTTAATTTCGGCTCAGGTCATGAAATGGCAGGGGGGTGAAGGTGGTGTTGTGGGATTGAGCTCAGGATCAGGCTCCATGCTCAGCACTCAGCAAGGACTCAGTTTCAGATTCTTGCTCTTGCTCTTCCTCTTCCTCTATGCCCCCCACCAGGGCACACGCATGCATGTGCTCTCTCCCTCTCTCTCTCTCTAAATATAAAAAAATCTTTAAAAAAAACCTCTCACAAAAAATGGTTATGAGGACAAAGTGATACAAAGTGTAAAAAAGCATCCTCAGATGCCATTATTAATGAGAGTATCCTATCCCTTGAGACAAGACTGAAAAAATGACAAAAAAAAATTATAGATGTTAATCCCAAAGCAAGCTCTTTTAATAAAAATCACATTCTAACCCAACTTACTTTGTTTATTTTTTTATTTATTATTCCTTTTAAAGATTTTATTTGTTTGACAGAGAGAGAGAGCATAAGTAGGCAGAGCAGTAAGCAGAGGGAGAAGGAGAAGCAGGCTCCCCGCTGAGCAGGGAGAGAGATGTGGGGCTCAATCCCAGATCTGAGCCAAAGGCAGACGCTTAACCGACTGAGCCACCCAGGTGCCCCTAACCCAACTTACTTTGCAGCACATCTTAATGTTAAGCAAGTCAAAATTTCTAATGTTAAAAAAAAATAGCTCTGTAATTTTCCACATGTGGAAATATGGTGTCCTCATTTCATACTTCATCAATCTTCATTACACAGGAATCATGAATAGCAAAGGATTTACTTAAACATATCAAGTAATGATGTGTGAATTGGAAACAAATCTTATCATTACATTTTATAAACTCACAACACTGTTTACCCTATGTCTGTATGTTTTCTTGATATGCATTTAAAAAACATGTATCAGACCAAAAAAATTATTTTTCAAAATTTCCAATCTCCCATTATAATCACTACTGTGGTAAAAACCATTATATTTTTACTACTTTGAAGAGCAGAGGTTTCCATAAGTAAAATGAAATGTCACTGTTTTAGTCAACTCAGGCTGCCATAACAAAGTACTATAGATTGGGTGGCTTCAACAATAGGAATATATTCCTCATAGTTCTGGAGACTGGAAGTATAAGATCAAGGTGCCAGCAAGGTCCATGTCTGGTTAGGGCTGTCTCCATGGGCTGCAGACAACCACATTCTTGTTGTGTCTTCACGTGGACCTCCCTTTGTACATCGTGCATGTGAGCAGAAAAGAAGCAAGCTCTCTGGTGTCTCTTCCTTTAAAGGCAGTAATACATCATAAGAGTCCCACTGTCATGATCTCATCTAAACCTGATTATCTTCCAAAGGCCCCATTTCTAAATACCATCACAGTGGAAGCTAAGGCTTCAACTTATGAATTTTGTGGTATACAATTTAGCCCATAGCAGTCACTCTTGCTGAAACAAATATGACCAGTGGCTAAGAGAGTACATGTGTAAACAACTTTAAGCCTCCTCTCTCTCTCTCTCTCTCTCTCTCTCTCTCTCTCTCATACACACACATACACACACACACACACACTTCAATCCTGTCATCCATTTCTTCTTGGTGTCCCTAACGGCTAGAGGTTATACAACTATTCAGTCCCTCAGAGTACTCCTAATTAGAGAAAGTATGATTTTAGGAAGCAATATTTGCCTTCCTCCCAACCCATAAAAATAAATAAATAAATAAAACTATTGAAAATGCATTTTAAGATTATAAAGGAGAAGAAAATTCAAAACTCATAGGGTCATTTAACCCTCCTAATTTTAGAATAAAATCCTAAAAGGAAAATGGGATCAATAAGAAAGTAAATTTCTTAGCAAATTATTACTGATGTGTACATACACAAAACACAAATATACACATAAATGTTGATTATATATCACAAATTTTATATGCATAGAAAAGTTAATATCAGAATATATATTATTAAATCTATAATGAGGTCTTCTGTGATCTGGCTAAGTTTAATCTACAACTACTATCCCACTGAAATGTTTTGCCATGCTGTTTTCTGCCTCTCTATAAAACTACATATATATATACACACACACACACATATATATACACACATACATATATATACATATATATATATATATATATATATATATTTGGCATGGACTATTTAACTCCCACTCCTCCTGCAAAATGTAGTTATTAAAAGTTAAACACATTGCTCAGAGAATTATTATTGAGTATTTTGTCCATAAAAAAAAAATCAATGAAAATAAATTAAGAATCTGTTATAAGAATTAGAAAAGGAATGGGAAACTGTAATGAAGCAAAACAGAACAAATTATTAAAGAAAAAGCAGATAAGAAAACTGAAAATATAATAGAATTAATAAATTCAACAGCTGGTTATTTGAAAGAAAAAAATTACTAATGAACCTATTTTTGTAAGAAAAAGTAGAAATGCACAAAAATGAGTAAGTTATAAAAGAAAAATAACCATAGTGAGAATAAATTTTTAAAAATAGAGTATGTTGCTAAACACAATACAAATAAATTTGAAAATCCAAATAAAATGAATAATTTTCTAAGAAAATATAATTTGCTAAAACTCTCTCTCTCTCAAATAAAATCCTTAAAAATATGTAAGTCATAGGAAACATTAAATTATTGGAAAAAATACTAAAAGAAAGAAATATAATATGATGATTCCTATATTTCTGATTTGATCAATTTAATGTAATACACCAAGATAGAAAATATATTGTAAGCACATATGAGGAGACTATGTTTTAGGTATGTAGAGTATCAATTATATCTTAAAGCTAAGTACTGGTTTTAGGATGACCACTGATTCCGGTTTGCCTGGAACTACTCTGGTTTGAGAACTAAAATCCCTATCTCCCAGGAAATCCCTCCTTGGGACGCAAAATATGCTGGTTTTCAGCAATGGATATAGAAGGTTAGGGGAAAAGTACAAAACCCATATGGATGCTCAAAAATTGAAGCAAAAAGTAACACTCTATTTAGTTTCTCTATGTCCTATGGATAGGACATAGATTATGCATTCGCAGTAGTTACTGTCACTGTTTTTTCCCCAACTGCTGGTTGGCAACTGTGATTTGCAGTTCATAAAAATGAAACATCCATTGTTGCAGCACTGACTGATGTGACTTATATGTGCAACCTAAGTGCATTGTAATCATGAACATTAACAGTCATCTTTCACTTTCCTGTGGATTAATTAAGCGCTTTGCATTGAGGTAATGCTAATTTAATTTTAACATTGTGAATACTTTGACCAAGTTTTCTAAGAGATCAGATAATGACATGAGAATGATTATAATACCAATGTCAGTATAACCCAGACAACTGTATTATTTTAATGACAGAAAGACACATTTAATTGTATTAGGGAGATATTTAACCAAGACAGAGCATTTTATACAAAAGGCAGAAAGGAATTTGGGAATGGACATGGTGGAAAAGGGGATGCAAAAGTACATAGGGAATAGAAATTTCGCAAGTCCTAGATGAAACACTTGGGTACTTATAAATCAGTCATATGCATTGTTTTTTCCATCTCCCCAAAATACATCAATATTCAGTCAAAACAGTCAATGTATTAGCCTGTGGACACACATAAAAATAAATGCACATCCTATGATCCACTGGATTATTCTATAAAAATAAATAAAGTTATGTTTCTTGATTCAGAGACGACAGCCATGTAGGCAAACAAAAGGAGAAATTTTGAATAGATGGGTTCACCTATTATAGTGTAAACCAGATTTAATTGGACCTTATTAATAAACACACTTCTCTCTGTATATTCAGTGATGCACTGAATCACAACAAAATGTTTACTCTAGTTCTTAGATGCTTTGTTTTGAAAAATGGAGTTTCAAATCTTCTAGGTTTTTATGAAGATATTATGAAACCACAGAAAGCATAAAACAAAGAATGCTGATATCTTACCCAAATAAGAACTAGACTTTGCCCATTAATTTCCTATTGCCTTGTAACAAATTACCACAGACTAAAGAGCATAAAACAACACAAATTTATTATTTTATGGTTCTGGAGGATGGGATCCTGAAATGAGTATTACTGGGTTAATCAAGGCATTGGGGCTAAAAATCAAAGTACTAGCATAACTGAGTCCCTTTCTGGAGACTGGGGGAGTATATATTTTCTTGACTTTTCCTGCTTCTAGAAGCCACCTCCATTCCTTGCCTAGTGCTTCTTCACATCTTCAAAACAACCAATAGCTGGTTGAATCTCAGATCACATCACTCTGACACTGACTCTTCTCCCTTCCTCTCCCATGTTTAAAGAACCTTGTGATTACACTGGAACCACTTGGATAATCAAGGATAGTCTTCTTTTTTTTTAAAGATTTATTTATTCGAGAGAGTGAGAGAGTCAAGGGATTGCTAGGGGAGAGGGAGAGAGTCTTAAGCAGAGCTTAAATGTGGGGCGTGGGGCCCAATGCAGGGCTTGATCTCAGGACCCTGAGATCATGACCTGAGCTGAAACCAGGAGTTGGAGGCCTAGCTGACTGAGCCACCCAGGTGGCCATATTCTTCCATCTTAAAGTCAGCTGATTAGCAAACTTAATTCTATCTGCTATCTTAATCCCCCTTTTGTCATGTAACATAATATATTCACAAATTCCAAGGATTAGGACTTGAACATCTTGCAGGGCCATTATTCTGACTACCACACTCCTCTATTTACATATTTGGCAGACTATGTGAATGTAAATTTTGACAAATCCCAATCAGCTTATAAACTTCTGGCCAAAGAAAATGCAAAGATATTACCTGCTAAATGCCCTGCACACCTTATATGCAGCACTGCTCAAAGGATGTGTGTTTTGCCCAAATGTGAAACTGAGGATTTCATAATGAAAGCTTTTGATCATTTTTCAGTTATGTCAAACTGCATAAGTACTTAATGAGATTTTGGACTTTGCAGAAATAAAATTATATAGTCTCCTTAGACATAAGCCTACAAGATGGCTATCATTGTTACTGGCCATAAAAAAGGATTAAAATCTTGGCCTGTCATAAATTCATTTTGAAAGTATGGGACAAGAATAATGTTTTTCTCTAATTTGGAAATATATTGAAGTTAAAAAGAAAAGGACTGAAATAAAATAGACATTTATGGGTGGTTTCTCTAAATCTGATGAACTCTGAATGGCCATAAGGAATCTAGAAAAAAAACTGATTGCACCTGAGTTGTTAAGGCTGAAACAAAAAACTCAGAAACTACTATAAAACTCCCCCCCCAACCAAAAAAAATCAGTAGGAAAGGGGAGCCAAGTTAAAGAAGACTATTTCTTTACTAAAACTGTAATTTATTTAAAATCCAATGTTGATTGGATACCCAAGTTCATGTCATCTCTGTACTTTAAAACCACTGATCCTGAAGAAGACAGGTTTAACTTATGTTGCCATACAATGTACTCTGAAGTTTTCAAAAATGATGAATATTTTTGACAGGGATGTCCTATCTGGTAAATGTATACAAGCAAAAGGCCTGGTTGACACAGAATGTCTGCCAGAACAAGCCTGCAGATATGAAGTGAATCGATACATCTGGGATCTAATTCTAACAAGTCTCAATAGCTGCTGCTTCAAGTAAGTAAAATCCAAAGTAATCCAAAAAAAAATTTTTTTTGAGAGGATATTTAATCTGGTGTTATCACATTGAGCTGATAAAAGGAATTAGTGGGATAAGGCTTTGATGAGGGCAGAGCTTCAAATCAAAGTAAATGTTACATGTAACTACATTCAATTTTAGTGTGACACTAAATACTTACCTAAATACTTAAACACTTAAGAGAACTGTTATTAGAAAAGGAAACAAGGAATAAAAATATCCCATTGTATCATGGGACAGAAAAATATGTCCTTATTCTGCATTAAATATAGGTAACATCTGTTTACTTAGTTCTTTTGTTTTAAATTCTCCATTTATAATTCCAAATTTAAGTTCACAATATAGTCTATAAAATTTAAATATCCAATAAAAATTCAAAAAATTAAAATTAATTGCTTTACCAGAGGACAGAATGAAACAAAAATATTGTTATATTTCATAATACTATTTGTTAAATTAGTCCTATTAAGTACTAATTGACACTTTTAACTATTCTACTACTATTCTGTTTAAATAGCAATTAGTAACAGAAAAGTAAATAAGAATATATAACTTCAAATAAATACCTATTTTCCATATTTTAATGTTAAGGTAATACACACATGCATGCAATTCTTACATGTTATGGTGTATTGGTTGTTTTGGACTAGTATGATATGGCTGTTTCAGTTTGGCTCTCTAAAATATTAATTACCCTAGTATCTGACCTGAAGCCAAAGAGATTGATCTGGCCTAGAAGTACTTGAGAGTTAAAAAACAAAACAAAACAAAACAATATTCCTACCTTTGTGCTACTTTTTACATGTTCACATTACCTTAGCATACTATATTGTAATTATTTTATCCCCAATAAACAGTGAACATCCTGAGGGAAAAGTACTGTAGAATAATTAACTCTGTTCCTCTAGTACCTAAGATGGTGCCTGACATACAATATAGGCTCACCAAAAATATTTCTATGAAATTGTCTTTGAAAAACTTTAGAGAATATTTTTTTCTAAGGATTTTTTTTTAATTTAACTGACAGAGAGAGAGAGAGAGAGAGACACAGCGAGAGAGGGAACACAAGCAGGGGGAGTGGGAGAGGGAGAAGGAGGCTTCCCGCGGAGCAGGGAGCCCGATGCGGGGCTCAATCCCAGGACCCTGGGATCATGACCTGAGCCGAAGGCAGACGCTTAACGACTGAGCCACCCAGGCGCCCCTATTTTTTTCTAAATATTAGTATGCTACACATTTTATATATAAAGAAGAGAATGAGTTTTGCAGATTACAAACAACCTTTTATTTAAAAGGTGAACATTTAGCTTGAAAAAAGATCAGTTTTAGAATTATTTTTCTTGGAAATGTAAATATAAAAAGATGTTTCAAGGGCAAGAAAGCACTTCATATATACACAAGGATGAAATTCATACCATGTAACTTAACAAGAGACCATGTGTCAAATTTGCAAGGAAATGGTACAGATTTCTCTCAGTTATATAAGAAAATGAAGCCACTTGTGTAAAGATATTTTTCAGCGTCAAGTACTAAATGAATTGCTGCCAAGCTGATTAATATGGTCAAAAGTTGGTATCTTTGAAATTTACTTCAAAAACTATATGCAAAAAGCTTTAAAAAAAGTTATGAAATTAGGCAAGAAATACCTAACAATTGATTTATCTATACAAAAATAAAAAGTGGGGTGCCTGGGTGGCTCTGCTGGTTGAGCGCCCAACTCTTGATTTCAGCTCAGGTCATGATCTCAACCTTGCGAGGTTGAACCCCATTGTCAGGCTCAGAGTTCGACACAGAGTTGTCTAGTCCCTCTCCCTCTGCTCCTCCCCCTGCTTGAGTGTGTGCTCCCTCTCTCAAATAAGTAAATTGAATTAAATGATATTAAATTAAATAAAAAATTAAAAGTTAATGATTTGGGGTCTTCCCCTTTAAAATATCCCTTAGCTCTTAATGGCTGACTTCTTATTCCCTACATTAATATTGTTATTTTCTACTTCTTTAGAAAGGAAACTATTTCAAGTGAGTCTACTGAGAGAAATACATTTGTAAAGAAAATATAAAAAAGTAATGCAATTTCACCTTTAAGGATGAATCTAATACAAAAATTATTTTTATTAGAAATAGTACAATAAAATTTAAATATTCATAATATTTAAGATGTTTTATGAATTACATATTAAAGTATATGATATAGCTCAAAAATATTTTACTGATTAAAATGTACTTTATAAGAAACAGACTACAAATCTTTTCCTAACAAAGTTAATCTCATGCTGAGATTAACCAGAAAACCATTGTTTAGATGAAATTACATTGTAGGTGTGGGAGTCCTTAAGGACAGATCATGACAAGTACCTTACTTGCCCTCAGTGCTCTTCCCTATCCTTCTCATATAGGACTTAGGGCACTGGTAAGATTCTGTATCAGTCCACTGGGTTAGAAATGCACAGCTACTGAGGGTGATAAGGCTATTTATGATTCTAGGCTTTATTTTTACATATATACACTTCTGTTAGATCATTTAACTGTCCTATTTTTATTATTATTATTATTTAGTCTTGTAGCCTAAGCAAAGGCTGCCTCTTAAGAAAAGAGAGTAAATTATGGAACAAATCACATTTATTAAACAGGTTAGTGAGAACCTTCTCAAGAAAAATAGTGTGACAATGGCATGTACTTTGGCTTACAGAGACCCAGGAAGAGGTGTCAAATCTCAGGAAGCATAAAAATGCCTTTAACAGGCTCCAGCATCCAGTCACTCACTAATGCTTGATTTCTAATTACTTTTGTAGTTTGTCACTCTTTAACACAATCAAATCTAATTGACCAGAAAATTTTGGTTAGATTGTACTAAGCTATGGCTAAATTTTTACTGTTATTATTCTGGTTTCTTTGTGAACATCTCAACTTTACTGCATCATTAAACCTTAAATTAGATTTCGATAATAAGAATGTTTTATAAAATTTTTCAAACAACTCCAGTATTCACACAGGAGCTACAGTATTCTTAAATCCACTGTCATGTCTTTTTTTTTATTTAATTCATACCCATTTTTTTCTGGGTTATTAAAAACAATGGCATTTTAATTTTAATTAAACACTTCATTTGAAAGCCTTGCATAACAAATGTCAAGCGCTAAAGGTGAACTTATGTTAAGTGAGGATCAGAGCCTTTGGTCCCATGAAAGGAATTAAAATCTGAGGGTTCTTAGTTTCAGAACCACTGATGAGGTATACATACAAGAAGGGTGGCAATTAACTACCTCAGTTTAGAGTTTGCATTACTTTGTTTTAATGTTGGGAATCAGTGATCTAAGCAATAGATTGGACACTCTTGTCTTACTTCCATAAGCCTAGAAAAATAAAGGAATAATTGAGTTTGTTGTCTACACATCTACTTTGTCCGTATATTTTATGTATTACTAAAACACTGAAGATAAACATTCATGAATTTATTCATAAACATATATGAGTGTATTCATTAAAGAGAATAAAGAAAAGGCTTAATCACGCTGGTAATTTTTTTAAATGCCTCTATAAAACAAGATAATAGGATGTGAGATAGCATCATTAGAAAGCCTCTCTGTTTGGCTTACCTTAAATTATATCTGTTAATATTTTTACTTACATGTTTATTCTTATTTTCCACAATATGTGGAGCCTTCAGAGAACATCATGAATGTTTGGGGGCAAAAAAAAAAAAGATCTTGTACTTTTAATGTCAGATGCAGATCAGTCAAGGAACAGACCTAACCAGTTCTAATCCATTTTAGTATTAACATCTAAGTACTTCAGGTTTGACTTGGCTATCAAAGAAATGAACAGTAAATACTTAAAATCATTACAACATGGCTTGACTCTAAATCTAATAAGAATTTTTTAAGCATTATTTCAGGATATAGATCTTAAAGACAGTAACAGTTGGTACTAACACTTGGAAAAATTATCTGAAAGATATAAGCATGCCTCACACAACGCACCCATTCTTAAAACTAATCATACATGAAGTAACTTGAATAGATCTACAAATGCATATGATCCTGAAATGAAAAGCTATACAAGTAATATAGAAAGAAGAAACTACTAGAACGTCCCAACTAAAGGCATAAAAATTCTAGTTTCTTCTAATTCTCCCATTGTCACTGAGATAACACACGTGGCTCCCCACAGTCATGGGTTCAATTTTCTTGCAGACATAAATTCTTATTTAAATTGAGCCAAAGAGATTAGATAAGACCCCCAGAGTATATTGACTTGGCCTATTTCCCATCTTCCACTAGGCTTGTTGCCTAACTGCCATTAGCATCTAATAAAATGTACTTATTTTCTGAGCTAAAATATAGATTTAAAAGGCAGTAAAGGTAATAAAAAGAAATAAATAAATGCCATTGCTGTAAAAAGGAAAATACAAAAAGAGCAAAAACTGATGGAGCTAGAAAATTACGTTAGAAAATATACTGACTTAAACTACAACTTTAATTTTTCCATATAAAATAATATTTGTTCCAAAATTTTCATTAAAATGTTAATCAAAAGAAAATACAACTTGTAAACACTCCTTAAAGAACATGAAACTAGTCACAAAAAGGTTGCATGACTCTCTTTTTTAGATGTTCACATGATTTTTTTTAGTGAAAATACTCACTAATAGAGAAGTTGCTAACCAGTAACTTACAGGCTGGGTTTTATTCTTGGACTATAGTACTGGATTCAAAATTCTCTTTCCAGGTCAGTAGATTAAAAAACAAAACAGCAACAACAATAAACACCTCAGGAAATTAAACTGTTGAATCATTTAACTATTTCATGGTCAAATCACTTTTTCTCCTAATTCTAATGTACAATTAAAGGGGAAATTCAAACTGAAAACTTTTTATTTTACTGGTTTATCTTCAATTACTTAAAAAGGAGCACATATAGAGCTCAACAGATGCTAGGCAAATTCTAAGTGTTTTACATAGTAACAAAATTTTACAACTGTGCATTGCATTAGAAATGACCTTAGAATTTATTCAATCCAATGGCCAAATTTAATCCTCCTCTTGCTTTCCCCTCCCCCACACCACACAATTTACTTCTTTGTCCAGCTTTAAAATGTTGGAATCTGAATGGCTTTGTGAGGGCACAGCCTCCTTCCCCACAGGCTAACCATTCCTTACTGTCTCACACCCAGAAACTTTATACATTTGTATTAAATGCCTAACCTCAAGGCACATGAATTTGTCACCTTGCCCTGATCTAACCTGACCCCTTCAAATTCAGACCCACGGGAATACTCAGAAGGTTAAATAATTTGTCCAAGTTCTTAAACTACGTTGGTGGCCATGCTGGGTCTGCTCAGAACTCCTAGCTCTTGGTTCTGTGCTGCCTTTTGGGTCTTTGTATCACCCATGCATGTAAAGTTTCATGCATGGTAAGCCTGAACCAGCACTTGAACATGGTAAGCCTGAATCAGCATTTGAACCTGCTAGTGCTTGACAGAAAAGCATTTCAATCACACACTGGCATCATGCCCTCAGAATATTCCAGGAAGAACAATAAACCCTCTTTAAACATATATTAAAACTCTAATGCCTACCTGAAAATTCACAGTCTATATGTGACCATATACAGACAGATGTTCCAAAAAGTTAACTTGTATGAACTTGAAATAAATAAGCAATGCAAAGTCATGCTGAATCATGGCACATGAACAACTGCACTGTTGTCATTTTTTAGTAAAATCAGGGGGTCAACTTAAGCTTTTAAAAAGGAGAGAGATGAATTTGATTATTTATAATAAAATTTATAGTTGTATAAAAATTATTTGATACTACAAAGACAAGAAAATTGTACCAATTTGAACAGCCACAATGGAATTAAAATATTTAGATAATACTATCCAAAGAAAAGGATTCAAGTCCATGAAATAAATGGAAGAACAGAAATTGAAATACACAAGAATTTGCCACAGAATAATGTTCTCATTCTTTTAATCAAAATTAGCAACTATTGGCACATAATAGAGGCATGCCAAATCACCTTATTAAAAGTTGACTCAAGAGTAAAAGTCTTACATTCTAATTAAAGTAATTAGGTCTTACTTTAATCGAATGATCCTTGTGCAACCAGAGGGTCTTTGTAGGCTACAGGACTTTGACAAGCTGAACCCAGGGCTCTTCATCCAGGTCCCTAACAGTCAAAGCTCATTTCCTGTTCATAAATCAAAAAAGAGGTGATCAGTTTAAGTTGGGAGCTGCATTAGATAATTTATCAGCTGGCCCCTGAATTTCATTCTTTACTTAATGCTTTTTAGAGTTCTTTTTATTGTAAGCAGCCTGAAAGTATTCATTCTTTTTTGCAAGAATGTATAGACATTAAAAAAAAAAAAAAACCACTTAAAATGTACACACAATCACACAAATCCTTTTCTCTCTTGCTTTGGTTTTTGTGTGCTTACATTTATGCCTTAATTTAACTACCCTCAATGGTACATTTTCTTTATGCCATGTACTACCAAACACAATAAACAAATACACAAGAAAACAAATACCTGGACACAAAGTGACTTACTTCTTTGGGGAGAAAGGGTTAACCAAAGGAATAAATGTGTAGTAGTAGAAAGAGCATAACTAGGACTGAAAGCCTGGCTCTTCCACTGAACATCTCTGTGACTATGGATAATTTCTGTAACTCTTTACTAATTCCTTCACTTTAAAATTTGGATGAAAATAGGTAATTTGAAGAACTATTGTGAAAGTAGAGACATTGTATGCTATGTGCCTAGCACACTGCCTAACACATACTAGGTGCTCAATAATGGAAACAAAGTATTTCAGGAGATTGATGGACTTTCCTATTACTTTATATGTCCTAATGCCAAGATTGATTATTCTACATTTCATATTTATGGGCTGTGATATTAATAATGCCATAATAATAGAGGTGTTTAATTTTACTTCCCCTATTTTTATATTTTGATTTTAGCTCTGCAATATCTGAAAACTATCGTGTTTTTAATCCTCCTTTTAAAATTATTCCCCCAAATAAGCTATTATTTATTTTCCTCAAAGTCAACTTGCAGTATTTCACAAGCTTGTGACTACTTGTGTTTACTTTCTCTTTGCTTTCCTAATTTTTTCTCCCACATTTCAAAATTATACATCTCCCTTAAGCTTTGCATAATAGGAAATAATGTGTCATAAAGTACTCAACGACCAAGATACAAAATAAAATAAAATTTCAGTATTGATATCTTAAATTCCTTTGCTTTCAGGGAAAAATTGCTTCAGGCGGTTTTTGTAGATTATCTAATTCTGAAGTCTCATCCAACTCTTTTTTTCTTTTCTCACCCATTTCAGAGCTTCTTGATAACAGTAACCTAACTTGGTCAACGATAAGCTTTCTGGACCCACTTATTATCAAATAAAGTCCTTGGCTCAAGATTAGTGACTTTACATCCTCAGTAAGACACATATGCACACATGCACAAACACACACAGAGTTCAGGACATTTTAGAATGTCTCATTTGTGGGAAATAAAAGGGATGTGAAATGGGGAAGACTGACAATAACTACTCAATTCTCAATTTTTATTTAAAAGTGCCTCAAGTCTATCCATGGGCAAGGTTGTACAAGAAATCAATTACTGTCTTAGTACAAATGTAGGTTTCTGCTCTCCCTTAACACTGAAAATGAAGGAGCCATTATAAAAATGGAATTGGCACACTCACAGAGACTTGCGTTTTCAAGCCACAAATCACAGGAAATCTAAGTCACATGGGAATTTACCCCTCACCTTTCTCTTGGTATCTAACTAGATAAAAATGGCATGCTGTCATCTGCATCCCTGCATTTGATTAAAAATCAAACTGTGTAGAATGGTTTAGATACTGAAAAGTCATAGTTCATCTTGTCTAACATAATACCTTTGATCAATCCTTGATTTTTCAAACCACAAACTCAGGATTCTATTTACTAAGTGAAATAAAATCTAGTTTCATGTATTGAAATGCATTATTCAGGATGTAATTTTCTCAGTTTCTTAGGGAAACCTGCTTGAATTAGTTCCTGGGGATCTTTCAAATATCATCTACGGTCAGAACACTGAAATTAGAAGGAAACTTAGAGATCATTTCAATCAAACACTCACACCAACACCTATCATCAGCTCTACTAAATGTTGTATTTGATAATAGACTCTACCCAGACCCTGCATCCAATTTTAGGAATAAATCTCAGAAATAAAGAGCCCCACTTGTCTATGGAGATTTTTTCTTTATACAGAGTATTAAATAGCATAAACTTATATCAGAAAGACAAAATGGTACAACTCCCTGGAAACTCTCCTTAGTTCTCGTGATGGCTTGATACCAACATAATACACTAATTTGGATTTTAGTAAGCACAAATATATAAAAACAAAGCAAAAAAATAAAAAACAACCCAACACACACTATTCTCCATTTTAGCAAAGTTTCTGTGAGATTATCACTAACAATTGTTCTTTTACATGGTTTATCATTTTACTAGCTTATGGAGGGTGACTTTTCCTAAAACGGTTTTCTTCAAGCCACTCTACCAATCAAGAACTAACGAAAAGTCTCTGTTGTCAATCATATAAATTTCATTTTCAGTTTAACAGCCATTGAAAGCCCACCATGAGCTAAGACTACCAACTCCAAATACTTGTATATGGCTTTTGGATTCTTTAATATCTTGATCCACCTGAGATTCTTGAGGGCAGGGACTATGCCTTGGTTAGCTATGCCCCCAGGACCTATCACTGTGCCAGTATTGAGAGTATGCACAATAAATGTTAGTTAAATGGCATCTGTGACTCTTAACATTTCCAATCCTTTCCATAGCACAAATCTCCTTGCTGCTGTTTGGAAGAATAAAGTGTTCCCTCTATACCTTTTCTCTTTTGGCCTTCCTTTCTGAGACATTTATTTTGCTCTCTTTCGCCTAGTTTCTAACCATTCTCCAAGATTCACCTATATCATGAAATCTATTCCAGCCTAGGTATTTACATTTTTTCAAGACTATACTACACTAATCTAATCTTTTGAAAAAGAGTAGAAAAATCAGATTTATACTTCTTATATACTCCCCAGGGCTCCTAGCTCAAAGCTGGACTTACGGTTGCTGGCTACTGTACAGGATACAGATAATTTGTGAGCTAGGAAAGATACAAGTTACCTGTTGATGGATTAGATCAGGGATTGGCAAACTATAGGTCATGGGCCAAATTCAGCTTGTCGTCTCTTTTTGTAAATAAAATTGCATTGCAACACACCCACATCCATTGCTTTTATATTGTCCAAGACTGCTTTCCTACCATAACAGCAGAGTTCAGTTGTTGCAACTGAGACTGTCTAGCCCACAAACCTATAATATTTACCATCTGCTTCATTACAGAATAAGCTGTTCAATCAGCATATTAGTTCACTGGTTCTCCGGCATGGACCCAAGAAGAGATCTGGTCCATTCACAGCCTTTAAAGCACTATGCTAAACAATTACTCTAGAACCCAGTTTTCAAAGTGTGATCTCTAGACTGGAAGCACCAGCATCACCTGGGAACTTGTCAGAAATGCAAAATCTTAGGCCCTATCCCAGATTTCAGATTAGAAACTCTGAAGATGGAGATAGTAATCTGTTTTTACCAGCCCTCCAAATGATTCCAATGCATGCTCAAATTTGTGAACTACAGATTAGATAAAAAGAATATTTATTAGCACCTGGCCATAATGACTTGACCTGGTTATGGCAGACCCAGGTCCTTCAACTGCTACTAGTGTGTACAGGGATTTTTAAGTAATTAAAGGATATCAATTATATTTTACCTGCCCTGAAATGTGACACCTTGGGTTAACTCTGAAAGAACACTAAGGAGCTGGATTACTTTGATGTACGAATTGCTACAGCACTTTCAGTAAATGTTAATACAGCCGTGAGCTGTATATCCAAAGGAAAGACAATCTACCAAGTGTCAAAGTGTAAAATCTATCCAATTTAGATTGAAATATCAAAGCAATATAGCAGATAAGCTCTAGTTTTTATAGGATTGCCTGTCAAGACAAACCTTTGCACGATAATTCTCAGCAGGGACACAGGAGAGCAGACGGCAGCTCAGTATGGGCCTCCGCTAATCAAGGATTTGTTCCAACATGTATATCCCCCAGCTCTGAGCCTCACATGTGGCCAGATAGCACTTTCCATGATAGTGTGTGAGTAGAAATAAGGAAAAATCACCACCAACCCTTGTGGAAGGTAGTAACTAGATAGCATTTCCCCTGAAAAAAAAAAACAATATATATTATGTTCTATAATATATACAATTTCCACAAAATAATGGATGTTTAAACTTTACAATAAATCCTGCTTCTTGACTGTTTCTGTCTAAAACATAGACTGGCACCAGCAGCCATGGCTATGATGTGAAAGGGCTATAATACACAAAATATAATGGTAAGGATTTGATAAGAGATGAGCAAGATAAAGTCATTTCGTCTGGAAAGAACCTGGCCTCAATGTATTATATTTAATGCTAAAAGCTTGGCAGCTGTATCAGGAAACAAACAGTAAAGTTATTTAGCCTTTTGAAGAGTTTCTACATAAAGGTAGAAAGGAGCATGTCAATCAATAAGAATACTATTGACTGACAGCTTCTAGAAAATTCACATTTCTTAGTCATAAAAAAAATCACTGTTTCCACATAATCATTATTTCTCTTTTGAAAAGTGACAATAGACTTCATATGCCTAAAATCTATATAAACATTTATTCAATAACCATTTAAGAGAGTTTTTATTTGGACATGTATCTATGGAAAACAGGAAAAAGCATTCAGATCTTCTGTGTATTAGAAAATTTGGTAATATGGACCTGGATTTCACACCTATGAATTTAGTAAATGGGCATTGTTCAGACTGTTAGAAATCAGATTCAAAGATTTGAAATTCACAAATTTAAATCAAATATTAATATATAATTTGGTACATTTATACATAACAGCACAAATTCAAAGAAGCAGCATATACAATTATCCCTCAACATAGGAAATACCAACCCATGTAAAGATAAGAACTATGCTTCACTCAGAAATAATTCACAGTGGGGAGACATAATACCTATCTAGAAGGACAATGAGTCACAAATAGTGTGAACCAAGGAGGCAGCAGAGGCTTAGTAGGTTACAGAAAGTAATTAGAAGTAATGCTCTAAAATTTTAAGGAGTGGAAAATTAGGCTAAATGTTAGAAACTTTTCATAGCAAGTCCATTAGCCTCTAGAATCAACCTCCAGCTGAAGCTTCTTCAATTGAGTCATTTAAAATTAGACAAGAGCCTGTCTTTGCCAAAATACCATAGGGAATTATTCATAGGAATGACTAGTGGGATGTACTAAATGAACCTTTTTTTTTTCCTTTTCCTCCTCTTTACATATGTCAAGAATTCATACCCCTTAAAAAAAATAGTGAGATGAAAATGCTCTGAAGATTATTCTTAATACCATGTTAAATTCATATTGTTTTTATGTTTTTCAAAGCGAGGATGATGATAGGATAAAATATAATTAAAAGATAAAAACTCCCCTTGATTGGTCCTCTCAAAATATTAAATTCAAGGAAGAGGCATATTGAAAGACAGTATGTTCATTCATAAAATCTGCATAGTTAAAACCATATTTAATTATCAGCAATGTCTTAGTATAATGCATAACAGAGTTGATAATCAATAAATACTAAATGAATGAATAAATGAATACCTCCCCCACTCTGGAGATTATCTCTTCTAGGATTTATGGCCTTGAGATGTAGGCTTATTGTAGTTATTAATTACTGATACCCAAGGCAGACTGCCTGGGCTCAAAGCCTGGCTTTGCTACTTCCTAGCTGTGTATCCTTGAATAAGTAACTTAGTCTCACTACGCTTCAGTTCCCTCATCTGAAAACTGAAGAGAAATTATAATAGTAGCCAGTTCCTAGGGTTTTTGTAAATACTAATGAGTTAATAGCAGTAAAACACAGAATCTGTTAGATAGTAATCACTCAGTAACTACAAGATATTATTATTAACCGTTACTACTGTGTATAATGACCGATGTAGGAGATTTTAGGAAATTAGTCTAGAACATATCTGAAAGAACAGTCGGAGTGACAAGCTACAGATTCTTTGTACATGACATATTTACCAAAATACTACTAGAAATCAGTCAGTTCCTTCATAAGATTAATTATGGAAAATAAGTGACTATTCTCACCCAATTTAAAAGAAACTTGACCTTTCCCTCCCAGACCACATGTCTATTCACAGTTACTTAGCCTTAGGTTTTGCGCTGCATGTCAAGTTCTTGATCCCAGTAAGGCAGCCCAACAAGTTACTAGCAAAACATCAGGCCACTTTGGTTTTCTGGATTTCACACCTACAGTGCTACCAGCCCTGCCAGTTATTCATATATATAAACTATCTGATGCTTCAGGGATAATGGCTACTGGGTCAATTAACTCAAAAAGATTAGAGATGTAAGTTATAAGTTAATCTCTCCAAGTTTCAATTCCAGTTAAACCATGAGCTCTATGACCTTGGGCAAGTTATTTAAACTGTAGGCCTATTTTCTCATCTGTGAAATGGGAAAATCATATTAATTATACCATCTCATAGGGTTATATTATGTGCTTTATAGGTGCATAGAAAAAAAACCTAGCTATTGCTATTTTCAATAGCTTTGAGATATAATTTATATAATATATCCATTGTATATAATTTAATGATTTTTTAGTAAATTTATACAATAATATAACCATCATTATAATCTATTTATTTATCCCAAAAAGGTTCTCAATGCCCATTTAAAGCCAACCCTCACTCAGCAAACTAGGAACAGAGAGGAACTTTTTCAACTTGATAAAGAACATCTAAAAATCCTACAGATGACATCATACTTAATGGTGAGGAACTAGATGCTTCCCCTCTATGATCAAGAACAAATGAAGGATGTTCCCTCTCACTTTTCAACATCATACTGGAAATCCTAGCTAATGCAATAAGACAGGAAAAGGAAATAACATATATACAGATTAGAAAGGAAGACATAAAGCTGTCTTTGTTCACAGATGATATGGTTGCCTTACGTAGAAAATCTGAAATAATCAACAAAAAAATCCTGGAACAATTATAGCAAAGAGAATATACAAAAGTCAACTGTTTTCCAATATACCAGCAATGAACAAATGAAATTTGAGTTAAAAAATACCATTTACATTAGCACCACAGAAAGTACTTAGGTGTAAGTCTAAAAAAAATACATATAAGATTTATATAAGGAAAACTATAATATTCTGATCAACAAAATAAAAGAACTAAATAAATAGAAAGATATTCCATCTTCACAGATAGGAAGACTTAATACTGTCCATATGTCAGTTCTTTCCAACATGATCTAAAGATGTAGTACAATCCCAATCAAAATCCCAGCAGGTTTTGTGGATATTAATAAATGGATTCTTAAGTTGATAAAAAGAGGCAAAAGATCCCAAATAGCCAACATAATATTGAAGAACACCAAAGTCAGAGGACTGATGCTACCCGACTTCAAGACTTAAAACCACAGTAGTCAATACAGCATGGTATTGGTGAAAAAAATAGACAAACAGATCAAAGGAACAAAATGGAGAGCCCACAAATAGATCCACACAAATATAGTCAAGTGACCTTTGACAAAGAAAGACAATCAGTCAAGAAATGATAGTCTTTTAAGCAACGGTATTGGAACAACTCGATAGTCACATGCAAAAAAAAAAAAATTAATCTAGATACAGAAACTACAAATTTCATAAAAATTAACTCAAAATGGGTCATAGCCCTAAATATAAAATGTAAAACTCCTAGAATTTAACATAAAAGAAGATCTGGATGACCT
The DNA here is from genome assembly GCF_037043125.1 of Eumetopias jubatus. Lineage (NCBI taxonomy): Eukaryota > Metazoa > Chordata > Mammalia > Carnivora > Otariidae > Eumetopias > Eumetopias jubatus. The sequence continues at coordinate 89,928,257 of NW_028274807.1, forward strand.
TGGGTCTGGTAGTGACTTTCTAGATACAACACTAAGGGCATGATCCATGAAAAAGGAATTGAAAAGTTGGACTTCATTAAAATTAAAAATCTTCTATGTGAAAGCCACTGTCAAGAAAATTGGAAGACAGCCACAGACAAAGAGAAAATATGTGCAAAAAGACTGCTACCCAAAATATACAAAGAACCTCTGAAACGCAGTAATAAGAAAATGAACAGGGTTGCCTGGGTGGCCCAGTTGGTTAAGCGACTGCCTTCGGCTCAAGTCATGATCCTGGAGTCCCTGGATCGAGTCCTGCATCGGGCTCCCTGCTGGGCAGGGAGTCTGCTTCTCCCTCTGACCCTCCCCCCATCTCATGTGCTTTCTCTCTCATTCTCTCTCTCTCTCAAATAAATAAATAAAATCTTTAAAAAAAAAAAAAGAAAAAAAGAAAATGAACAGTCCAAGCAAAAAATTGGGCAAAAGATTTGGACACCTCACCATAGAAGATATATGGGTGGAAATAAGCATACGCAAAGATGTGCATCATACATCATTAAAGAATTGCAAATGAAAACAATGCAATACCATTACACACTTGTTAGAATGGGTAAAATCCAAACAATTGACAACACTGATAAGGATGTGGAGCAACAGGAATGCTCATTCATTGCCAGTGGGTATGCAAAATAATACAGCACTTTGAAAGACAGTTTGTGGTTTCTTACAAAACTCAACACACTCAACTCACATATGATTCAACAATTGTGTCTTTGTTCTTTACCCAAAAGAGCTAAAAACTTATGTCCACACAAAAACCTGAACAGGGATCTTTTTTTTTTTTTAACCTGAACATGGATCTTCATAGCTTTATTCATAATTGCCAAAACTTGGAAGCAACCAAGATGTCTTTCAATACGTGAACAGAAAAAAAAAGTGGTATATCTAGACAATGAGATATTACTCAACACTAAAAAGAAATAAAGTATGAAACCACAAAAAGATAGGAATAAATCTTAAATACCTATTAGCAAGTGAAAGAAGCCAATCTGAAGGCTACATACTATATGATTCCAACTATATGATATTCTGGAAAATGCAAAATGATGGAGACAGTAAAACGATCAGTGACTGCTTGGGACTTAGGGGAGATTAAGGATGAACAGGTGGAACACAAAAGATTTCTGCGCAGTGAAACTATTCTGTACAATACTATAATGGTGGAAACATGACATTATAGCTTTGTCAAAGCCCACAGATACAACAAAGCATAAACCCTAAAGCAAACTATGGACTTTGGTAGATACTGATGTGTCAATGTTGGTTCAGCAGTTTTTATAAATGGGGTGTGATGTTGATGGTGGGGAGGCCATACATCCACGAGGAAAGGATATATGGGAACTTTGTACTTTCTGCTCAATTTTGCTGAGACCCTAAAAACGACAGTACTATAAAAAATAAAGTCTATTAATTTTTTTAAAAACTGAATAAAATTAAATCAAGCACACACATAGTGTGAGCTAAATAAAACATGTCACCATGCTGGATTACAATTTGTTTAAAGGCTATGGCAGCACATATGCTCTAAGACTTGGGATATAATTAGTTATAGGTATAAAACCTATTGACTCAGAAATAAAGAGTTAAGAAAAAGGGTGATTATCTTATCTTGTATTTCTAGGTCTGGAAAACAAGCCTAAGTACTAATAAGTCAGGGGATCATCATTTCCATCTCCTTTTTTAGAAAGCAGAATTAGGCTTCTGTCACTTTATATATAACTGATTAGAAAATAATAAATATTCAAAAATTTCTATAATCAAAATATGAGCAAAGGGGGAAATACCCTTCTCACCCAACCCATCATGCAAACATATTTAGATAAAAATTAAATACAACTCTAGAATAAGGCCACAGCAATACTCATATAAAATTAACATAAGTTTCAGGAGAGTATGGCCTTTCTTTTATTTACTGATTTATTCCTAGAATCTAACACAGTGCCTGGTGCAGAAAAAAAAAATACTAAATAAATATTTGGTTAATAAAAAGGTGAATTACATATTCACTTTAGAAAAAATCGTTCTGCCTTCAGTGTGCATCAGAAAGGGGTCAGCATGAAAATCAGAGAAATTTGTTAGCAGCCTATTGCAATTGTTCAGCTATGAAATAGTGAAGGTGTGGAAAAAAGCAATAGCCCTGGAAATGAGCAGATGCAGCCAGGAAAAGTATAAACCACAGCATGCTCAGAGCGATGAGGATGAGCTACTGAGAGCAACAAATACTGAAGGGCTGAAAGAGAAGAATGTCTCGGGAAAGATACTGAGAAGGAACACTGGTGATGTATGAAGTGAATCAGAAGACAATAGTGTGACAGAAACTCAAAGGGGACAGATTTCAGAGACAGAAAAAATAGTATCAGGTGAGGCCAAGTACTGTGAGCCCGGCTGGAATTAGGGGCAAGTGAAGCAGTCACCTTGGTCAAAAAAATTTAAGGGGCATCAATCAATAATCAAGATAAAAATATGTAAAATGCATTATTTTAACAATAAAAATTAATGCAAAAGAATCCATGGTAAACAAAAGATCAAAATTTTAAATCAAGATGAGGTTGCGGTTTTGTGTTTCATTATTCCACATTATTGTGCATAACAGCCTGCAGTTCCTGGACCTGCAAAGCTTTTGCATTCCCACTGGGCAGGTTTTGGGGTTGATAACGGTGTGCCAATAAATTGGGCAGCATGGGGCTTTATATATAATCATGTTTTTTAATTTTAGAGCTTTTACCAACTTTTTCTGCTTCATTCAAAATATGGGAGGATATCTTAATAAGTGTATACAGGGCACGCCTTTTTCCTTTTATCACAGTTTCCGACATGGCTTGGCACAACACTGACTGAGACTTGGAAAGCTTCCTTTGGGTTTAGCAATTAGAAAGCCATTGGTGACTTAGTGGGAGTGGGTTCAATGCGGTAGCGAAGGGAGAGGCCAGATTGCAGTTGATTAAAGAGAGAGTAGGCTGAAGGCAAAGGGCCAGTAAAGATGTTTGAGAATAGAGGACAGATATTCCATGAGGCAATACAACTTCCAGAATGTTCTTTTATTCAAAGGGATCCACCCAAATCTGTTTGTAGGGAAACAAATATAGTTTAAAAAAAAGAAAGAAAACACCAGTCATTCCTACTGTGCTGCTTTAGAAACATATTTTCACTGAGGCATTACATATACTACTTATGCCTGAGGTTCTGTGCCCACTGACCAAAATCCCCACAGTTTCAATCAGAGCATTTCTGAAATATTTCTGACAACATGTATGTTGACAAAATTTTCTCCTAAACAAACCATATCACAGGAATCAATACAAAGAATAATTCTCTTGAAATCTGGATGATTGCTTAAAAAAAAAAAGGCAATTTTGCAATAATATTTAGATTTAGTTTGAAACATGTAGTAAATCCCTACTTGTTAAACTTTTAGATTCAGGTATCTCACAGGAAAAATTCCAAATTGGTTTATAAATGTTATCTTGGGTACAGGATGATCCTTGAAATTTAATCATGTCTTTATCCTCAGAATTTTCCAGTATTAATAGGCAAATACAGGGATATTCATGATGACCCACTGAAAACTCTCAATAATAATGAAGGTGAAGGGGTATTAGTATATAAAAGGGGAAGTTTTCTAATTAAAACAGAATTAAACATTTTAAGCAGAAAACCATGGTTTTGGTTATTTTGTAGTACTAATCTGAAAAGGCTAACACTTGATGAATTCAGTTACAGTTTCACAAAGCCAAAGGCTTCATTCCCAAGACACATTTTTACTGGTATTTAAATGAGAAAATGTAGAAACGACACTTTGGTAGAAAGTGGGAAGTACAGCTGGAAGAGTACTTACAAGGGACATGTCTAAAAAGATGAAATCAACACAACATGTGTCCCTTAGAAATAAAAAACAACATGTTACAAGTTAGCAAATGACTTTCTCTTCAAATATTAGAGAGCAGTGCTTCTCAATATATTCCAAAAATACTTCCATGAATCAACTCTGGGTTTGGTGAAAAGTCAGATTCCTGGTCCCAGATGAATGAGAATCTGAATGGGTGGGCCCCAGAATCTGCATTTTTAACTTTCCCAAGGGATTCTCAAGAGTGGCAAATTTTAAGCACTGAAGATGATATTGTATACTTTATTATGTACAGTATATACTCTACCTTTTTTACATGATGCACTTAATTGTGAAAATGTAGTGAAGAATAGGTCTATCATCCCATAAAAAAATCACATAAATGTGCAAATTATTTATAACAAAGTTAGTACACTAGAACCATAAAGATGGCAAATAAAATAGCATTAGGTTTTTGTGAAATGTTCATAATAAATGCAATAAATAAATCTAATATGCATAAGATATTCCCTGTCACTAGGGAGCTTTTGATATGTGAATTAAATGTTTTTTTCTTAATCTCTAATCCTTCAGAACTCAAATATTTTCCAATCTCCCATTTGCCCATTCCTAAAATAACAATATTCTCCTAAAAAAGTAAAATACATGTAAATATGAACATGGGATTACCATGTCAATATTTGCTTACTAAAATATTCCAAAGAGTTTACAGAGTTTTTAGGATTATCTCAGAATTACCCAATTGCTTATGTCTATTTCAAGTTACAAAAGCACATAAAAACATACAGCGTATCTTTAGAAATATAGTCATGTATGACCACACTATGAAAAATACAACCTTGCCGTGCAGCTATGACAGGTGGATTTCCAAAAGTTTAATTCTTCATTAATAGTTCTTAATTACAACTTTATATCTCACTTCTTTTATTTGAGCAAGACTTTCATATTTTAGTTTAATATATGATATGTCATACTCCCTGACAATCAGCATTAGCATCACAAACACAGTCAGTTTCAGGGAAGCAAAAGGTCATGGAGAAAGAAATTGTCATGAAGACTAGTGGTCTTCAAATAGAATTTCCACTGTTTTCTCTGGCTCTCATACAGAATGTATTTCCCATCTTCTTCTCCATGAAAACAGTATTAAGTATCATATGACCTCACTGATATGAGGAATTCTTAATCTCAGGAAACAAACTGAGGGTTGCTGGAGTGGTGGGGGGTTGGAGGATGGGGTGGCTGGGTGATAGACATTGGGTAGGGCATGTGCTATGGTGAGCACTGTGAACTGTGCAAGACTGTTGAATCACAGACCTGTATCTCTGAAACAAATAATACATTATATGTTAAAAAAAAAAAGATAGTAGGAATGGAAAAATGAAGGGGGGGAAATTGGAGCGGGAGAGGAACCATGAGAGACTATGGACTCTGAGAAAAAACTGGGAGGGTTCTAGAGGGGAGAGGGGTGGAGAGAGGAGTTAGCCTGGTGATGGGTATTAAAGAGGGCACATACTGAATGGAACACTGGGTGTTATATGCAAACAATGAATCATGGAACACTACATCAAAAACTAATGATGTATGGTGATTAACCTAACATAATAAAATTAAATTTAAAAAATATATATGTATACGTTGGCTAAAGAAAAAATGTTTTGTTAGGAAGATTTTTCAATATTGGGCATGTACTTCACACAGACACATAAAAATTACTGTGGTAGAAAGAAGATATTTAGTAGCCAGCAAAATTGGTCACTCTGTCTGAGTGTAGTGTCATCTACAATCAGATGACCCAGGCCAAGGACACTTTCACCTAATTTACTGAATATGCTTTTTAAAATTAAAGCCCAAAGTAACCATTTTAACTAAGTTTAGTTGCATTATATTTATATGTGCCAACTGATTCTATTAATAACATTTGTTAGACTATACACTGTTAGGAAAGATCTTCACCAAAAAAATTTGCATTTCCCTATTTTCTTATTAATAACTTCTTAAGTAAGCAAAATCTGTTAGGGTAAAAGTCTGAGAAAATGTTTGACAAATTAGGGGTCCTTGGAAAGAAGAGGAGTGGAAAAGATACAGCGGGTATTAGCAATATCCTGGACCCCTCAGGAAATGTTAAGGATTCCTCAAACCAAACCACACCACAGTACCTCCAAAGAGAAAAAGGACAAATGTTTGAGATAAGGACCATGGCTTTCCTGGGACTATGAAGGGATTCAGTTTTTGCTTTTCTGGAGAATGTGAGTTGAATGAGGTTTGAAGATGTTTTTACAGGTAAAAATAGGAGCGAGTAGTGGATAACAAAAGGGGGAGGAAAGTGTAGGGAAGCAGTCCACACAGGCCTATTATGCTCCTACTGTTTTTGCTGAGTCCATGGCCTTGGCTGTTCTTTGATTCAAGACACTTCTCAGAATTGTTTATGAACCTGGAATTCTGAGAAGTGAGGTAACATCACAGGAATGCATCAGGTAGTTCTGAGATTCACCTGGTCTCCCTCTGGTCAAAGAACAGGCTTGCTCACAGATTGCTAGGAAAGTGGTGGGTCCCTTAGGTTCAGGTTCCCCCAGTGGTGGCGTACCCATGGCTCATGCAGGCTCCAGCTGACACCTGACATGTACCTACAGTATTTTGAGCTTGGACAACCAACAAAATTGCTTTACCTTCGGCTTCAGAGTCTTGTGTTTTCTGTCAGCATCCGTGACCCTGTGGCAGCCTCACTCTTTAGGCTTCTATCGTTGTTTCAGGGGGAGTTCTGCTGCTTCTAGCTCCCCTCCATACTGTCAAACTAATTTTACCCAGATAAAAGGTTATTTTATTAAGGGAAGAGAAATGCCAACATGGAGCCATGTCTTCCTTTTAGGTCAGATCCCATCCAAAATTATAAAATTCAGTGTCTCTGCCACTGAACTCCTGCTTCACTGCCTCAAAAATTTTCACCACACTGGCAATAAACTGAATTTTCAGGAGGGGGGCTTGTTCATTAATATAGACTTTATTCTCTCACATCTGTTTATTTGATAAAGACAAACATTTAGAATAATACTAAATATAGAAACACTCAATGTCATATTCCAAATGCTCTGGTTCAAAAAAAAGTATATTTTTTATCACCTCTTACACAGAATATTCCACAAATCTCTTACAAACCACACTAACTATACTTTATTACAGCTCAGATTAAAGTTACAGACTGTTTCACATAAATATTTTTTGATTAATTATTAGAATATATTAATATAGGGCACACATTCTTTAAAAAAAACTATCGAGAAATTGAAAGAAAACTTTATTCAAAAATAATAAACTTCCTTTATTTCTCCCTATCTCTCCAGTTCTCCTCCTTGCTCTTTCTCTCTAGTTAAATATTTAATGATCATTTAAATTCAACAACAATCTGCTTAAGTTAAAAATATTGAAATAAGTCATGTAAAAAATCGTTTTAAAGTCAAGCACCGGAAACACACATTTTGTGCACTTCATTTCATTTTATAGTCTCTAAGAACTATTATAATTTTTAATAAACTTGTATCTGGGATTTGAAGCCAAATACTTACACTCAAAAGGCAAGAATTTATTAACCAAAAGACACCCTAAGTGGTACTAAAATGTATTCCCCAGTGATAAGTTTTAAATGAGTTGTAAAAACTGCATTTTACTAATCTAGTCACAATTAAAGAATAGCAGCTGTCCCATCTGTATTCCCAATGCCCACTTTTGTAGTGATGATGATTTTTTTCATTTATGACATTGCAGATAAACAAACATCTCACGGTTGAGTTCCAAAATTTTAGTTCCATCACTGTAACTGCAAAATGTTTTATTTTGTCTCAAGCTTTAAAATATATGATGTGGGGCACTTGGGTGGCTCAGTTGTTAAGCGTCTGCCTTCAGCTCAGGTCATGATCCCAGGAAGTCCTGGGATCAAGCCCCACATTGGGCTCCCTGCTCTGCGGGTAGCCTGCTTCTCCCTCTCGCACTACCCCTTGCTTGTGTTCCTGCTCTCTCTCTCTCTGTGAAATAAGTAAAATATTAAAAAATAAAATAAAATATATGATATTATGTAAGTTTAAATTAACAATGTTCTAGAGTAACAAAATAGTTTCTCATCTATATCCTTATTTATATCTTTATCTTTATTTCTACCGATATGTGTATATATATCCATACATACACACAGTATATCTACTTACATCTACATATATAGCTATCATAATATGGATATATATATATATATATAACTATCTTGGATAATTTATCATTATGCAAAATAAATTCTAACTTTTACTGCTAAGAAATGTTTTATTAATAGCCATGTCAGTATCTTCCTTTCAGAATCTCATAAATATACTGAAAACCATATTTTAAAAAAGAGAATACCTTTTCTTTTAAAAACTAACCATAAATTACATTACATTTCAAGTGTTACTTTAATACAAGTTTACATCAAAACGATCCTCTGGAAACTTTGTTTAAAGTAAAATTAAAACTGCATTGTCTGTCATAAAGCAAATTATTTCTGGGTATTTTTAATAAGATTACTGTCAAATAGACTCAGCTTTCCTGACAGAATGTATTAGCACATCACTCCATTGTCTAAATGTAATATTGCTTCAAACGTCTCAAATTCAGGAGGATATTGTTGCTTCTCTCTCACTTTATCTCTCAAGTATATTTATGATTAAAATTAAAAGTGAAAAATAATCAAAAGATTTAACAAGCAGTCAAGCTAATATGAGAAGGAAGACCAGTGTTATAACTTGTGGTAAAGTTTTTATTAGTCACCTCACCTCGTTGGTTGTGAAGCCCTTCATTTATATGATATAACATAAGAACTCATGAATATGTAGCTCATAGACATTGAAGTTATATGCCTCTTTTGATATCAAGAAAATCAACCACTTTTAAAATCACGTTGGCAGTCAACTTACATCTTAAAGAAAACTGCATGTGACCATTTGTAAAGAAAATATACACGTTTGACCTCTGTAATTCTAACATAAAAGTATAAAAAGATGGGAGATTTTCAAGGAAAATTAATGCATGCCACCACCTATTAATACTATTTAGTGTCACTGGTAGGAGAAATAGTACAAATGTTAATTTCTAAAATAATCTGGGTATTTTTAAATACAAGTTTTAACATTTTTACAGAGCTGTTTTTTAATGAATTGCATTGTTACATTAAACAGAACATTAAATGGAACTTGCTGATTATAAACTACCTTTCTCCATGACTCAAGTCATCTTACATGGAAAACTATACAGTGATAATTTTACAGTGATATACACAGACATCTCACAGGTATACATGGTCATTTTTCTACACACAGAATGACTTCAACTAGAAGAAAAAAAATTTAAGAAAGAAGAAAGGGGAAGTGGAGGAGAAAGAGAGGGACTTTTTTTTTTTTTTTTCAATTCTTGCCTTCTATCACTTCTTCTTGCTCTCACTGGCTCATACCACTATTATTGGCTGACTTATTTAAATAGTCTAGTGTAAATGAATACCGTTTATTTTCTTCTCCTATTTATGCTGACTGCAGGATCCTGCAAGTCTTGTGGCTGAAAGAGAACTGCTATTCTGTGGGATCTGGAAAGAGACAGCCCTGGATTTAGACAGGGATCTAATCTGAATTCTAAAATTCACCGTTCTAGGGACTTTAAATTGCTTAAACTCCCTGGACCTCAGCTTATCTTGTTAAATGGGGATTATGTCAGTCTCCCAAGGCAAAAATTGGACACTCAAGGATAGGTCCTCGTCCTCTATTTTTTGGAAGGTGGTTTCTCATCCTAGTTCTGCTATTAAATAGTGTTAACCGTCATTTCACCTCTAATACTCAGCTTCTGTGTCAATAAAATAATGAAGGTATAGGCTCTTTGGCTCTAATTCCTAGGACTTCATTTAAATTGCACAAAGCAGGGCTTTAACTTCTTATTACAGCTAGTAAATTAACCTCAAAGAAATTAATGGCAGAAGAGTCTCAAATCAGAGTTAATGATAAAAATTAACAGAGTTTTAATGATATAGATTATGAAAATTACTGTGAACATATAAGCAATATATGATTTCAAATTCGGATAGGCAATGTGAAAGATACACCCCCAAAATAGAGTGCTTCATTGCACAACTTTTCAATGACATATCCTATAACTAAAGAAGGAGAGCTCTTGTAAAAAAAAAAAAATTAACTATAGACTCTGGAGAAAAAAATGCTCTATAAGTTCTAAATTTCTAAAGAAATGCTTTAAAGCCTATCGTGGCACCTGGGTGGCTAAATTGGTTAAGCAGCTGCCTTTGGCTCAGGTCCTGAGCCCAGGGTCCTGGGATTGAGACCTGCCTCCAGCTCTCTGCTCAGCGGGGAGCCTGCTTCTCCCTCTGCAGCAACCCCCCTCTAGTGCTCTCACTCACTCTAATAAATACATAAAATAAATAAAAAAATGTATCAATAATATTAATCTTTAAAAATAAATAAATAAAGCATCACTACCTTACTACATATTTAGTACTCCATAAAGAAATCATGAGCACTTGAAACCAGTTGGAAGGGCAGTTACTAATGATATATGAAATATAAATCCTGAACTTGTAATTACTACACAGAATATATTTTAGAATTGTAAAGAGAAAAAATTTTCAGGCATCTTTTATCATGAGTCTTTGAAAAGGACACATTTGGCCCACTAAACCAAAAGATTAAATGGGTGATCTTTTTCCAGGCTTCTTCTAATTAAGGTTTTCTTACAAATGGAAGGTATTTTCAAATTTGTATATTGTTAGATGTGTACAAGAAGACTGGCATGTCATTTCTCCCTCCTCCTATCTTGCAGTCCACAGCATTATTTTCACACTTCAGCAGACGAACCAAAGTCTCTGGTGCATCAAAACCAATATCAACCTTCCTGAATTAATTACTTCCTTCAATCTCAGCTTTATAATGAGTCTCTCTGGGAATTGGCACAATTAAAAAAAAAAAATTGAGTCACCAGCAAGATGAGGGAAGATGCTGCTCTAAGGCCTGTTCTCTTTCCTCCTCTTTCTACCATTAAACTCTTCAGATTAGTATTCAGGAAGTAAAATCTCACTTCTAAGGATGAGCTCTATTTTAAACAGTCTTGGTTTTCAGACCATTGAGGAAGAAAAGTCATTTTCAACTCCCATATTACAAAACCAAATGTACCATGGTCTTCTCTGTTTTTAGACAAAACAAGGTCTTTGAAAAAATTCTAAATTCTCACACTCATTTTATTTGTATCTTAGGGAATATTAATATTTCAAATACATATAGAGCTATCAGCATTTCTTTAACAGTTCAGAGATGGATAAAGAGCTAGGTTTTCAATAAAATTTTTATTCTGTGTCTTGATGATTCATTATTAACACAGTGATTCTCATCAGTCAGCCCTGGAGATTTTATATAATATATATATATATAATATATATATATTTTTAAATGTTAAAAATCATGTATATAGATACAGATAGCTATATATAGATATATAAATCTCTAGGCTATATTCATAGAGATTCTTATTAGGTGACCTGTGCCAGTAATCTATTTTTCTTATTAAATGAACATTGGGCTGACATTGTTTTTTAAATATCTAAGGTGGAGAATCACTGTGTTAACATTGTCCCCATTATTATGATACAATGAAAAATGTATGCATCTGTTATGCTTTAATTGCTATATATTTTATTATATTTGTTTAGTAATATAACACACATGTGCAGTTCTCTTTTTTTGATATAAACTGTCAATTTAGACCAGTCTTGCTAGATCATCATATTTGAAACTGTGCCCATTATTTAAAGCATGTGAGATGAGCTACCTTTGGGGGTTAAAAAGGAAACAAATACAATGAACAACAGATGTGATCATAATCTGCTTTAGATATCTGCTCAGTCACTCCTCATCAGGGTTAGTTAGCTGATCCTGTTGGCTAAATAGGTATCTCTTTCTATCTCACTTGTCTATAGATCTTCCTACACATGTACCTTCCATCAGAGATGACCTTTTCAAATAGAAGATGACTATTTACTGGTTAAGCATATTCTATGATGAGATAAAAAGTGAAGGAGAGAATGAAGTCAAAAAGGGAATAAAGGTAATAAATGGTAGTCAAATGGTAGGACTAAGACTGGTAAATGAAATATTTGCTATAAGATGCCTATCACTGAGGGGAGAACTAAAAATTGAACTCAGAGCATTTTAGCAATCAAAGGGGAATAAATAATGAATTATGCCACTCATATTCGAAAAAAAAAAAAAACAGTTACATAGGAAAATCTCAGCTCTTCCCAGAATGGAAACAGAGGAGAAATATCTTCAATAGGAACTCATAGAGAGGACACTGCCATGTGGTAAGCCTTATCCATAACACTGCTCCCCCAACCCCAGACCCTTAGCGAGTACAGTAACATGTTTTATTATCCACTTTATTATAACACCTTCTAACACAGGCCCTAAAAAGAATTGAGGAGGAGCCAAACAATACAATGCAAGAATGTTTTCTGTAACCACTAGCTTAATCCTGAGTTATACACAGTATTTCTTAAAACTAAACTTTTGCTGATTATTGGGTATAAATGATAGACAGATTTAATATGTTCTATTGTCAGCCACACTGAGTAGAAAACCTATTCCCTAATGAAATTTGAGAATGCCTACCCATACTTGAACATCAAGCTTAAGTTCAGCAGAAGGATAAGTTAAGAAAATATGTGATAATACCACTTTTTCTTAAAGAATCCTGGCCTAGTTCCATCAATAGATAAGTAGCATTGATAATTTTAATATGAGGACATTTAAAGCACATATGATTAGCAAATATGGAAAACAACCTCAACATTGCACCAATACAACTTCTGATGTTTAAGATAAGTTGGTTGCAAAATGTCTGCCTAGGAATCTAGAAGTACTGGCTTGCCAAAAATACTTTTTAAGTTTAATTCAGTAAAACATGGAAGAACAGCTTCTAAAATTGATTTGGATTTGGGGTAGCTTTATCTTAAATCATTCTTCCTAGACAGCAATCAGATAGCAGTCAATTGACTAATAAGAGACATTTTCAGCTTTTGACCTTAAGAAGTTGTCACCAATATGAAGGCAAATGCTTATTTTTCTCTTCTATATGGATTGCTGCTGGGTTGGGGTAGGAATGAAAATATTACTAGGAGCCATAACAGAACTCATTTGAAAAGAATTATCTTAAAATCATGATATATTAAGAAGATGGACAAGATACACTGAACACTTGTTTATCCCATTAGAAGTTATTAAACAATTCATCAAGAGACATCCTCACCAAGTCAGATTTTTAAAATAGTGTTAAGGTTATATTGACAATCAATAACTCATATAGTCTAGGTAATAATGAATTTATGTCTGGGGACAAAGGTAAGAAAAAAGTCAGTCAGATCTGTGAAAAAAAATCCCTTTGTTTCCCCTGAAACATTCTACATGCTGTGATAGAGTGCTGTATCATCCTTATGCAGAAAATTGGCTTGAGAAGCCAAGACTTCCAATTTACCAAGAAAGAAATATATAGTCTCTATAGAATATATAGTCTCTATAGAATATCTAGTAAGCCAGATGGTCTATAATTTGGGAAGAATAAAGGTTTGTCATTGAAAATGGAATGGACTACAGTCTGATTTTAATGAGAAATAAACATATTTTGGAAGTTTATACTTAGTGGGCAAACAAATTGGGAAATACCAGAGCCAAGTATTAGAAATATCCTTGAATTTAACCTAAAAGTAGAAAAACTGGATATTTCATTTAATTAGCCTTAACATATAAGAAGGTATAGATGGGAAGTATAGTTCTACTATTGTTACGGAGTTAGCTGAAAAATCAGGCTCCCCTCATAAGAACATTTACCTGCATAGACAAGTGGAGGAATGAGAAATTTTATATAACATTTCATATAATCTCACTCAAGTGGCTTTTCTGAAATTTGGCTTCCAGTGTTGCTTCACCAACAAAGTCCCAGTTTTCCCACTGATTGGACCAATTTTAATCATCAAGGTAGCTAAGGGAATGTATGTGCTGACGTATGTGAGGGAGTTATTTCTCTACTTCTGGAGTAAACAGGAGAGGTGGATTTGAAATTGGAGCTGACACAGTCAATTTTCCCCTAGGAAGAAAACATGGGGACAGAGAAATGAGACTTTCAGAGGCATGGAGCCAGAACTCTTCCAAATCACATCTGAAGATCACCCCGCCCTACTACTGGAATTTTCAGTGATCTAGCTAATTAGTTTTCTATTGCTGCAGAACAAATTACCACAAACAACAGTTTAAAACAACACCCATTTACTAGCTCACAGTTCTGGTATTCCAAAAGTTCAGGGCAGATATTGTGCTTAGACTATAAGAAGGCTGAAATCAATCTGGTTTCTGGCCAGGCTGAGTATATTTTGATTATACTAAAAATCCACTTCATCAGCATTAAGCTCATTGTTGTTGGCAGGGTTCAGTTCCTTGTGGTTGAAGGACTAAGGTGCCTGTTTCCTTCCAGACTGTCAACCAGAAATTTCTCTCAGGTCCTAGAGGCTGCTTCAATTGTTTCTTTCCACACAGTCTCCTCTATCCTCAAGCAGGCATTGGTACCTCAGATCTCATTTCCTCAACCAGCCAGAAAAAAATTCTCTACTTTTAAAGGCTCGTGTGATTAGTTCAGAACCACCCAGATAATCTCCCTATCATAAAATCAACTGACTTGAGACCTTAGTTATATTTGCAAAATCCCTTCACAGCAGTATCTAGACTCATGTTTAATGGAGTAACTGGGAGAGAGTATATATCAGGGATTGGGAATCTTGGGCATCTTCACAGAATTCTGACTACTGCATAACCCAATAAATTCACTTCAATATTTATACCTATTTGAACCACATTATCTGTTATTTATAAGCAAAAGCATTGTAGGTGATATACTCCTCAAAAGGAGGGACACACAAATTGAGGTTAACACCTCAATTCAATGTGTGACAACATGAATTCATTATGAAAAGGAACAATTCTCAGCATACATGACTCATGAGTTTGAGAAACAGTGGCCAGTCCATCTTAACATCTTCCAATTTTCATATTCTCTTTTGATACCTGGCTACTAAAAAGTTCCAGGAAATAAATATGGTTGGGGCTAGTATCTAGGACTCTTTGCAAATAAATAATAAAGTTTACCAGAATAGCAAACATACCAAGAGTTTTACCTATAGTATTTTAACTGGGTCCAGTCTAGAAAAGAAATCTTGGTTCCTCTGATAAAGTAGGTTTATGAAAAATGATTTGTAGAAACCAAAATCTAGCCAGTCTTCTACACATTTGTAGAAGCCAAACCACCAGAAGATTACAAATTTGGATTATATTACCTTCAGAAATGTAGAATCATCTTCCTGGAGTTAGGTTTCTGAGTTAGGTCTTCTTTAATCAAAGAAATTTGTCACTACAAAAACTCCATATAATTTGTTATTCCCTATATAAAGTTCTTTATAAGAATTTCTTTGAGAATTAAGTAAGGGGAATGGATATACTTTTTAAATTATAACAATGACTATAATGGAAGAGATCAGGTCTCTCCTCTTACTTTGACTGACAGGAAATTTACAGCCCAATCTGACTATTGATTAATGAATATGTAGGACCTTGGGATGGTAAACTTGTAATTTTTTTATCTTGTTTTTATTTTCTAGTCTATTACTATTCCTTGTTCTTCTTTTTCTGTCCAAGGCATCTCAAAACTGGTACAAATGAGGCTGAATTTAAATAAAGGAATAAATTAGTTACATGCATTAAACACACCCTGTACCTATACTATGAATGGCTGAATTTTATTTAGGAAACATTTGGATTGAGAAATTCAGATTAACGAATAGGTCTTCCGCACTATAGATCGAATAATATTCAAAAAGTTCCAATTCAAATAACGTACTTCCTTATTTTAAAAAAATAAAATAATTCCTAAGAAAAACAAACAAAAAATTTTCAAAAATCAAACATAGAAAATTCCTTTTCCATTGGAGTATTTCTAAGATGGCTTCTTCAAAGTTCACACTCTGAATCCTTTAAATTCATAGTCCTAAACACAGTAAAACTGCATACAATGCTATTAATTCAAACAAACCTGAAAAGTTCATTTTTAAAAAGGTTTCATATATGAAGTAACTCAAACCCTGTTTTTCTTGAGAAACACAGATACTTGAACAAATCTACAGAGAGTATCTTTTCAACATTTGACTCAAAGTTTATAAACTAAAGCTTTACCATCTATAAAATGACATTCATTTATAATTATATGTTATCAGCATAATGACCACTATAAGGGACTGTTGTCAAGAATGTGAAGAGAGGTGGGAGGATTGAAATTTTTCAGATCTGAGTTATGGATTTAAGTTTAGCACATGTTGGATGAAACTCTGATTTAAAACATCAACTAGGTGAGGTTACTCCAATTGATCAAGCATGTAAATTTCAAAGAAACAAACATATTGTCAAGTAATAAACTGTGTGGGTAGCAATAGCTTACTAACATTCTGTTTGGACTAGGGGAGTTTCTCAATGGAAAATGCCTTTACTTTGCTAAACAGACCAAGTTTCCATTTTGTCTTTTCTACTTACCTTATCCAAAGCTTCTCATAGACAGAAAAGGGAAGATGGAGAGGTGGGTATATGAAACAGGAAATAAATCAAACCGCACAAATCACTTGAATCTCTGATTTATCTATACCCTATCAAATGGCAGTTGTTGAATTGCCAATGGCTCATTGTATTATGGATAATTTTAAGTTCTTAGAAGGTTAAGCTAGAGAATTTTTATATCGCTAATAAAAGGAAATGATGCTAAGCAAAATAAGTCAATAAGAGAAAGACAATTATCATATGATCTCGATGATATGTGGAATTTAAGAAACAAGGCAAAGGATAATGGAGGAAGAGAGGAAAAAATGAAATGGGATGAAACCAGACAGGGAGACAAATCATTAGAGACTCTTAATCTCAGGAAATAAACTGAGGGTTGCTGGAGTGGTGGGGGTGGGAAGGATGGGGTGGCTGATGATGGACACTGGGGATGGTGTGTACTATGGTGAGCGCTGTGAATTGTGTAAGACTGATGAATCACAGACCTGTACCTCTGAAACAAATAATACATTATATGTTCATTAGTAAATAAAAAATAAATAAAATAAAAAAATAATTATAAGTAAATAAATAAAAATAAAAAATAAAAAAATAATTTAAAAAAGGAAATAATGCTGTGGAATACAGCTATAGCTGTATTACAGAGTATAGTTAATATCTCACTTTTATATATATTCATATTCATGTTATATATATTTATTTGTGTATACATGTGTATATATAAATATATATTTCTATAACCTTATCAGAAACATGATTTACAAATATTTTCTCCCATTCAGCAAACTGTCTTCTCACTTTCATGACAGTGTCCTTTATAGGACAAATTTTGAATTTTGTGTAATTTAGTTTATCTATCCTATCTTTTGTTGCTTGTGCTTTTGGTGTCATATCTAAAAAAACATTGTAGCACTCCAAGTCATGAAGAATTACTCTTATGTTTTCTTCTAAGTTTTTTATAATTTTAACCTTTAAATTTAAGCCTATAATCCATTTGAGTTAAGTGTTGTAAACAGTATGAGGTAAGGATCAAACTCCACTTTTCTGTATGAGAATATCCAGTTGTCCCAAAATCATTTATTGAAAACACTATTCATTCCCTATTGAATGGTTTTAGCATCCTTGTCAAAAATAAATTGACCATAGACTAATATCCCTGATGAACATGGATGCAAAAATTCTCACCAAAATACTAGCCAATAGGATCCAACAGTACATTAAAAGGATTATTTACCACAACCAAGCAGGATTTATTCCTGGGCTGCAAGGGTGGTTCAACATCCACAAATCAATATGATACACTACATAAAAGAAAGGACAAGAACCATATGATCCTCTCCATAGATGCAGAAAAAGCATTTGACAAAGTACAGCATTCTTTCTTGATTAAAACTCTTCACATTGTAGGGATAGAGGGAACATACCTCCATATCATAAAAGCCCACAGTGAACATCATTCTCAATGGGGAAAAACTGCAAGCTTTTCCCCTAAGGTCAGGAACGTGGCAGACATGTCCACTATCACCACTGCTGATCAACATAGTACTAGAAGTCCTAGCCTCAGAAATCAGACAACAAAAAGAAAGGAATCCAAATCAGCAAAGAAGTCAAACTCTCACTCTTTGTAGATGACAAGATACTCTATGTGGAAAACTCAAAAGACTCCACCCCAAAATTGCCAGAACTCACAGAGGAATTCAGCAAAGTGGTAGGATATAAAATCAATGCACAGAAATCAGTTGCATTCCTATACACCACCAAGAGAGAAGAAAGAGAAATTAAGGAGTTGATCCCATTTACAAATGCACCCAAAACCATAAGATATCTAGGAATAAATCTAACCAAAGAAGCAAAGGATCTGTACTCAGAAAACTATGGAATTCTCATGAAAGAAATTGAGGAAGACATGATAAATGGAAAAATGTTCCATGCTCATGGATTAGAAGACCAAATGTTAAAATGTCTACACTACCTAGAGCAATCTATACATTCAACGAAATCCCTATCAAAACACCATCAACTTTTTTCACAGAGCTGGAACAAATAATCCTAAAATTTGTATGGAACCAGAAAAGACCTCGAATAGCCAAAGGAATGTTGAAAAAGTAAACCAAAGCTGGTGGGATCACAATTCTGGACTTCCAGCTCTATTACAAAGCTATCATCATCAAGACAGTATGGTACTGGCACAAAAAGAGACACATAGATCAATGGAACAGAATAGAGAGCCCAGAAATGGACCCTCAACTCCATGGTCAACTAATCTTTGACAAAGCAAGAAAGAATATCCAATGGAAAAAAGACAGTCTCTTCAACAAATGCTGTTGGGAAAATTGGACAGCCACATGCAGAAGAATGAAAATGGACCACTTTCTTACACCATACATAAAAATAGAGGCAAAACGGATGAAAGACCAATATGTAAGACAGGGGTCCGTCAAAATCCTAGAGAACACAGGCAGGAAATTCCAGGACCTCGGCCACAGCAACTTCTTGCTAAACACATGTCCGAAGGCAAGGGAATCAAGGGCAAAAATGAACTATTGGGACTTACTCAAGATAAAAAGCTTTTGGGGGGCGGAGCAAGATGGCGGATGAGTAGGAGACCTGGATTTTGTTTAGTCCCAGGAATTCAGCTGGAGGGGGATCAAACCATTCTGAACACCTATGAACTCAACAGAAGATCTAAGAAAGGAATAGCAACAATTCTCTGAACAGAAAAGCGAACAATTTCTGGAAGGTAGGATGTGCAGAGAAGTGAATCCGAGGCGATATTTGAGAGGATAGATGGCGGGGGAGGGGGGCTCCATAGACTGCGTCTGGCAAATGATAGAGCCCTGGAGCACAAAATTGGAACTTTTAGAAGTCGGTTCCGCTGAGGGACGTTGCTCCAGTGGCTAGGCGGGGAGTGGAACCCACACGGGACAGTGTGGTCTCAGGACCCTCGGGGTCACAGGAAGACCGGGGGTACCTGAGGGCAGCAGAGCTCCCAGATATCAGAGCGCAGAAGCTGGCTGCAGAGACGGAGCCGAGGAGTGGGCTCTCAGCTTGGGGTTGCCATAAACTGTGATCTGAGGCGCAGTCAGGCCACTGCACCTCCAGCAGGGACCCAACAAGCGGCAGATCAGGGAGACTCCCCTTCCTCCCCCAGGAGGAGCGGCATGGGAGCACACCGCAGGGACCTGCTGGGTTTGGGGACTCCACAGTCTGAGGGAGGTCATGCGCCTCAGACAGAAATGCTCGGTCACAGGCCAGATGAGCACGGAGTGCGGCTGGAGACCAGGGAGACAGGAGTGATTGCTTTTCTCTGGGGGTGCACTGAAGAGTGGGTACCTGCATTCTCGGCTCCTACAGGGCAGAGATTGGGAGGCCGCCATTTTCACTCTCATCCTCCAAAGCTGTACAGAAAGCTTGCAGGGAACAAAACTCCGGAGAGCAAACCTGAGCAGATTACTTAGCCTGGACCGGCAAGGGCGGGGCAATTCCACATCCAGCAAAGACATTTGGGAACCACGGCAATAGGCCCCTCCCCCAGAAGATCAGCAAGAACAGCCAGCCACGACCAGTTTACCAACCAATGAGAATGGCAGAATTCCAGCACTACAAAAAACTGCACATAGAATTCATGTCTTTTTTACCATGATTCTTTAGTCTTTCAAAAATTTTCTCTTTTTTAATGTCTTTTTTTTTAATTCTCCTTTTTCCCTTTTTCAACCAAATCTTATTAATTCCTTTTTTAAAAAAAATATTTTTTATTTCTCATTTTTAGAGTCATATTCTATCCCTGGTACTTATATATATAACTTATATATATATATATAAGTTGTTCTTATATATATATATTATATATATATATAAGTTGTTCTCCCTTTAAAATATTGAGACACAGTTTCTTCTAAAAGATCATAATATACCCTAAATCTCTAATGTATGGCTTTGTTCTAGTCTCCTACCTGATCACATTCTCTCCCTTTTTTTTATCCTCTTCTTTCTTTTTTCAACCAACTTCTTATCAATTCCTTTTATAAAATAATTTATAATTTTCATAATTACAGTCATATTCCATCCCTTCATCATATAAACCCTTATTTTTGTACATATATAAGTTTTTCTTTCTTTAAAATTTTGGGAGGCACTTTCTTCTAACAGACCAAAATACACCCAAAATCTAGTGTGTGCCACTGATCTGTGCACCAGTCTAATCATATTTGATATTCTGATTTTTTGTTTTGTTTTGGTTTGTCTTTATCTTTTTCTTTTTTTCTTTTTCTTTTTTCTTTCTTTCCTTTTCTTTTCCCCCAGTTTCAGGTCTTTTCTGATTAGTTTAGTGTATATTTTCTGGGGACGTTGTTACCCTCTTAGCATTTTGTTCTCTCATTCACCTATTTTCCTCTGGACAAAATGACAACACGGAAAAAATCACCTCAACAAAAAGAACAAGAGGCAGTTCTGACTGCCAGGGACCTAATCAATAGGGACATTAGTACGATGACGGAACTAGAGTTCAAAATGACGATTTTAGAGATACTAGCTGGGCTTGAAAAAAGTATGGAAGTTACTAGAGAAACCCTTTCTGGAGAAATAAAAGAACTAAAATCTAACCAAGTCGAAATCAAAAAGGCTATTAATGAGGTGCAATCAAAAATGGAGGCTCTAACGGCTAGGATAAATGAGGCAGAAGAGAGAATTAGTGATATAGAAGACCAAATGGTGGAAAATAAAGAAGCTGAGAAAGAGAGAGATAACCAACTACTGAATCACGAGGGCAGAATTCGAGAGATAAGCGATACCATAAGACGAAACAACATGAGAGTAATTGGGATCCCAGAAGAAGAAGAAAGAGAGAGAGGGGGGCAGAAGTTATACTGGAGCAAATTACAGCAGAGAACTTCCCTAATTTGGGAAAGGAAACAGGCATCAAAATCCAGGAGGCACAGAGAACCCCTCTCAAAATCAATAAAAATGCCCCAACATCTACTAGGAAAACTTACGAGTCTCAGAGACAAAGAGAAAATCCTGAAAACAGTGTGGGAGAAGCGATCTGTAACCTACAATGGTAGAAACATTAGATTAGCAACAAATCTACCCACAGAGACCTGGCAGGCCAGAAAGGACTGGCATGATATCGTCAGAGCACTAAATGAGAAAAATATGCAGCCAAGAATACTATATCCAGCTAGGCTGTCATTGAAAATAAAAGGAGAGATAAAAAGCTTCCAGGACAAACAAAAACTAAAGGAATTTGCAAACACAAAATCAACCCTACAAGAAATATTGAAAGGGGTCTTCTAAGCAAAGAGAGAGCCTAAAAGCAACATCGACCAGAAAGGAACACAGACGATATACAGTAACAGTCACCTTACAGGCAATACAGTAGCACTAAATTCCTATCTTTCAATAGTTACCCTGAATGTAAATGGGCTAAATACCCCAATCAAATTGGGCTATCAGACTGGATAAAAAAAACAAGACCCATCAATACGCTGTAAGAAATTCACTTTAGACCCAAAGACACACCCATATTGAAAGTGAAGGAGTGGAAAACCATTTACCATGCTAATGGACACCAAAAGAAAGCTGGGTGGCAATCCTTATATCAGACAAATTAGATTTTAAATGAAAGACTGTAATAAGAGATGAGGAAGGACACTATATCCTACTTAAAGGGTCTATCCAACAAGAAGATCTAACAATTGTAAATATCCATGCCCCTAACATGGGAGCAGCCAATTATATAAGGCAATTAATAACAAAAGCAAAGAAACACATCAACAACAATACAATAATAATGGGGGACTTTAACACCCCCCTCACTGAAATGGACAGATCATCTAAGCAAAAGATCAACAAGGAAATAAAAGACTTTAAATGAAACACTGGACAAAATGGACTTCACAGACATATTCAGAACATTCCATCCCAAAGCAACAGAATGCACATTCTTCTGTGTGTGGAATGTGGAATGTGCCTGTGGAACATTCTCCAGAATAGATCACATCCTAGGTCACAAATCAGGTCTCAACCGGTACCAAAAGATTGGGATCATTCCCTGCATATTTTCAGACCACAGTGCTTTGAATCTAGAACTCAGTCACAAGAGGAAAGTCAGAAAGAACTCAAACACATGGAGGCTAAAGAGCATCCTACTAAAGAATGAATGGGTCAACCAGGAAATTAAAGAAGAATTAAAAAAAATTAATGGAAACCAATGAAAATGAAAACAGAACTGTTCAAAATCTTTGGGATGCAGCAAAGGCAGTCCTAAGAGGAAAGTATATAGCAATACAAGTCATTCTCAAGAAACAAGAAAGATCTCAAATACACAACCTAACCCTACACCTAAAGGAGCTGGAGAGAGAACAGCAAACAAAGCCTAAACCCAGCAGGAGAAGAGAAATAATAAAGATCAGAGCAGAAATCAATGAAACAGAAACCAAAAGAACAGTAGAACAGATCAATGAAACAAGGAGCTGGTTCTTTGAAAGAATTAATAAGATTGATAAACCCCTGGCCAGACTTAGCAAAAAGAAAAATGACCCAAATCGACAAACTCATGAATGAAAGAGGAGAGATCACAACCAACACCAAAGAAATACAAACAATTACAAGAACATATTATGAGCAACTGTATGCAAGCAAATTAGATAATCTGGAAGAAATGGATGCATTCCTAGAGATGTATCCACTACCAAAACTGAACCAGGAAGAAATAGAAAACCTGAACAGACCTATAACCACTAAGGAAATTGAAGCAGTCATCAAAAATCTCCCAACAAACAAAAGCCCAGGGTCAGATGGCTTCCCAGGGGAATTCTACCAAACATTTAAAGAAGAATTAATACCTATTCTGAAACTGTTCCAAAAAATAGAAATGGAAGGAAAACTTCCAAACTCGTTTTATGAGACCACCATTACCTTGATCCCCAAACCAGACAAAGACCCCATCAAAAAGGAGAATTACAGACCAATATCCTTGATGAACACAGATGCAAAAATTCTCACCAAAATACTAGCCAATAGGATCCAACAGTACATTAAAAGGATTATTCACCACGACCAAGTGAATATCCCTGGGCTGCAAGGTTGGTTCAACATCTGCAAATCAATCAATGTAATACAGTATATTAATAAAAGAAAGAACAAGAACCATTTGATCCTCTCAATAGATGCAGAAAAAGCATCTGACAAAGTACAGCATCCTTTCTTGTTTAAAACTCTTCAGAGTGTAGGGATAGAGGGTACATACTTCAGTATCATAAAAGCCATCTATGAAAAACCCACAGCGAATATCGTTCTCAATGGGGAAAAACTGAGAGCTTTCCCCGTAAGGTCAGGAACATGGCAGGGATGTCCACTAACACCACTGCTATTCAACATAGTATTAGAAGTCCTAGCAATCAGACAACAAAAGGAAATAAAAGTCATCCAAATCGGCAAAGAGGAAGTCAAACTCTCACTCTTTGCAGATGGTATGACACTTTATGTGGAAAACCCAAAAGACTCCACCCCAAAACTGCTGAACTCATACAGGAATTCAGTAAAGTGGCAGGATATAAAATCAATACACAGAAATCAGTGGCATTCCTATACACCAACAACAAGACAGAAGAGAGAGAAATCAAGGAGTCGATCCCATTTACAATTGCACCCAAAACCATAAGATACCTAGGAATAAATCTAACCAAAGAGGCAAAGGATCTGTACTCAGAAAACTATAAAATACTCATGAGAGAAATTGAGGAAGACACAAAGAAATGGAAAAACATTCCATGCTCATGGATTGGAAAAACACTGTGAAGATGTCAATGCTCCCTAGAGCAATCTACACATTCAGTGCAATCCCCATCTAAATACCATCCACTTTTTTCAAAGAAATGGAACAAATAATCGTAAAACTTGTGTGGAACCAGAAAAGACCCCGAATAGCCAGAGGGATGTTGAAAAAGAAAAACAAAGCTGGCGGCATCACAATTCCGGACTTCCAGCTCTATTATAAAGCTGTCATCATCAAGACAGTATGGTACTGGCACAAAAACAGACACATAGATCAATGGCACAGAATAGAGAGCCCAGTAATGGACCCTCAACTCTATGGTCAACTAATCTTTGACAAAGCAGGAAAGAATGTCCAATGGAAAAAAAACAGTCTCTTAACAAATGGTGTTGGGAAAATTGGACAGCCACGTGCAGAGAATGAAACTGGACCATTTCCTTACACTGCACAGAAAAATAGACTCCAAATGGTTGAAAGACCTAAACGTGAGACAGGAGTCCATCAACATCCTAAAGGAGGACACAGGCAGCAACCTCTTCGACCTCAGCCACAGCAACTTCTTCCTAGAAACATCGCCAAAGGCAAGGGAAGCAAGGGCAAAAATGAACTATTGGGACCTCATCAAGATAAAAAGCTTTTGCACAGCAAAAGAAACAGCCAACAAAACCAAAAGACAATAGACAGAATGGGAGAAGATATTTGCAAATGCCTTATCAGATAAAGAACTAGTATCCAAAATCTATAAGAACGTATCAAACTCAACACCCAAAGAACAAATAATCCAATCAAGAAATGGGCAGAAGACATGAATAGACATTTCTCCAAAGACGACATACAAATGGCCAACAGACACCTGAAAAAATCCTCAACAACACTCGGCATCAGGGAAATCCAAATCAAAACCACAATGCGCTACCACCTCACACCTGGTCAGAACGGCTAAAATTAAGAATTCAGGAAACAACAGATTTTGGCAAAGATGCAGAGAAAGGGGAACCCTCTTACACTGTTGGTGGGAATGCAAGCTGGTGCAGCCACTTTAGAAAACAGTATGGAGTTTCCTCATAGAGTTGAAAATAGAGCTACCCTATGATCCAGCAACGGCACTACCGGGTATTTACCATAATACAGATGTAGTTATCTGAAGGGGCAACTGTACCCCAATGTTTATAGCAGCAATGTCCATAACAGCCAAACTACGTAAAGAGCCCAGATGTCCATCAACAGATGAAAGGTAAAAAAAGATGTGCGCGCATGCGTGCACACACACACATACACTGGACTATTACTCAGCCATCAAAAAATAAATAACATCTTGCCATTTGCAAAGACATAGATAGAACTAGAGGGTATTATGCTAAGCAAAATAAGTCAATCAGAGAAAGACAATTATATGATCTCACTCATACGTGGAATTTAAGAAACAAAACAGAAGAGCTTAAGGGAAAGGAGGGAAAAATAAAACAAGACAAAATCAGAGAGGTAGACAAAGCATAAGAAATTCTTAATCATAGGAAACAAACTGAAGACTGCTGGAGGGGAGACTGCTGGAGTGCGGGGATGGGGTAACTGGGTGTTAGGCCTTAAGCAGGGCACGTGATATAATGAGAACTGGGTATTTTATAAGACTGATGAATCACTGACCTCTACTTCTGAAACCAAAAACACATTATTTGCTAATTAATTGAACTTTAATATTAAAAAAATAAAACAGCGAATCAAAAAATAGAGTACTTCATTCTCAAAAACAAAACAAAAAAACAGAAAACAATTGACCAAAATCATTTGAGGATTTATTTTTTAAAAAAGTTACTGATAGTTTCTATGTGTAAACACTAACTGGACTTTTACTCATACCAGTTATTTTCAGATAACAAGCACTTTCTTTGGCTAAATTTTACACTATAACAAATGTATTTGTTGAACAAGAAAAGAGGAATTACAAAAGTGGAAGTGGGGGTTCAGTAAGAGTTGGGAAGAAAAGTACTGTACTGGAAAGAACTCCAAATTAGGGACCTCGACACCTGAATTCTAGTTCTGTTTTTGTTAGTAGCAATATGCAAAGGTTAACAGGCTAATTCAGTATATCTGACGTATAATAAAGAATGGCCTTTTAAGCTGGATCATATACCCACCTCTCACCTTACCACTGTGACAGAGAGTTTAACAAACCAGAACTAAATTTAAAAAAAAAAAAAAAAACACATCTATTTGAGAGAGAGAGAACAAGCAAGCAAGCACGGAGGGTGGGGGTCAGGTTGAGAAGCAGACTCCCCGCTGAGTGTAGAGCCTGATGCCGGGCTCAGTCTTATAACCCTGAGATCATGACCTGACTCAAAATCAAGAGTTGAACGCCCAACCAACTAAGCCACCCAGATGCCCCCAGAACAGAAATTTTAAAAGGAATTCTTCTTTCATGGGAAAGGTGTCCTGAAATATATTAGCACTCTATAATAGTAAGTTATTGCTTTGGTTCATTTAGGCTGCTATAAGAAAATGTCATAGACTGGGGTGGCTTATAAATAGAAATTAATTTCTCACAGTCCTAGAGGCTACCAAGTTCAAGATCAAGTGCCAGCTGATTTGGTGATTTGTGAAAGCCTGCTTCCTGGTTCAAAAATGCCCTCATAATGCAAAAGCAGGTGGAGTTCTCTGTGGCCTTTTTCAAAAGGGCACAATCCCATTCACAATGGCTCTGCCTCCATGACCTAATCACCTCCCAAAGGCCCCACTGCTAAATATCACATTAGGAATTAGGTTTCAACATACAAACTTGGAGGCAACACAACCTCCAGTCTATAGCAGACATGTACATTCAGCTACGTCACAGGAAAAATTATACTCTTCAGAAGATAACTACTATGAAATGAATGGGTCTGATATTATCCAGTCAATCCACAGGGCATAAATTAATGATTTTCCTTCTATCTGCCAAAGCATAGATCTGCTTTTCATCACACTGTTTTTGTGTATGCATTCTTTAATCTAGTCTTATTTATCCTCCATTTTGTATGTTTTTGGTATTATAAACAAATCTATTTGTATAGTCTATCTTATAAGTAATAAATCAAAAATGTCAATACCCAATCAAAAACATTTAAATATATCACTTCTAATAAATATTCCTCTTTCCTTCAAGTGAATATTTTTCATTCAATCACAATAGAATCCTCTTGTTATATTAATATACTGCAGAATACTCTGATTATAATCTTTTTTAGAGTGTGTATTTGTAACTGCACAAAACAAGAATCCATAAAAGACAATTATTTCTGTACTTTTTGTTCTTCCAAGGCCCCAGTTTTGTAGTAAATGGATAGCACTAGAACACTTTATCATATCACAACAAAAAAGGGAAAAAAAGTTAAAAACAAAAAAGCTATGTATTAGTGCGTGAATGACCTTCAGCCTGAAACTTCCATATCTTCTAGTCCATTCCATTAGAATAAGTATTATCAATATCTTATAGCCCACATCTTCTGACTTCTGAACTGATAAATAAAGCAGACTCTCCGTTTCCAGAGAGTTTCTAATTTAAAGCACTTAGTGCTCAATCCAGCATAGAGCATGAACAGACTTTAAAAATTCTCCTACCGTAGGAGGCCAGAGATCACACTTCCCCAGATTTAAGAATGTTGTTTTAGCTGTTACAGGATGAAGCAAATGAAAAAGTGAAACTCCCAGAGCAAAGCAGAGTATACTTTAAAGATGTCCATAAGGTTAAAAGTAAATTTTTTACTGGTATACTCAGCCCTCTATCTTCTTTACTTTCTATGCTGAGCACTATACCTTAACCAAGGTTCCAAAATCTATAGTATAATCTTGGTAACTAAAAATTCTATTAAACTACCAAAAACTGTTCACTTATTATCAAATGCCTGTGGTCAGGATAACACTGGGTATCCTAAACTCATGATTCACAGGTAACTAGTCAGCCCAATTGATGCAACATATTCTTTGCTCTTTAAAAACATAAAGAATATTGTTGCCTCTTACCTCACTTATCTCATCTCTTCGTATTATTTGCTTATTGACATTTTCTTATCACTAAAAGCTAAAAGTACAGCTTCCTCTAGGAAATCTTCCCTCGGTTTTTATTGGACATTTATTTTTAGTACTTTTCATTTGTAAATTACTTTCTGCTATCATATTTTTTAATTCTCTGTCTGCTTTCCCAGGGTAGTTTGAGCTCTTTGAAAGCTGAAGCAGAATCTGATGTACTTTAATATCATACTTATCTTTTAATCTTATAGAAAACACCCACATAAGTTAATCATAAATTGCAAAATACTTAGGGGAATACATTACAATTATTCTGGATTTTAAATGACAATTTTTGTATCTGATGATTGAGAGCAGGTACAGAGTCTCGCTCTTATTGTATCCCCAGTGCTTGAACTAGGTACTCATTTAACTCATGTTGAATCAATGTTTGGATTAATAACTTACCTTAAAAGAAAACACAAAATTAAAAGGAAGTTAAATATTCTTTTCTGTAATATCTGCTACTGGGATAACACTGCAATACTGATTAAAACACAAGAAATGATGTGAACCAGAGAACATATATGGAAGCAAATAAGCACATGAAAGATGATCAACATTATTAGTCAATAAAGGAATGAAAATTAAAATGACAATGAGATACACCATCACATACCTACTCTATTGATCAGAATTAAAAAGACTGAACATACCAAATGTTGGAGATTTAGAAAAACTAGAACTCTTATATACACTTGGTGGGAATGAAAATGAAACAACCACTTTGGAAAATAGTTTGGTAGTTTCTAAAAAGAGTTATGATCAAGCCATTCCACTCCTAGGTATTTACTTAAGAGAAATGAACACACATGTTCATACAAACACTTGGACCTCAATGTTAAAGTTACTTTCATTTTTAATAGCCAAAATCTGAAAACAACTCAAATGTGTATCGGAAGGTGAATGGAAAAACAAATTGTAATATATCCAGGCAACGGAATACTCCTCAGCAAGAAAAAGCAACAATCCATTGGTATTTAATACAACATGGATACCTCCGCAAACAATTATTCTAAGAAAGCAGACTAAAGAGTACATACTGAGTGATGCACTTTATATAAATATCTAATACATAGTGACAGAAGTAATCAGTAGTGACAGCAAATCGGTAATTGCCTGGGATTGGGGAATGGGGCAGGAATAAGGATTAGAAACGATCATGAGGAAACTTTTGTGAGAAATGGATATCTTATTATCTTGATTGTGATAATGGATCCATAGGTGTACAGATGTCAAAACATCACAAATTGTACATTTTAGATATAAAACTGGCATACAATAAATTACACATATCAATAAAGTTGTTCAAAAATAAAGACTAAAGGATCCTTGGAATAAATTATCCATATATTTAATCTGATGAAAATCATCAAGAGTTATTTCAGGTAGCTGACTAGCTAACAACCTCCTTTCCCTTTTCTGGCATCTGCTCAGGAGTTTTCAGTGGTGGTTCTTAAGTCCATGTGAGAAACAGTTTAACATAATGTTAAGATATTTATTAACATGATGTTTATCTAATTTTATGTAACTTTAAAATAACATAAGTATAAAGTGTATTGAAATCTTAATATACAATTTACAATTATGAATTATAATATAAATAAATATGTAAATATATAATCATCCAAGCAGTTGAAATTCTGTCTTCTCACTGCATTTAAAATATAATCCAAACACTTCATTGTGATTTGAAATCTCCCCTCTTCTCTCTTTAATGTCATAACACTCTTAAGAATAGATCACCATGCTGTGATCATAGACATTCTTTTTGTTTTTCTCCATTGGGAATATGTCAAGTTCCATTATCCCTCTGGGCCATCGCACTTGCTAGAGCATTTGTTAAAAACTCTCCCCAGATCATCATCATCAACTCCTACCTCCTCCACGAAGTCATCACCATAATACAATCCAAATAGTCAATTATACTCTCCCTTTCACTCTTTATCACATATTCCTGTTTTATTTTCCTCATTACATTTATTTCCAATTTGTCCTGTTTCTTTACTCACTGGCTTTGGCTATTTTCCATCACTAGAATGTTAAATGCAATGTGGCAGTAGCCTTTGTTAATTGCAGTAACCCCAAAACATAGACCATGTCTGGAACATAGGTAGGCTATCAAAAATGATGAAAGCTCATGTACTTTAGCATGTTCTCAGTGTGGCAAGTAAACCTGGTTACTAGTAGGCAGGTTGTTTTCTCATGGCTGTCCCATTAAGACGAATGGACTGATTTTATGTGAATAGCTAAAGAAGTATATTTTGATGACAATTTTGACCATTTAAATAGATTTAATCTGACTATAATGGCTACATATTCCATGTGTAACATAAAGTTGAATAAACTGAATTTTAGTCAAGTTATCTTCAAAGTGGTGTTATTTTTAAAAATTCATCTTTATTATTTCTACAATCTTATGGTTAGTTGTTTGCAAAAATAGAAATTTTGTGGCAAGAATGCAGTAACCTAGGAAACTTCCAATTTGAGCCATTTAGTGGAAAAGATAACCCTAAGGTATATTCTCAGTGAAACAACTTGATCTTGCACCAAATATAATTTTTGTCACACTGACAGTTTCAGAAGACAAAAGTTGAAATAGACACATAAACCAACAAACACAATAAGCATTCTGGAAGAAATGAGGGAGAATTCAAACAGATACTCCCAACCAATGACTGTGCAAGGGAAAAGAATTACACTTGACATCCCCAGATTCTGCCTGGAACCATACAGGGGAACTAAGTTTTTCTAAGGTCAGTAAATACCCCAAATAGTAAATGCAGTATTTTCCAAAGAAAGGCATCTCCAAATTAGAACCTTAGATTTTCCAAAGATTAAGATTAGCCACCTAATCACTAACACACTAAAAACAAGACTCTGTGAGTGATATTTGACAGAAACTACAAAAACAGTTTTACATTGGAAAGATGTTATAAATTAGAATTTATAGCTAGACACCACAGATTAACTACATGTGACATATTTGCAGAAATATCTTCTGATAACATAAGAACTGGCCAACACTTTATTCTCAGAAATTACCAGGAAGATTTGAAACCAATCAAATTATACCTTAGAAATAAAATATAACTGCTTTAATCAAAAATATATGGCTAATATGATCCTCTCAATAGATGCAGAACAAGCATTTGACAAAGTACAGCATCCACTCTTGATAAAAACTCTCAACAAAGTAGGGATAGAGGGAATATAACTCAACCTCATAAATAACATAGATGAAAAACTCACAGCTAATATAATCCTAAATGGGGAAAAACTGAAAGCTTTTCCTCTACAGTCAGGAATAAGACAGGGACGTCCACTCTCATCATTGTTATTTAACATAAGAAGTCCTAGCCAAAGCAATCAGGCAAGAAAAAGAAATAAATGGCATCCAAACAGGGGAGGAATAAGTCAAACTTTCATTATCTGCAGAAGACATGATATTCTACATAGAAAGCCAGAAAGACTCCACCAAAAAATTGCTAGAACTGATACACAAATTCATCAAAGTCACTGGATACAAAATCAATGTACAGAAATCTGTTGCATTCCTATACACCAATAATGAAGCAGCAGAAAGAAAAATCAAGGAATAGATCACATTTACAATTGCACCAACACCAAGAAGATACCAAGGAATAAACCTAACCAAAGAGGTAGAAGACCTGTACTCTGAAAACTATAAAATACTGATGAAAGAAATTAAAGATGACACAAGGAAATGGAAAGACAGTCCATGCTCATAGATTGGAAGAACAAATGTTGTTAAAATGTTTATTCGACCCAAAGTAGTCTACACATTTGGTGCAATTCCTATAAAAATACCACCAGTATTTTTCACAGAGCTAAAACAAACAATCCTAAAATTTGTATGGAACCATAAAAGACCTGAATAGCCAAAGCAATCTTGAAAAAGCAAAGCAAAGCTGGAGGTATCACAATTCTGGACTTTACCTTATATTACAATGCTGTAGCGATCAAGACAGTAATGGTACTGGTGCAAAAATGGACACATAGATCAATGGAACAGAACAGAAAACCCAGAAATGGGCCATCAGCTCTATGGTCAACTAATCTTCAACAAAGCAAGAAAGAATATCCAATGGATAAACGACAGTCTTTTTAACAGATGGTGTTGGGAAACCTGGACAACAATAAGCAAAAGAAACTAGACCACTTTCTTACACCATCCATAAATATAAATTCAAAATGGATGAAAGACCTAAATTTATGTCAGACATGAAACCATAAAAATCCTAGAGAAGAACACAGGCAGCAATCTCTTTGACACTGGCCAGAGCAACTTCTCACTAGATACATCTCTGGAGGAAAGGGAAACAAAAGCAAAAATAAACTATCGGGACCTCATCAAGATAAAAAGCTTCTGTGCAGTGAAGGAAACAATCAACAAAACCAAAAGGGAGCCTATGGAATGGGAGAAGATATTAGCAAATGACATAACTGATAAAGGGTTAGTATCCAAAATATATAAAGAATGTATCAAACTCAACACCCAAAAAAGGAATAATCTAATTATAAAATGGGCAGAAGAAATGAATAGACATTTTTCCAAAGAAGACATAGAGATGGCTAACAGACACGTGAAAAGATGCTCAACATCACTCATCATCAGGGAAATACAAACTACCATGAAATATCACCTCAGAAAGGCAGAATGGCTAAAATTAACAACACAGGAAACAAAAGATGTTGGTGAGGATGCAGAGAAAGAGGGACTCTCTTACACTGTTGGTGGGAATGCAAACAGGTGCAGCCACTGTGGAAAACAGTATGAAGGTTCCTCAAGAAGTTGAAAATAGAACTACCCTACAATCCAGCAATTGCACTGCTAGACTTCTACCCAAAGGATACAAGAATACTGATTCAAAGAGATACATACACCCCAATGTTTATAGCAGCATTATCTATAATAGCCAAATCACGGAAAGAGCCCAAATGTCCATCCACTGATAAACGGATAGAGATGGGGTGTGTACACACACACATACACACACACACACACACACACACACTCACACACAATGGAATATTACTCAGCCATCAAAAAGAAAGAAATCTTGCCATTTGCAACGACTTGGACGGAACTAGAAAGCATGCTAAGCAAAACAAATCAGTCAGAGAAAGACAAATACCATACAATTTAATTTATATGTGGAATTTAAGAAACAAAAGAAATAAATGTAGGAGTGAAGAAAGAGGAAGCAAACCATAAAACAGACTCTTAACTACAGAGAACAAGCTGAGGGTTGCTGGAGGGGAGGTGGGCGAGAGGATGGGTTAAATGGGTGAAGGGTATTAAGGAGGGCACTTGTGATGAGTCCTGGGTATCAGAGGTAAGTGATGAATCACTTAATTCTAGTCCTGAAACTACTATTATGCTATATGTTAACTAACTGGAATTTAAATAAAAACTTGAAACAAAAAAGAAAAATATATGGCTAAGTGCCAGCCTAGACTCAACTGCATAGAGTAAAAGAATGATAATAAACCTGAAGAAATCACCTAAAATGCATCAAAGAGAATAAAGATAAGGAATTTAAGGAATTTCAAATATTTTTAGGTTGTCAAAGCTAATATTCACCTAACTGGGGTCACAAAGAGAGAAAATAAAAGAAAGGCAATATTTAAAGAAATATTCAGCTCTGAATTTTCCACAACTGATGAAAAGGAATGAATTTATATATACAGGAATCACAATGCATTCTAAACAGGATAAAAAATAAATAAAAGTCTGAAGACACAATAAGGAAACTAAAGAATATCAAAAACAGATTATTTTCAAACCATCAAAGAGAAAAAGACAGATCTACAATAGAGAGTTAGACAGTAGATTTCTCAGTGGCAAATATGAAAGCCAGAAGACAGTAGAATAGTATCTCCAAAATCATGGGAAGAAATGATTACCTACAGAAATAAAACTAGTAAAATTCTTTCAAGAATAAAGGTAAAATAACACTGTCAGATAAAGTCTGAGAGTTTACTACCAATAGGTCAAATGAAGAACACTGAGACTTTGTTTTTCTAGTATTAAATTCAATATTAAGGATTTATTTTCAGGAAAACATTATACATTATATAGAATAAATTTAATGTTAATGTTATTGGTGTTATATTTGTTGGAATTTGTATTATGATGATATATAAACTGTAAGTTCAGGAAATATATACACAGTCTCAAGTTTATTCTTATTAAACTTAAATATGTATAATGTAAATGAACCTGTGGGGTCCATGAAATTATTAAAGGAGTCATTGAAACTATTTAAATATGATGAACACTCAGCTAGATAATCCCTTATATCTCCTGCAGCTTTAAAATTGCATGATTTTCTTTCTGCAATCATATCTATCACCATCTTTTCAGCTTCAGCTTACTCTTGTATCTTGCTGTCATTAAGTTTAGTGAGTGTGAAAAAAGAATATTTCAACTTTTCAAAAATCTGAGCTAAAGTGACT
Organism: Eumetopias jubatus; assembly: GCF_037043125.1. Taxonomy (NCBI): domain Eukaryota; kingdom Metazoa; phylum Chordata; class Mammalia; order Carnivora; family Otariidae; genus Eumetopias; species Eumetopias jubatus. The sequence goes on from NW_028274807.1 coordinate 89,963,091, forward strand.
TACTAGAAGCTTTCAAATTCATCACCATTAGATCTTCTAATGGATATTATGCTTCTGTGAACATATTATACTTTTTTTTTATTTTTTTAAAGATTTTATTTATTTATTTGAAAGAGAGAGAGAATGAGAGACAGAGAGCACGAGAGGGAAGAGGCCCAGAGGGAGAAGCAGATTCCCTGCTGAGCAGGGAGCCCGATGTGGGACCCGATCCCGGGACTCCAGGATCATGACCCGAGCCGAAGGCAGTCGCCCAACCAACTGAGCCACCCAGGCACCATATTATACTTTTTAACCGAATTCCAGGCACAGGAAAAAATTAAGTAATGGTAGTTTTTTTGTTGTACACAAGGTTGAAATCTCTCATATAAGTGCTTGCTTGTTTTAATCATCTAAGAAAATATCCTATTTTGACTTTTCTCTCTGTCCTATTGGCTTCCAGCAAGGTGCAATGATTGCTCTGTAAGGATGAACTTTTCAGTATAGAGTAAAATAATGGTTTTGCATCATCTAGAAGCTTTATGTTTTCATGTATTTTTTTTACTACAAAGTCTGAATAATGCAAAGTATTTTAGAATTTTGTTCAGTTATGCATTTGGTAGACAACTGATAAATGACTGATGCTTTTACATTTTGAAATTATAAAATGCTTCCATTGGATTAGAAGAATCTACTGGATTAGAAGACTTGCCTTATTTTTCCTTCTTAAAACCAGCTGCTTTGGAATTCTGTTGTATCTCCCAAAGGAGATTTTAACAAGTCTTGCTCTAAGAAAGGCTATTTTCTTTACCCTTATAAATCAGGAGATGAATTCTGTAGGATGGTTAAATTTTAAAACATATTCACAAGTTTTTAATGTCATGCTATGTTTATTATTTTTTATCAGGTATGTCTAAATTTCAATGCAATCAGTTATAAATTCTTTTTTCACCCCCCAAAATAGGGGGAAAACCCTACACACCATAGTTTGAGAACCTTAGATTAGTAAGGGAGAAAAATGTTTTTGTATTTCAAGCATGCTATTAAATAACTAGTTAACTTTTTTAGGGGTAACTACACCTGCCTAAACCTTATTTTTTTTTCCAAAAACAAGAATGGAGGTGAGGCAAAGATCATGTACTAAGTGATAGCTATATCTGTCAAGAGCTTTAGAAACTGTAGGTATCAAAAAATCTAGTTAATAGCTTAAACCAAGAGTTGTTTTTTTGTTCCCTCACTTAAAGAAGTCCAGCACTTGTACAACAAGAAATGTTAGTTATACTTATCAACAGACACCCAGGTGCTACCATATGTCTATTCTTCCAAATTTGGCCAGTGGATTTTGGTCTCTCTTGTTGCAAGACTGCTGCTGTAGCTCCAAGTATTGCATACGCTTAGGTAAATACAGAGTCATACCTATTTTATACCAGCAAGAATTTTTTTCCCCCTGATGTCTCCCATTACACGCACCCTCTAGGATATCCCTCCCTGTATCTCACTATGCAGAACTAGGTCACACGTATATACTAATCAAAAAGTAAGATGGACAAAGAGAATAGCATGATTAGCAAGATTTGGTTAAACCAGTGTTTGTTTTGAGAATCCTAGGGGTATTTTAGGCTGGAAAATTCTTTGTTATTAAGAACAGTACCGTATTTACCCGCACACCTGGAATTTATAACCTAAGGGGCACTGAAAGTCCTTATTATCTCTCAACCCTTCAGACTCTCTAAAACATGTTCAAACATTTCTAAATGTCCCTTAGAGGGACAATACATCCCCTGGCTAAGATCCATTAGCCAAAGTTGGGCATATTTCCGCCAGGAACAACAATGGAATTCTGTTGCAAATTAAAAAGTGATGAATGGCTACTTGGTAAGCAATCACAGTACCTACGATGAATTCAGAGTTCCCTTTCAGTTCTAATACCTACAGTTTTATGAAGATATATTAGGCTACCACAAACAGCCTAAAAAAATATTTTGCTATTTCAAAATTGTGTTTTCACAACCAAAAAATCCCATAATACCTTTCCAACATAAGCAGAAAGATTTACTTCTTTTCATTTCAATCCCAAACTGTTACACTACCCTAGTGGTGTAAATTATAAAATTTTCAAACAATTTGCCATTTTTGTTGGGAAACCACTGTTTCAAGTCATTTTGGGGAATGGAAGAGGAATCAAAAGCATCAAAGAAACCAAAAGATTCAGTGGTTATATTAACAATGGTCTTATGTTCATTGTTCAATAAAAGATGAGAGTGGAAGATTCTGAACTCCCAGATTAATTCCGTGTATCAAAATGTTTGCTAGTTCTTTTCCATGGATGTTCTAAGTAGCTGTCCACTTGCATTAAGTGTAATGAAATAATGTTCTCACTGTATACAATTCTATTGTAGGCTCTGGACATATGGTAATTGAGGTCCTATCTTACTCAAAAATTTTATGCAAAGCACAAAATGTACCAAATAATGATCAGTAAAGATTTATTCAATAAATGAATTTTGGCCTTTAAATTTTTCACCTAATAAGCTTGCAGCAATGGGAGGAAGTAGACAATTAAAACTCTTTTCTGTGTCTTCACAAAATCCTTTTAACTATATTATTACATGTAAATAATTCAAACAGTGAGCAAGTTAGACTAAAAGATCCTTGCTTCTAATATAAAAGCAGTGGTTTAAAAATCATAGTTTCTGGAGCTCTTGGAGTTCCACAGAGTTATCTCTAGGGTTGGGGGAGGGCTAGTTAGAGGATAAATGAAGCAAATAAGGTTAATGTATAGAGGCTGGTCTTTCACCTCTGCTCTATGAATTCCCTTTTTTACATATTTTTTGTCTGTGTGAAATTTTAGCAAAAAAGTATCAGTAAAAATGGCATGGGAATCGCTGGTCTACAGTAATGGATAGGTGGTACTGTCAATGTTGCTCCATTCTCAGATAGAGAAAATGTCTTCAAAGTTTGCTCAAAGTAGCCCACCCTCCCAAAAACGGTTAACCATTGTTCCAGGACAAAAAGTCACCTTAATGATATCCATCAAAAGAGAAAAGACTGGAAGCTTTTCTTTATTTGTGTCAACAGCAATGCCTCCTGGAGGGAGAAATGCAAATTGCCCCTGAAGTGAAGACATTTCATTCAATATTCATTTTAAAACTGTGCAAAGTGCTGGGGAAGGAAATTAATTGGACTTGACCTCTTCCCTCAAGGAGTTTACCAGTCAGCACATAATAGGTATGCAAATACGTCTTTCCTTTTCTTAGAGAGCCCATTCTACCTACAACCCTCATAAAAATAGCCCAACATAACAGACTTCATCCTTTCAGTCATAATAATTAGACTAAGAGCAGACAACTTATACAAATTGAGCCAATTATATTCTACCTGGAATTTGGAATTAGGTCACTGATTCTAAGTCAACAAGCTATGGAGAAGAGATGGGGAAATGTACAATAAAAAAAATATCCAAGTTGGCAAGTAGGCAAGGTACTCTGAAATTATGAAAGAGCACAGACTGAGGGCCTTGCAAAGACACCCAGTTTGCGGAAGTGAATGGGAAAAATGTGCAAAGAAAGAAGATATGCCCCCAAAGACGGAGAAAAGCAACTACAGCTTTCCGGTCCCCATGAGACCAATAATAATTGCTAGTAGCTGGGTTCTGTGCTATTCTCCGGGATCCTTATAATAAGCCTCTTTTATGTAAAGTAGGTTGTGTAGCCCCCTCTCTTCAGCCAAGTGACTCTTTACTAAAGAGGGAGCCTGAAAGGCAAACTCTATATACAACACACTAAACCACACAAACATTATCCATGCTGTACTGACTTTTGAATTTTCTTCTTTATCTTTCATTGTTTACTCTCTGTATCCCTTGCTTCCTGTAATTCTCTCCCCCATACTACTAATCAGCTTTATTCCCTTCCTTACTTCTTCAATTTTATTCCCCAGTTTTGAAGAGTAACTAAGAATTTTTATATAGCTTAAAGGCCATTCAAAGACATGTCCCACTAACCTTTCCAAAGTAATTGTATTGTTTAAATTTTTGCCAGTGAAAAATAAGAGTTGCATTACCTTTCTGATCACAGATTTTGAACAGTTGGAAAATTTCTTGGTAATGAAGTAAAGACTAAAAGAAGACTATTTTCTAAACAATATTTAATAAAATATTCTCAGAGCTTTCAGATAAAAATGTGTTTTAAGAAAAACTCGGGGCCCTATAGAGTACTTCTACTAAGTAAAAACATTTGAAAGTTTGACATAAATTGAGAAAATGAAATGTAGTAAGCTCTCCATGTCATAAAAACAGCAGGCTTTCATACATTCAAGCTGCATGGGCTTTGGTATTCAGTTCTAAATGTACCCAAATTAAGTAATAATGATCAAGACCAACAAAATCCTGGTGAGTAATGACCACATTTGAAGATCTGATGGTCCCAAGGGCAGTAGTAGGCCATTATTGCCTACTGGGTCTTAATCACTCAGAGAGATCATAAACTGAGGCTTCTACTTTGATCACAGACTTAAAGGAATCCAGAGGCATTGATTTTCATTCTTTCACTGGTTGCTACTTACCATCTATATGTTGAATTTCATGAAAAGCATAAGTTCACCTGAGTCTCCACAAACAGGACGTTCCATACCAATGACACTTTCATCAGATTAATTTAGGGAAGCAAATGGAGCAGTGTATGAAAACTGTATTTAAGAGCTATAATTATAATTAAAGCATTTTAAACACCATTTATGTGTGCATGTGTGTGTATAATATATACATAACATCAGATATAAATAAAAAATTGTCAAATTTGTTATTGTTTTCTTATATATCAGGAACATCCATAAGTGTATTTTATTTAATCCTAAAACCATTGTTTGAGATATCATTATCTTTAAAGATGTGAATTTTGAGATGTGGATAAAGTTAGAAACTTGTCCTAGTATAAAGGCTCCCAAACTCTCTCTGTTCATAGTACCTTAGCATCTGAGCAATTTTTCCATGGTACCCTTAGGCTAAAAGACAGAGGTAACAGACAACACCCAGAATGGCAGCATGAGGAGCTCCTCAGAGCCTCACTCCAATGAGACAGCCATAACAGGTAAAAACTACACAAAAACCACACAATCATTTAAAGGCTATGGAAACTGCCTTAAGGTTGTACAGGAAAAAAGGAAATACTTAAAAAAGTCTACTAAAATCTCAGTACAAATGACTTCCCCCTCTCCAGCTCAGAGTGATGAAAGCTCCACTCCAAGTGGATGGAATGCTGAAAACAAGGCTCCCTCTTCTCCCTCCAACTCTCAGCCAAGGACCATGGTATCTCTACAGGGAGGGCCCAGCCACCAGCATTTCTCACTGTCCTACTCTCCTACTGCTCTGTGTTTCAGAGATTAAATTCCAGTCAAGTATGGCCAAGAAGGTAGGGATTCACTTTCTCCACCCAGGCTCTACTCATAACACAGAGCTCTTATGACAGGCATGGCAAGCCAAGAATACTGGAACTCAATAGCCCCTGATCCAACTCACATGTAAGGTGAAACTCTATGCTAACAAGGGCAAGGCAGGAAGACTGAAGCATCCCACTTATAAAGCAGAGACAAGACTCCAAGAGGAGCAGTTCTTGAGTAGTTGTTGAGAGAATTTTGCCTGGGGACAAAGGCAATGCCTAATAACAGGGACATCTGAAGCTCTCCCAAGGTAACTGACTTAATTTTGAACAGAATGTGGAGAAGTTCAAGCCTAAGAGTACTCTCAAAAACAAAGCCCATTTAGTGGCAAGTAATTAAGAGAAGGCTGGTGAGCAGTGAGCAGCAAGCTAAACTGTAGGCCAAAATCGTTTATTAAAAAGAACCAAAGAACAGGACCATTAAGAAGAGCCTCATCAAGATCAGAAAAACTTCAGAGACTGGCCTCAGAAATTACGCCTGCAATTACTAGAAACTAACAGTTGCGTGCAATACCAACAGAGGCAGACAGATGAACAGAAGTGGATGAAAAAGACAACTCTTTGTTGTTGTAGTTTCAACACTGCTGAAACTACCACCAGCCCAGGGAAAGTCACCAGATGGTATCTGAGTCCACAGAAACCAGTAAGAACCAGAAATTTTAAATAAGAAGGTTAATATAACATACACCATAAATAAATACTTGCTATCCTTTCATCTTCTCTAAAAGTTACTAAATTAGATAAAGTAATAATTATAATAATATTGGGTTGTTTTTGCAAAATACATGGATGTAAACTATGTAACAATAGCAGCATAAAATGCAAGAGAGGAAATAAACAGCTATAAAGGAGCAATGTTTCTATATCTCACTGAATTAAATATAAATCTGGACTAGATTACAATAAATTAAGATGAATATGGTAAGTTATAGAGAAACCACCAAGAAAAAACTCCAAAAATACATTATAAAACTCACTTAAGAAATTAAAATATTACATCAGAAAACATTTACTTAATTCAAAAGATTGAAGTAAAGGAGGAACAGAGGAACAAAAAATCCACAGAAGACATATGAAATCAAAGGGCAGATGGAAACCCAATTATATCAAAAACATTAAATGTGAATGGACTTAAAATCTAATCAAAAGAGATTGTGAGACTGGATAAAACAAGATCCAACAATATAGTATCTACAAAAGCCACACTTTATATTTAAAGATACAAACTGAAAATAAAAGAATGAACTATTTATACATATATATCAATGAAAACAGCAACCGTAAGAAATCTGGAGTGGTTGGGAGCCTGGGTGGCTCAGTTGGTTAAGCATCTCCCTTCGGCTCAGGTCATGATCTCGGGGTCCTGGGATGGAGCCCACATCGAGCTCCCTGCTTGGTGGGGAGTCAGCTTCCCCCGCTGTCCCTCCTCCCTGCTTGTGCTCTATCTCTCTCTCTCTAATAAATAAAATATTGGAAAAAAAAAAAAAGAAAAGAAATCTGGACTGGCTATACTAATAGCAGACAGCATAGATTTTTTTAATTTTATTATGTTATGTTAATCACCATACTTTACATCATTAGTTTTTGCTGTAGTGTTCCATGATTCATTGTTTGCGTATAACACCAACTACTCCGTGCAGAATGTGCCCTCTTTAATACCCATCACCAGGCTAACCCATCCCTCACCCCCTCCCCTCTAGAACCCTCTGTTTGTTTCTAGATTTTTTTTTTAAGATTTTATTTATTTATTTGCCAGAGAGAAAGAGAGGGAGAGTACAAGCAGGGGGAGTGGCAGGCAGAGGGAGAAGCAGGCTCCTTGCTAAGCAAGGAGCCTGATGTGGGACTTGATCCCAGGACCCTGAGATCATGACCTGAGCCGAAGGCAGATGCTTAACCATCTGAGACACCCAGGTGCCCCTGTTTCTAGATTTTAAAACAAAAATGTTACTAGAGACCAAGAGGTACATTTTATATTGATAAAAGGGTCAAATAATCAAGATATGGCAATATAAAAAAGTATATATGTGCCTTAAAACAGAGTCCCCCTAAATACAAATTAAAAACTGATAGGATGAAGAAACAAACAATTCAACAATATTCTGAGACTTTGACACTCTACATTCAGCAAAACGAAGAACCACTGTTAAATTTAGAAAGAAGAATAATTTCAAACAGAACTTGGGTTTTGGCAAAGAATTGGTAAGTTATTAGCTTGCCTTTCTAAGGACCATTTAGACAATTACATGGTCTCACGTAAACACAAGTCAGTGAAAAGCACATTGTGTTTCATATATGTCACAGAAGGTTTTGAACATTTAACAATTTTGGATTTCAAAATAAGTATGTGGAACTTAGATCACATTGTAGTGACACCAAATTTAAAGTCCGAAACTCATTTCAGACACAATTAAAGAAAAAAAAAATGGTGACACGAGTACATGTTATTCTGTCATTATGATTTCTAGTGTAACATTAAGAAGCAAGTATTTTTATTGAGGCACTACAGCCTATTGGTTAAGAACACTAAAATTGGCTTTAGGCTAATAGAGAATCAAATCCCAACTGATCCATTTACTAGGTGTGTCTTAATATCCCTGAGCTTAAGTCTCATGATCTATGAAATGAATGTAGTATCATTCTCACATGGTTGTTACAGAATCAAACAAGCAAAACCTAAAACACTTAATACAGTTCTGAGTATAAATGAAGAACTTATAAATTCTGGTAGGAATCATACTTATTTTTAAGAGAACTACTAATCCCTTTTATTGCCTTTAATACCCAAATCCCAAATTCAGAGTATCTGTTTTTAAAAGAAAATGAAAGGAAGTCACACAAGTAAAGTCAATTTCAATCATCTTCATTAATGGAAACGATCAGTGATGAGAAACATGACGTAATTACCAAAGTCCTACTTATGGTTGTCATCATGCACACACTCACGCGTACACATACACACACACTACCCTTTTATGGGATCTATTAGGACTACTCGTTTGTTATTTTAAAATTATTTTAATTAAAATTGAACATTCACATTAAGAATTCTACTTTAAAACCTATTCTGTATCCAAAATGGAAAGAGTGGAGTGCTCTTATTCTCCCTTTATTAACAAATTAGGCAACACACAAAATTAAATAAAAGACTCACAGGCATCATTCAAGTCTTTGTCACTTGCATTTCATAAAAATGTCATTCCCATTAAAATGGCATTACATAAAAAAAGATTTTTACTGGGGGTATTTTTTAGCAGATTAGCCGTCCTAATTACATTTTGTTTGGGCTAATGTTAAAATTAGTTTCTGTTCCCTAAGCACATATCAGCTGATAGCAGAGAGAAGCAGACTCGCAACTTTCTAGGCGATGGAAAGAAACCACCTGCAATTAGGGATGTACTTAATTTAATTCACAGCAATTAGTGTATACAGGCAGGTGAGTGTGACGTAATGGTACTCAAAATCCTTTTAAGTTTTTGATGGAATTCTAGACAGAAAAATCTTGTAAATTAAGTATGTAAGGGAAAAATCGTTAATTTAAAATCACACACTGGAACATAAAGTTTCTTACAGTATAAAATCACCAAACTTTAATTATAAATAAGAAATTGTTCCTTATATGATTTTATTCACCATTTTATAGAAAAGCAAGACAAATGAATTGATCTGTTTAAATAATTTAATGAAATCGCATCTCGATATTTACCAGTCATTTTTGGATGCACAATGCCTTAAAGTTGTGTCATGACTTCTAATAGCATATATTAAATATTTACAAAGATGATAAAGCAACATTTTGATTCAGTTATCTAAATGAATTCTTTGAAGGTGAAGGTTAGACTGAAGATTTTTTTTTTATGGTCAAGGATCCATACTAATATTTTATGCATTAAAGAGTACAGTAGTTGATGACCAAGAAATATTGATTAGTTGACGTGAGTAGCACCAATAATGAATAGCTTTCTTCTTGCTCTGACTTTAGAACATCCTTTCCTAAAAACTGAGTTTTTTGATACTGGATTTTCTGACTTAATAATATTAAAAATAAAATTCCACTCAACACCTATTTACTGAACACTTATTACGTGCAAATCACTGGATGCCAGACCTTATAGAGAGTACTAAGACAAGACAGAGAAGCTCTCCCTTCACCATGTTCTCCCTCCCAAGGAATTTATAATTAATTAGGCCAGTGTTTCTCAAACTGTAATATGCATAGGAATCACCCAGGGATCTTGGTCTGTGGTGTGGCCTGGGATTATGCATGTCTAAAAAAAGGTCCCTGACGACGTTCACGGACTACTCTGGAGACACAACAGAATCGGAGGCTGAATTATTAAGAATGGGAAAATCTCCGTGTCAGGTAAAAAAGGAAGAGATTGCTCCAAATAGTAAAGGAGGCAGGCATGGGACAATTCATGGAACAATTGGTATTCTTGTGGATCTTGAAAGCTAAGGACTATTTTAATGAACAGAGATCATAGAAAAAGGGCAATGCAGGTATAGAGAAAAGACTAATAAAAATGTCAGGGCAGAGTAGGTGGAAAATGCAGGATGTATGGAGAGAATACTAAACAATATTGACCATAAGAATGTACAGTTCATGAAGTGGAAATAAAACAGGTTCATAATTAACAAAAAAAATTAAGTTTTGTGCATATTGTTTTCACCATTAATAATCATGCCAAATCTATTAATGACCTGCCACTCATAAAACGTCTTCAAATCTATTATCCTCAGGGTGTTCTTGTAACAACTCCATGACAGATTTTTGTTGTTTTTGACATAACCAGTTTAGAGAGGAGTCTGAAGATAACGTTGTCTTGAACAAGTTTAAACAGCCAATTAGTGCTAGACCCAAACTCCAAAAAGTTTTGCCCCATAACACATTATCTCTAGTAACCACTTATAAAGTAAGAAAACATATTTTAATAAAGAGTGACAATCCAGAAGCAAAGTACTATTTTTTTCCTAAGATTCACTTTATCACAGTGATCAGGCAATGAAAAAATCTTTTTTTTTTCTAACTTTAATGGGAGTTTACCTAATGTCTCACTGTCAATGATAGAGCTTGTTGGTTTGAGTCAGGTTCCTTACAAAGATAAGGAAATAAGCTTCCATTCACAGTTTTACAAGAATTTTGACCAGAAACATGTCTTAAGTTTTAAAAGAACCACATACTTAATAAACACCTAACTGCCATATGCACAGGTACCATCTACAAATTATGGAGCACAATCATCAAAGATAGCCTCTTCAAGAAGCTGCCATATCAGTCTTAGAAGAGTAGAAAACTGAAACACTACTTTTGATTACATTTTAAAAACTATAGAAAACAACTCACTAATCTAGGTGAGGATATTTAGAATAACTGTTAAATCTGAACATTTTGAAGAAATTCAATTTCATTATGACTACATGCAGTTCTTAAAGTAGCTTAACAAAACTTGCACTCAATTTTATGATAAGGTGAACAGACACCTGTAGTGGAAACATCAAAGAACAGATTAACTTAACTTTGTAAACTGATACTTTGCAAAGGCTTATGGTTACTTATTCTTTTAAATATTTTGAATAACCATTCAGATGTGCTTAATTAATCTGTAATTTCTGCTGATCAAGTAAAGGTAATACTTACTAGTTACTCCATCTGAATCACCAAATTCTAAAAGCATGACATCTAAAGGTTCTGTAACAATACTGGTTTTAATTTCAGGATCTTAGAAAAATGTGAATCTAGTATGTAGAAAGAAGTTTGTGTATAAGAAGAGTGTGATTTTAACATGTAAATTTATTGGATGAAATGGCAAACCTCTTTTAATAAGTACCTGCATATGAGTGAAGAAAACTGAAATCTATACATTCCCTAAATGTAAAGCATTGAAAGCTAATCATTAATTAAAAATTGAAATGAATACAAATGTTTCTTTAAAAACTCTCCCTAATATAATCCTAAAACCTAAGCTATTTTAAACAACTCAAGCTGTGAACACTCTATAGCTTTGGGAGGAAAAAAAGGATTCTCATTTTTACATTAAATTGTATGCACAGTATGATGAATATTGGTCTCTAGTGTTAAAGCAAGATTAAAATTGTCAAGTTGAACTAATATTTTCTTTCTAAAAGTTTACTTATATTCTTCTAATTCTTCTCTTTTATATTACCAGGGCAAAGTTCAAGGACACTAAATGGCTGAAAAATGCTAGGAAGAAATACCTTTAATTACATGCACATATACATCTATATGTATCTCTACCAGGAGCAAGCTCCTGCATGCACACAAATACTCTCTCACTATATATTTATCTATATAGATAGATATATAATAACTGCATTAGGGAAATAAAGTTTGTATAGTATTTGGTACTTTTACAATTTAGTTACTTTCCTTAATCTACACTGACATTTTTATTATATACAATTTTGAAATAAAGCATACTAAAATTAGAGAAAATAAGAGGTCATAATAGGTTCATTTTTAGTACTCTCACCTCTGGTTAAATTTCCATTTCTCTTGAATTATTTATTTAGCAGGCACTTGGGCTACTTTCTGAATCTAATACCAAATAGACATGCCATAATAGGTAAAATATATGAAGTGCTCAAAATTTAATATTGGTTTTTAGCAATGATAAAATACAGAATTTAATACAAAAATGATTTCTCATGTCTGCACAAGAGAAATAATATGACTAAGACATGTAAATAACATGAGTCTACTTGTTGATTCTTCTTCAGTATCACCATAGGTACTTATTATCCTGTTAACTGTCATGTGCTTTCCCCTTGACATTGTAAGAGTCAACTCAGTGACTAAATATTTATTAAACTTTGTACCAGGCACAGCATTAAGTTGTATTGAGATTATTGATGGTGCTTCTAATTTTGACCCGGAACAAAATCAATAAACTGATGCTGAGATTTTAAATAGTATACATCCCCACACAAGAGTATTCTCAATTTTCAAGATGATAAATGTCTTCAATTCTATAACTGCAACATCCTATATCTAATGATAAAAACAACAGAGGAGCCATTTTTAAAAGGAACTGAGGAACCAATGCATGATATATGAATATATATCTTTGGTCGTGAGATTAAAAAAAGATGTAATAAGTGGTGCAAGTAGATTATTATTCTTATTCTGAAGCCCAAATGCTTGTAAGTCTGGTTCCTAACAAGCATGGAATTCTTACGTTCAGTAACAGAAGAACTTATTCAAATGCAAGTTGGTTAGATATCAAGTACTTCTTTATGAGCCATGGAAATTATAGGCAATATTTAAATTTTAAATTAGTCCTTAATTTAAAAATAAGGGAAATTAATTTTAATGTTCTATGATAACCAAAGTATAATGATATTATTGATACTATGGAGAGATAGTTAAGTTTGTAATATTAAAATATTCAGGTTCATCTTGAAGTAGTTAGCTAAAATTTTTGTTAGGTTTCTCCGGGAACAAAAAAGGAATGAATTAAAGGATATCTAAATTTACACCTGAAAGTAATTACACCCTTCTCAATCACAAGCATAACTTTAAATGTTTGTTTTAAATGTCATACAGACAGCAAGATGTGAGTGTGTGTATGTGTTATACACGGAAACCCTTGAATAATGATTAACTGTTGTGGATAGCTATTGACAAGAAGGAATCTAACAGTCATTGAGGCCTTTGCCCCAGATACTGGTTTTGCTTGGGTCACAGTTTTCATTTTCTGCAAGATCATTCAGTCCCTGCTTACATCTAGCATCTCTCTCCTTGCTTTCCCTCTGTCTCCCAGAGCCAATTCATTCAGCATTCCTTCAGTCCCTCCTCCTCATTCCATTCCCTTTGCCTGGAATACACTTTCCTCTTCTCAGTTAAGCCTAACTTTGGGTTATTTGAGGAGTCCTATCCCTCCCTGTGTATATGTGTGATTTTACCTGATCAATATTAGCATCCACATTAGACTATAAGATACACAAAGATAATTTGTAGGTTCTAGGTCTGTTTCTCCTTACTAGTGTAATTACAGCATCAAGTCTTTGCATTTTAAAAATATTTCTCCAATGAATGATGAATCTACTTGCACCACTGATTACATCTTTTTTTAATCTCAGGACCAAAATTCATATTATATTATTTTCTAAGTAACAAGCCATTGCATGTATTTTAAGGCGATTTTGAACATGGCTCAAAACATCCAAAAGCAGGCATTGCCAATTGAATTTCAACTTCCAAGTTTAAAATAAAATAAGGAAATTGAGATCAGCTATAATAATGACACATTTCCTCATAGGCTGGTAGTCAAGTAAATTGTAAAACTCTAACACTTTGGACAAAATCAAGAGTCCTTTCTGAAATATTTGTTTTCAGATAACTGTGAAAACAAACAAAACACACACAAAAATAAAAACAAGAACAAATACACTTAAAGTAGTGCCCTTCTCAAACAAAATCTAAAAAAAAAAAAAAAAAAAAGGTAGTGCCCTTCTGAATGGGAGTCTCACTGAAACAGGAGACACTGGAACATGCCTGGGGAATCAAATCAGGCACAGGGCAAAAGATCTTCATGAGTGGTAGCTACCACAGAGCACTCAATAGCCATGATTTTATCAAGCATTTGGGACGTTGAATTTAAAAAGGAAACATATTCTCTTACAAATTGAGGTGCTCTTTTTTTTAAAGATTTTATTTATTTCTTTGAAAGAGAGAGAGAGAGAGAGAGCACAAGTAGGCAGAGTGGCAGACAGAAGGAGAGGGAGAAGCAGGCTTCCCGCTGAGCAGGGAGCCCGATGCGGGACTCAATCCCAGGACCCTGGGATCATGACCTGAGCCGAAGGCAAATGTTTCACCAACTGAGCTACCCAGGTGCCCCGAAATTGAGATGCTCTTAAATGAGAATTTAACCTTAAGGCTAAATATCTATCGCAGATGATGTAATCAAAGTATATTTAAATCTACTAAGAACAAAAACAATTTTCATAACACTGAAAAATTGTAAAAGAAATTGCTATGAAGTAGTTTTTAATTATTAACTATTTTTTAAATTATCCTTCATAGAAAATATTTTGTTATTCTATATTTTTAGTGTGCTTCAAGAATAAGATATTTTGGGGGCACCTGGCTGGCTCAGTTGGTAGAGTATTATAGGATTCTTGATCTCAGGGTCATGAGTTCAAGCCCCATGCTGGGCGTAGAGCCTACTTTAAAAAAAAAATGAGGTGTTTTATTTTGGAAATGAGCAAAAACACATTATCAATATTATGAAGTCAAATAATATGGCAGTTGCCCATATTTTAGATAAGTTAACAAAACAGGTTACCCAGGTAAGTCAAGAGATAGCAACATTGCAATTCTAACAGCATGACTTGTTTAACAATTTTATAAGTGATCACAAGTGTAAATTTGTCAAGTTGCCTATAATAAAAAATTATGAAAATTAACAGCTTGGTCAACTATTTTTTTAAAACCTTATTTATGCACTATTGTACCAATCCTACAGTATTCAAACTTCCTAAGTTCAGTGCTCCATGTATTTAGACCCAATGTCCTTTCCTTTACACCACAGCTGACTGGGGGAGGTGGGGGAGAGCTAATAAACATGAGCAGATTGGAGGAGTAGCACTAAGAAAATAAACTCCTTTTATCAGAGACAGAAGGGCTTACACTTACTCAGAGCAGACACTCTGCTAAGCTAGTTATACTCTTAGACTTTCATGCAGCTTAATCCTCACATCACCTAGACAGAGGTAATAACCATTATTAAGTTCACTTTAAAGGGGCAGAAATTGAGGTTTAGATAGGTAAAATGACTTTCCCAAGGAAATGTAGCTAGTAAACAAAGAATAAACGTGGATAAGTATAGAGTCTGTGCGTATCCAAAGCCCACACAAAAATTCCTACTCTGACCAAAGTGAAAAGCTAATTGAAATGACTCAAAACAGAGATGTATAAAACATTAGTACCCCCCTACTCCTTCAAATCCTACTGTACCTTTAAGTAACCATTGTGAACAGTCCATTGCTTCCTCCTATGCCTTAAGCTCAAAAAAAAAAAAAAAAAAAAAGGATCTCACCATTATAATTTGGGACTGATTTTAAGCATTAAATCACTCCATTTAGAAACAGTATGTCTTCTTATCAATCAAGCATCTACAATTATTCACATAATTTTCTATCCTTTAACAATATCATAAAATGAAGTTTGGGATTCTGGGCTATTTGTGTGAAATGTGTTTAATTGTTTTAACTGTTTTACAACTTTTTTCATTATTATGAATGACATTTTTATTTTCCATTTTTATTTTCCATTTCAATTTTTAAAGATTCATGATGGTAAAAATAAGAGAGATGGAGTTCTGAATATTTGCCTTAATCTCTTTCCTTACTCATTCTGATTTTTAGTTTTTTAAGCATCCAACTGAATCATCTACAAATAACAATTCTGTCTCTTTTCCATGATTAATATCACTTATTACATGAGTATATGTAGTGATTGCATTAGCAACAACCTAAAAAACAATGCTGAATAAAAGTGCTAATAACTGACCTTCACATCTTGGTCCTTCCCATTATAATGGTAAATACTTTAACATTAACTTCATTATACCTAAATACTGATTTTCAGAAAAAGCCGTTATGTTTAGGGAGTTTCTCTTGAGTCATACTGTACATAGATTTTCAATTTCCAAAATGTGTGCAAATGGTTAAAAAGTATTCATACATTTTATCAAATGCTTCCCAATTTCTATACATAAATTCATAGGTGTTCTGTATGTTAATGTGATGCTACAGTAGATTATACTGTTGCTTTTTTAATTTCCCAATATAAACCTCTCCTTCCATTACTGGAACATGCTCTATTAGAAGCCTATAATTAGCAAGTCAAAAGATACTGAACATTTAGAATTTAGAAAATTTGTAATTCTCTAAATTTCCAGCTTTAATAGAAATACCTCCTGGGGTGCCTGGGTAGCTCATTCAGTTGAGTGTCAGACTCTTGGTTTGGGCTCAGGTCATGATCTCAGGGTCGTGAGATCCATCCCTGCATCAAGCCCTGCTTCAGGCTCCATGCTTAGCAGGGAGTTTGCTTCAAATTCTCTCCCCCTCTCCCTCTGCCCCCTCCCCTGCTCACATGCACCAACACATGATCTCTCAGATAAATAAATATATATATAAAAAAGAAATATCTATGTTTAAAAATCTTCTATACTATGGTTTTCTCCTTTAATATCCTGACTTTACTTTCATTTTGCATCTTATTTTTTTAAAACTAGGTTTATCATTTTTTTATTTGATATGTTCAAAGCACCAAGTTTGATGTGTTTATCTTTTCTACCCATTTAGTTTTCTATTTCACAGATTTTAGTTTTATCCTTATTACCTTTATTTTTATTAGTTTATTGTTAATTAGAATGTTTAAATTACTTGTGTTCAGTCTTTAAAAAATATTTAAGGCTATATGTTTTCTTTCAGTACAATTTTAGCTATTCATTACAAAGTACTGTAGTAACATATTTTGCTTTTCGTTATTCAAAATTGCTCTTCAATCCAGAGACTATTTTAAAAAATGTTTCATTAAATTGTTCTTCATGAAGTATATAAGTTGTTGTTGTTGTTGTTATTTAAGTGATGTTAGTAGGTTTTTGGTTCAGGATTTTTGTTACTAGTTTTTTTAGAGTATTGATTTTAAGCTTACTAAATTCCAATAAGCAAATATAACCTGTCAAATATTTTTAGAATTCTTTTCTACTGAAGAATCATATTTTATAAAGATCCAAGACATAATAGAAGGCCAAAGTGTTTCTGTATTTATGTGGTGTACACAATTTTACAAAGCTGAATGTGAACCTACCATGAAAATCTGTAATGCATTATATTTTCTTTTAGCTTGTTCCTCTCACCACCAGCGATTCATATTGATAAGTCCATATACAAATCTTATTTTTCTCAGTGATCAAATTAGATATACATTTTTGAATTTTTTTAAAGATTTTATTTATTTATTTGAGAGAGAGAGAGCTAGAACGCACGAGTCGGGGAGAAGGAGAAACAGGCTCCCTGCAGAGTAGGGAGCCTGATGTGGGGCTTTGTGGTTGTATATTGCATGATGTGGTATATTTATTCTGCTATCCACTTCTACTGATAGATATTTACTTTGCTTTCAGTCTTTTGCCATTAAAACTGCTGCCACAGGGGCACCTGGGTGGCTAAGTTGGTTAAGTGGTTGCCTTTGGCTCAGGTCATGATCCTGAGGTCCTGGGATCAAGCCCTGCATCAGCCTCCCAGCTCAGTGGGGAGCCTGCTTCTCCCTCTCTCTCTCTGCCTGTCCCTCCCCGCTTGTGCTCTCTCTCTCCCTCTGTCAAATAAATAAAATCTTAAAAAAAAAAAATGCTGCCACAATAATCATCAGTATACATATATGAAAGTTATTAATGTACTCAATGCCTTTTCCAATGGGATAGAGCCCCTGAGATGGGGTTGTGAGGCAAAAGTTTGTATTTTAAATTTTTTTAAGATTTATTTATTTATTTGAAAGAGAGAGAGAGCACACAAGCACTGAGGCAGAGGGAGAAGCAGACTCCCAGCTAAGCAGGGGGCCCAATGCGAGGCTGTATCCCAGAACCCTGAGAGCATGACCTGAACCGAAGGCAGACGCTTAACTGACTGAGCCACCCAGGTGCCCCAAGGATTCTAAATTTTTAATAATTGCTGCTGAATGTTTCCTCAGGAACTGTTACAATTCACACTGCTGATACTGCTGTGTGAGAATACACTTGCCCCACTTCAAAGCACATGTTAGTCTATCTTCAAAGAACATTCCCCCCCAGTCACATGACTTCACCCGTACTTTGTTTCTGCTGAAATTTCTCCTCAGAGATCTTCCCTTAACAATTTATAACTACACATTCTCTCTCCCAATTATTCTGTATCAATTTACCTTGCTTTTTCATAGCATTTACCATGACCTGATAGTGTATTACTTAGACATATGTGTATTTATTTATTGTCTATGTCCCTCTCCTATATCTCCGTTCCTACATGTTACAAATAAAAGAAGTCCAAGGGGCTGTTTTTCATTTAATTTCAGTTAATTCAAATCTGGTTCTTGGTTACAGGTTCCCATGGTCCTTCTATCTTGTTTCTTTCCTTCATAGTCTAGGAAGGCTGCTCAGTTGCTAGGGCAGCACTACCTAATAGAAATAACGTGAGACACAAGTGTGATTCACATATGAAATTTAAAATTGGAATCAGACATAAAATAAAAAATATGTATGTTTAATAGGTTTATAGAAATGTAAGGGATTAAAAATCTATTATGAGTCAGTATATATGCAAAAGGACCATATAAAAATTCCACAACTAAAAATATAATTAAATTTAAAACTCCTTAAGTTTCAATAGCATTTTAGACAAAGCTAAAGGGGGAACCAGTAAGCTAAAAATATGTATGAAAAAATTATCCACAACACATCAGAGAGAGACAAGGAAACAGGATATGTGGAAGAGGAAATAAGACAAAGGATGGAGAAAGTTAAAAATTGAATTGGAATGACGGAGAAGAGAGAAAAAATAGAACATAAAGTTAGATGTAAGGCATGAGCATTTTTCAGAATTGATTAAGAATACCAACCAAAGATTGAAGAAGTTTGACAATGTCTAAGCAGTATAAATAAACAAATTTATACCTAGACAGAGCACAGTAAAACTGAACAAAGAAAAATTAACTTAAAAGCAGCCAAAGAAGAGCTTTGCACAATATACATATTCAATGCAATCCCTGTCAAAATTCCACCAGCATTTTTCACAGAGCTGGAATAAACAATCCTAAAATTTATATGGAACCAGAAAAAAACCCAAATAGCCTGAGTTATGTTGAAAAAGAAAACCAAAGCTGGAGGCATCACAATGCCAGACTTCAAGCTGTATTACAAAGCTAAAATCATCAAGACAGTATGGTACTGGCGCAAAAACAGACACATAGATCAATGGAACAGAACAGAGAACCCAGAAATGGACCCTCAACTCTACGGTCAACTAATCTTTGACAAAGCAGGAAAGAATATCCAAATGGAAAAAAGACAGTCTCTTCAACAAATAGTGTTGGGAAAACTGGACAGCCACATGCACAAGAATGAAACTGGACCATTTTCTTTACACCATACACGAAAATAGACTCAAAATGGATGAAAGACCTAAATGTGAGACAGGAATCCATCAAAATCCCAGAGAACATAGACAGCAACCTCTGTGACTTCAACCACAGCAACTTCTTGCTAGACCCATGTCTAAAAGATAAGAGAAACAAAAGCAAAAATGAACTATTAGGACTTCATCAAGATAAGAAGCTTTAGCACAGCAAACAGTCAACAAAACTAAAAGGCAACCTATGGAATGGGCGAAGATATTTGCAAATGTCTTATCAGATAAAGAGCTAGTATCCAAAATCTATAAAATTATCAAACTCAACACCCAAAGAACAAAAATCCGGTCAAGAAATGGGCAGAAAACATGAACAGACATTTCTCCAAAGTCGACACACAAATGTCCAACAGACACACAAAAAAACGCTCAACATCACTTGGCATCAGGGAAATACAAATCAAAACCACAATGAAATAGCACCTCACACCAGTCAGAATGGCTAAAATTAACAAGTCAGGAAACAACAGATGTTGGCGAGGATGCAAAGAAGGGAGAAGCCTCTTACACTGTTGGTGGGAATGCAAGCTGTTGCAGCCACTCTGGAAAACAGTATGGAGGTTCCACAAAAAGTTGAAAATAGAACTACCCAACACAACCCAGCAATTGCACTACTAGGTATTAATCCAAAGGATATAAACATAGTGATTCGAAGGGGCACCTGTACACCAATTTTTTTTCCTTTTTTTAATTTATTATGTTATATTAATCACCATACATTACATCATTAGTTTTTGATGTAGTGTTCCATGATTCATTGTTTGCATATTCAGTACTCCATTCAGTACGTGCCTTCTTTAATACCCATCACCAGGCTAACCCATCCCCCCACCCCCCTCCCCTCTAGAACCCTCAGTTTGTTTCTCAGAGTCCATAGTCTCTCATGGTTCATCTCCCCCTCTGATTTCCCCCCTTCGTTTTTTCCTTTCCTGCTATCTTCTTTTTTTTTAACTTATAATGTATTATTTGTTTCAGAAGTACCCCAATGTTTATAGCAGCGATGTCCTCAATAGTCAAAATATGGAGAGAGCCCAGATGTTCATCAACAGATGAATGGATAAAAAAGAGGTAGTATATATATATACAATGGAATATTACCCAGCCATCAAACAAATGAAATCTTGTCATTTGCAATGATATGGATGGAACTAGAGGATATTATGCTAAGAGAAAGAAGCCAGAGAAAAATACCATATGACTTAATTCATATGTGGAATTTAAGAAACGAAACAGATGAACGTAGGGGGAAGGGAAGCAAAGATAAAATAACATGAAAATAAAGAGGGAGGCAAACTATAAAGAGATGCTGAACTCTAGGAAACAAACTGAGGGTTGCTGGAGGGGAGGTGGATGGGGGGATGGGGTAACTGGGTGATGGGCATTAAGGAGGGCACTTGATGTAATGAGCACTGGGTGTTATATGCAACTGATGAATCACTAAATTCTACCCTGGTAACCAATAACACAGTATATGTTTACTAAATTGAATTTAAAGAATTTTTTTAAAAGAAATTTTTAAAAAAGAAGAGCTTTGTAAAGTGTGTTCCATGAATTGGCATTATCAGCATCACCCAAAAACTAGTTAGAAATGCAAATTCTTGGGCACCTGAGTGGCTCAGTTGGTTAAGCGACTGCCTTCGGCTCAGGTCATGATCCTGGAGTCCCAGGATCGAGTCCCACATCGGGCTCCTTGCTCAGCAGGGAGTCTGCTTCTCTCTCTGACCCTCTTCCCTCTCGTGCTCTCTATCTCTCATTCTCTCTCTCAAAAAAATAAATAAAATCTTTAAAAAAAAAAAAAAAAAAAAGAAATGCAAATTCTTGGGCCCTACTCCAGACTTACTAAATCAAAATCTCAGCGGGTGGGCCCAGAAATCTGACTTTTACTAAACCAGTGTTTGAGAAGCACTTCAGTAAAATACATACTGTCTATTCTCATTCATGAATTCCGTTTGTGATTTCACCTATTCTCTAAAATTTATTTGTGACCTGCTGTGCTTTTGTTGCCATTCAAAGATATATACATGCACAGAGTAGTAGAAAAGTTACATCATCTCATGTATACATTCCCACCTGAGGTTGAAAAAAGAGACCCTCTGCTTGCTTCAGCTCTCATACTGTAAACCAATGTCCTTCCTGTAGTCTATTTAGCGGCACAGTTTTTTGAGTTTTGTTTTGCTTTTTTTTTTTTGCATTTTTGTTCTTTCTGTATATGATTTTGCTGTCTACAAAGGCCCCTAAGTGTTGTACTGAAGTGCTGTCTGATGCTACTAAGTGTGAGAAGCTATGCTGTGCCTTGTGAAGAAAATCCGCATGTTAGAGAAGCTTCATTTAGTCTTGAGTTAGAGTGCTGTTGGCCATAAGTCCACTGATAGTGAATCAACAATATATATTACATAAGGTGTCTTTGAACAGAAACATCCATAAAACAAGGTTATGTAATGATTGAGGAAAATGTTGTGATCAGAGGCTACCAGAAACCTAACCCTGTATTTCCCATAGGGTCAATGATTTGGTATTGGCTAATTCTGTGTTCTAATCAACTTTATAAAATATAACTACCATGAATAATGAGAATCAGCTATATATAAGAGCTGCCTATATTAGAAATATAAAAGAAAAGGAACAAAACTACTCAAAAGAAACCAAATGCTATTTATATTGACAGGAGAAAAAGTAAATTAATAATGGTATATTCACATGATAAAATACAATACAGAGATGAACATTAATTACATAATATGTGTGACATATGTATGTAACATATAAATTATATTAATATTATGACATGAATGACAAAATGCTATGTTAAATGGAAAAAAAAAAGCCCCAAGAGAGGAAATTCAACATGATCATGAAGTCCAAAAGCATGAAAACTAAACAGTGCATTGTTTAAGGACACAAACACAGGTGTCAAACCATAAGGATTAAAAGCAAAGAAATAACAAATCCCAAATTCAGGATAGAGTCACTGTTAGACTAGAAGAAAACAGAGGTATGATAGAGGAGAAGTATTTGCATAAATAAAAATTGAGTGGTTAGATACAAAAGTACTCAGGATACTGTAAAAAATATAGGAAAGAATGGGTTGGATGGTAAGTAGTGCAAAGGGTATGCATGACAAAGAGGCTTTTTTTTTTAAGTAATGGCAATGTTATAGTTATCAAATTTGAATCATTGTTAATTTTTATATTTATTTTGCAAGAATGACAAAAATTTTTAAAGAGATACAAATTTCAAAACGTTTTGTTTGGAATGTAAATGCAAGAATTATTAACTTGAGGTGAAATGCTGGTTTATAATGTTTTACTGAAAGATAAAGACCATAAATATATACAAAGATCATTAAAGAATAATATATATATCTTGTGACTTGAGGTTTATAAGGCTCTTCTTTCTTTTTTTTAAGATTTTATTTATTTATTTTACAGGGAGAGACACAGCGAGAGAGGGAACACAAGCAGGGGAGTGGGAGAGGGAGAAGCAGGCTCCCCACTGAGCAGGGAGCCCGATGTGGGGCTCGATCCCAGGACCCTGGGATCAGGACCTAAGCCAAAGGCAGACGCTCAACGACTGAGCCACCCAGGTGCCCCTATAAGGCTCTTCTACATATATTTAAATCAATTCTCATTTAAACTATTCTCAGGCATTGTTATTTTTAGATGAAGACTTTTTAAGAAGTTAAAAAAAAAAAATCAAAGCATAAAAATCTAGGACTTCAGATTCCAAAGTAGTGGTCTTTCAACTACACAGCTGCAGTTATTATAATCTCTAATATCTATGTACAGAATGGTTTCAAAACACTTTACATATTTTTTAAATTGATTTTATATGACCTAACAGTATAAAGCTCACCTAAGGTGAATATCGGCTATGACAAAACAAAACATAATATATGCATATTGTTCATATAAAATGGTTGAACTGATCCCCAAGATCATCATTTTCCCCATGAACTAGAGCCTTACCACAGTGAAGCCACCAATGTTCTCACTCTTATACTTTCTCTTTTGAAATATTTTTAAATCTAAGATTTCATTAGCCATGGAACTTCAATCTAGTGAAGAGCCCTTTGAGTGATCTTCACAATTGGTCAATTACCAAGTGTGAACTTTCAACTGTAAGTGTTTTATATGTGGTGTAAATCTAAGATCAGCTTTAAACACCAAAGTGGCTATCAACTTGATCAAGTAATTAGTGCATTGTTCTCTAGCCTATCACAGACCAGAATCCAAATACATCGCTTCAAAGATATTCAGTACAATCAGGCCATTACACTTGAATAACACTAAAGGAAATTTTAATTTCTGCCAGAATTAAAAACATAACACAGAGAGCCATACAATATTTTTCCTTCCTTCCCTTCTCTAGGAGGTTGTCTGTGGACACTTGAATTTACTGTGCTAAATAATACTGTTCTAAGTAAAAGCCTCAGTAAATTGCTGAAAACATTGAAACATAAAACTCAGTAGATTTACTGAAAATATTTTTTTTCTTCACTTAACATGGTTATACAATGTGTCAATTATCTAGTCACTCAGAATTCTGAGGAAGAAAGCAACAACTTTCTCTATAGACAATCAGTTGGCTTTCATAATACTCAGAGTATATTTGCATAATAACACTGCTACAGCTGCAAGGTTAAATCCATTAATTTATTGGGAACAGAACAGGCTGTTCTGGTTGGCTGTTGCAAAAATTGCTTTTTGCACTTGTCTTCTCCACCATCAAGTATTTGCTGTGAGCACACAATTACTGCAGCAAAGCCCATGTTGCCAAGCAAGAAACCTTATTTAACATGGAAAGTGGCGAACACTTCACCTTCTGAAAATGAAAAAAATTAATCCTGAAAAGCTTCCTTATTAACATTTTCTCCTTCTCCTGTTGTTTCATAGGATAACGTAGAAGATGGCAATTCGCATGAAGGTTAACTAGATGAACCCATTTCCGCAGCAGCTCTCAAGTGCAAATGTCATCCCTAAACAGTCTCTCTTCGTAACTAGAAATAATCTCAAAGCTTCCTGAGTTATTTTTCCCCTAAACAGTAAATTTAAAAATAGAATACTAACCTCCAAAAGTCACTAGCTAAAAAAAAAATCTGTTGAAATTCACATTATACACTCAGAACTGCTATTTAATAAAGGTAAGGCAAGTGTACAGCATTTTTATGAATTCATAGCAAAAATCTTTAAAAAAAATAAAGAGATAGACCAAAAGTCAAATTACATTTTGAAAACGAACCATATCCAGCCAAGTATCAATAATGAATATAACCTCTAACTAAGCTGAGAAACTTTTTCCCGTCCAGGAAAACTAAATCACAGGAAACAAAAATTAACAATTTTTTTAGGGAATTTATAAAATGTTTACCTTGTTAAAAAAATTAAGTCAATTATAAATATCAGTAACATGAATTTATAATTACATCCAGGTCAGAGTAGACTCTGGAGTGAGAAGAGTCAGACAAAACAGGAGAAAAAGAGTGGAGGGAGAGAGGAAATAGAGGGGGAGAAAAATGATAGTGTAAAAATTAAACCCTTTCCTTCATCAACCCAGTTATTTGCTTCTTCCTACACCTACTCTGGGCCCAACAGAAATGCAAATAGATAACTAAGGGAATTCTCTTTAATTTTTCCACAAAAAGTATTCAATAAATACTTTCAGTATTATGTTGGAAATCCCTTAAAAAGCCCAAAGATCACAAATATATGGGGAGGAGGGAAAAATGGGAGGGTGGTTAGGTAAATGTGGGACATTTTCCCGCAAAACTAAGAAGCTCGATATCACAGTATTTGTACATTTTCAGTACCTACATAACAAAGCAGTTTTGTGCCTTGTTTTGGAATGCCTGTTTCTCTACCTTTTTAACCTGTCAATTTTTTTTTTAAGATTTTATTTCTTTATTTGAGAGGGAGAGAATGAGAGATAGAGAGCACGAGAGGGAAGAGGGTCAGAGGGAGAAGCAGACTCCCTGCCGAGCAGGGAGCCCGATGTGGGACTCGATCCCGGGACTCCAGGATCACGACCTGAGCCGAAGGCAGTCGCTTAACCAACTGAACCACCCAGGCACCCAACCTGTCAATTTTCTATTATTTTCTTTCAAGGCCCAAGTCAAATATATCATTATCTATGAAGCCATCCTAGATCGCCACAGTCTAAATCAAATGTTTCTTCTTCCACATTCCCATTCTTATTATGAATAGGAATTTATTATTATGAATTTATGAAACTGAATTTGTATTACAATCAAATTGTGTTTCTTGAAGGAAGAGGATGTCATTTACCTATTAGCCCCAACACCTTGAATAATTCTATAAAGCGGGCTTGTAAGAGCTATGTAGTGATCTATGTTGAAATTCCTTCACAGAAAGTATTTTGTTGGCCTAATCTCAGTACGCCAAAATGTCTTTTACTTTCATAAAAAAGAACTGTACACACACACACACACACACACACACACACACCATTAACTGAGACTGACCATCCTTTGAGGTGGCTCTAATCAATCTAGCAGCCAGAGTGATTTTTTTGAAAGCCTATGTCAGAGCCTGTCACCACTCTGCTCACAAGTCCCCAGTAGTTTCCCATTTCAATCAGGGTACAAACCAGAGTCTTTATAATGACCTACAAATCCTTTGCTCTCTGTGACTTTATTTGTCCCACTCTCTTCCCACCCCTCCATTTGAGTGACAGTGACATCCTCACTAGGCCTGTCTCACCACAGGGCCCTTATTCTTGATGCTCTCACTGCCTGAAATGCTCTTAGATAACCCCATGATTCACCCCTTGACTATCAAATATTTACTCAAAAGTCACCTCAGGTAAGCCTCTCTTAGCTACCTTACGTAAAATTATGCCCTTTGACACTTCCTGTTCTTATTAACTCCTTTCTTAACAACAAGTATTTCTCCCTAACGTATCATACACAGAGGCATCATCACCATGACACCACCATCGTATACACTCGCTTGTCTCACAAAAAAACATGAGCTCCAAAAGGGCAGGGATTTTTTCCTGATTTGCTCACTGTTCTATTCTTAAAGAATAGAGTCTGACCCATAGTAGGCTCTCAATAAACATGCTGAACGGTGATAGAATCAGTAAACTTTTTCTTTCGCACACCTTTTAACAAAGCGCCTTTGAGTAAACAGATTTTTGTTGGCATTTGCAGCCCTGTTCTACTTTTAAGTTTTTTACTTAAATGGCTATGTTCCAAGGCTGGAGGGTAGAAAACCAAAGATTAGCTATTATCCAATGTGGGAGAGAAAAAGTAAACAATGAAATGCATTGTGTTGGGGCAGCAGAGTCACACAAGGACAGAGAATATGTGAATCACAGTTGTCTCTTGTTTACCTTCATCAGTAAGTTTAGAATATCCTTATATTAGGACCTGAGTAATGTATACACACATCAGATAATTCAGAAATATTTGCACATCTGTGTTCATAGCAGCACTATTCACAATAGTCAAGATGGAAGTGATCCATATCCACTGACAGATAAGTGTAAAAAGAAAATGTGGTATATATAAACCATGGAATACTACCAAGGCTTAAACAGTAAGGAAGTCCTGTCACGTGCTACAGCATGAATGTACCTTGAAGACATTATGCTAGTAAAGTCAGTCAGTCACAAAAATGCAAATACTGTCAATTCCACTTATATGAAGAATTTAAATTAGTCAAACTCATAGAAATAAAAAGTAGAATAATGGTTGCAAAGGACTGGGGGGGGAGAAATCAGGAGCTATTGTTCACTGAGTATAGTTTCAGGGTTGCAAGATAAAAAAGTTCAAAAGATCTGTTATATATGGATATATTTAACACTTAACTATACATTTAAAAATCATTAAGATGATAAATTCTATGTTACGTACTTTTTACCACAATTAAATATTTTTTTAAAGAAGAGAAATGATGGCTGAAGTTCTGCACTGCTAGATAAATCAGATTTGTACACATAAATGCGTATTTGTGTTTTCGAAGGTTGTTTCTACATTGGTTTATTTAAAGAAAGCAAATACTATACTCAAATAAAATCATTTAATGACAATGGAAACCATAAATTTTAAGGTGCTCTTCAAAGGAAATTATCTATAAAGACATTGACTTTCTTAATAATAACAAATTTTATACTGGAGTATAGTTATTTTTAAAGTAGAGAATACATTGTAGTTGTTTCAGAAGTAACAATTCAATAATCATAAGCGACTTAATACTTTTATTTCACTTTTAATGCTTGCAAATAGTTGAAAATCATTTGTGTTCATGCTCTTAATATTGGCAATTACAGTACATCTATGATTACTGCATAGACACAGCTTAATGAGAATGTTAATTATCAAAATCTTTGTTTGACTTAATAAAAACATCTGCTATCTATATGCTATTTTGCTGTTACATGCTAACTATCTCCAAATAAAAATCAGTGTGTATTATGTATTTTCCTTTATATAGACATGTGAATTGAACTGTGTCTCCCCAAAAGATATTTTGAAGTCCCAACTCCCAATACATATGAATATGACCTTATTTGAAAAAGGGTCTTCACAGATGTAATCAAGTTAAGTCAAAGTCATACTGGTTCAGGGTGGGCCCTAAATCCAATGACTAGTATCATTATAAGAGAAATTTGGACACAGAGAGCATGCCATGTGAAGACAAAGATCAGAGTGATGCATCTACAAACCAGGAATGCCAAGGATTGCCAGCAACCACCAGAAAGTAGAAGAGAGGCACTGAACAGAGCCTCCAGTGGGAATCTTCTCTGACAACAACCTTGTTTTGGACTTCTAGCCTCTAAACTGTGAGAGAATAAAGTTCTGTTGTTCAAAGCCATCCAATCTGTGGTATTTGTTAGAGGATCTCTAGGAAGCTAATACAATACACAGACATGTACATGAGCAAAGGAGCAAAATTTGCATGACGGAACATGAGCATTTGAATTTCACAAACCTGGATTCAAACTTTGCTCCACTGAATACTTGTATTATGACACTGAGCATGTTACTTATCCCCTGACATCCACTTTCTCCTGTAAAACTGCAATAATTGCATTGTGAAGATTAACTGAAATAATATATAATGACCAGAATCTGCCACATGAGGAGTTCATAAAAGCTGATCAGCTTACAGATCATAGTGGGTTTAGGATTTTAGGATGATCTATGGAAAAGTAAATGTAATTTGAACCACAGGCTTGGAAAGTCAATGACAAATTCAAGTATATCCATAGAAATATGTGCAGAAGAGTGAATGAACAGTCTAGCAAGCAAGACAAATGTGAAATGGTTGTAAGAATTAGGTTCAGCCTTCAGACACAGACCCTAGAGAGCACAAGAGGGATAGCTCTGTTCAAATATGTAAAGGTTCAACAGATAGGAAAGAGTATCAATTTATTCCGCATTGTTCAAAAACCAATATCTGGGTTATCAGACCAAAATTATATAAAGGCAGATTTTGAACCAATTAAGAAATAGTTTTATAACAATTTGAGCTCTCCCCAGATGGAATGGGCTGCCTTGAAACAAAAAGTTGTGTCATCATCTGCCAACACTACCATATGGTTGGGCTAGGAAACTTTTGAGTTCCACAATTTCATAGCTTTTTAGATAAGAGTAATTAAATTTATTTGGTAGCTAACTTGAAGGAATATAAACATTCCGAGAATGGACTGTTATAACTGCAAATCCATTGATAAAATTTGCCTTTCTAGACTCAAATGTTAAATTTCTGAAGATGTCCAATAAACATAGGAAAAGCTGCTCTATCTCATTAGTTATCCAGAACAACAACAACATAAACACATTCACCCACCAGAATGGCTAACATTAAACATTCTGACAATACCAAGTGTTTATAAGGAAGTGTTGTGATGGAAAGCATGATATATTGTTGCCAGGTATGTAAATTTTAACACCCATTTTAGAAAACTCGCTGATGTCTACTAAAGCTGAAAATATGCATATCATATAGCCTAGCAATTACACTCTAGGTATATATCCTCCACCAAAATTCATCATAATATTAACTATAAGACATGAATATAAATACCCACAGTGATAGTATTCATAGAAACAATCAAAAAACTGTCAACAAGATAAATAAATTGACAGTTTTCCCAATGGAATATATAGTAATGAAAACAAATGGACTACTGATCCAGCAGAAATATGAGTGACTCTCAGTAACAATTTTGAATGAAAAAGTTAGACACAAAAACAGCACTTACGGTATGATTCCTTTAAAGTTCAATAAAAGGTGTATCTAATCTACGGTGTTAAAAATCAGGATAATGGCTACCTTTGATGAGGAAGGAGGGTTTCTGGGGCAATAATAATATTCTACTTTCTGATGGGTAGAGAATTCATGGTATAATCTTTACCCTGAAAAGAAATTCATC